>NW_027361744.1:3997500-4597500 GCF_039654945.1 Dendrobates tinctorius | reverse complement strand
GCAGGACTGAAATTTTTGATGTTTTTCTACTCCTCTCATGAGCCCAAACAAGACTCTAAAAGCATGAGTTTGCAACTACTTTACTTTTGGAGAAAATTCAAAACATTCATTATTCAATAGCGCCCAATAGCAAAAATCAGGTTTTGAATGAAGAATCACATTTCTTGGTAGAATCATGCAGGATTGAAATTTTTGATGGTTTTTTACTCCTCTCAACAGCCCAAACAAGTTTCTAAAAGGATGAGTTTGCAAATACTTTACTTTTGGAGAAAATTCAAAACATTCATTATTCAATAGGGCCCAAACTATCAAAAACCAGCGGTTTCAATGAACACACATTTCTTGGTAGAATCATGCAGGACTGAAATTTTTGATGTTTTTCTACTCCTCTCATGAGACCAAACAAGTCTCTAAAAGCATGAGTTTGCAACTACTTTACTTTTGGAGAAAATTCAAAACATTCATTATTCAATAGAGCCCAATAGCAAAAATCAGGTTTTGAATGAAGAATCACATTTCTTGGTAGAATCATGCAGGATTGAAATTTTTGATGGTTTTTTACTCCTCTCAACAGCCCAAACAAGTTTCTAAAAGGATGAGTTTGCAAATACTTTACTTTTGGAGAAAATTCAAAACATTCATTATTCAATAGGGCCCAAACTATCAAAAACCAGCGGTTTCAATGAACACACATTTCTTGGTAGAATCATGCAGGACTGAAATTTTTGATGTTTTTCTACTCCTCTCATGAGACCAAACAAGTCTCTAAAAGCATGAGTTTGCAACTACTTTACTTTTGGAGAAAATTCAAAACATTCATTATTCAATAGAGCCCAATAGCAAAAATCAGGTTTTGAATGAAGAATCACATTTCTTGGTAAAATCATGCAGGATTGAAACTTTTGATGGTTTTTTACTCCTCTCAACAGCCCAAACAAGTTTCTAAAAGGATGAGTTTGCAACTACTTTACTTTTGGAGAAAATTCAAAACATTCATTATTCAATAGGGCCCAAACTATCAAAAACCAGCGGTTTCAATGAACACACATTTCTTGGTAGAATCATGCAGGACTGAAATTTTTGATGTTTTTCTACTCCTCTCATGAGCCCAAACAAGTTTCTAAAAGCATGAGTTTGCAACTACTTTACTTTTGGAGAAAATTCAAAACATTCACTATTCAATAGAGCCCAATAGCAAAAATTAGGTTTTGAATGAAGAATCACATTTCTTGGTAAAATCATGCAGGATTGAAATTTTTGATGGTTTTTTACTCCTCTCAACAGCCCAAACAAGTTTCTAAAAGGATGAGTTTGCAACTACTTTACTTTTGGAGAAAATTCAAAACATTCATTATTCAATAGGGCCCAAACTATCAAAAACCAGCGGTTTCAATGAACACACATTTCTTGGTAGAATCATGCAGGACTGAAATTTTTGATGTTTTTCGACTCCTCTCATGAGCCCAAACAAGTCTCTAAAAGCATGAGTTTGCAACTACTTTACTTTTGGAGAAAATTCAAAACATTCATTATTCAATAGAGCCCAATAGCAAAAATCAGGTTTTGAATGAAGAATCACATTTCTTGGTAGAATCATGCAGGATTGAAATTTTTGATGGTTTTTTACTCCTCTCAACAGCCCAAACAAGTTTCTAAAAGGATGAGTTTGCAAATACTTTACTTTTGGAGAAAATTCAAAACATTCATTATTCAATAGGGCCCAAACTATCAAAAACCAGCGGTTTCAATGAACACACATTTCTTGGTAGAATCGTGCAGGACTGAAATTTTTGATGTTTTTCTACTCCTCTCATGAGCCCAAACAAGTCTCTAAAAGCATGAGTTTGCAACTACTTTACTTTTGGAGAAAATTCAAAACATTCATTATTCAATAGCGCCCAATAGCAAAAATCAGGTTTTGAATGAAGAATCACATTTCTTGGTAGAATCATGCAGGATTGAAATTTTTGATGGTTTTTTACTCCTCTCAACAGCCCAAACAAGTTTCTAAAAGGATGAGTTTGCAACTACTTTACTTTTGGAGAAAATTCAAAACATTCATTATTCAATAGGGCCCAAACTATCAAAAACCAGCGGTTTCAATGAACACACATTTCTTGGTAGAATCATGCAGGACTGAAATTTTTGATGTTTTTCTACTCCTCTCATAAGCCCAAACAAGTCTCTAAAAGCATGAGTTTGCAACTACTTTACTTTTGGAGAAAATTCAAAACATTCATTATTCAATAGAGCCCAATAGCAAAAATCAGGTTTTGAATGAGGAATCACATTTCTTGGTAGAATCATGCAGGATTGAAATTTTTGATGGTTTTTTACTCCTCTCAACAGCCCAAACAAGTTTCTAAAAGGATGAGTTTGCAACTACTTTACTTTTGGAGAAAATTCAAAACATTAGGGCCCAAAATATCAAAAACCAGCGGTTTGAATGAACACACATTTCTTGGTAGAATCGTGCAGGACTGAAATTTTTGATGTTTTTCTACTCCTCTCATGAGCCCAAACAAGTCTCTAAAAGGATGAGTTTGCAACTACTTTACTTTTGGAGAAAATTCAAAACATTCATTATTCAATAGAGCCCAATAGCAAAAACCAGCGTTTTGAATGAAGAATCACATTTCTTGGTAGAATCATGCAGGATTGAAATTTTTGATGGTTTTTTACTCCTCTCAACAGCCCAAACAAGTTTCTAAAAGGATGAGTTTGCAACTACTTTACTTTTGGAGAAAATTCAAAACATTCATTATTCTATAAGGCCCAAAATATCAAAAACCAGCGGTTTGAATGGACACACATTTCTTGGTAGAATCGTGCAGGACTGAAATTTTTGATGTTTTTCTACTCCTCTCATGAGCCCAAACAAGTCTCTAAAAGGATGAGTTTGCAACTACTTTACTTTTGGAGAAAATTCAAAACATTCATTATTCAATAGAGCCCAATAGCAAAAACCAGCGTTTTGAATGAAGAATCACATTTCTTGGTAGAATCATGCAGGATTGAAATTTTTGATGGTTTTTTACTCCTCTCAACAGCCCAAACAAGTTTCTAAAAGGATGAGTTTGCAAATACTTTACTTTTGGAGAAAATTCAAAACATTCATTATTCAATAGGGCCCAAACTATCAAAAACCACCGGTTTCAATGAACACAAATTTCTTGGTAGAATCGTGCAGGACTGAAATTTTTGATGTTTTTCTACTCCTCTCATGAGCCCAAACAAGTCTCTAAAAGCATGAGTTTGCAACTACTTTACTTTTGGAGAAAATTCAAAACATTCATTATTCAATAGCGCCCAATAGCAAAAATCAGGTTTTGAATGAAGAATCACATTTCTTGGTAGAATCATGCAGGATTGAAATTTTTGATGGTTTTTTACTCCTCTCAACAGCCCAAACAAGTTTCTAAAAGGATGAGTTTGCAACTACTTTACTTTTGGAGAAAATTCAAAACATTCATTATTCAATAGGGCCCAAAATATCAAAAACCAGCGGTTTCAATGAACACACATTTCTTGGTAGAATCATGCAGGACTGAAATTTTTGATGTTTTTCTACTCCTCTAATGAGCCCAAACAAGTCTCTAAAAGCATGAGTTTGCAACTACTTTACTTTTGGAGAAAATTCAAAACATTCTTTATTCAATAGGGCACAAACTATCAAAAACCAGCGGTTTGAATGAACACACATTTCTTGGTAGAATCATGCAGGACTGAAATTTTTTATGTTTTTCTACTCCTCTCATGAGCCCAAACAAGTCTCTAAAAGCATGAGTTTGCAACTACTTTACTTTTGGAGAAAATTCAAAACATTCATTATTCAATAGAGCCCAATAGCAAAAATCAGGTTTTGAATGAAGAATCACATTTCTTGGTGAATCATGCAGGATTGAAATTTTTGATGGTTTTTTACTCCTCTCAACAGCCCAAACAAGTTTCTAAAAGGATGAGTTTGCAACTGCTTTACTTTTGGAGAAAATTCAAAACATTCATTATTCAATAGGGCCCAAACTATCAAAAACCAGCGGTTTGAACGAACACACATTTCTTGGTAGAATCATGCAGGACTGAAATTTTTGATGTTTTTCTACTCCTCTCATGAGCCCAAACAAGTCTCTAAAAGCATGAGTTTGCAACTACTTTACTTTTGGAGAAAATTCAAAACATTCATTATTCAATAGAGCCCAATAGGAAAAATCAGGTTTTGAATGAAGAATCACATTTCTTGGTAGAATCATGCAGGATTGAAATTTTTGATGGTTTTTTACTCCTCTCAACAGCCCAAACAAGTTTCTAAAAGGATGAGTTTGCAACTACTTTACTTTTGGAGAAAATTCAAACATTCATTATTCAATAGTGCCCAAAATATCAAAAACCAGCGGTTTGAATGAACACACATTTCTTGGTAGAATCGTGCAGGACTGACATTTTTGATGTTTTTCTACTCCTCTCATGAGCCCAAACAAGTCTCTAAAAGGATGAGTTTGCAACTACTTTACTTTTGGAGAAAATTCAAAACATTCATTATTCAATAGAGCCCAATAGCAAAAACCAGCGTTTTGAATGAAGAATCACATTTCTTGGTAGAATCATGCAGGATTGAAATTTTTGATGGTTTTTTACTCCTCTCAACAGCCCAAACAAGTTTCTAAAAGGATGAGTTTGCAACTACTTTACTTTTGGAGAAAATTCAAAACATTCATTATTCAATAGGGCCCAAACTATCAAAAAACAGCGGTTTCAATGAACACACATTTCTTGGTAGAATCATGCAGGACTGAAATTTTTGATGTTTTTCTACTCCTCTCATGAGACCAAACAAGTCTCTAAAAGCATGAGTTTGCAACTACTTTACTTTTGGAGAAAATTCAAAACATTCATTATTCAATAGAGCCCAATAGCAAAAATCAGGTTTTGAATGAAGAATCACATTTCTTGGTAAAATCATGCAGGATTGAAATTTTTGATGGTTTTTTACTCCTCTCAACAGCCCAAACAAGTTTCTAAAAGGATGAGTTTGCAACTACTTTACTTTTGGAGAAAATTCAAAACATTCATTATTCAATAGGGCCCAAACTATCAAAAACCAGCGGTTTGAATGAACACACATTTCTTGGTAGAATCATGCAGGACTGAAATTTTTGATGTTTTTCTACTCCTCTCATGAGCCCAAACAAGTCTCTAAAAGCATGAGTTTGCAACTACTTTACTTTTGGAGAAAATTCAAAACATTCACTTTTCACTAGAGCCCAATAGCAAAAATCAGGTTTTGAATGAAGAATCACATTTCTTGGTAGAATCATGCTGCATTGAAATTTTTGATGGTTTTTTACTCCTCTCAACAGCCCAAACAAGTTTCTAAAAGGATGAGTTTGCAACTACTTTACTTTTGGAGAAAATTCAAAACATTCATTATTCAATAGGGCCCAAACTATCAAAAACCAGCGGTTTCAATGAACACACATTTCTTGGTAGAATCATGCAGGACTGAAATTTTTGATGTTTTTCTACTCCTCTCATGAGCCCAAACAAGTCTCTAAAAGCATGAGTTTGCAACTACTTTACTTTTGGAGAAAATTCAAAACATTCATTATTCAATAGAGCCCAATAGCAAAAATCAGGTTTTGAATGAAGAATCACATTTCTTGGTGAATCATGCAGGATTGAAATTTTTGATGGTTTTTTACTCCTCTCAACAGCCCAAACAAGTTTCTAAAAGGATGAGTTTGCAACTACTTTACTTTTGGAGAAAATTCAAAACATTCATTATTCAATAGGGCCCAAAATATCAAAAACCAGCGGTTTGAATGAACACACATTTCTTGGTAGAATCGTGCAGGACTGAAATTTTTGATGTTTTTCTACTCCTCTCATGAGCCCAAACAAGTCTCTAAAAGGATGAGTTTGCAACTACTTTACTTTTGGAGAAAATTCAAAACATTCATTATTCAATAGAGCCCAATAGCAAAAACCAGCGTTTTGAATGAAGAATCACATTTCTTGGTAGAATCATGCAGGATTGAAATTTTTGATGGTTTTTTACTCCTCTCAACAGCCCAAACAAGTTTCTAAAAGGATGAGTTTGCAACTACTTTACTTTTGGAGAAAATTCAAAACATTCATTATTCTATAAGGCCCAAAATATCAAAAACCAGCGGTTTGAATGAACACACATTTCTTGGTAGAATCGTGCAGGACTGAAATTTTTGATGTTTTTCTACTCCTCTCATGAGCCCAAACAAGTCTCTAAAAGGATGAGTTTGCAACTACTTTACTTTTGGAGAAAATTCAAAACATTCATTATTCAATAGAGCCCAATAGCAAAAACCAGCGTTTTGAATGAAGAATCACATTTCTTGGTAGAATCATGCAGGATTGAAATTTTTGATGGTTTTTTACTCCTCTCAACAGCCCAAACAAGTTTCTAAAAGGATGAGTTTGCAAATACTTTACTTTTGGAGAAAATTCAAAACATTCATTATTCAATAGGGCCCAAACTATCAAAAACCACCGTTTTCAATGAACACACATTTCTTGGTAGAATCGTGCAGGACTGAAATTTTTGATGTTTTTCTACTCCTCTCATGAGCCCAAACAAGTCTTTAAAAGCATGAGTTTGCAACTACTTTACTTTTGGAGAAAATTCAAAACATTCATTATTCAATAGCGCCCAATAGCAAAAATCAGGTTTTAAATGAAGAATCACATTTCTTGGTAGAATCATGCAGGATTGAAATTTTTGATGGTTTTTTACTCCTCTCAACAGCCCAAACAAGTTTCTAAAAGGATGAGTTTGCAACTACTTTACTTTTGGAGAAAATTCAAAACATTCATTATTCAATAGGGCCCAAAATATCAAAAACCAGCGGTTTCAATGAACACACATTTCTTGGTAGAATCATGCAGGACTGAAATTTTTGATGTTTTTCTACTCCTCTCATGAGCCCAAACAAGTCTCTAAAAGTATGAGTTTGCAACTACTTTACTTTTGGAGAAAATTCAAAACATTCATTATTCAATAGAGCCCAATAGCAAAAATCAGGTTTTGAATGAAGAATCACATTTCTTGGTAGAATCATGCAGGATTGAAATTTTTGATGGTTTTTTACTCCTCTCAACAGCCCAAACAAGTTTCTAAAAGGATGAGTTTGCAACTACTTTACTTTTGGAGAAAATTCAAAACATTCATTATTCAATAGGGCCCAAAATATCAAAAACCAGCGGTTTGAATGAACACACATTTCTTGGTAGAATCGTGCAGGACTGAAATTTTTGATGTTTTTCTACTCCTCTCATGAGCCCAAACAAGTCTCTAAAAGGATGAGTTTGCAACTACTTTACTTTTGGAGAAAATTCAAAACATTCATTATTCAATAGAGCCCAATAGCAAAAACCAGCGTTTTGAATGAAGAATCACATTTCTTGGTAGAATCATGCAGGATTGAAATTTTTGATGGTTTTTTACTCCTCTCAACAGCCCAAACAAGTTTCTAAAAGGATGAGTTTGCCACTACTTTACTTTTGGAGAAAATTCAAAACATTCATTATTCAATAGGGCCCAAACTATCAAAAACCAGCGGTTTCAATGAACACACATTTCTTGGTAGAATCATGCAGGACTGAAATTTTTGATGTTTTTCTACTCCTCTCATGAGCCCAAAAAAGTCTCTAAAAGCATGAGTTTGCAACTACTTTACTTTTGGAGAAAATTCAAAACATTCATTATTCAATAGAGCCCAATAGCAAAAATCAGGTTTTGAATGAAGAATCACATTTCTTGGTAAAATCATGCAGGATTGAAATTTTTGATGGTTTTTTACTCCTCTCAACAGCCCAAACAAGTTTCTAAAAGGATGAGTTTGCAACTACTTTACTTTTGGAGAAAATTCAAAACATTCATTATTCAATAGGGCCCAAACTATCAAAAACCAGCGGTTTCAATGAACACACATTTCTTGGTAGAATCATGCAGGACTGAAATTTTTGATGTTTTTCTACTCCTCTCATGAGCCCAAAAAAGTCTCTAAAAGCATGAGTTTGCAACTACTTTACTTTGGGAGAAAATTCAAAACATTCATTATTCAATAGACCCCAATAGCAAAAATCAGGTTTTGAATGAAGAATCACATTTCTTGGTAGAATCATGCAGGATTGAAATTTTTGATGGTTTTTTACTCCTCTCACCAGCCCAAACAAGTTTCTAAAAGGATGAGTTTGCAACTACTTTACTTTTGGAGAAAATTCAAACATTCATTATTCAATAGGGCCCAAACTATTAAAAACCAGCGGTTTGAATGAACACACATTTCTTGGTAGAATCGTGCAGGACTGAAATTTTTGATGTTTTTCTACTCCTCTCATGAGCCCAAACAAGTCTCTAAAAGGATGAGTTTGCAACTACTTTACTTTTGGAGAAAATTCAAAACATTCATTATTCAATAGAGCCCAATAGCAAAAACCAGCGTTTTGAATGAAGAATCACATTTCTTGGTAGAATCATGCAGGATTGAAATTTTTGATGGTTTTTTACTCCTCTCAACAGCCCAAACAAGTTTCTAAAAGGATGAGTTTGCAACTACTTTACTTTTGGAGAAAATTCAAAACATTCATTATTCAATAGGGCCCAAACTATCAAAAAACAGCGGTTTCAATGAACACACATTTCTTGGTAGAATCATGCAGGACTGAAATTTTTGATGTTTTTCTACTCCTCTCATGAGACCAAACAAGTCTCTAAAAGCATGAGTTTGCAACTACTTTACTTTTGGAGAAAATTCAAAACATTCATTATTCAATAGAGCCCAATAGCAAAAATCAGGTTTTGAATGAAGAATCACATTTCTTGGTAAAATCATGCAGGATTGAAATTTTTGATGGTTTTTTACTCCTCTCAACAGCCCAAACAAGTTTCTAAAAGGATGAGTTTGCAACTACTTTACTTTTGGAGAAAATTCAAAACATTCATTATTCAATAGGGCCCAAACTATCAAAAACCAGCGGTTTGAATGAACACACATTTCTTGGTAGAATCATGCAGGACTGAAATTTTTGATGTTTTTCTACTCCTCTCATGAGCCCAAACAAGTCTCTAAAAGCATGAGTTTGCAACTACTTTACTTTTGGAGAAAATTCAAAACATTCACTTTTCACTAGAGCCCAATAGCAAAAATCAGGTTTTGAATGAAGAATCACATTTCTTGGTAGAATCATGCTGCATTGAAATTTTTGATGGTTTTTTACTCCTCTCAACAGCCCAAACAAGTTTCTAAAAGGATGAGTTTGCAACTACTTTACTTTTGGAGAAAATTCAAAACATTCATTATTCAATAGGGCCCAAACTATCAAAAACCAGCGGTTTCAATGAACACACATTTCTTGGTAGAATCATGCAGGACTGAAATTTTTGATGTTTTTCTACTCCTCTCATGAGCCCAAACAAGTCTCTAAAAGCATGAGTTTGCAACTACTTTACTTTTGGAGAAAATTCAAAACATTCATTATTCAATAGAGCCCAATAGCAAAAATCAGGTTTTGAATGAAGAATCACATTTCTTGGTAGAATCATGCAGGATTGAAATTTTTGATGGTTTTTTACTCCTCTCAACAGCCCAAACAAGTTTCTAAAAGGATGAGTTTGCAACTACTTTACTTTTGGAGAAAATTCAAAACATTCATTATTCAATAGGGCCCAAACTATCAAAAACCAGCGGTTTGAATGAACACACATTTCTTGGTAGAATCATGCAGGACTGAAATTTTTGATGTTTTTCTACTCCTCTCATGAGCCCAAACAAGTCTCTAAAAGCATGAGTTTGCAACTACTTTACTTTTGGAGAAAATTCAAAACATTCATTATTCAATAGAGCCCAATAGCAAAAATCAGGTTTTGAATGAAGAATCACATTTCTTGGTGAATCATGCAGGATTGAAATTTTTGATGGTTTTTTACTCCTCTCAACAGCCCAAACAAGTTTCTAAAAGGATGAGTTTGCAACTACTTTACTTTTGGAGAAAATTCAAAACATTCATTATTCAATAGGGCCCAAAATATCAAAAACCAGCGGTTTGAATGAACACACATTTCTTGGTAGAATCGTGCAGGACTGAAATTTTTGATGTTTTTCTACTCCTCTCATGAGCCCAAACAAGTCTCTAAAAGGATGAGTTTGCAACTACTTTACTTTTGGAGAAAATTCAAAACATTCATTATTCAATAGAGCCCAATAGCAAAAACCAGCGTTTTGAATGAAGAATCACATTTCTTGGTAGAATCATGCAGGATTGAAATTTTTGATGGTTTTTTACTCCTCTCAACAGCCCAAACAAGTTTCTAAAAGGATGAGTTTGCAACTACTTTACTTTTGGAGAAAATTCAAAACATTCATTATTCTATAAGGCCCAAAATATCAAAAACCAGCGGTTTGAATGAACACACATTTCTTGGTAGAATCGTGCAGGACTGAAATTTTTGATGTTTTTCTACTCCTCTCATGAGCCCAAACAAGTCTCTAAAAGGATGAGTTTGCAACTACTTTACTTTTGGAGAAAATTCAAAACATTCATTATTCAATAGAGCCCAATAGCAAAAACCAGCGTTTTGAATGAAGAATCACATTTCTTGGTAGAATCATGCAGGATTGAAATTTTTGATGGTTTTTTACTCCTCTCAACAGCCCAAACAAGTTTCTAAAAGGATGAGTTTGCAAATACTTTACTTTTGGAGAAAATTCAAAACATTCATTATTCAATAGGGCCCAAACTATCAAAAACCACCGTTTTCAATGAACACACATTTCTTGGTAGAATCGTGCAGGACTGAAATTTTTGATGTTTTTCTACTCCTCTCATGAGCCCAAACAAGTCTTTAAAAGCATGAGTTTGCAACTACTTTACTTTTGGAGAAAATTCAAAACATTCATTATTCAATAGCGCCCAATAGCAAAAATCAGGTTTTAAATGAAGAATCACATTTCTTGGTAGAATCATGCAGGATTGAAATTTTTGATGGTTTTTTACTCCTCTCAACAGCCCAAACAAGTTTCTAAAAGGATGAGTTTGCAACTACTTTACTTTTGGAGAAAATTCAAAACATTCATTATTCAATAGGGCCCAAAATATCAAAAACCAGCGGTTTCAATGAACACACATTTCTTGGTAGAATCATGCAGGACTGAAATTTTTGATGTTTTTCTACTCCTCTCATGAGCCCAAACAAGTCTCTAAAAGTATGAGTTTGCAACTACTTTACTTTTGGAGAAAATTCAAAACATTCATTATTCAATAGAGCCCAATAGCAAAAATCAGGTTTTGAATGAAGAATCACATTTCTTGGTAGAATCATGCAGGATTGAAATTTTTGATGGTTTTTTACTCCTCTCAACAGCCCAAACAAGTTTCTAAAAGGATGAGTTTGCAACTACTTTACTTTTGGAGAAAATTCAAAACATTCATTATTCAATAGGGCCCAAAATATCAAAAACCAGTGGTTTGAATGAACACACATTTCTTGGTAGAATCGTGCAGGACTGAAATTTTTGATGTTTTTCTACTCCTCTCATGAGCCCAAACAAGTCTCTAAAAGGATGAGTTTGCAACTACTTTACTTTTGGAGAAAATTCAAAACATTCATTATTCAATAGAGCCCAATAGCAAAAACCAGCGTTTTGAATGAAGAATCACATTTCTTGGTAGAATCATGCAGGATTGAAATTTTTGATGGTTTTTTACTCCTCTCAACAGCCCAAACAAGTTTCTAAAAGGATGAGTTTGCCACTACTTTACTTTTGGAGAAAATTCAAAACATTCATTATTCAATAGGGCCCAAACTATCAAAAACCAGCGGTTTCAATGAACACACATTTCTTGGTAGAATCATGCAGGACTGAAATTTTTGATGTTTTTCTACTCCTCTCATGAGCCCAAACAAGTCTCTAAAAGCATGAGTTTGCAACTACTTTACTTTTGGAGAAAATTCAAAACATTCATTATTCAATAGAGCCCAATAGCAAAAATCAGGTTTTGAATGAAGAATCACATTTCTTGGTAAAATCATGCAGGATTGAAATTTTTGATGGTTTTTTACTCCTCTCAACAGCCCAAACAAGTTTCTAAAAGGATGAGTTTGCAATTACTTTACTTTTGGAGAAAATTCAAAACATTCATTATTCAATAGGGCCCAAACTATCAAAAACCAGCGGTTTCAATGAACACACATTTCTTGGTAGAATCATGCAGGACTGAAATTTTTGATGTTTTTCTACTCCTCTCATGAGCCCAAAAAAGTCTCTAAAAGCATGAGTTTGCAACTACTTTACTTTTGGAGAAAATTCAAAACATTCATTATTCAATAGACCCCAATAGCAAAAATCAGGTTTTGAATGAAGAATCACATTTCTTGGTAGAATCATGCAGGATTGAAATTTTTGATGGTTTTTTACTCCTCTCACCAGCCCAAACAAGTTTCTAAAAGGATGAGTTTGCAACTACTTTACTTTTGGAGAAAATTCAAACATTCATTATTCAATAGGGCCCAAACTATCAAAAACCAGCGGTTTGAATGAACACACATTTCTTGGTAGAATCGTGCAGGACTGAAATTTTTGATGTTTTTCTACTCCTCTCATGAGCCCAAACAAGTCTCTAAAAGGATGAGTTTGCAACTACTTTACTTTTGGAGAAAATTCAAAACATTCATTATTCAATAGAGCCCAATAGCAAAAACCAGCGTTTTGAATGAAGAATCACATTTCTTGGTAGAATCATGCAGGATTGAAATTTTCGATGGTTTTTTACTCCTCTCAACAGCCCAAACAAGTTTCTAAAAGGATGAGTTTGCAACTACTTTACTTTTGGAGAAAATTCAAAACATTCATTATTCAATAGGGCCCAAATTATCAAAAACCAGCGGTTTCAATGAACACACATTTCTTGGTAGAATCATGCAGGACTGAAATTTTTGATGTTTCTCTACTCCTCTCATGAGACCAAACAAGTTTCTAAAAGCATGAGTTTGCAACTACTTTACTTTTGGAGAAAATTCAAAACATTCACTATTCAATAGAGCCCAACAGCAAAAATTAGGTTTTGAATGAAGAATCACATTTCTTGGTAAAATCATGCAGGATTGAAATTTTTGATGGTTTTTTACTCCTCTCAACAGCCCAAACAAGTTTCTAAAAGGATGAGTTTGCAACTACTTTACTTTTGGAGAAAATTCAAAACATTCATTATTCAATAGGGCCCAAACTATCAAAAACCAGCGGTTTCAATGAACACACATTTCTTGGTAGAATCATGCAGGACTGAAATTTTTGATGTTTTTCGACTCTTCTCATGAGCCCAAACAAGTCTCTAAAAGCATGAGTTTGCAACTACTTTACTTTTGGAGAAAATTCAAAACATTCATTATTCAATAGAGCCCAATAGCAAAAATCAGGTTTTGAATGAAGAATCACATTTCTTGGTAGAATCATGCAGGATTGAAATTTTTGATGGTTTTTTACTCCTCTCAACAGCCCAAACAAGTTTCTAAAAGGATGAGTTTGCAACTACTTTACTTTTGGAGAAAATTCAAAACATTCATTATTCAATAGGGCCCAAACTATCAAAAACCAGCGGTTTCAATGAACACACATTTCTTGGTAGAATCATGCAGGACTGAAATTTTTGATGTTTCTCTACTCCTCTCATGAGACCAAACAAGTTTCTAAAAGCATGAGTTTGCAACTACTTTACTTTTGGAGAAAATTCAAAACATTCACTATTCAATAGAGCCCAATAGCAAAAATTAGGTTTTGAATGAAGAATCACATTTCTTGGTAAAATCATGCAGGATTGAAATTTTTGATGGTTTTTTACTCCTCTCAACAGCCAAAACAAGTTTCTAAAAGGATGAGTTTGCAACTACTTTACTTTTGGAGAAAATTCAAAACATTCATTATTCAATAGGGCCCAAACTATCAAAAACCAGCGGTTTCAATGAACACACATTTCTTGGTAGAATCATGCAGGACTGAAATTTTTGATGTTTTTCGACTCCTCTCATGAGCCCAAACAAGTCTCTAAAAGCATGAGTTTGCAACTACTTTACTTTTGGAGAAAATTCAAAACATTCATTATTCAATAGAGCCCAATAGCAAAAATCAGGTTTTGAATGAAGAATCACATTTCTTGGTAGAATCATGCAGGATTGAAATTTTTGATGGTTTTTTACTCCTCTCAACAGCCCAAACAAGTTTCTAAAAGGATGAGTTTGCAACTACTTTACTTTTGGAGAAAATTCAAAACATTCATTATTCAATAGGGCCCAAAATATCAAAAACCAGCCGTTTCAATGAACACACATTTCTTGGTAGAATCATGCAGGACTGAAATTTTTGATGTTTTTCTACTCCTCTCCTGAGCCCAAACAAGTCTCTAAAAGCATGAGTTTGCAACTACTTTACTTTTGGAGAAAATTCAAAACATTCATTATTCAATAGAGCCCAATAGCAAAAATCAGGTTTTGAATGAAGAATCACATTTCTTGGTAGAATCATGCAGGATTGAAATTTTTGATGGTTTTTTACTCCTCTCAACAGCCCAAACAAGTTTCTAAAAGGATGAGTTTGCAACTACTTTACTTTTGGAGAAAATTCAAAACATTCATTATTCAATAGGGCCCAAACTATCAAAAACCAGCGGTTTGAATGAACTCACATTTCTTGGTAGAATCATGCAGGACTGAAATTTTTGATGTTTTTCTACTCCTCTCATGAGCCCAAACAAGTCTCTAAAAGCATGAGTTTGCAACTACTTTACTTTTGGAGAAAATTCAAAACATTCACTTTTCACTAGAGCCCAATAGCAAAAATCAGGTTTTGAATGAAGAATCACATTTCTTGGTAGAATCATGCTGCATTGAAATTTTTGATGGTTTTTTACTCCTCTCAACAGCCCAAACAAGTTTCTAAAAGGATGAGTTTGCAACTACTTTACTTTTGGAGAAAATTCAAAACATTCATTATTCAATAGGGCCCAAACTATCAAAAACCAGCGGTTTCAATGAACACACATTTCTTGGTAGAATCATGCAAGACTGAAATTTTTGATGTTTTTCTACTCCTCTCATGAGCCCAAACAAGTCTCTAAAAGCATGAGTTTGCAACTACTTTACTTTTGGAGAAAATTCAAAACATTCATTATTCAATAGAGCCCAATAGCAAAAATCAGGTTTTGAATGAAGATTCACATTTCTTGGTAGAATCATGCAGGATTGAAATTTTTGATGGTTTTTTACTCCTCTCAACAGCCCAAACAAGTTTCTAAAAGGATGAGTTTGCAACTAATTTACTTTTGGAGAAAATTCAAAACATTCATTATTCAATAGGGCCCAAACTATCAAAAACCAGCGGTTTCAATGAACACACTTTTCTTGGTAGAATCATGCAGGACTGAAATTTTTGATGTTTTTCTACTCCTCTCATGAGCCCAAACAAGTCTTTAAAAGCATGAGTTTGCAACTACTTTACTTTTGGAGAAAATTCAAAACATTCATTATTCAATAGAGCCCAATAGCAAAAATCAGGTTTTGAATGAAGAATCACATTTCTTGGTAAAATCATGCAGGATTGAAATTTTTGATGGTTTTTTACTCCTCTCAACAGCCCAAACAAGTTTCTAAAAGGATGAGTTTGCAACTACTTTACTTTTGGAGAAAATTCAAAACATTCATTATTCAATAGGGCCCAAACTATCAAAAACCAGCGGTTTCAATGAACACACATTTCTTGGTAGAATCATGCAGGATTGAAATTTTTGATGTTTTTCTACTCCTCTCATGAGCCCAAACAAGTCTCTAAAAGCATGAGTTTGCAACTACTTTACTTTTGGAGAAAATTCAAAACATTCATTATTCAATAGACCCCAATAGCAAAAATCAGGTTTTGAATGAAGAATCACATTTCTTGGTAGAATCATGCAGGATTGAAATTTTTGATGGTTTTTTACTCCTCTCAACAGCCCAAACAAGTTTCTAAAAGGATGAGTTTGCAACTACTTTACTTTTGGAGAAAATTCAAAACATTCATTATTCAATAGGGCCCAAACTATCAAAAACCAGCGGTTTCAATGAACACACATTTCTTGGTAGAATCATGCAGGACTGAAATTTTTGATGTTTTTCTACTCCTCTCATGAGCCCAAACAAGTCTCTAAAAGCATGAGTTTGCAACTACTTTACTTTTGGAGAAAATTCAAAACATTCATTATTCAATAGAGCCCAATAGCAAAAATCAGGTTTTGAATGAAGATTCACATTTCTTGGTAGAATCATGCAGGATTGAAATTTTTGATGGTTTTTTACTCCTCTCAACAGCCCAAACAAGTTTCTAAAAGGATGAGTTTGCAACTACTTTACTTTTGGAGAAAATTCAAAACATTCATTATTCAATAGGGCCCAAACTATCAAAAACCAGCGGTTTCAATGAACACACATTTCTTGGTAGAATCATGCAGGACTGAAATTTTTGATGTTTTTCTACTCCTCTCATGAGCCCAAACAAGTCTCTAAAAGCATGAGTTTGCAACTACTTTACTTTTGGAGAAAATTCAAAACATTCATTATTCAATAGAGCCCAATAGCAAAAATCAGGATTTGAATGAAGAATCACATTTCTTGGTAGAATCATGCAGGATTGAAATTTTTGATGGTTTTTTACTCCTCTCAACAGCCCAAATAAGTTTCTAAAAGGATGAGTTTGCAACTACTTTACTTTTGGAGAAAATTCAAAACATTCATTATTCAATAGGGCCCAAAATATCAAAAAACAGCGGTTTGAATGAACACACATTTCTTGGTAGAATCGTGCAGGACTGAAATTTTTGATTTTTTTCTACTCCTCTCATGAGCCCAAACAAGTCTCTAAAAGGATGAGTTTGCAACTACTTTACTTTTGGAGAAAATTCAAAACATTCATTATTCAATAGAGCCCAATAGGAAAAATCAGGTTTTGAATGGAGAATCACATTTCTTGGTAGAATCATGCAGGATTGAAATTTTTGATGGTTTTTTACTCCTCTCAACAGCCCAAACAAGTTTCTAAAAGGATGAGTTTGCAACTACTTTACTTTTGGAGAAAATTCAAAACATTCATTATTCAATAGGGCCCAAAATATCAAAAACCAGCGGTTTGAATGAACACACATTTCTTGGTAGAATCGTGCAGGACTGAAATTTTTGATGTTTTTCTACTCCTCTCATGAGCCCAAACAAGTCTCTAAAAGGATGAGTTTGCAACTACTTTACTTTTGGAGAAAATTCAAAACATTCATTATTCAATAGAGCCCAATAGCAAAAACCAGCGTTTTGAATGAAGAATCACATTTCTTGGTAGAATCATGCAGGATTGAAATTTTTGATGGTTTTTTACTCCTCTCAACAGCCCAAACAAGTTTCTAAAAGGATGAGTTTGCAACTACTTTACTTTTGGAGAAAATTCAAAACATTCATTATTCAATAGGGCCCAAACTATCAAAAACCAGCGGTTTCAATGAACACACATTTCTTGGTAGAATCATGCAGGACTGAAATTTTTGATGTTTCTCTACTCCTCTCATGAGACCAAACAAGTTTCTAAAAGCATGAGTTTGCAACTACTTTACTTTTGGAGAAAATTCAAAACATTCACTATTCAATAGAGCCCAATAGCAAAAATTAGGTTTTGAATGAAGAATCACATTTCTTGGTAAAATCATGCAGGATTGAAATTTTTGATGGTTTTTTACTCCTCTCAACAGCCCAAACAAGTTTCTAAAAGGATGAGTTTGCAAATACTTTACTTTTGGAGAAAATTCAAAACATTCATTATTCAATAGGGCCCAAACTATCAAAAACCAGCGGTTTCAATGAACACACATTTCTTGGTAGAATCGTGCAGGACTGAAATTTTTGATGTTTTTCTACTCCTCTCATGAGCCCAAACAAGTCTCTAAAAGCATGAGTTTGCAACTACTTTACTTTTGGAGAAAATTCAAAACATTCATTATTCAATAGCGCCCAATAGCAAAAATCAGGTTTTGAATGAAGAATCACATTTCTTGGTAGAATCATGCAGGATTGAAATTTTTGATGTTTTTTTACTCCTCTCAACAGCCCAAACAAGTTTCTAAAAGGATGAGTTTGCAACTACTTTACTTTTGGAGAAAATTCAAAACATTCATTATTCAATAGGGCCCAAAATATCAAAAACCAGCCGTTTCAATGAACACACATTTCTTGGTAGAATCATGCAGGACTGAAATTTTTGATGTTTTTCTACTCCTCTCCTGAGCCCAAACAAGTCTCTAAAAGCATGAGTTTGCAACTACTTTACTTTTGGAGAAAATTCAAAACATTCATTATTCAATAGAGCCCAATAGCAAAAATCAGGTTTTGAATGAAGAATCACATTTCTTGGTAGAATCATGCAGGATTGAAATTTTTGATGGTTTTTTACTCCTCTCAACAGCCCAAACAAGTTTCTAAAAGGATGAGTTTGCAACTACTTTACTTTTGGAGAAAATTCAAAACATTCATTATTCAATAGGGCCCAAACTATCAAAAACCAGCGGTTTCAATGAACACACATTTCTTGGTAGAATCATGCAGGACTGAAATTTTTGATGTTTCTCTACTCCTCTCATGAGACCAAACAAGTTTCTAAAAGCATGAGTTTGCAACTACTTTACTTTTGGAGAAAATTCAAAACATTCACTATTCAATAGAGCCCAATAGCAAAAATTAGGTTTTGAATGAAGAATCACATTTCTTGGTAAAATCATGCAGGATTGAAATTTTTGATGGTTTTTTACTCCTCTCAACAGCCCAAACAAGTTTCTAAAAGGATGAGTTTGCAACTACTTTACTTTTGGAGAAAATTCAAAACATTCATTATTCAATAGGGCCCAAACTATCAAAAACCAGCGGTTTCAATGAACACACATTTCTTGGTAGAATCATGCAGGACTGAAATTTTTGATGTTTTTCGACTCCTCTCATGAGCCCAAACAAGTCTCTAAAAGCATGAGTTTGCAACTACTTTACTTTTGGAGAAAATTCAAAACATTCATTATTCAATAGAGCCCAATAGCAAAAATCAGGTTTTGAATGAAGAATCACATTTCTTGGTAGAATCATGCAGGATTGAAATTTTTGATGGTTTTTTACTCCTCTCAACAGCCCAAACAAGTTTCTAAAAGGATGAGTTTGCAACTACTTTACTTTTGGAGAAAATTCAAAACATTCATTATTCAATAGGGCCCAAAATATCAAAAACCAGCCGTTTCAATGAACACACATTTCTTGGTAGAATCATGCAGGACTGAAATTTTTGATGTTTTTCTACTCCTCTCCTGAGCCCAAACAAGTCTCTAAAAGCATGAGTTTGCAACTACTTTACTTTTGGAGAAAATTCAAAACATTCATTATTCAATAGAGCCCAATAGCAAAAATCAGGTTTTGAATGAAGAATCACATTTCTTGGTAGAATCATGCAGGATTGAAATTTTTGATGGTTTTTTACTCCTCTCAACAGCCCAAACAAGTTTCTAAAAGGATGAGTTTGCAACTACTTTACTTTTGGAGAAAATTCAAAACATTCATTATTCAATAGGGCCCAAACTATCAAAAACCAGCGGTTTGAATGAACTCACATTTCTTGGTAGAATCATGCAGGACTGAAATTTTTGATGTTTTTCTACTCCTCTCATGAGCCCAAACAAGTCTCTAAAAGTATGAGTTTGCAACTACTTTACTTTTGGAGAAAATTCAAAACATTCACTTTTCACTAGAGCCCAATAGCAAAAATCAGGTTTTGAATGAAGAATCACATTTCTTGGTAGAATCATGCTGCATTGAAATTTTTGATGGTTTTTTACTCCTCTCAACAGCCCAAACAAGTTTCTAAAAGGATGAGTTTGCAACTAATTTACTTTTGGAGAAAATTCAAAACATTCATTATTCAATAGGGCCCAAACTATCAAAAACCAGCGGTTTCAATGAACACACATTTCTTGGTAGAATCATGCAAGACTGAAATTTTTGATGTTTTTCTACTCCTCTCATGAGCCCAAACAAGTCTCTAAAAGCATGAGTTTGCAACTACTTTACTTTTGGAGAAAATTCAAAACATTCATTATTCAATAGAGCCCAATAGCAAAAATCAGGTTTTGAATGAAGATTCACATTTCTTGGTAGAATCATGCAGGATTGAAATTTTTGATGGTTTTTTACTCCTCTCAACAGCCCAAACAAGTTTCTAAAAGGATGAGTTTGCAACTAATTTACTTTTGGAGAAAATTCAAAACATTCATTATTCAATAGGGCCCAAACTATCAAAAACCAGCGGTTTCAATGAACACACTTTTCTTGGTAGAATCATGCAGGACTGAAATTTTTGATGTTTTTCTACTCCTCTCATGAGCCCAAACAAGTCTTTAAAAGCATGAGTTTGCAACTACTTTACTTTTGGAGAAAATTCAAAACATTCATTATTCAATAGAGCCCAATAGCAAAAATCAGGTTTTGAATGAAGAATCACATTTCTTGGTAAAATCATGCAGGATTGAAATTTTTGATGGTTTTTTACTCCTCTCAACAGCCCAAACAAGTTTCTAAAAGGATGAGTTTGCAACTACTTTACTTTTGGAGAAAATTCAAAACATTCATTATTCAATAGGGCCCAAACTATCAAAAACCAGCGGTTTCAATGAACACACATTTCTTGGTAGAATCATGCAGGATTGAAATTTTTGATGTTTTTCTACTCCTCTCATGAGCCCAAACAAGTCTCTAAAAGCATGAGTTTGCAACTACTTTACTTTTGGAGAAAATTCAAAACATTCATTATTCAATAGACCCCAATAGCAAAAATCAGGTTTTGAATGAAGAATCACATTTCTTGGTAGAATCATGCAGGATTGAAATTTTTGATGGTTTTTTACTCCTCTCAACAGCCCAAACAAGTTTCTAAAAGGATGAGTTTGCAACTACTTTACTTTTGGAGAAAATTCAAAACATTCATTATTCAATAGGGCCCAAACTATCAAAAAACAGCGGTTTCAATGAACACACATTTCTTGGTAGAATCATGCAGGACTGAAATTTTTGATGTTTTTCTACTCCTCTCATGAGCCCAAACAAGTCTCTAAAAGCATGAGTTTGCAACTACTTTACTTTTGGAGAAAATTCAAAACATTCATTATTCAATAGAGCCCAATAGCAAAAATCAGGATTTGAATGAAGAATCACATTTCTTGGTAGAATCATGCAGGATTGAAATTTTTGATGGTTTTTTACTCCTCTCAACAGCCCAAATAAGTTTCTAAAAGGATGAGTTTGCAACTACTTTACTTTTGGAGAAAATTCAAAACATTCATTATTCAATAGGGCCCAAAATATCAAAAAACAGCGGTTTGAATGAACACACATTTCTTGGTAGAATCGTGCAGGACTGAAATTTTTGATTTTTTTCTACTCCTCTCATGAGCCCAAACAAGTCTCTAAAAGGATGAGTTTGCAACTACTTTACTTTTGGAGAAAATTCAAAACATTCATTATTCAATAGAGCCCAATAGGAAAAATCAGGTTTTGAATGGAGAATCACATTTCTTGGTAGAATCATGCAGGATTGAAATTTTTGATGGTTTTTTACTCCTCTCAACAGCCCAAACAAGTTTCTAAAAGGATGAGTTTGCAACTACTTTACTTTTGGAGAAAATTCAAAACATTCATTATTCAATAGGGCCCAAAATATCAAAAACCAGCGGTTTGAATGAACACACATTTCTTGGTAGAATCGTGCAGGACTGAAATTTTTGATGTTTTTCTACTCCTCTCATGAGCCCAAACAAGTCTCTAAAAGGATGAGTTTGCAACTACTTTACTTTTGGAGAAAATTCAAAACATTCATTATTCAATAGAGCCCAATAGCAAAAACCAGCGTTTTGAATGAAGAATCACATTTCTTGGTAGAATCATGCAGGATTGAAATTTTTGATGGTTTTTTACTCCTCTCAACAGCCCAAACAAGTTTCTAAAAGGATGAGTTTGCAACTACTTTACTTTTGGAGAAAATTCAAAACATTCATTATTCAATAGGGCCCAAACTATCAAAAACCAGCGGTTTCAATGAACACACATTTCTTGGTAGAATCATGCAGGACTGAAATTTTTGATGTTTCTCTACTCCTCTCATGAGACCAAACAAGTTTCTAAAAGCATGAGTTTGCAACTACTTTACTTTTGGAGAAAATTCAAAACATTCACTATTCAATAGAGCCCAATAGCAAAAATTAGGTTTTGAATGAAGAATCACATTTCTTGGTAAAATCATGCAGGATTGAAATTTTTGATGGTTTTTTACTCCTCTCAACAGCCCAAACAAGTTTCTAAAAGGATGAGTTTGCAAATACTTTACTTTTGGAGAAAATTCAAAACATTCATTATTCAATAGGGCCCAAACTATCAAAAACCAGCGGTTTCAATGAACACACATTTCTTGGTAGAATCGTGCAGGACTGAAATTTTTGATGTTTTTCTACTCCTCTCATGAGCCCAAACAAGTCTCTAAAAGCATGAGTTTGCAACTACTTTACTTTTGGAGAAAATTCAAAACATTCATTATTCAATAGCGCCCAATAGCAAAAATCAGGTTTTGAATGAAGAATCACATTTCTTGGTAGAATCATGCAGGATTGAAATTTTTGATGTTTTTTTACTCCTCTCAACAGCCCAAACAAGTTTCTAAAAGGATGAGTTTGCAACTACTTTACTTTTGGAGAAAATTCAAAACATTCATTATTCAATAGGGCCCAAAATATCAAAAACCAGCCGTTTCAATGAACACACATTTCTTGGTAGAATCATGCAGGACTGAAATTTTTGATGTTTTTCTACTCCTCTCGTGAGCCCAAACAAGTCTCTAAAAGCATGAGTTTGCAACTACTTTACTTTTGGAGAAAATTCAAAACATTCATTATTCAATAGAGCCCAATAGCAAAAATCAGGTTTTGAATGAAGAATCACATTTCTTGGTAGAATCATGCAGGATTGAAATTTTTGATGGTTTTTTACTCCTCTCAACAGCCCAAACAAGTTTCTAAAAGGATGAGTTTGCAACTACTTTACTTTTGGAGAAAATTCAAAACATTCATTATTCAATAGGGCCCAAACTATCAAAAACCAGCGGTTTGAATGAACTCACATTTCTTGGTAGAATCATGCAGGACTGAAATTTTTGATGTTTTTCTACTCCTCTCATGAGCCCAAACAAGTCTCTAAAAGCATGAGTTTGCAACTACTTTACTTTTGGAGAAAATTCAAAACATTCACTTTTCACTAGAGCCCAATAGCAAAAATCAGGTTTTGAATGAAGAATCACATTTCTTGGTAGAATCATGCTGCATTGAAATTTTTGATGGTTTTTTACTCCTCTCAACAGCCCAAACAAGTTTCTAAAAGGATGAGTTTGCAACTACTTTACTTTTGGAGAAAATTCAAAACATTCATTATTCAATAGGGCCCAAACTATCAAAAACCAGCGGTTTGAATGAACTCACATTTCTTGGTAGAATCATGCAGGACTGAAATTTTTGATGTTTTTCTACTCCTCTCATGAGCCCAAACAAGTCTCTAAAAGCATGAGTTTGCAACTACTTTACTTTTGGAGAAAATTCAAAACATTCACTATTCACTAGAGCCCAATAGCAAAAATCAGGTTTTGAATGAAGAATCACATTTCTTGGTAGAATCATGCTGCATTGAAATTTTTGATGGTTTTTTACTCCTCTCAACAGCCCAAACAAGTTTCTAAAAGGATGAGTTTGCAACTAATTTACTTTTGGAGAAAATTCAAAACATTCATTATTCAATAGGGCCCAAACTATCAAAAACCAGCGGTTTCAATGAACACACATTTCTTGGTAGAATCATGCAAGACTGAAATTTTTGATGTTTTTCTACTCCTCTCATGAGCCCAAACAAGTCTCTAAAAGCATGAGTTTGCAACTACTTTACTTTTGGAGAAAATTCAAAACATTCATTATTCAATAGAGCCCAATAGCAAAAATCAGGTTTTGAATGAAGATTCACATTTCTTGGTAGAATCATGCAGGATTGAAATTTTTGATGGTTTTTTACTCCTCTCAACAGCCCAAACAAGTTTCTAAAAGGATGAGTTTGCAACTACTTTACTTTTGGAGAAAATTCAAAACATTCATTATTCAATAGGGCCCAAACTATCAAAAACCAGCGGTTTCAATGAACACACATTTCTTGGTAGAATCATGCAGGACTGAAATTTTTGATGTTTTTCTACTCCTCTCATGAGCCCAAACAAGTCTTTAAAAGCATGAGTTTGCAACTACTTTACTTTTGGAGAAAATTCAAAACATTCATTATTCAATAGAGCCCAATAGCAAAAATCAGGTTTTGAATGAAGAATCACATTTCTTGGTAAAATCATGCAGGATTGAAATTTTTGATGGTTTTTTACTCCTCTCAACAGCCCAAACAAGTTTCTAAAAGGATGAGTTTGCAACTACTTTACTTTTGGAGAAAATTCAAAACATTCATTATTCAATAGGGCCCAAACTATCAAAAACCAGCGGTTTCAATGAACACACATTTCTTGGTAGAATCATGCAGGACTGAAATTTTTTATGTTTTTCTACTCCTCTCATGAGCCCAAACAAGTCTCTAAAAGCATGAGTTTGCAACTACTTTACTTTTGGAGAAAATTCAAAACATTCATTATTCAATAGACCCCAATAGCAAAAATCAGGTTTTGAATGAAGAATCACATTTCTTGGTAGAATCATGCAGGATTGAAATTTTTGATGGTTTTTTACTCCTCTCAACAGCCCAAACAAGTTTATAAAAGGATGAGTTTGCAACTACTTTACTTTTGGAGAAAATTCAAAACATTCATTATTCAATAGGGCCCAAACTATCAAAAACCAGCGGTTTCAATGAACACACATTTCTTGGTAGAATCATGCAGGACTGAAATTTTTGATGTTTTTCTACTCCTCTCATGAGCCCAAACAAGTCTCTAAAAGCATGAGTTTGCAACTACTTTACTTTTGGAGAAAATTCAAAACATTCATTATTCAATAGAGCCCAATAGCAAAAATCAGGTTTTGAATGAAGAATCACATTTCTTGGTAGAATCATGCAGGATTGAAATTTTTGATGGTTTTTTACTCCTCTCTACAGCCCAAACAAGTTTCTAAAAGGATGAGTTTGCAACTGCTTTACTTTTGGAGAAAATTCAAAACATTCATTATTCAATAGGGCCCAAACTGTCAAAAACCAGCGGTTTCAATGAACACACATTTCTTGGTAGAATCATGCAGGACTGAAATTTTTGATGTTTTTCTACTCCTCTCATGAGCCCAAACAAGTCTCTAAAAGGATGAGTTTGCAACTACTTTACTTTTGGAGAAAATTCAAAACATTCATTATTCAATAGAGCCCAATAGCAAAAATCAGGTTTTGAATGAAGAATCACATTTCTTGGTAGAATCATGCAGGATTGAAATTTTTGATGGTTTTTTACTCCTCTCTACAGCCCAAACAAGTTTCTAAAAGGATGAGTTTGCAACTGCTTTACTTTTGGAGAAAATTCAAAACATTCATTATTCAATAGGGCCCAAACTGTCAAAAACCAGCGGTTTCAATGAACACACATTTCTTGGTAGAATCATGCAGGACTGAAATTTTTGATGTTTTTCTACTCCTCTCATGAGCCCAAACAAGTCTCTAAAAGGATGAGTTTGCAACTACTTTACTTTTGGAGAAAATTCAAAACATTCATTATTCAATAGAGCCCAATAGCAAAAATCAGGTTTTGAATGAAGAATCACATTTCTTGGTAGAATCATGCAGGATTGAAATTTTTGATGGTTTTTTACTCCTCTCAACAGCCCAAACAAGTTTCTAAAAGGATGAGTTTGCAACTACTTTACTTTTGGAGAAAATTCAAAACATTCATTATTCAATAGGGCCCAAACTATCAAAAACCAGCGGTTTCAATGAACACACATTTCTTGGTAGAATCATGCAGGACTGAAATTTTTGATGTTTTTCTACTCTCATGAGCCCAAACAAGTCTCTAAAAGCATGAGTTTGCAACTACTTTACTTTTGGAGAAAATTCAAAACATTCATTATTCAATAGAGCCCAATAGCAAAAATCAGGTTTTGAATGAAGAATCACATTTCTTGGTAGAATCATGCAGGATTGAAATTTTTGATGGTTTTTTACTCCTCTCAACAGCCCAAACAAGTTTCTAAAAGGATGAGTTTGTAACTGCTTTACTTTTGGAGAAAATTCAAAACATTCATTATTCAATAGGGCCCAAACTATCAAAAACCAGCGGTTTGAATGAACACACATTTCTTGGTAGAATCATGCAGGACTGAAATTTTTGATGTTTTTCTACTCCTCTCATGAGCCCAAACAAGTCTCTAAAAGCATGAGTTTGCAACTACTTTACTTTTGGAGAAAATTCAAAACATTCATTATTCAATAGAGCCCAATAGGAAAAATCAGGTTTTGAATGAAGAATCACATTTCTTGGTAGAATCATGCAGGATTGAAATTTTTGATGGTTTTTTACTCCTCTCAACAGCCCAAACAAGTTTCTAAAAGGATGAGTTTGCAACTACTTTACTTTTGGAGAAAATTCAAAACATTCATTATTCAATAGTGCCCAAAATATCAAAAACCAGCGGTTTGAATGAACACACATTTCTTGGTAGAATCGTGCAGGACTGAAATTTTTGATGTTTTTCTACTCCTCTCATGAGCCCAAACAAGTCTCTAAAAGGATGAGTTTGCAACTACTTTACTTTTGGAGAAAATTCAAAACATTCATTATTCAATAGAGCCCAATAGCAAAAACCAGCGTTTTGAATGAAGAATCACATTTCTTGGTAGAATCATGCAGGATTGAAATTTTTGATGGTTTTTTACTCCTCTCAACAGCCCAAACAAGTTTCTAAAAGGATGAGTTTGCAACTACTTTACTTTTGGAGAAAATTCAAAACATTCATTATTCAATAGGGCCCAAACTATCAAAAAACAGCGGTTTCAATGAACACACATTTCTTGGTAGAATCATGCAGGACTGAAATTTTTGATGTTTTTCTACTCCTCTCATGAGACCAAACAAGTCTCTAAAAGCATGAGTTTGCAACTACTTTACTTTTGGAGAAAATTCAAAACATTCATTATTCAATAGAGCCCAATAGCAAAAATCAGGTTTTGAATGAAGAATCACATTTCTTGGTAAAATCATGCAGGATTGAAATTTTTGATGGTTTTTTATTCCTCTCAACAGCCCAAACAAGTTTCTAAAAGGATGAGTTTGCAACTACTTTACTTTTGGAGAAAATTCAAAACATTCATTATTCAATAGGGCCCAAACTATCAAAAACCAGCGGTTTGAATGAACACACATTTCTTGGTAGAATCATGCAGGACTGAAATTTTTGATGTTTTTCTACTCCTCTCATGAGCCCAAACAAGTCTCTAAAAGCATGAGTTTGCAACTACTTTACTTTTGGAGAAAATTCAAAACATTCATTATTCAATAGAGCCCAATAGCAAAAATCAGGTTTTGAATGAAGAATCACATTTCTTGGTAGAATCATGCTGCATTGAAATTTTTGATGGTTTTTTACTCCTCTCAACAGCCCAAACAAGTTTCTAAAAGGATGAGTTTGCAACTACTTTACTTTTGGAGAAAATTCAAAACATTCATTATTCAATAGGGCCCAAACTATCAAAAACCAGCGGTTTCAATGAACACACATTTCTTGGTAGAATCATGCAGGACTGAACTTTTTGATGTTTTTCTACTCCTTTCATGAGCCCAAACAAGTCTTTAAAAGCATGAGTTTGCAACTACTTTACATTTGGAGAAAATTCAAAACATTCATTATTCAATAGAGCCCAATAGCAAAAATCAGGTTTTGAATGAAGAATCACATTTCTTGGTAAAATCATGCAGGATTGAAATTTTTGATGGTTTTTTACTCCTCTCAACAGCCCAAACAAGTTTCTAAAAGGATGAGTTTGCAACTACTTTACTTTTGGAGAAAATTCAAAACATTCATTATTCTATAAGGCCCAAAATATCAAAAACCAGCGGTTTGAATGAACACACATTTCTTGGTAGAATCGTGCAGGACTGAAATTTTTGATGTTTTTCTACTCCTCTCATGAGCCCAAACAAGTCTCTAAAAGGATGAGTTTGCAACTACTTTACTTTTGGAGAAAATTCAAAACATTCATTATTCAATAGAGCCCAATAGCAAAAACCAGCGTTTTGAATGAAGAGTCACATTTCTTGGTAGAATCATGCAGGATTGAAATTTTTGATGGTTTTTTACTCCTCTCAACAGCCCAAACAAGTTTCTAAAAGGATGAGTTTGCAAATACTTTACTTTTGGAGAAAATTCAAAACATTCATTATTCAATAGGGCCCAAACTATCAAAAACCAGCGGTTTCAATGAACACACATTTCTTGATAGAATCGTGCAGGACTGAAATTTTTGATGTTTTTCTACTCCTCTCATGAGCCCAAACAAGTCTCTAAAAGCATGAGTTTGCAACTACTTTACTTTTGGAGAAAATTCAAAACATTCATTATTCAATAGCGCCCAATAGCAAAAATCAGGTTTTGAATGAAGAATCACATTTCTTGGTAGAATCATGCAGGATTGAAATTTTTGATGGTTTTTTACTCCTCTCAACAGCCCAAACAAGTTTCTAAAAGGATGAGTTTGCAACTACTTTACTTTTGGAGAAAATTCAAAACATTCATTATTCAATAGGGCCCAAACTATCAAAAACCAGCGGTTTCAATGAACACACATTTCTTGGTAGAATCATGCAGGACTGAAATTTTTTATGTTTTTCTACTCCTCTCATGAGCCCAAACAAGTCTCTAAAAGCATGAGTTTGCAACTACTTTACTTTTGGAGAAAATTCAAAACATTCACTTTTCACTAGAGCCCAATAGCAAAAATCAGGTTTTGAATGAAGAATCACATTTCTTGGTAGAATCATGCTGCATTGAAATTTTTGATGGTTTTTTACTCCTCTCAACAGCCCAAACAAGTTTCTAAAAGGATGAGTTTGCAACTAATTTACTTTTGGAGAAAATTCAAAACATTCATTATTCAATAGGGCCCAAACTATCAAAAACCAGCGGTTTCAATGAACACACATTTCTTGGTAGAATCATGCAAGACTGAAATTTTTGATCTTTTTCTACTCCTCTCATGAGCCCAAACAAGTCTCTAAAAGCATGAGTTTGCAACTACTTTACTTTTGGAGAAAATTCAAAACATTCATTATTCAATAGAGCCCAATAGCAAAAATCAGGTTTTGAATGAAGATTCACATTTCTTGGTAGAATCATGCAGGATTGAAATTTTTGATGGTTTTTTACTCCTCTCAACAGCCCAAACAAGTTTCTAAAAGGATGAGTTTGCAACTACTTTACTTTTGGAGAAAATTCAAAACATTCATTATTCAATAGGGCCCAAACTATCAAAAACCAGCGGTTTCAATGAACACACATTTCTTGGTAGAATCATGCAGGACTGAAATTTTTGATGTTTTTCTACTCCTCTCATGAGCCCAAACAAGTCTTTAAAAGCATGAGTTTGCAACTACTTTACATTTGGAGAAAATTCAAAACATTCATTATTCAATAGAGCCCAATAGCAAAAATCAGGTTTTGAATGAAGAATCACATTTCTTGGTAAAATCATGCAGGATTGAAATTTTTGATGGTTTTTTACTCCTCTCAACAGCCCAAACAAGTTTCTAAAAGGATGAGTTTGCAACTACTTTACTTTTGGAGAAAATTCAAAACATTCATTATTCAATAGGGCCCAAACTATCAAAAACCAGCGGTTTCAATGAACACACATTTCTTGGTAGAATCATGCAGGACTGAAATTTTTGATGTTTTTCTACTCCTCTCATGAGCCCAAACAAGTCTCTAAAAGCATGAGTTTGCAACTACTTTACTTTTGGAGAAAATTCAAAACATTCATTATTCAATAGAGCCCAATAGCAAAAATCAGGATTTGAATGAAGAATCACATTTCTTGGTAGAATCATGCAGGATTGAAATTTTTGATGGTTTTTTACTCCTCTCAACAGCCCAAATAAGTTTCTAAAAGGATGAGTTTGCAACTACTTTACTTTTGGAGAAAATTCAAAACATTCATTATTCAATAGGGCCCAAAATATCAAAAAACAGCGGTTTGAATGAACACACATTTCTTGGTAGAATCGTGCAGGACTGAAATTTTTGATGTTTTTCTACTCCTCTCATGAGCCCAAACAAGTCTCTAAAAGGATGAGTTTGCAACTACTTTACTTTTGGAGAAAATTCAAAACATTCATTATTCAATAGAGCCCAATAGCAAAAACCAGCGTTTTGAATGAAGAATCACATTTCTTGGTAGAATCATGCAGGATTGAAATTTTTGATGGTTTTTTACTCCTCTCAACAGCCCAAACAAGTTTCTAAAAGGATGAGTTTGCAACTAGTTTACTTTTGGAGAAAATTCAAAACATTCATTATTCAATAGGGCCCAAACTATCAAAAACCAGCGGTTTCAATGAACACACATTTCTTGGTAGAATCATGCAGGACTGAAATTTTTGATGTTTTTCTTCTCCTCTCATGAGCCCAAACAAGTCTCTAAAAGCATGAGTTTGCAACTACTTTACTTTTGGAGAAAATTCAAAACATTCATTATTCAATAGAGCCCAATAGCAAAAATCAGGTTTTGAATGAAGAATCACATTTCTTGGTAGAATCATGCAGGATTGAAATTTTTGATGGTTTTTTACTCCTCTCTACAGCCCAAACAAGTTTCTAAAAGGATGAGTTTGCAACTACTTTACTTTTGGAGAAAATTCAAAACATTCATTATTCAATAGGGCCCAAAATATCAAAAAACAGCGGTTTGAATGAACACACATTTCTTGGTAGAATCGTGCAGGACTGAAATTTTTGATGTTTTTCTACTCCTCTCATGAGCCCAAACAAGTCTCTAAAAGGATGAGTTTGCAACTACTTTACTTTTGGAGAAAATTCAAAACATTCATTATTCAATAGAGCCCAATAGCAAAAACCAGCGTTTTGAATGGAGAATCACATTTCTTGGTAGAATCATGCAGGATTGAAATTTTTGATGGTTTTTTACTCCTCTCAACAGCCCAAACAAGTTTCTAAAAGGATGAGTTTGCAACTACTTTACTTTTGGAGAAAATTCAAAACATTCATTATTCAATAGGGCCCAAACTATCAAAAACCAGCGGTTTCAATGAACACACATTTCTTGGTAGAATGATGCAGGACTGAAATTTTTGATGTTTTTCTACTCCTCTCATGAGCCCAAACAAGTCTCTAAAAGCATGAGTTTGCAACTACTTTACTTTTGGAGAAAATTCAAAACATTCATTATTCAATAGAGCCCAATAGCAAAAATCAGGTTTTGAATGAAGAATCACATTTCTTGGTAGAATCATGCAGGATTGAAATTTTTGATGGTTTTTTACTCCTCTCTACAGCCCAAACAAGTTTCTAAAAGGATGAGTTTGCAACTGCTTTACTTTTGGAGAAAATTCAAAACATTCATTATTCAATAGGGCCCAAACTGTCAAAAACCAGCGGTTTCAATGAACACACATTTCTTGGTAGAATCATGCAGGACTGAAATTTTTGATGTTTTTCTACTCCTCTCATGAGCCCAAACAAGTCTCTAAAAGGATGAGTTTGCAACTACTTTACTTTTGGAGAAAATTCAAAACATTCATTATTCAATAGAGCCCAATAGCAAAAATCAGGTTTTGAATGAAGAATCACATTTCTTGGTAGAATCATGCAGGATTGAAATTTTTGATGGTTTTTTACTCCTCTCAACAGCCCAAACAAGTTTCTAAAAGGATGAGTTTGCAACTACTTTACTTTTGGAGAAAATTCAAAACATTCATTATTCAATAGGGCCCAAACTATCAAAAACCAGCGGTTTCAATGAACACACATTTCTTGGTAGAATCATGCAGGACTGAAATTTTTGATGTTTTTCTACTCTCATGAGCCCAAACAAGTCTCTAAAAGCATGAGTTTGCAACTACTTTACTTTTGGAGAAAATTCAAAACATTCATTATTCAATAGAGCCCAATAGGAAAAATCAGGTTTTGAATGAAGAATCACATTTCTTGGTAGAATCATGCAGGATTGAAATTTTTGATGGTTTTTTACTCCTCTCAACAGCCCAAACAAGTTTCTAAAAGGATGAGTTTGCAACTACTTTACTTTTGGAGAAAATTCAAAACATTCATTATTCAATAGTGCCCAAAATATCAAAAACCAGCGGTTTGAATGAACACACATTTCTTGGTAGAATCGTGCAGGACTGAAATTTTTGATGTTTTTCTACTCCTCTCATGAGCCCAAACAAGTCTCTAAAAGGATGAGTTTGCAACTACTTTACTTTTGGAGAAAATTCAAAACATTCATTATTCAATAGAGCCCAATAGCAAAAACCAGCGTTTTGAATGAAGAATCACATTTCTTGGTAGAATCATGCAGGATTGAAATTTTTGATGGTTTTTTACTCCTCTCAACAGCCCAAACAAGTTTCTAAAAGGATGAGTTTGCAACTACTTTACTTTTGGAGAAAATTCAAAACATTCATTATTCAATAGGGCCCAAACTATCAAAAACCAGCGGTTTCAATGAACACACATTTCTTGGTAGAATCATGCAGGACTGAAATTTTTGATGTTTTTCTACTCCTCTCATGAGACCAAACAAGTCTCTAAAAGCATGAGTTTGCAACTACTTTACTTTTGGAGAAAATTCAAAACATTCATTATTCAATAGAGCCCAATAGCAAAAATCAGGTTTTGAATGAAGAATCACATTTCTTGGTAAAATCATGCAGGATTGAAATTTTTGATGGTTTTTTATTCCTCTCAACAGCCCAAACAAGTTTCTAAAAGGATGAGTTTGCAACTACTTTACTTTTGGAGAAAATTCAAAACATTCATTATTCAATAGGGCCCAAACTATCAAAAACCAGCGGTTTGAATGAACACACATTTCTTGGTAGAATCATGCAGGACTGAAATTTTTGATGTTTTTCTACTCCTCTCATGAGCCCAAACAAGTCTCTAAAAGCATGAGTTTGCAACTACTTTACTTTTGGAGAAAATTCAAAACATTCATTATTCAATAGCGCCCAATAGCAAAAATCAGGTTTTGAATGAAGAATCACATTTCTTGGTAGAATCATGCAGGATTGAAATTTTTGATGGTTTTTTACTCCTCTCAACAGCCCAAACAAGTTTCTAAAAGGATGAGTTTGCAACTACTTTACTTTTGGAGAAAATTCAAAACATTCATTATTCAATAGGGCCCAAACTATCAAAAACCAGCGGTTTCAATGAACACACATTTCTTGGTAGAATCATGCAGGACTGAAATTTTTGATGTTTTTCTACTCCTCTCATAAGCCCAAACAAGTCTCTAAAAGCATGAGTTTGCAACTACTTTACTTTTGGAGAAAATTCAAAACATTCATTATTCAATAGAGCCCAATAGCAAAAATCAGGTTTTGAATGAGGAATCACATTTCTTGGTAGAATCATGCAGGATTGAAATTTTTGATGGTTTTTTACTCCTCTCAACAGCCCAAACAAGTTTCTAAAAGGATGAGTTTGCAACTACTTTACTTTTGGAGAAAATTCAAAACATTAGGGCCCAAAATATCAAAAACCAGCGGTTTGAATGAACACACATTTCTTGGTAGAATCGTGCAGGACTGAAACTTTTGATGTTTTTCTACTCCTCTCATGAGCCCAAACAAGTCTCTAAAAGGATGAGTTTGCAACTACTTTACTTTTGGAGAAAATTCAAAACATTCATTATTCAATAGAGCCCAATAGCAAAAACCAGCGTTTTGAATGAAGAATCACATTTCTTGGTAGAATCATGCAGGATTGAAATTTTTGATGGTTTTTTACTCCTCTCAACAGCCCAAACAAGTTTCTAAAAGGATGAGTTTGCAACTACTTTACTTTTGGAGAAAATTCAAAACATTCATTATTCAATAGGGCCCAAACTATCAAAAACCAGCGGTTTGAATGAACACACATTTCTTGGTAGAATCATGCAGGACTGAAATTTTTGATGTTTTTCTACTCCTCTCATGAGCCCAAACAAGTCTCTAAAAGCATGAGTTTGCAACTACTTTACTTTTGGAGAAAATTCAAAACATTCACTTTTCACTAGAGCCCAATAGCAAAAATCAGGTTTTGAATGAAGAATCACATTTCTTGGTAGAATCATGCTGCATTGAAATTTTTGATGGTTTTTTACTCCTCTCAACAGCCCAAACAAGTTTCTAAAAGGATGAGTTTGCAACTACTTTACTTTTGGAGAAAATTCAAAACATTCATTATTCAATAGGGCCCAAACTATCAAAAACCAGCGGTTTCAATGAACACACATTTCTTGGTAGAATCATGCAGGACTGAAATTTTTGATGTTTTTCTACTCCTCTCATGAGCCCAAACAAGTCTCTAAAAGCATGAGTTTGCAACTACTTTACTTTTGGAGAAAATTCAAAACATTCATTATTCAATAGAGCCCAATAGCAAAAATCAGGTTTTGAATGAAGAATCACATTTCTTGGTAGAATCATGCAGGATTGAAATTTTTGATGGTTTTTTACTCCTCTCAACAGCCCAAACAAGTTTCTAAAAGGATGAGTTTGCAACTACTTTACTTTTGGAGAAAATTCAAAACATTCATTATTCAATAGGGCCCAAACTATCAAAAACCAGCGGTTTGAATGAACACACATTTCTTGGTAGAATCATGCAGGACTGAAATTTTTGATGTTTTTCTACTCCTCTCATGAGCCCAAACAAGTCTCTAAAAGCATGAGTTTGCAACTACTTTACTTTTGGAGAAAATTCAAAACATTCATTATTCAATAGAGCCCAATAGCAAAAATCAGGTTTTGAATGAAGAATCACATTTCTTGGTGAATCATGCAGGATTGAAATTTTTGATGGTTTTTTACTCCTCTCAACAGCCCAAACAAGTTTCTAAAAGGATGAGTTTGCAACTACTTTACTTTTGGAGAAAATTCAAAACATTCATTATTCAATAGGGCCCAAAATATCAAAAACCAGCGGTTTGAATGAACACACATTTCTTGGTAGAATCGTGCAGGACTGAAATTTTTGATGTTTTTCTACTCCTCTCATGAGCCCAAACAAGTCTCTAAAAGGATGAGTTTGCAACTACTTTACTTTTGGAGAAAATTCAAAACATTCATTATTCAATAGAGCCCAATAGCAAAAACCAGCGTTTTGAATGAAGAATCACATTTCTTGGTAGAATCATGCAGGATTGAAATTTTTGATGGTTTTTTACTCCTCTCAACAGCCCAAACAAGTTTCTAAAAGGATGAGTTTGCAACTACTTTACTTTTGGAGAAAATTCAAAACATTCATTATTCTATAAGGCCCAAAATATCAAAAACCAGCGGTTTGAATGAACACACATTTCTTGGTAGAATCGTGCAGGACTGAAATTTTTGATGTTTTTCTACTCCTCTCATGAGCCCAAACAAGTCTCTAAAAGGATGAGTTTGCAACTACTTTACTTTTGGAGAAAATTCAAAACATTCATTATTCAATAGAGCCCAATAGCAAAAACCAGCGTTTTGAATGAAGAATCACATTTCTTGGTAGAATCATGCAGGATTGAAATTTTTGATGGTTTTTTACTCCTCTCAACAGCCCAAACAAGTTTCTAAAAGGATGAGTTTGCAAATACTTTACTTTTGGAGAAAATTCAAAACATTCATTATTCAATAGGGCCCAAACTATCAAAAACCACCGTTTTCAATGAACACACATTTCTTGGTAGAATCGTGCAGGACTGAAATTTTTGATGTTTTTCTACTCCTCTCATGAGCCCAAACAAGTCTTTAAAAGCATGAGTTTGCAACTACTTTACTTTTGGAGAAAATTCAAAACATTCATTATTCAATAGCGCCCAATAGCAAAAATCAGGTTTTAAATGAAGAATCACATTTCTTGGTAGAATCATGCAGGATTGAAATTTTTGATGGTTTTTTACTCCTCTCAACAGCCCAAACAAGTTTTTAAAAGGATGAGTTTGCAACTACTTTACTTTTGGAGAAAATTCAAAACATTCATTATTCAATAGGGCCCAAAATATCAAAAACCAGCGGTTTCAATGAACACACATTTCTTGGTAGAATCATGCAGGACTGAAATTTTTGATGTTTTTCTACTCCTCTCATGAGCCCAAACAAGTCTCTAAAAGTATGAGTTTGCAACTACTTTACTTTTGGAGAAAATTCAAAACATTCATTATTCAATAGAGCCCAATAGCAAAAATCAGGTTTTGAATGAAGAATCACATTTCTTGGTAGAATCATGCAGGATTGAAATTTTTGATGGTTTTTTACTCCTCTCAACAGCCCAAACAAGTTTCTAAAAGGATGAGTTTGCCACTACTTTACTTTTGGAGAAAATTCAAAACATTCATTATTCAATAGGGCCCAAACTATCAAAAACCAGCGGTTTCAATGAACACACATTTCTTGGTAGAATCATGCAGGACTGAAATTTTTGATGTTTTTCTACTCCTCTCATGAGCCCAAACAAGTCTCTAAAAGCATGAGTTTGCAACTACTTTACTTTTGGAGAAAATTCAAAACATTCATTATTCAATAGAGCCCAATAGCAAAAATCAGGTTTTGAATGAAGAATCACATTTCTTGGTAAAATCATGCAGGATTGAAATTTTTGATGGTTTTTTACTCCTCTCAACAGCCCAAACAAGTTTCTAAAAGGATGAGTTTGCAACTACTTTACTTTTGGAGAAAATTCAAAACATTCATTATTCAATAGGGCCCAAACTATCAAAAACCAGCGGTTTCAATGAACACACATTTCTTGGTAGAATCATGCAGGACTGAAATTTTTGATGTTTTTCTACTCCTCTCATGAGCCCAAAAAAGTCTCTAAAAGCATGAGTTTGCAACTACTTTACTTTTGGAGAAAATTCAAAACATTCATTATTCAATAGACCCCAATAGCAAAAATCAGGTTTTGAATGAAGAATCACATTTCTTGGTAGAATCATGCAGGATTGAAATTTTTGATGGTTTTTTACTCCTCTCACCAGCCCAAACAAGTTTCTAAAAGGATGAGTTTGCAACTACTTTACTTTTGGAGAAAATTCAAACATTCATTATTCAATAGGGCCCAAACTATCAAAAACCAGCGGTTTGAATGAACACACATTTCTTGGTAGAATCGTGCAGGACTGAAATTTTTGATGTTTTTCTACTCCTCTCATGAGCCCAAACAAGTCTCTAAAAGGATGAGTTTGCAACTACTTTACTTTTGGAGAAAATTCAAAACATTCATTATTCAATAGAGCCCAATAGCAAAAACCAGCGTTTTGAATGAAGAATCACATTTCTTGGTAGAATCATGCAGGATTGAAATTTTTGATGGTTTTTTACTCCTCTCAACAGCCCAAACAAGTTTCTAAAAGGATGAGTTTGCAACTACTTTACTTTTGGAGAAAATTCAAAACATTCATTATTCAATAGGGCCCAAATTATCAAAAACCAGCGGTTTCAATGAACACACATTTCTTGGTAGAATCATGCAGGACTGAAATTTTTGATGTTTCTCTACTCCTCTCATGAGACCAAACAAGTTTCTAAAAGCATGAGTTTGCAATTACTTTACTTTTGGAGAAAATTCAAAACATTCACTATTCAATAGAGCCCAATAGCAAAAATTAGGTTTTGAATGAAGAATCACATTTCTTGGTAAAATCATGCAGGATTGAAATTTTTGATGGTTTTTTACTCCTCTCAACAGCCCAAACAAGTTTCTAAAAGGATGAGTTTGCAACTACTTTACTTTTGGAGAAAATTCAAAACATTCATTATTCAATAGGGCCCAAACTATCAAAAACCAGCGGTTTCAATGAACACACATTTCTTGGTAGAATCATGCAGGACTGAAATTTTTGATGTTTTTCGACTCCTCTCATGAGCCCAAACAAGTCTCTAAAAGCATGAGTTTGCAACTACTTTACTTTTGGAGAAAATTCAAAACATTCATTATTCAATAGAGCCCAATAGCAAAAATCAGGTTTTGAATGAAGAATCACATTTCTTGGTAGAATCATGCAGGATTGAAATTTTTGATGGTTTTTTACTCCTCTCAACAGCCCAAACAAGTTTCTAAAAGGATGAGTTTGCAACTACTTTACTTTTGGAGAAAATTCAAAACATTCATTATTCAATAGGGCCCAAACTATCAAAAACCAGCGGTTTCAATGAACACACATTTCTTGGTAGAATCATGCAGGACTGAAATTTTTGATGTTTCTCTACTCCTCTCATGAGACCAAACAAGTTTCTAAAAGCATGAGTTTGCAACTACTTTACTTTTGGAGAAAATTCAAAACATTCACTATTCAATAGAGCCCAATAGCAAAAATTAGGTTTTGAATGAAGAATCACATTTCTTGGTAAAATCATGCAGGATTGAAATTTTTGATGGTTTTTTACTCCTCTCAACAGCCCAAACAAGTTTCTAAAAGGATGAGTTTGCAACTACTTTACTTTTGGAGAAAATTCAAAACATTCATTATTCAATAGGGCCCAAACTATCAAAAACCAGCGGTTTCAATGAACACACATTTCTTGGTAGAATCATGCAGGACTGAAATTTTTGATGTTTTTCGACTCCTCTCATGAGCCCAAACAAGTCTCTAAAAGCATGAGTTTGCAACTACTTTACTTTTGGAGAAAATTCAAAACATTCATTATTCAATAGAGCCCAATAGCAAAAATCAGGTTTTGAATGAAGAATCACATTTCTTGGTAGAATCATGCAGGATTGAAATTTTTGATGGTTTTTTACTCCTCTCAACAGCCCAAACAAGTTTCTAAAAGGATGAGTTTGCAACTACTTTACTTTTGGAGAAAATTCAAAACATTCATTATTCAATAGGGCCCAAAATATCAAAAACCAGCCGTTTCAATGAACACACATTTCTTGGTAGAATCATGCAGGACTGAAATTTTTGATGTTTTTCTACTCCTCTCCTGAGCCCAAACAAGTCTCTAAAAGCATGAGTTTGCAACTACTTTACTTTTGGAGAAAATTCAAAACATTCATTATTCAATAGAGCCCAATAGCAAAAATCAGGTTTTGAATGAAGAATCACATTTCTTGGTAGAATCATGCAGGATTGAAATTTTTGATGGTTTTTTACTCCTCTCAACAGCCCAAACAAGTTTCTAAAAGGATGAGTTTGCAACTACTTTACTTTTGGAGAAAATTCAAAACATTCATTATTCAATAGGGCCCAAACTATCAAAAACCAGCGGTTTGAATGAACTCACATTTCTTGGTAGAATCATGCAGGACTGAAATTTTTGATGTTTTTCTACTCCTCTCATGAGCCCAAACAAGTCTCTAAAAGCATGAGTTTGCAACTACTTTACTTTTGGAGAAAATTCAAAACATTCACTTTTCACTAGAGCCCAATAGCAAAAATCAGGTTTTGAATGAAGAATCACATTTCTTGGTAGAATCATGCTGCATTGAAATTTTTGATGGTTTTTTACTCCTCTCAACAGCCCAAACAAGTTTCTAAAAGGATGAGTTTGCAACTAATTTACTTTTGGAGAAAATTCAAAACATTCATTATTCAATAGGGCCCAAACTATCAAAAACCAGCGGTTTCAATGAACACACATTTCTTGGTAGAATCATGCAAGACTGAAATTTTTGATGTTTTTCTACTCCTCTCATGAGCCCAAACAAGTCTCTAAAAGCATGAGTTTGCAACTACTTTACTTTTGGAGAAAATTCAAAACATTCATTATTCAATAGAGCCCAATAGCAAAAATCAGGTTTTGAATGAAGATTCACATTTCTTGGTAGAATCATGCAGGATTGAAATTTTTGATGGTTTTTTACTCCTCTCAACAGCCCAAACAAGTTTCTAAAAGGATGAGTTTGCAACTAATTTACTTTTGGAGAAAATTCAAAACATTCATTATTCAATAGGGCCCAAACTATCAAAAACCAGCGGTTTCAATGAACACACTTTTCTTGGTAGAATCATGCAGGACTGAAATTTTTGATGTTTTTCTACTCCTCTCATGAGCCCAAACAAGTCTTTAAAAGCATGAGTTTGCAACTACTTTACTTTTGGAGAAAATTCAAAACATTCATTATTCAATAGAGCCCAATAGCAAAAATCAGGTTTTGAATGAAGAATCACATTTCTTGGTAAAATCATGCAGGATTGAAATTTTTGATGGTTTTTTACTCCTCTCAACAGCCCAAACAAGTTTCTAAAAGGATGAGTTTGCAACTACTTTACTTTTGGAGAAAATTCAAAACATTCATTATTCAATAGGGCCCAAACTATCAAAAACCAGCGGTTTCAATGAACACACATTTCTTGGTAGAATCATGCAGGATTGAAATTTTTGATGTTTTTCTACTCCTCTCATGAGCCCAAACAAGTCTCTAAAAGCATGAGTTTGCAACTACTTTACTTTTGGAGAAAATTCAAAACATTCATTATTCAATAGACCCCAATAGCAAAAATCAGGTTTTGAATGAAGAATCACATTTCTTGGTAGAATCATGCAGGATTGAAATTTTTGATGGTTTTTTACTCCTCTCAACAGCCCAAACAAGTTTCTAAAAGGATGAGTTTGCAACTACTTTACTTTTGGAGAAAATTCAAAACATTCATTATTCAATAGGGCCCAAACTATCAAAAACCAGCGGTTTCAAAGAACACACATTTCTTGGTAGAATCATGCAGGACTGAAATTTTTGATGTTTTTCTACTCCTCTCATGAGCCCAAACAAGTCTCTAAAAGCATGAGTTTGCAACTACTTTACTTTTGGAGAAGATTCAAAACATTCATTATTCAATAGAGCCCAATAGCAAAAATCAGGTTTTGAATGAAGATTCACATTTCTTGGTAGAATCATGCAGGATTGAAATTTTTGATGGTTTTTTACTCCTCTCAACAGCCCAAACAAGTTTCTAAAAGGATGAGTTTGCAACTACTTTACTTTTGGAGAAAATTCAAAACATTCATTATTCAATAGGGCCCAAACTATCAAAAACCAGCGGTTTCAATGAACACACATTTCTTGGTAGAATCATGCAGGACTGAAATTTTTGATGTTTTTCTACTCCTCTCATGAGCCCAAACAAGTCTCTAAAAGCATGAGTTTGCAACTACTTTACTTTTGGAGAAAATTCAAAACATTCATTATTCAATAGAGCCCAATAGCAAAAATCAGGATTTGAATGAAGAATCACATTTCTTGGTAGAATCATGCAGGATTGAAATTTTTGATGGTTTTTTACTCCTCTCAACAGCCCAAATAAGTTTCTAAAAGGATGAGTTTGCAACTACTTTACTTTTGGAGAAAATTCAAAACATTCATTATTCAATAGGGCCCAAAATATCAAAAAACAGCGGTTTGAATGAACACACATTTCTTGGTAGAATCGTGCAGGACTGAAATTTTTGATTTTTTTCTACTCCTCTCATGAGCCCAAACAAGTCTCTAAAAGGATGAGTTTGCAACTACTTTACTTTTGGAGAAAATTCAAAACATTCATTATTCAATAGAGCCCAATAGGAAAAATCAGGTTTTGAATGGAGAATCACATTTCTTGGTAGAATCATGCAGGATTGAAATTTTTGATGGTTTTTTACTCCTCTCAACAGCCCAAACAAGTTTCTAAAAGGATGAGTTTGCAACTACTTTACTTTTGGAGAAAATTCAAAACATTCTTTATTCAATAGGGCCCAAAATATCAAAAACCAGCGGTTTGAATGAACACACATTTCTTGGTAGAATCGTGCAGGACTGAAATTTTTGATGTTTTTCTACTCCTCTCATGAGCCCAAACAAGTCTCTAAAAGGATGAGTTTGCAACTACTTTACTTTTGGAGAAAATTCAAAACATTCATTATTCAATAGAGCCCAATAGCAAAAACCAGCGTTTTGAATGAAGAATCACATTTCTTGGTAGAATCATGCAGGATTGAAATTTTTGATGGTTTTTTACTCCTCTCAACAGCCCAAACAAGTTTCTAAAAGGATGAGTTTGCAACTACTTTACTTTTGGAGAAAATTCAAAACATTCATTATTCAATAGGGCCCAAACTATCAAAAACCAGCGGTTTCAATGAACACACATTTCTTGGTAGAATCATGCAGGACTGAAATTTTTGATGTTTCTCTACTCCTCTCATGAGACCAAACAAGTTTCTAAAAGCATGAGTTTGCAACTACTTTACTTTTGGAGAAAATTCAAAACATTCACTATTCAATAGAGCCCAATAGCAAAAATTAGGTTTTGAATGAAGAATCACATTTCTTGGTAAAATCATGCAGGATTGAAATTTTTGATGTTTTTTTACTCCTCTCAACAGCCCAAACAAGTTTCTAAAAGGATGAGTTTGCAACTACTTTACTTTTGGAGAAAATTCAAAACATTCATTATTCAATAGGGCCCAAAATATCAAAAACCAGCCGTTTCAATGAACACACATTTCTTGGTAGAATCATGCAGGACTGAAATTTTTGATGTTTTTCTACTCCTCTCCTGAGCCCAAACAAGTCTCTAAAAGCATGAGTTTGCAACTACTTTACTTTTGGAGAAAATTCAAAACATTCATTATTCAATAGAGCCCAATAGCAAAAATCAGGTTTTGAATGAAGAATCACATTTCTTGGTAGAATCATGCAGGATTGAAATTTTTGATGGTTTTTTACTCCTCTCAACAGCCCAAACAAGTTTCTAAAAGGATGAGTTTGCAACTACTTTACTTTTGGAGAAAATTCAAAACATTCATTATTCAATAGGGCCCAAACTATCAAAAACCAGCGGTTTGAATGAACTCACATTTCTTGGTAGAATCATGCAGGACTGAAATTTTTGATGTTTTTCTACTCCTCTCATGAGCCCAAACAAGTCTCTAAAAGCATGAGTTTGCAACTACTTTACTTTTGGAGAAAATTCAAAACATTCACTTTTCACTAGAGCCCAATAGCAAAAATCAGGTTTTGAATGAAGAATCACATTTCTTGGTAGAATCATGCTGCATTGAAATTTTTGATGGTTTTTTACTCCTCTCAACAGCCCAAACAAGTTTCTAAAAGGATGAGTTTGCAACTACTTTACTTTTGGAGAAAATTCAAAACATTCATTATTCAATAGGGCCCAAACTATCAAAAACCAGCGGTTTGAATGAACTCAGATTTCTTGGTAGAATCATGCAGGACTGAAATTTTTGATGTTTTTCTACTCCTCTCATGAGCCCAAACAAGTCTCTAAAAGCATGAGTTTGCAACTACTTTACTTTTGGAGAAAATTCAAAACATTCACTTTTCACTAGAGCCCAATAGCAAAAATCAGGTTTTGAATGAAGAATCACATTTCTTGGTAGAATCATGCTGCATTGAAATTTTTGATGGTTTTTTACTCCTCTCAACAGCCCAAACAAGTTTCTAAAAGGATGAGTTTGCAACTAATTTACTTTTGGAGAAAATTCAAAACATTCATTATTCAATAGGGCCCAAACTATCAAAAACCAGCGGTTTCAATGAACACACATTTCTTGGTAGAATCATGCAAGACTGAAATTTTTGATGTTTTTCTACTCCTCTCATGAGCCCAAACAAGTCTCTAAAAGCATGAGTTTGCAACTACTTTACTTTTGGAGAAAATTCAAAACATTCATTATTCAATAGAGCCCAATAGCAAAAATCAGGTTTTGAATGAAGATTCACATTTCTTGGTAGAATCATGCAGGATTGAAATTTTTGATGGTTTTTTACTCCTCTCAACAGCCCAAACAAGTTTCTAAAAGGATGAGTTTGCAACTACTTTACTTTTGGAGAAAATTCAAAACATTCATTATTCAATAGGGCCCAAACTATCAAAAACCAGCGGTTTCAATGAACACACATTTCTTGGTAGAATCATGCAGGACTGAAATTTTTTATGTTTTTCTACTCCTCTCATGAGCCCAAACAAGTCTCTAAAAGCATGAGTTTGCAACTACTTTACTTTTGGAGAAAATTCAAAACATTCATTATTCAATAGAACCCAATAGCAAAAATCAGGTTTTGAATGAAGAATCACATTTCTTGGTAGAATCATGCAGGATTGAAATTTTTGATGGTTTTTTACTCCTCTCAACAGCCCAAACAAGTTTCTAAAAGGATGAGTTTGCAACTACTTTACTTTTGGAGAAAATTCAAAACATTCATTATTCAATAGGGCCCAAACTATCAAAAACCAGCGGTTTCAATGAACACACATTTCTTGGTAGAATCATGCAGGACTGAAATTTTTGATGTTTTTCTACTCCTCTCATGAGCCCAAACAAGTCTCTAAAAGCATGAGTTTGCAACTACTTTACTTTTGGAGAAAATTCAAAACATTCATTATTCAATAGAGCCCAATAGCAAAAATCAGGTTTTGAATGAAGAATCACATTTCTTGGTAGAATCATGCAGGATTGAAATTTTTGATGGTTTTTTACTCCTCTCTACAGCCCAAACAAGTTTCTAAAAGGATGAGTTTGCAACTGCTTTACTTTTGGAGAAAATTCAAAACATTCATTATTCAATAGGGCCCAAACTGTCAAAAACCAGCGGTTTCAATGAACACACATTTCTTGGTAGAATCATGCAGGACTGAAATTTTTGATGTTTTTCTACTCCTCTCATGAGCCCAAACAAGTCTCTAAAAGGATGAGTTTGCAACTACTTTACTTTTGGAGAAAATTCAAAACATTCATTATTCAATAGAGCCCAATAGCAAAAATCAGGTTTTGAATGAAGAATCACATTTCTTGGTAGAATCATGCAGGATTGAAATTTTTGATGGTTTTTTACTCCTCTCAACAGCCCAAACAAGTTTCTAAAAGGATGAGTTTGCAACTACTTTACTTTTGGAGAAAATTCAAAACATTCATTATTCAATAGGGCCCAAACTATCAAAAACCAGCGGTTTCAATGAACACACATTTCTTGGTAGAATCATGCAGGACTGAAATTTTTGATGTTTTTCTACTCTCATGAGCCCAAACAAGTCTCTAAAAGCATGAGTTTGCAACTACTTTACTTTTGGAGAAAATTCAAAACATTCATTATTCAATAGAGCCCAATAGCAAAAATCAGGTTTTGAATGAAGAATCACATTTCTTGGTAGAATCATGCAGGATTGAAATTTTTGATGGTTTTTTACTCCTCTCAACAGCCCAAACAAGTTTCTAAAAGGATGAGTTTGTAACTGCTTTACTTTTGGAGAAAATTCAAAACATTCATTATTCAATAGGGCCCAAACTATCAAAAACCAGCGGTTTGAATGAACACACATTTCTTGGTAGAATCATGCAGGACTGAAATTTTTGATGTTTTTCTACTCCTCTCATGAGCCCAAACAAGTCTCTAAAAGCATGAGTTTGCAACTACTTTACTTTTGGAGAAAATTCAAAACATTCATTATTCAAAAGAGCCCAATAGGAAAAATCAGGTTTTGAATGAAGAATCACATTTCTTGGTAGAATCATGCAGGATTGAAATTTTTGATGGTTTTTTACTCCTCTCAACAGCCCAAACAAGTTTCTAAAAGGATGAGTTTGCAACTACTTTACTTTTGGAGAAAATTCAAAACATTCATTATTCAATAGTGCAAAAAATATCAAAAACCAGCGGTTTGAATGAACACACATTTCTTGGTAGAATCGTGCAGGACTGAAATTTTTGATGTTTTTCTACTCCTCTCATGAGCCCAAACAAGTCTCTAAAAGGATGAGTTTGCAACTACTTTACTTTTGGAGAAAATTCAAAACATTCATTATTCAATAGAGCCCAATAGCAAAAACCAGCGTTTTGAATGAAGAATCACATTTCTTGGTAGAATCATGCAGGATTGAAATTTTTGATGGTTTTTTACTCCTCTCAACAGCCCAAACAAGTTTCTAAAAGGATGAGTTTGCAACTACTTTACTTTTGGAGAAAATTCAAAACATTCATTATTCAATAGGGCCCAAACTATCAAAAAACAGCGGTTTCAATGAACACACATTTCTTGGTAGAATCATGCAGGACTGAAATTTTTGATGTTTTTCTACTCCTCTCATGAGACCAAACAAGTCTCTAAAAGCATGAGTTTGCAACTACTTTACTTTTGGAGAAAATTCAAAACATTCATTATTCAATAGAGCCCAATAGCAAAAATCAGGTTTTGAATGAAGAATCACATTTCTTGGTAAAATCATGCAGGATTGAAATTTTTGATGGTTTTTTATTCCTCTCAACAGCCCAAACAAGTTTCTAAAAGGATGAGTTTGCAACTACTTTACTTTTGGAGAAAATTCAAAACATTCATTATTCAATAGGGCCCAAACTATCAAAAACCAGCGGTTTGAATGAACACACATTTCTTGGTAGAATCATGTAGGACTGAAATTTTTGATGTTTTTCTACTCCTCTCATGAGCCCAAACAAGTCTCTAAAAGCATGAGTTTGCAACTACTTTACTTTTGGAGAAAATTCAAAACATTCATTATTCAATAGAGCCCAATAGCAAAAATCAGGTTTTGAATGAAGAATCACATTTCTTGGTAGAATCATGCTGCATTGAAATTTTTGATGGTTTTTTACTCCTCTCAACAGCCCAAACAAGTTTCTAAAAGGATGAGTTTGCAACTACTTTACTTTTGGAGAAAATTCAAAACATTCATTATTCAATAGGGCCCAAACTATCAAAAACCAGCGGTTTCAATGAACACACATTTCTTGGTAGAATCATGCAGGACTGAACTTTTTGATGTTTTTCTACTCCTCTCATGAGCCCAAACAAGTCTTTAAAAGCATGAGTTTGCAACTACTTTACATTTGGAGAAAATTCAAAACATTCATTATTCAATAGAGCCCAATAGCAAAAATCAGGTTTTGAATGAAGAATCACATTTCTTGGTAAAATCATGCAGGATTGAAATTTTTGATGGTTTTTTACTCCTCTCAACAGCCCAAACAAGTTTCTAAAAGGATGAGTTTGCAACTACTTTACTTTTGGAGAAAATTCAAAACATTCATTATTCTATAAGGCCCAAAATATCAAAAACCAGCGGTTTGAATGAACACACATTTCTTGGTAGAATCGTGCAGGACTGAAATTTTTGATGTTTTTCTACTCCTCTCATGAGCCCAAACAAGTCTCTAAAAGGATGAGTTTGCAACTACTTTACTTTTGGAGAAAATTCAAAACATTCATTATTCAATAGAGCCCAATAGCAAAAACCAGCGTTTTGAATGAAGAATCACATTTCTTGGTAGAATCATGCAGGATTGAAATTTTTGATGGTTTTTTACTCCTCTCAACAGCCCAAACAAGTTTCTAAAAGGATGAGTTTGCAAATACTTTACTTTTGGAGAAAATTCAAAACATTCATTATTCAATAGGGCCCAAACTATCAAAAACCAGCGGTTTCAATGAACACACATTTCTTGGTAGAATCGTGCAGGACTGAAATTTTTGATGTTTTTCTACTCCTCTCATGAGCCCAAACAAGTCTCTAAAAGCATGAGTTTGCAACTACTTTACTTTTGGAGAAAATTCAAAACATTCATTATTCAATAGCGCCCAATAGCAAAAATCAGGTTTTGAATGAAGAATCACATTTCTTGGTAGAATCATGCAGGATTGAAATTTTTGATGGTTTTTTACTCCTCTCAACAGCCCAAACAAGTTTCTAAAAGGATGAGTTTGCAACTACTTTACTTTTGGAGAAAATTCAAAACATTCATTATTCAATAGGGCCCAAACTATCAAAAACCAGCGGTTTCAATGAACACACATTTCTTGGTAGAATCATGCAGGACTGAAATTTTTGATGTTTTTCTACTCCTCTCATGAGCCCAAACAAGTCTCTAAAAGCATGAGTTTGCAACTACTTTACTTTTGGAGAAAATTCAAAACATTCACTTTTCACTAGAGCCCAATAGCAAAAATCAGGTTTTGAATGAAGAATCACATTTCTTGGTAGAATCATGCTGCATTGAAATTTTTGATGGTTTTTTACTCCTCTCAACAGCCCAAACAAGTTTCTAAAAGGATGAGTTTGCAACTAATTTACTTTTGGAGAAAATTCAAAACATTCATTATTCAATAGGGCCCAAACTATCAAAAACCAGCGGTTTCAATGAACACACATTTCTTGGTAGAATCATGCAAGACTGAAATTTTTGATCTTTTTCTACTCCTCTCATGAGCCCAAACAAGTCTCTAAAAGCATGAGTTTGCAACTACTTTACTTTTGGAGAAAATTCAAAACATTCATTATTCAATAGAGCCCAATAGCAAAAATCAGGTTTTGAATGAAGATTCACATTTCTTGGTAGAATCATGCAGGATTGAAATTTTTGATGGTTTTTTACTCCTCTCAACAGCCCAAACAAGTTTCTAAAAGGATGAGTTTGCAACTACTTTACTTTTGGAGAAAATTCAAAACATTCATTATTCAATAGGGCCCAAACTATCAAAAACCAGCGGTTTCAATGAACACACATTTCTTGGTAGAATCATGCAGGACTGAAATTTTTGATGTTTTTCTACTCCTCTCATGAGCCCAAACAAGTCTTTAAAAGCATGAGTTTGCAACTACTTTACATTTGGAGAAAATTCAAAACATTCATTATTCAATAGAGCCCAATAGCAAAAATCAAGTTTTGAATGAAGAATCACATTTCTTGGTAAAATCATGCAGGATTGAAATTTTTGATGGTTTTTTACTCCTCTCAACAGCCCAAACAAGTTTCTAAAAGGATGAGTTTGCAACTACTTTACTTTTGGAGAAAATTCAAAACATTCATTATTCAATAGGGCCCAAACTATCAAAAACCAGCGGTTTCAATGAACACACATTTCTTGGTAGAATCATGCAGGACTGAAATTTTTGATGTTTTTCTACTCCTCTCATGAGCCCAAACAAGTCTCTAAAAGCATGAGTTTGCAACTACTTTACTTTTGGAGAAAATTCAAAACATTCATTATTCAATAGAGCCCAATAGCAAAAATCAGGATTTGAATGAAGAATCACATTTCTTGGTAGAATCATGCAGGATTGAAATTTTTGATGGTTTTTTACTCCTCTCAACAGCCCAAATAAGTTTCTAAAAGGATGAGTTTGCAACTACTTTACTTTTGGAGAAAATTCAAAACATTCATTATTCAATAGGGCCCAAAATATCAAAAAACAGCGGTTTGAATGAACACACATTTCTTGGTAGAATCGTGCAGGACTGAAATTTTTGATGTTTTTCTACTCCTCTCATGAGCCCAAACAAGTCTCTAAAAGGATGAGTTTGCAACTACTTTACTTTTGGAGAAAATTCAAAACATTCATTATTCAATAGAGCCCAATAGCAAAAACCAGCGTTTTGAATGAAGAATCACATTTCTTGGTAGAATCATGCAGGATTGAAATTTTTGATGGTTTTTTACTCCTCTCAACAGCCCAAACAAGTTTCTAAAAGGATGAGTTTGCAACTAGTTTACTTTTGGAGAAAATTCAAAACATTCATTATTCAATAGGGCCCAAACTATCAAAAACCAGCGGTTTCAATGAACACACATTTCTTGGTAGAATCATGCAGGACTGAAATTTTTGATGTTTTTCTTCTCCTCTCATGAGCCCAAACAAGTCTCTAAAAGCATGAGTTTGCAACTACTTTACTTTTGGAGAAAATTCAAAACATTCATTATTCAATAGAGCCCAATAGCAAAAATCAGGTTTTGAATGAAGAATCACATTTCTTGGTAGAATCATGCAGGATTGAAATTTTTGATGGTTTTTTACTCCTCTCTACAGCCCAAACAAGTTTCTAAAAGGATGAGTTTGCAACTACTTTACTTTTGGAGAAAATTCAAAACATTCATTATTCAATAGGGCCCAAAATATCAAAAAACAGCGGTTTGAATGAACACACATTTCTTGGTAGAATCGTGCAGGACTGAAATTTTTGATGTTTTTCTACTCCTCTCATGAGCCCAAACAAGTCTCTAAAAGGATGAGTTTGCAACTACTTTACTTTTGGAGAAAATTCAAAACATTCATTATTCAATAGAGCCCAATAGCAAAAACCAGCGTTTTGAATGGAGAATCACATTTCTTGGTAGAATCATGCAGGATTGAAATTTTTGATGGTTTTTTACTCCTCTCAACAGCCCAAACAAGTTTCTAAAAGGATGAGTTTGCAACTACTTTACTTTTGGAGAAAATTCAAAACATTCATTATTCAATAGGGCCCAAACTATCAAAAACCAGCGGTTTCAATGAACACACATTTCTTGGTAGAATGATGCAGGACTGAAATTTTTGATGTTTTTCTACTCCTCTCATGAGCCCAAACAAGTCTCTAAAAGCATGAGTTTGCAACTACTTTACTTTTGGAGAAAATTCAAAACATTCATTATTCAATAGAGCCCAATAGCAAAAATCAGGTTTTGAATGAAGAATCACATTTCTTGGTAGAATCATGCAGGATTGAAATTTTTGATGGTTTTTTACTCCTCTCTACAGCCCAAACAAGTTTCTAAAAGGATGAGTTTGCAACTGCTTTACTTTTGGAGAAAATTCAAAACATTCATTATTCAATAGGGCCCAAACTGTCAAAAACCAGCGGTTTCAATGAACACACATTTCTTGGTAGAATCATGCAGGACTGAAATTTTTGATGTTTTTCTACTCCTCTCATGAGCCCAAACAAGTCTCTAAAAGGATGAGTTTGCAACTACTTTACTTTTGGAGAAAATTCAAAACATTCATTATTCAATAGAGCCCAATAGCAAAAATCAGGTTTTGAATGAAGAATCACATTTCTTGGTAGAATCATGCAGGATTGAAATTTTTGATGGTTTTTTACTCCTCTCAACAGCCCAAACAAGTTTCTAAAAGGATGAGTTTGCAACTACTTTACTTTTGGAGAAAATTCAAAACATTCATTATTCAATAGGGCCCAAACTATCAAAAACCAGCGGTTTCAATGAACACACATTTCTTGGTAGAATCATGCAGGACTGAAATTTTTGATGTTTTTCTACTCCTCTCATGAGCCCAAACAAGTCTCTAAAAGCATGAGTTTGCAACTACTTTACTTTTGGAGAAAATTCAAAACATTCATTATTCAATAGAGCCCAATAGGAAAAATCAGGTTTTGAATGAAGAATCACATTTCTTGGTAGAATCATGCAGGATTGAAATTTTTGATGGTTTTTTACTCCTCTCAACAGCCCAAACAAGTTTCTAAAAGGATGAGTTTGCAACTACTTTACTTTTGGAGAAAATTCAAAACATTCATTATTCAATAGTGCCCAAAATATCAAAAACCAGCGGTTTGAATGAACACACATTTCTTGGTAGAATCGTGCAGGACTGAAATTTTTGATGTTTTTCTACTCCTCTCATGAGCCCAAACAAGTCTCTAAAAGGATGAGTTTGCAACTACTTTACTTTTGGAGAAAATTCAAAACATTCATTATTCAATAGAGCCCAATAGCAAAAACCAGCGTTTTGAATGAAGAATCACATTTCTTGGTAGAATCATGCAGGATTGAAATTTTTGATGGTTTTTTACTCCTCTCAACAGCCCAAACAAGTTTCTAAAAGGATGAGTTTGCAACTACTTTACTTTTGGAGAAAATTCAAAACATTCATTATTCAATAGGGCCCAAACTATCAAAAAACAGCGGTTTCAATGAACACACATTTCTTGGTAGAATCATGCAGGACTGAAATTTTTGATGTTTTTCTACTCCTCTCATGAGACCAAACAAGTCTCTAAAAGCATGAGTTTGCAACTACTTTACTTTTGGAGAAAATTCAAAACATTCATTATTCAATAGAGCCCAATAGCAAAAATCAGGTTTTGAATGAAGAATCACATTTCTTGGTAAAATCATGCAGGATTGAAATTTTTGATGGTTTTTTATTCCTCTCAACAGCCCAAACAAGTTTCTAAAAGGATGAGTTTGCAACTACTTTACTTTTGGAGAAAATTCAAAACATTCATTATTCAATAGGGCCCAAACTATCAAAAACCAGCGGTTTGAATGAACACACATTTCTTGGTAGAATCATGCAGGACTGAAATTTTTGATGTTTTTCTACTCCTCTCATGAGCCCAAACAAGTCTCTAAAAGCATGAGTTTGCAACTACTTTACTTTTGGAGAAAATTCAAAACATTCATTATTCAATAGCGCCCAATAGCAAAAATCAGGTTTTGAATGAAGAATCACATTTCTTGGTAGAATCATGCAGGATTGAAATTTTTGATGGTTTTTTACTCCTCTCAACAGCCCAAACAAGTTTCTAAAAGGATGAGTTTGCAACTACTTTACTTTTGGAGAAAATTCAAAACATTCATTATTCAATAGGGCCCAAACTATCAAAAACCAGCGGTTTCAATGAACACACATTTCTTGGTAGAATCATGCAGGACTGAAATTTTTGATGTTTTTCTACTCCTCTCATAAGCCCAAACAAGTCTCTAAAAGCATGAGTTTGCAACTACTTTACTTTTGGAGAAAATTCAAAACATTCATTATTCAATAGAGCCCAATAGCAAAAATCAGGTTTTGAATGAGGAATCACATTTCTTGGTAGAATCATGCAGGATTGAAATTTTTGATGGTTTTTTACTCCTCTCAACAGCCCAAACAAGTTTCTAAAAGGATGAGTTTGCAACTACTTTACTTTTGGAGAAAATTCAAAACATTAGGGCCCAAAATATTAAAAACCAGCGGTTTGAATGAACACACATTTCTTGGTAGAATCGTGCAGGACTGAAATTTTTGATGTTTTTCTACTCCTCTCATGAGCCCAAACAAGTCTCTAAAAGGATGAGTTTGCAACTACTTTACTTTTGGAGAAAATTCAAAACATTCATTATTCAATAGAGCCCAATAGCAAAAACCAGCGTTTTGAATGAAGAATCACATTTCTTGGTAGAATCATGCAGGATTGAAATTTTTGATGGTTTTTTATTCCTCTCAACAGCCCAAACAAGTTTCTAAAAGGATGAGTTTGCAAATACTTTACTTTTGGAGAAAATTCAAAACATTCATTATTCAATAGGGCCCAAACTATCAAAAACCACCGGTTTCAATGAACACAAATTTCTTGGTAGAATCGTGCAGGACTGAAATTTTTGATGTTTTTCTACTCCTCTCATGAGCCCAAACAAGTCTCTAAAAGCATGAGTTTGCAACTACTTTACTTTTGGAGAAAATTCAAAACATTCATTATTCAATAGCGCCCAATAGCAAAAATCAGGTTTTGAATGAAGAATCACATTTCTTGGTAGAATCATGCAGGATTGAAATTTTTGATGGTTTTTTACTCCTCTCAACAGCCCAAACAAGTTTCTAAAAGGATGAGTTTGCAACTACTTTACTTTTGGAGAAAATTCAAAACATTCATTATTCAATAGGGCCCAAAATATCAAAAACCAGCGGTTTCAATGAACACACATTTCTTGGTAGAATCATGCAGGACTGAAATTTTTGATGTTTTTCTACTCCTCTAATGAGCCCAAACAAGTCTCTAAAAGCATGAGTTTGCAACTACTTTACTTTTGGAGAAAATTCAAAACATTCTTTATTCAATAGGGCACAAACTATCAAAAACCAGCGGTTTGAATGAACACACATTTCTTGGTAGAATCATGCAGGACTGAAATTTTTTATGTTTTTCTACTCCTCTCATGAGCCCAAACAAGTCTCTAAAAGCATGAGTTTGCAACTACTTTACTTTTGGAGAAAATTCAAAACATTCATTATTCAATAGAGCCCAATAGCAAAAATCAGGTTTTGAATGAAGAATCACATTTCTTGGTGAATCATGCAGGATTGAAATTTTTGATGGTTTTTTACTCCTCTCAACAGCCCAAACAAGTTTCTAAAAGGATGAGTTTGCAACTGCTTTACTTTTGGAGAAAATTCAAAACATTCATTATTCAATAGGGCCCAAACTATCAAAAACCAGCGGTTTGAACGAACACACATTTCTTGGTAGAATCATGCAGGACTGAAATTTTTGATGTTTTTCTACTCCTCTCATGAGCCCAAACAAGTCTCTAAAAGCATGAGTTTGCAACTACTTTACTTTTGGAGAAAATTCAAAACATTCATTATTCAATAGAGCCCAATAGGAAAAATCAGGTTTTGAATGAAGAATCACATTTCTTGGTAGAATCATGCAGGATTGAAATTTTTGATGGTTTTTTACTCCTCTCAACAGCCCAAACAAGTTTCTAAAAGGATGAGTTTGCAACTACTTTACTTTTGGAGAAAATTCAAACATTCATTATTCAATAGTGCCCAAAATATCAAAAACCAGCGGTTTGAATGAACACACATTTCTTGGTAGAATCGTGCAGGACTGACATTTTTGATGTTTTTCTACTCCTCTCATGAGCCCAAACAAGTCTCTAAAAGGATGAGTTTGCAACTACTTTACTTTTGGAGAAAATTCAAAACATTCATTATTCAATAGAGCCCAATAGCAAAAACCAGCGTTTTGAATGAAGAATCACATTTCTTGGTAGAATCATGCAGGATTGAAATTTTTGATGGTTTTTTACTCCTCTCAACAGCCCAAACAAGTTTCTAAAAGGATGAGTTTGCAACTACTTTACTTTTGGAGAAAATTCAAAACATTCATTATTCAATAGGGCCCAAACTATCAAAAAACAGCGGTTTCAATGAACACACATTTCTTGGTAGAATCATGCAGGACTGAAATTTTTGATGTTTTTCTACTCCTCTCATGAGACCAAACAAGTCTCTAAAAGCATGAGTTTGCAACTACTTTACTTTTGGAGAAAATTCAAAACATTCATTATTCAATAGAGCCCAATAGCAAAAATCAGGTTTTGAATGAAGAATCACATTTCTTGGTAAAATCATGCAGGATTGAAATTTTTGATGGTTTTTTACTCCTCTCAACAGCCCAAACAAGTTTCTAAAAGGATGAGTTTGCAACTACTTTACTTTTGGAGAAAATTCAAAACATTCATTATTCAATAGGGCCCAAACTATCAAAAACCAGCGGTTTGAATGAACACACATTTCTTGGTAGAATCATGCAGGACTGAAATTTTTGATGTTTTTCTACTCCTCTCATGAGCCCAAACAAGTCTCTAAAAGCATGAGTTTGCAACTACTTTACTTTTGGAGAAAATTCAAAACATTCACTTTTCACTAGAGCCCAATAGCAAAAATCAGGTTTTGAATGAAGAATCACATTTCTTGGTAGAATCATGCTGCATTGAAATTTTTGATGGTTTTTTACTCCTCTCAACAGCCCAAACAAGTTTCTAAAAGGATGAGTTTGCAACTACTTTACTTTTGGAGAAAATTCAAAACATTCATTATTCAATAGGGCCCAAACTATCAAAAACCAGCGGTTTCAATGAACACACATTTCTTGGTAGAATCATGCAGGACTGAAATTTTTGATGTTTTTCTACTCCTCTCATGAGCCCAAACAAGTCTCTAAAAGCATGAGTTTGCAACTACTTTACTTTTGGAGAAAATTCAAAACATTCATTATTCAATAGAGCCCAATAGCAAAAATCAGGTTTTGAATGAAGAATCACATTTCTTGGTAGAATCATGCAGGATTGAAATTTTTGATGGTTTTTTACTCCTCTCAACAGCCCAAACAAGTTTCTAAAAGGATGAGTTTGCAACTACTTTACTTTTGGAGAAAATTCAAAACATTCATTATTCAATAGGGCCCAAACTATCAAAAACCAGCGGTTTGAATGAACACACATTTCTTGGTAGAATCATGCAGGACTGAAATTTTTGATGTTTTTCTACTCCTCTCATGAGCCCAAACAAGTCTCTAAAAGCATGAGTTTGCAACTACTTTACTTTTGGAGAAAATTCAAAACATTCATTATTCAATAGAGCCCAATAGCAAAAATCAGGTTTTGAATGAAGAATCACATTTCTTGGTGAATCATGCAGGATTGAAATTTTTGATGGTTTTTTACTCCTCTCAACAGCCCAAACAAGTTTCTAAAAGGATGAGTTTGCAACTACTTTACTTTTGGAGAAAATTCAAAACATTCATTATTCAATAGGGCCCAAAATATCAAAAACCAGCGGTTTGAATGAACACACATTTCTTGGTAGAATCGTGCAGGACTGAAATTTTTGATGTTTTTCTACTCCTCTCATGAGCCCAAACAAGTCTCTAAAAGGATGAGTTTGCAACTACTTTACTTTTGGAGAAAATTCAAAACATTCATTATTCAATAGAGCCCAATAGCAAAAACCAGCGTTTTGAATGAAGAATCACATTTCTTGGTAGAATCATGCAGGATTGAAATTTTTGATGGTTTTTTACTCCTCTCAACAGCCCAAACAAGTTTCTAAAAGGATGAGTTTGCAACTACTTTACTTTTGGAGAAAATTCAAAACATTCATTATTCTATAAGGCCCAAAATATCAAAAACCAGCGGTTTGAATGAACACACATTTCTTGGTAGAATCGTGCAGGACTGAAATTTTTGATGTTTTTCTACTCCTCTCATGAGCCCAAACAAGTCTCTAAAAGGATGAGTTTGCAACTACTTTACTTTTGGAGAAAATTCAAAACATTCATTATTCAATAGAGCCCAATAGCAAAAACCAGCGTTTTGAATGAAGAATCACATTTCTTGGTAGAATCATGCAGGATTGAAATTTTTGATGGTTTTTTACTCCTCTCAACAGCCCAAACAAGTTTCTAAAAGGATGAGTTTGCAAATACTTTACTTTTGGAGAAAATTCAAAACATTCATTATTCAATAGGGCCCAAACTATCAAAAACCACCGTTTTCAATGAACACACATTTCTTGGTAGAATCGTGCAGGACTGAAATTTTTGATGTTTTTCTACTCCTCTCATGAGCCCAAACAAGTCTTTAAAAGCATGAGTTTGCAACTACTTTACTTTTGGAGAAAATTCAAAACATTCATTATTCAATAGCGCCCAATAGCAAAAATCAGGTTTTAAATGAAGAATCACATTTCTTGGTAGAATCATGCAGGATTGAAATTTTTGATGGTTTTTTACTCCTCTCAACAGCCCAAACAAGTTTCTAAAAGGATGAGTTTGCAACTACTTTACTTTTGGAGAAAATTCAAAACATTCATTATTCAATAGGGCCCAAAATATCAAAAACCAGCGGTTTCAATGAACACACATTTCTTGGTAGAATCATGCAGGACTGAAATTTTTGATGTTTTTCTACTCCTCTCATGAGCCCAAACAAGTCTCTAAAAGTATGAGTTTGCAACTACTTTACTTTTGGAGAAAATTCAAAACATTCATTATTCAATAGAGCCCAATAGCAAAAATCAGGTTTTGAATGAAGAATCACATTTCTTGGTAGAATCATGCAGGATTGAAATTTTTGATGGTTTTTTACTCCTCTCAACAGCCCAAACAAGTTTCTAAAAGGATGAGTTTGCAACTACTTTACTTTTGGAGAAAATTCAAAACATTCATTATTCAATAGGGCCCAAAATATCAAAAACCAGCGGTTTGAATGAACACACATTTCTTGGTAGAATCGTGCAGGACTGAAATTTTTGATGTTTTTCTACTCCTCTCATGAGCCCAAACAAGTCTCTAAAAGGATGAGTTTGCAACTACTTTACTTTTGGAGAAAATTCAAAACATTCATTATTCAATAGAGCCCAATAGCAAAAACCAGCGTTTTGAATGAAGAATCACATTTCTTGGTAGAATCATGCAGGATTGAAATTTTTGATGGTTTTTTACTCCTCTCAACAGCCCAAACAAGTTTCTAAAAGGATGAGTTTGCCACTACTTTACTTTTGGAGAAAATTCAAAACATTCATTATTCAATAGGGCCCAAACTATCAAAAACCAGCGGTTTGAATGAACACACATTTCTTGGTAGAATCATGCAGGACTGAAATTTTTGATGTTTTTCTACTCCTCTCATGAGCCCAAACAAGTCTCTAAAAGCATGAGTTTGCAACTACTTTACTTTTGGAGAAAATTCAAAACATTCATTATTCAATAGAGCCCAATAGCAAAAATCAGGTTTTGAATGAAGAATCACATTTCTTGGTAAAATCATGCAGGATTGAAATTTTTGATGGTTTTTTACTCCTCTCAACAGCCCAAACAAGTTTCTAAAAGGATGAGTTTGCAACTACTTTACTTTTGGAGAAAATTCAAAACATTCATTATTCAATAGGGCCCAAACTATCAAAAACCAGCGGTTTCAATGAACACACATTTCTTGGTAGAATCATGCAGGTCTGAAATTTTTGATGTTTTTCTACTCCTCTCATGAGCCCAAAAAAGTCTCTAAAAGCATGAGTTTGCAACTACTTTTCTTTTGGAGAAAATTCAAAACATTCATTATTCAATAGACCCCAATAGCAAAAATCAGGTTTTGAATGAAGAATCACATTTCTTGGTAGAATCATGCAGGATTGAAATTTTTGATGGTTTTTTACTCCTCTCACCAGCCCAAACAAGTTTCTAAAAGGATGAGTTTGCAACTACTTTACTTTTGGAGAAAATTCAAACATTCATTATTCAATAGGGCCCAAACTATCAAAAACCAGCGGTTTGAATGAACACACATTTCTTGGTAGAATCGTGCAGGACTGAAATTTTTGATGTTTTTCTACTCCTCTCATGAGCCCAAACAAGTCTCTAAAAGGATGAGTTTGCAACTACTTTACTTTTGGAGAAAATTCAAAACATTCATTATTCAATAGAGCCCAATAGCAAAAACCAGCGTTTTGAATGAAGAATCACATTTCTTGGTAGAATCATGCAGGATTGAAATTTTTGATGGTTTTTTACTCCTCTCAACAGCCCAAACAAGTTTCTAAAAGGATGAGTTTGCAACTACTTTACTTTTGGAGAAAATTCAAAACATTCATTATTCAATAGGGCCCAAACTATCAAAAAACAGCGGTTTCAATGAACACACATTTCTTGGTAGAATCATGCAGGACTGAAATTTTTGATGTTTTTCTACTCCTCTCATGAGACCAAACAAGTCTCTAAAAGCATGAGTTTGCAACTACTTTACTTTTGGAGAAAATTCAAAACATTCATTATTCAATAGAGCCCAATAGCAAAAATCAGGTTTTGAATGAAGAATCACATTTCTTGGTAAAATCATGCAGGATTGAAATTTTTGATGGTTTTTTACTCCTCTCAACAGCCCAAACAAGTTTCTAAAAGGATGAGTTTGCAACTACTTTACTTTTGGAGAAAATTCAAAACATTCATTATTCAATAGGGCCCAAACTATCAAAAACCAGCGGTTTGAATGAACACACATTTCTTGGTAGAATCATGCAGGACTGAAATTTTTGATGTTTTTCTACTCCTCTCATGAGCCCAAACAAGTCTCTAAAAGCATGAGTTTGCAACTACTTTACTTTTGGAGAAAATTCAAAACATTCACTTTTCACTAGAGCCCAATAGCAAAAATCAGGTTTTGAATGAAGAATCACATTTCTTGGTAGAATCATGCTGCATTGAAATTTTTGATGGTTTTTTACTCCTCTCAACAGCCCAAACAAGTTTCTAAAAGGATGAGTTTGCAACTACTTTACTTTTGGAGAAAAGTCAAAACATTCATTATTCAATAGGGCCCAAACTATCAAAAACCAGCGGTTTCAATGAACACACATTTCTTGGTAGAATCATGCAGGACTGAAATTTTTGATGTTTTTCTACTCCTCTCATGAGCCCAAACAAGTCTCTAAAAGCATGAGTTTGCAACTACTTTACTTTTGGAGAAAATTCAAAACATTCATTATTCAATAGAGCCCAATAGCAAAAATCAGGTTTTGAATGAAGAATCACATTTCTTGGTAGAATCATGCAGGATTGAAATTTTTGATGGTTTTTTACTCCTCTCAACAGCCCAAACAAGTTTCTAAAAGGATGAGTTTGCAACTACTTTACTTTTGGAGAAAATTCAAAACATTCATTATTCAATAGGGCCCAAACTATCAAAAACCAGCGGTTTGAATGAACACACATTTCTTGGTAGAATCATGCAGGACTGAAATTTTTGATGTTTTTCTACTCCTCTCATGAGCCCAAACAAGTCTCTAAAAGCATGAGTTTGCAACTACTTTACTTTTGGAGAAAATTCAAAACATTCATTATTCAATAGAGCCCAATAGCAAAAATCAGGTTTTGAATGAAGAATCACATTTCTTGGTGAATCATGCAGGATTGAAATTTTTGATGGTTTTTTACTCCTCTCAACAGCCCAAACAAGTTTCTAAAAGGATGAGTTTGCAACTACTTTACTTTTGGAGAAAATTCAAAACATTCATTATTCAATAGGGCCCAAAATATCAAAAACCAGCGGTTTGAATGAACACACATTTCTTGGTAGAATCGTGCAGGACTGAAATTTTTGATGTTTTTCTACTCCTCTCATGAGCCCAAACAAGTCTCTAAAAGGATGAGTTTGCAACTACTTTACTTTTGGAGAAAATTCAAAACATTCATTATTCAATAGAGCCCAATAGCAAAAACCAGCGTTTTGAATGAAGAATCACATTTCTTGGTAGAATCATGCAGGATTGAAATTTTTGATGGTTTTTTACTCCTCTCAACAGCCCAAACAAGTTTCTAAAAGGATGAGTTTGCAACTACTTTACTTTTGGAGAAAATTCAAAACATTCATTATTCTATAAGGCCCAAAATATCAAAAACCAGCGGTTTGAATGAACACACATTTCTTGGTAGAATCGTGCAGGACTGAAATTTTTGATGTTTTTCTACTCCTCTCATGAGCCCAAACAAGTCTCTAAAAGGATGAGTTTGCAACTACTTTACTTTTGGAGAAAATTCAAAACATTCATTATTCAATAGAGCCCAATAGCAAAAACCAGCGTTTTGAATGAAGAATCACATTTCTTGGTAGAATCATGCAGGATTGAAATTTTTGATGGTTTTTTACTCCTCTCAACAGCCCAAACAAGTTTCTAAAAGGATGAGTTTGCAAATACTTTACTTTTGGAGAAAATTCAAAACATTCATTATTCAATAGGGCCCAAACTATCAAAAACCACCGTTTTCAATGAACACACATTTCTTGGTAGAATCGTGCAGGACTGAAATTTTTGATGTTTTTCTACTCCTCTCATGAGCCCAAACAAGTCTTTAAAAGCATGAGTTTGCAACTACTTTACTTTTGGAGAAAATTCAAAACATTCATTATTCAATAGCGCCCAATAGCAAAAATCAGGTTTTAAATGAAGAATCACATTTCTTGGTAGAATCATGCAGGATTGAAATTTTTGATGGTTTTTTACTCCTCTCAACAGCCCAAACAAGTTTCTAAAAGGATGAGTTTGCAACTACTTTACTTTTGGAGAAAATTCAAAACATTCATTATTCAATAGGGCCCAAAATATCAAAAACCAGCGGTTTCAATGAACACACATTTCTTGGTAGAATCATGCAGGACTGAAATTTTTGATGTTTTTCTACTCCTCTCATGAGCCCAAACAAGTCTCTAAAAGTATGAGTTTGCAACTACTTTACTTTTGGAGAAAATTCAAAACATTCATTATTCAATAGAGCCCAATAGCAAAAATCAGGTTTTGAATGAAGAATCACATTTCTTGGTAGAATCATGCAGGATTGAAATTTTTGATGGTTTTTTACTCCTCTCAACAGCCCAAACAAGTTTCTAAAAGGATGAGTTTGCAACTACTTTACGTTTGGAGAAAATTCAAAACATTCATTATTCAATAGGGCCCAAAATATCAAAAACCAGCGGTTTGAATGAACACACATTTCTTGGTAGAATCGTGCAGGACTGAAATTTTTGATGTTTTTCTACTCCTCTCATGAGCCCAAACAAGTCTCTAAAAGGATGAGTTTGCAACTACTTTACTTTTGGAGAAAATTCAAAACATTCATTATTCAATAGAGCCCAATAGCAAAAACCAGCGTTTTGAATGAAGAATCACATTTCTTGGTAGAATCATGCAGGATTGAAATTTTTGATGGTTTTTTACTCCTCTCAACAGCCCAAACAAGTTTCTAAAAGGATGAGTTTGCCACTACTTTACTTTTGGAGAAAATTCAAAACATTCATTATTCAATAGGGCCCAAACTATCAAAAACCAGCGGTTTCAATGAACACACATTTCTTGGTAGAATCATGCAGGACTGAAATTTTTGATGTTTTTCTACTCCTCTCATGAGCCCAAACAAGTCTCTAAAAGCATGAGTTTGCAACTACTTTACTTTTGGAGAAAATTCAAAACATTCATTATTCAATAGAGCCCAATAGCAAAAATCAGGTTTTGAATGAAGAATCACATTTCTTGGTAAAATCATGCAGGATTGAAATTTTTGATGGTTTTTTACTCCTCTCAACAGCCCAAACAAGTTTCTAAAAGGATGAGTTTGCAACTACTTTACTTTTGGAGAAAATTCAAAACATTCATTATTCAATAGGGCCCAAACTATCAAAAACCAGCGGTTTCAATGAACACACATTTCTTGGTAGAATCATGCAGGACTGAAATTTTTGATGTTTTTCTACTCCTCTCATGAGCCCAAAAAAGTCTCTAAAAGCATGAGTTTGCAACTACTTTACTTTTGGAGAAAATTCAAAACATTCATTATTCAATAGACCCCAATAGCAAAAATCAGGTTTTGAATGAAGAATCACATTTCTTGGTAGAATCATGCAGGATTGAAATTTTTGATGGTTTTTTACTCCTCTCACCAGCCCAAACAAGTTTCTAAAAGGATGAGTTTGCAACTACTTTACTTTTGGAGAAAATTCAAACATTCATTATTCAATAGGGCCCAAACTATCAAAAACCAGCGGTTTGAATGAACACACATTTCTTGGTAGAATCGTGCAGGACTGAAATTTTTGATGTTTTTCTACTCCTCTCATGAGCCCAAACAAGTCTCTAAAAGGATGAGTTTGCAACTACTTTACTTTTGGAGAAAATTCAAAACATTCATTATTCAATAGAGCCCAATAGCAAAAACCAGCGTTTTGAATGAAGAATCACATTTCTTGGTAGAATCATGCAGGATTGAAATTTTTGATGGTTTTTTACTCCTCTCAACAGCCCAAACAAGTTTCTAAAAGGATGAGTTTGCAACTACTTTACTTTTGGAGAAAATTCAAAACATTCATTATTCAATAGGGCCCAAATTATCAAAAACCAGCGGTTTCAATGAACACACATTTCTTGGTAGAATCATGCAGGACTGAAATTTTTGATGTTTCTCTACTCCTCTCATGAGACCAAACAAGTTTCTAAAAGCATGAGTTTGCAACTACTTTACTTTTGGAGAAAATTCAAAACATTCACTATTCAATAGAGCCCAATAGCAAAAATTAGGTTTTGAATGAAGAATCACATTTCTTGGTAAAATCATGCAGGATTGAAATTTTTGATGGTTTTTTACTCCTCTCAACAGCCCAAACAAGTTTCTAAAAGGATGAGTTTTCAACTACTTTACTTTTGGAGAAAATTCAAAACATTCATTATTCAATAGGGCCCAAACTATCAAAAACCAGCGGTTTCAATGAACACACATTTCTTGGTAGAATCATGCAGGACTGAAATTTTTGATGTTTTTCGACTCCTCTCATGAGCCCAAACAAGTCTCTAAAAGCATGAGTTTGCAACTACTTTACTTTTGGAGAAAATTCAAAACATTCATTATTCAATAGAGCCCAATAGCAAAAATCAGGTTTTGAATGAAGAATCACATTTCTTGGTAGAATCATGCAGGATTGAAATTTTTGATGGTTTTTTACTCCTCTCAACAGCCCAAACAAGTTTCTAAAAGGATGAGTTTGCAACTACTTTACTTTTGGAGAAAATTCAAAACATTCATTATTCAATAGGGCCCAAACTATCAAAAACCAGCGGTTTCAATGAACACACATTTCTTGGTAGAATCATGCAGGACTGAAATTTTTGATGTTTCTCTACTCCTCTCATGAGACCAAACAAGTTTCTAAAAGCATGAGTTTGCAACTACTTTACTTTTGGAGAAAATTCAAAACATTCACTATTCAATAGAGCCCAATAGCAAAAATTAGGTTTTGAATGAAGAATCACATTTCTTGGTAAAATCATGCAGGATTGAAATTTTTGATGGTTTTTTACTCCTCTCAACAGCCCAAACAAGTTTCTAAAAGGATGAGTTTGCAACTACTTTACTTTTGGAGAAAATTCAAAACATTCATTATTCAATAGGGCCCAAACTATCAAAAACCAGCGGTTTCAATGAACACACATTTCTTGGTAGAATCATGCAGGACTGAAATTTTTGATGTTTTTCGACTCCTCTCATGAGCCCAAACAAGTCTCTAAAAGCATGAGTTTGCAACTACTTTACTTTTGGAGAAAATTCAAAACATTCATTATTCAATAGAGCCCAATAGCAAAAATCAGGTTTTGAATGAAGAATCACATTTCTTGGTAGAATCATGCAGGATTGAAATTTTTGATGGTTTTTTACTCCTCTCAACAGCCCAAACAAGTTTCTAAAAGGATGAGTTTGCAACTACTTTACTTTTGGAGAAAATTCAAAACATTCATTATTCAATAGGGCCCAAAATATCAAAAACCAGCCGTTTCAATAAACACACATTTCTTGGTAGAATCATGCAGGACTGAAATTTTTGATGTTTTTCTACTCCTCTCCTGAGCCCAAACAAGTCTCTAAAAGCATGAGTTTGCAACTACTTTACTTTTGGAGAAAATTCAAAACATTCATTATTCAATAGAGCCCAATAGCAAAAATCAGGTTTTGAATGAAGAATCACATTTCTTGGTAGAATCATGCAGGATTGAAATTTTTGATGGTTTTTTACTCCTCTCAACAGCCCAAACAAGTTTCTAAAAGGATGAGTTTGCAACTACTTTACTTTTGGAGAAAATTCAAAACATTCATTATTCAATAGGGCCCAAACTATCAAAAACCAGCGGTTTGAATGAACTCACATTTCTTGGTAGAATCATGCAGGACTGAAATTTTTGATGTTTTTCTACTCCTCTCATGAGCCCAAACAAGTCTCTAAAAGCATGAGTTTGCAACTACTTTACTTTTGGAGAAAATTCAAAACATTCACTTTTCACTAGAGCCCAATAGCAAAAATCAGGTTTTGAATGAAGAATCACATTTCTTGGTAGAATCATGCTGCATTGAAATTTTTGATGGTTTTTTACTCCTCTCAACAGCCCAAACAAGTTTCTAAAAGGATGAGTTTGCAACTAATTTACTTTTGGAGAAAATTCAAAACATTCATTATTCAATAGGGCCCAAACTATCAAAAACCAGCGGTTTCAATGAACACACATTTCTTGGTAGAATCATGCAAGACTGAAATTTTTGATGTTTTTCTACTCCTCTCATGAGCCCAAACAAGTCTCTAAAAGCATGAGTTTGCAACTACTTTACTTTTGGAGAAAATTCAAAACATTCATTATTCAATAGAGCCCAATAGCAAAAATCAGGTTTTGAATGAAGATTCACATTTCTTGGTAGAATCATGCAGGATTGAAATTTTTGATGGTTTTTTACTCCTCTCAACAGCCCAAACAAGTTTCTAAAAGGATGAGTTTGCAACTAATTTACTTTTGGAGAAAATTCAAAACATTCATTATTCAATAGGGCCCAAACTATCAAAAACCAGCGGTTTCAATGAACACACTTTTCTTGGTAGAATCATGCAGGACTGAAATTTTTGATGTTTTTCTACTCCTCTCATGAGCCCAAACAAGTCTTTAAAAGCATGAGTTTGCAACTACTTTACTTTTGGAGAAAATTCAAAACATTCATTATTCAATAGAGCCCAATAGCAAAAATCAGGTTTTGAATGAAGAATCACATTTCTTGGTAAAATCATGCAGGATTGAAATTTTTGATGGTTTTTTACTCCTCTCAACAGCCCAAACAAGTTTCTAAAAGGATGAGTTTGCAACTACTTTACTTTTGGAGAAAATTCAAAACATTCATTATTCAATAGGGCCCAAACTATCAAAAACCAGCGGTTTCAATGAACACACATTTCTTGGTAGAATCATGCAGGATTGAAATTTTTGATGTTTTTCTACTCCTCTCATGAGCCCAAACAAGTCTCTAAAAGCATGAGTTTGCAACTACTTTACTTTTGGAGAAAATTCAAAACATTCATTATTCAATAGACCCCAATAGCAAAAATCAGGTTTTGAATGAAGAATCACATTTCTTGGTAGAATCATGCAGGATTGAAATTTTTGATGGTTTTTTACTCCTCTCAACAGCCCAAACAAGTTTCTAAAAGGATGAGTTTGCAACTACTTTACTTTTGGAGAAAATTCAAAACATTCATTATTCAATAGGGCCCAAACTATCAAAAACCAGCGGTTTCAATGAACACACATTTCTTGGTAGAATCATGCAGGACTGAAATTTTTGATGTTTTTCTACTCCTCTCATGAGCCCAAACAAGTCTCTAAAAGCATGAGTTTGCAACTACTTTACTTTTGGAGAAAATTCAAAACATTCATTATTCAATAGAGCCCAATAGCAAAAATCAGGTTTTGAATGAAGATTCACATTTCTTGGTAGAATCATGCAGGATTGAAATTTTTGATGGTTTTTTACTCCTCTCAACAGCCCAAACAAGTTTCTAAAAGGATGAGTTTGCAACTACTTTACTTTTGGAGAAAATTCAAAACATTCATTATTCAATAGGGCCCAAACTATCAAAAACCAGCGGTTTCAATGAACACACATTTCTTGGTAGAATCATGCAGGACTGAAATTTTTGATGTTTTTCTACTCCTCTCATGAGCCCAAACAAGTCTCTAAAAGCATGAGTTTGCAACTACTTTACTTTTGGAGAAAATTCAAAACATTCATTATTCAATAGAGCCCAATAGCAAAAATCAGGATTTGAATGAAGAATCACATTTCTTGGTAGAATCATGCAGGATTGAAATTTTTGATGGTTTTTTACTCCTCTCAACAGCCCAAATAAGTTTCTAAAAGGATGAGTTTGCAACTACTTTACTTTTGGAGAAAATTCAAAACATTCATTATTCAATAGGGCCCAAAATATCAAAAAACAGCGGTTTGAATGAACACACATTTCTTGGTAGAATCGTGCAGGACTGAAATTTTTGATTTTTTTCTACTCCTCTCATGAGCCCAAACAAGTCTCTAAAAGGATGAGTTTGCAACTACTTTACTTTTGGAGAAAATTCAAAACATTCATTATTCAATAGAGCCCAATAGGAAAAATCAGGTTTTGAATGGAGAATCACATTTCTTGGTAGAATCATGCAGGATTGAAATTTTTGATGGTTTTTTACTCCTCTCAACAGCCCAAACAAGTTTCTAAAAGGATGAGTTTGCAACTACTTTACTTTTGGAGAAAATTCAAAACATTCATTATTCAATAGGGCCCAAAATATCAAAAACCAGCGGTTTGAATGAACACACATTTCTTGGTAGAATCGTGCAGGACTGAAATTTTTGATGTTTTTCTACTCCTCTCATGAGCCCAAACAAGTCTCTAAAAGGATGAGTTTGCAACTACTTTACTTTTGGAGAAAATTCAAAACATTCATTATTCAATAGAGCCCAATAGCAAAAACCAGCGTTTTGAATGAAGAATCACATTTCTTGGTAGAATCATGCAGGATTGAAATTTTTGATGGTTTTTTACTCCTCTCAACAGCCCAAACAAGTTTCTAAAAGGATGAGTTTGCAACTACTTTACTTTTGGAGAAAATTCAAAACATTCATTATTCAATAGGGCCCAAACTATCAAAAACCAGCGGTTTCAATGAACACACATTTCTTGGTAGAATCATGCAGGACTGAAATTTTTGATGTTTCTCTACTCCTCTCATGAGACCAAACAAGTTTCTAAAAGCATGAGTTTGCAACTACTTTACTTTTGGAGAAAATTCAAAACATTCACTATTCAATAGAGCCCAATAGCAAAAATTAGGTTTTGAATGAAGAATCACATTTCTTGGTAAAATCATGCAGGATTGAAATTTTTGATGGTTTTTTACTCCTCTCAACAGCCCAAACAAGTTTCTAAAAGGATGAGTTTGCAAATACTTTACTTTTGGAGAAAATTCAAAACATTCATTATTCAATAGGGCCCAAACTATCAAAAACCAGCGGTTTCAATGAACACACATTTCTTGGTAGAATCGTGCAGGACTGAAATTTTTGATGTTTTTCTACTCCTCTCATGAGCCCAAACAAGTCTCTAAAAGCATGAGTTTGCAACTACTTTACTTTTGGAGAAAATTCAAAACATTCACTTTTCACTAGAGCCCAATAGCAAAAATCAGGTTTTGAATGAAGAATCACATTTCTTGGTAGAATCATGCTGCATTGAAATTTTTGATGGTTTTTTACTCCTCTCAACAGCCCAAACAAGTTTCTAAAAGGATGAGTTTGCAACTACTTTACTTTTGGAGAAAATTCAAAACATTCATTATTCAATAGGGCCCAAACTATCAAAAACCAGCGGTTTGAATGAACTCACATTTCTTGGTAGAATCATGCAGGACTGAAATTTTTGATGTTTTTCTACTCCTCTCATGAGCCCAAACAAGTCTCTAAAAGTATGAGTTTGCAACTACTTTACTTTTGGAGAAAATTCAAAACATTCACTTTTCACTAGAGCCCAATAGCAAAAATCAGGTTTTGAATGAAGAATCACATTTCTTGGTAGAATCATGCAGGATTGAAATTTTTGATGGTTTTTTACTCCTCTCAACAGCCCAAACAAGTTTCTAAAAGGATGAGTTTGCAACTACTTTACTTTTGGAGAAAATTCAAAACATTCATTATTCAATAGGGCCCAAAATATCAAAAACCAGCCGTTTCAATAAACACACATTTCTTGGTAGAATCATGCAGGACTGAAATTTTTGATGTTTTTCTACTCCTCTCCTGAGCCCAAACAAGTCTCTAAAAGCATGAGTTTGCAACTACTTTACTTTTGGAGAAAATTCAAAACATTCATTATTCAATAGAGCCCAATAGCAAAAATCAGGTTTTGAATGAAGAATCACATTTCTTGGTAGAATCATGCAGGATTGAAATTTTTGATGGTTTTTTACTCCTCTCAACAGCCCAAACAAGTTTCTAAAAGGATGAGTTTGCAACTACTTTACTTTTGGAGAAAATTCAAAACATTCATTATTCAATAGGGCCCAAACTATCAAAAACCAGCGGTTTGAATGAACTCACATTTCTTGGTAGAATCATGCAGGACTGAAATTTTTGATGTTTTTCTACTCCTCTCATGAGCCCAAACAAGTCTCTAAAAGCATGAGTTTGCAACTACTTTACTTTTGGAGAAAATTCAAAACATTCACTTTTCACTAGAGCCCAATAGCAAAAATCAGGTTTTGAATGAAGAATCACATTTCTTGGTAGAATCATGCTGCATTGAAATTTTTGATGGTTTTTTACTCCTCTCAACAGCCCAAACAAGTTTCTAAAAGGATGAGTTTGCAACTAATTTACTTTTGGAGAAAATTCAAAACATTCATTATTCAATAGGGCCCAAACTATCAAAAACCAGCGGTTTCAATGAACACACATTTCTTGGTAGAATCATGCAAGACTGAAATTTTTGATGTTTTTCTACTCCTCTCATGAGCCCAAACAAGTCTCTAAAAGCATGAGTTTGCAACTACTTTACTTTTGGAGAAAATTCAAAACATTCATTATTCAATAGAGCCCAATAGCAAAAATCAGGTTTTGAATGAAGATTCACATTTCTTGGTAGAATCATGCAGGATTGAAATTTTTGATGGTTTTTTACTCCTCTCAACAGCCCAAACAAGTTTCTAAAAGGATGAGTTTGCAACTAATTTACTTTTGGAGAAAATTCAAAACATTCATTATTCAATAGGGCCCAAACTATCAAAAACCAGCGGTTTCAATGAACACACTTTTCTTGGTAGAATCATGCAGGACTGAAATTTTTGATGTTTTTCTACTCCTCTCATGAGCCCAAACAAGTCTTTAAAAGCATGAGTTTGCAACTACTTTACTTTTGGAGAAAATTCAAAACATTCATTATTCAATAGAGCCCAATAGCAAAAATCAGGTTTTGAATGAAGAATCACATTTCTTGGTAAAATCATGCAGGATTGAAATTTTTGATGGTTTTTTACTCCTCTCAACAGCCCAAACAAGTTTCTAAAAGGATGAGTTTGCAACTACTTTACTTTTGGAGAAAATTCAAAACATTCATTATTCAATAGGGCCCAAACTATCAAAAACCAGCGGTTTCAATGAACACACATTTCTTGGTAGAATCATGCAGGATTGAAATTTTTGATGTTTTTCTACTCCTCTCATGAGCCCAAACAAGTCTCTAAAAGCATGAGTTTGCAACTACTTTACTTTTGGAGAAAATTCAAAACATTCATTATTCAATAGACCCCAATAGCAAAAATCAGGTTTTGAATGAAGAATCACATTTCTTGGTAGAATCATGCAGGATTGAAATTTTTGATGGTTTTTTACTCCTCTCAACAGCCCAAACAAGTTTCTAAAAGGATGAGTTTGCAACTACTTTACTTTTGGAGAAAATTCAAAACATTCATTATTCAATAGGGCCCAAACTATCAAAAACCAGCGGTTTCAATGAACACACATTTCTTGGTAGAATCATGCAGGACTGAAATTTTTGATGTTTTTCTACTCCTCTCATGAGCCCAAACAAGTCTCTAAAAGCATGAGTTTGCAACTACTTTACTTTTGGAGAAAATTCAAAACATTCATTATTCAATAGAGCCCAATAGCAAAAATCAGGTTTTGAATGAAGATTCACATTTCTTGGTAGAATCATGCAGGATTGAAATTTTTGATGGTTTTTTACTCCTCTCAACAGCCCAAACAAGTTTCTAAAAGGATGAGTTTGCAACTACTTTACTTTTGGAGAAAATTCAAAACATTCATTATTCAATAGGGCCCAAACTATCAAAAACCAGCGGTTTCAATGAACACACATTTCTTGGTAGAATCATGCAGGACTGAAATTTTTGATGTTTTTCTACTCCTCTCATGAGCCCAAACAAGTCTCTAAAAGCATGAGTTTGCAACTACTTTACTTTTGGAGAAAATTCAAAACATTCATTATTCAATAGAGCCCAATAGCAAAAATCAGGATTTGAATGAAGAATCACATTTCTTGGTAGAATCATGCAGGATTGAAATTTTTGATGGTTTTTTACTCCTCTCAACAGCCCAAATAAGTTTCTAAAAGGATGAGTTTGCAACTACTTTACTTTTGGAGAAAATTCAAAACATTCATTATTCAATAGGGCCCAAAATATCAAAAAACAGCGGTTTGAATGAACACACATTTCTTGGTAGAATCGTGCAGGACTGAAATTTTTGATTTTTTTCTACTCCTCTCATGAGCCCAAACAAGTCTCTAAAAGGATGAGTTTGCAACTACTTTACTTTTGGAGAAAATTCAAAACATTCATTATTCAATAGAGCCCAATAGGAAAAATCAGGTTTTGAATGGAGAATCACATTTCTTGGTAGAATCATGCAGGATTGAAATTTTTGATGGTTTTTTACTCCTCTCAACAGCCCAAACAAGTTTCTAAAAGGATGAGTTTGCAACTACTTTACTTTTGGAGAAAATTCAAAACATTCATTATTCAATAGGGCCCAAAATATCAAAAATCAGCGGTTTGAATGAACACACATTTCTTGGTAGAATCGTGCAGGACTGAAATTTTTGATGTTTTTCTACTCCTCTCATGAGCCCAAACAAGTCTCTAAAAGGATGAGTTTGCAACTACTTTACTTTTGGAGAAAATTCAAAACATTCATTATTCAATAGAGCCCAATAGCAAAAACCAGCGTTTTGAATGAAGAATCACATTTCTTGGTAGAATCATGCAGGATTGAAATTTTTGATGGTTTTTTACTCCTCTCAACAGCCCAAACAAGTTTCTAAAAGGATGAGTTTGCAACTACTTTACTTTTGGAGAAAATTCAAAACATTCATTATTCAATAGGGCCCAAACTATCAAAAACCAGCGGTTTCAATGAACACACATTTCTTGGTAGAATCATGCAGGACTGAAATTTTTGATGTTTCTCTACTCCTCTCATGAGACCAAACAAGTTTCTAAAAGCATGAGTTTGCAACTACTTTACTTTTGGAGAAAATTCAAAACATTCACTATTCAATAGAGCCCAATAGCAAAAATTAGGTTTTGAATGAAGAATCACATTTCTTGGTAAAATCATGCAGGATTGAAATTTTTGATGGTTTTTTACTCCTCTCAACAGCCCAAACAAGTTTCTAAAAGGATGAGTTTGCAAATACTTTACTTTTGGAGAAAATTCAAAACATTCATTATTCAATAGGGCCCAAACTATCAAAAACCAGCGGTTTCAATGAACACACATTTCTTGGTAGAATCGTGCAGGACTGAAATTTTTGATGTTTTTCTACTCCTCTCATGAGCCCAAACAAGTCTCTAAAAGCATGAGTTTGCAACTACTTTACTTTTGGAGAAAATTCAAAACATTCACTTTTCACTAGAGCCCAATAGCAAAAATCAGGTTTTGAATGAAGAATCACATTTCTTGGTAGAATCATGCTGCATTGAAATTTTTGATGGTTTTTTACTCCTCTCAACAGCCCAAACAAGTTTCTAAAAGGATGAGTTTGCAACTACTTTACTTTTGGAGAAAATTCAAAACATTCATTATTCAATAGGGCCCAAACTATCAAAAACCAGCGGTTTGAATGAACTCACATTTCTTGGTAGAATCATGCAGGACTGAAATTTTTGATGTTTTTCTACTCCTCTCATGAGCCCAAACAAGTCTCTAAAAGCATGAGTTTGCAACTACTTTACTTTTGGAGAAAATTCAAAACATTCACTTTTCACTAGAGCCCAATAGCAAAAATCAGGTTTTGAATGAAGAATCACATTTCTTGGTAGAATCATGCTGCATTGAAATTTTTGATGGTTTTTTACTCCTCTCAACAGCCCAAACAAGTTTCTAAAAGGATGAGTTTGCAACTAATTTACTTTTGGAGAAAATTCAAAACATTCATTATTCAATAGGGCCCAAACTATCAAAAACCAGCGGTTTCAATGAACACACATTTCTTGGTAGAATCATGCAAGACTGAAATTTTTGATGTTTTTCTACTCCTCTCATGAGCCCAAACAAGTCTCTAAAAGCATGAGTTTGCAACTACTTTACTTTTGGAGAAAATTCAAAACATTCATTATTCAATAGAGCCCAATAGCAAAAATCAGGTTTTGAATGAAGATTCACATTTCTTGGTAGAATCATGCAGGATTGAAATTTTTGATGGTTTTTTACTCCTCTCAACAGCCCAAACAAGTTTCTAAAAGGATGAGTTTGCAACTACTTTACTTTTGGAGAAAATTCAAAACATTCATTATTCAATAGGGCCCAAACTATCAAAAACCAGCGGTTTCAATGAACACACATTTCTTGGTAGAATCATGCAGGACTGAAATTTTTGATGTTTTTCTACTCCTCTCATGAGCCCAAACAAGTCTTTAAAAGCATGAGTTTGCAACTACTTTACTTTTGGAGAAAATTCAAAACATTCATTATTCAATAGAGCCCAATAGCAAAAATCAGGTTTTGAATGAAGAATCACATTTCTTGGTAAAATCATGCAGGATTGAAATTTTTGATGGTTTTTTACTCCTCTCAACAGCCCAAACAAGTTTCTAAAAGGATGAGTTTGCAACTACTTTACTTTTGGAGAAAATTCAAAACATTCATTATTCAATAGGGCCCAAACTATCAAAAACCAGCGGTTTCAATGAACACACATTTCTTGGTAGAATCATGCAGGACTGAAATTTTTTATGTTTTTCTACTCCTCTCATGAGCCCAAACAAGTCTCTAAAAGCATGAGTTTGCAACTACTTTACTTTTGGAGAAAATTCAAAACATTCATTATTCAATAGACCCCAATAGCAAAAATCAGGTTTTGAATGAAGAATCACATTTCTTGGTAGAATCATGCGGGATTGAAATTTTTGATGGTTTTTTACTCCTCTCAACAGCCCAAACAAGTTTCTAAAAGGATGAGTTTGCAACTACTTTACTTTTGGAGAAAATTCAAAACATTCATTATTCAATAGGGCCCAAACTATCAAAAACCAGCGGTTTCAATGAACACACATTTCTTGGTAGAATCATGCAGGACTGAAATTTTTGATGTTTTTCTACTCCTCTCATGAGCCCAAACAAGTCTCTAAAAGCATGAGTTTGCAACTACTTTACTTTTGGAGAAAATTCAAAACATTCATTATTCAATAGAGCCCAATAGCAAAAATCAGGTTTTGAATGAAGAATCACATTTCTTGGTAGAATCATGCAGGATTGAAATTTTTGATGGTTTTTTACTCCTCTCTACAGCCCAAACAAGTTTCTAAAAGGATGAGTTTGCAACTGCTTTACTTTTGGAGAAAATTCAAAACATTCATTATTCAATAGGGCCCAAACTGTCAAAAACCAGCGGTTTCAATGAACACACATTTCTTGGTAGAATCATGCAGGACTGAAATTTTTGATGTTTTTCTACTCCTCTCATGAGCCCAAACAAGTCTCTAAAAGGATGAGTTTGCAACTACTTTACTTTTGGAGAAAATTCAAAACATTCATTATTCAATAGAGCCCAATAGCAAAAATCAGGTTTTGAATGAAGAATCACATTTCTTGGTAGAATCATGCAGGATTGAAATTTTTGATGGTTTTTTACTCCTCTCAACAGCCCAAACAAGTTTCTAAAAGGATGAGTTTGCAACTACTTTACTTTTGGAGAAAATTCAAAACATTCATTATTCAATAGGGCCCAAACTATCAAAAACCAGCGGTTTCAATGAACACACATTTCTTGGTAGAATCATGCAGGACTGAAATTTTTGATGTTTTTCTACTCTCATGAGCCCAAACAAGTCTCTAAAAGCATGAGTTTGCAACTACTTTACTTTTGGAGAAAATTCAAAACATTCATTATTCAATGGAGCCCAATAGCAAAAATCAGGTTTTGAATGAAGAATCACATTTCTTGGTAGAATCATGCAGGATTGAAATTTTTGATGGTTTTTTACTCCTCTCAACAGCCCAAACAAGTTTCTAAAAGGATGAGTTTGTAACTGCTTTACTTTTGGAGAAAATTCAAAACATTCATTATTCAATAGGGCCCAAACTATCAAAAACCAGCGGTTTGAATGAACACACATTTCTTGGTAGAATCATGCAGGACTGAAATTTTTGATGTTTTTCTACTCCTCTCATGAGCCCAAACAAGTCTCTAAAAGCATGAGTTTGCAACTACTTTACTTTTGGAGAAAATTCAAAACATTCATTATTCAATAGAGCCCAATAGCAAAAATCAGGTTTTGAATGAAGAATCACATTTCTTGGTAGAATCATGCAGGATTGAAATTTTTGATGGTTTTTTACTCCTCTCAACAGCCCAAACAAGTTTCTAAAAGGATGAGTTTGCAACTACTTTACTTTTGGAGAAAATTCAAAACATTCATTATTCAATAGTGCCCAAAATATCAAAAACCAGCGGTTTGAATGAACACACATTTCTTGGTAGAATCGTGCAGGACTGAAATTTTTGATGTTTTTCTACTCCTCTCATGAGCCCAAACAAGTCTCTAAAAGGATGAGTTTGCAACTACTTTACTTTTGGAGAAAATTCAAAACATTCATTATTCAATAGAGCCCAATAGCAAAAACCAGCGTTTTGAATGAAGAATCACATTTCTTGGTAGAATCATGCAGGATTGAAATTTTTGATGGTTTTTTACTCCTCTCAACAGCCCAAACAAGTTTCTAAAAGGATGAGTTTGCAACTACTTTACTTTTGGAGAAAATTCAAAACATTCATTATTCAATAGGGCCCAAACTATCAAAAAACAGCGGTTTCAATGAACACACATTTCTTGGTAGAATCATGCAGGACTGAAATTTTTGATGTTTTTCTACTCCTCTCATGAGACCAAACAAGTCTCTAAAAGCATGAGTTTGCAACTACTTTACTTTTGGAGAAAATTCAAAACATTCATTATTCAATAGAGCCCAATAGCAAAAATCAGGTTTTGAATGAAGAATCACATTTCTTGGTAAAATCATGCAGGATTGAAATTTTTGATGGTTTTTTATTCCTCTCAACAGCCCAAACAAGTTTCTAAAAGGATGAGTTTGCAACTACTTTACTTTTGGAGAAAATTCAAAACATTCATTATTCAATAGGGCCCAAACTATCAAAAACCAGCGGTTTCAATGAACACACATTTCTTGGTAGAATCATGCAGGACTGAAATTTTTGATGTTTTTCTACTCCTCTCATAAGCCCAAACAAGTCTCTAAAAGCATGAGTTTGCAACTACTTTACTTTTGGAGAAAATTCAAAACATTCATTATTCAATAGAGCCCAATAGCAAAAATCAGGTTTTGAATGAGGAATCACATTTCTTGGTAGAATCATGCAGGATTGAAATTTTTGATGGTTTTTTACTCCTCTCAACAGCCCAAACAAGTTTCTAAAAGGATGAGTTTGCAACTACTTTACTTTTGGAGAAAATTCAAAACATTAGGGCCCAAAATATTAAAAACCAGCGGTTTGAATGAACACACATTTCTTGGTAGAATCGTGCAGGACTGAAATTTTTGATGTTTTTCTACTCCTCTCATGAGCCCAAACAAGTCTCTAAAAGGATGAGTTTGCAACTACTTTACTTTTGGAGAAAATTCAAAACATTCATTATTCAATAGAGCCCAATAGCAAAAACCAGCGTTTTGAATGAAGAATCACATTTCTTGGTAGAATCATGCAGGATTGAAATTTTTGATGGTTTTTTATTCCTCTCAACAGCCCAAACAAGTTTCTAAAAGGATGAGTTTGCAAATACTTTACTTTTGGAGAAAATTCAAAACATTCATTATTCAATAGGGCCCAAACTATCAAAAACCACCGGTTTCAATGAACACAAATTTCTTGGTAGAATCGTGCAGGACTGAAATTTTTGATGTTTTTCTACTCCTCTCATGAGCCCAAACAAGTCTCTAAAAGCATGAGTTTGCAACTACTTTACTTTTGGAGAAAATTCAAAACATTCATTATTCAATAGCGCCCAATAGCAAAAATCAGGTTTTGAATGAAGAATCACATTTCTTGGTAGAATCATGCAGGATTGAAATTTTTGATGGTTTTTTACTCCTCTCAACAGCCCAAACAAGTTTCTAAAAGGATGAGTTTGCAACTACTTTACTTTTGGAGAAAATTCAAAACATTCATTATTCAATAGGGCCCAAAATATCAAAAACCAGCGGTTTCAATGAACACACATTTCTTGGTAGAATCATGCAGGACTGAAATTTTTGATGTTTTTCTACTCCTCTAATGAGCCCAAACAAGTCTCTAAAAGCATGAGTTTGCAACTACTTTACTTTTGGAGAAAATTCAAAACATTCTTTATTCAATAGGGCACAAACTATCAAAAACCAGCGGTTTGAATGAACACACATTTCTTGGTAGAATCATGCAGGACTGAAATTTTTTATGTTTTTCTACTCCTCTCATGAGCCCAAACAAGTCTCTAAAAGCATGAGTTTGCAACTACTTTACTTTTGGAGAAAATTCAAAACATTCATTATTCAATAGAGCCCAATAGCAAAAATCAGGTTTTGAATGAAGAATCACATTTCTTGGTGAATCATGCAGGATTGAAATTTTTGATGGTTTTTTACTCCTCTCAACAGCCCAAACAAGTTTCTAAAAGGATGAGTTTGCAACTGCTTTACTTTTGGAGAAAATTCAAAACATTCATTATTCAATAGGGCCCAAACTATCAAAAACCAGCGGTTTGAACGAACACACATTTCTTGGTAGAATCATGCAGGACTGAAATTTTTGATGTTTTTCTACTCCTCTCATGAGCCCAAACAAGTCTCTAAAAGCATGAGTTTGCAACTACTTTACTTTTGGAGAAAATTCAAAACATTCATTATTCAATAGAGCCCAATAGGAAAAATCAGGTTTTGAATGAAGAATCACATTTCTTGGTAGAATCATGCAGGATTGAAATTTTTGATGGTTTTTTACTCCTCTCAACAGCCCAAACAAGTTTCTAAAAGGATGAGTTTGCAACTACTTTACTTTTGGAGAAAATTCAAACATTCATTATTCAATAGTGCCCAAAATATCAAAAACCAGCGGTTTGAATGAACACACATTTCTTGGTAGAATCGTGCAGGACTGACATTTTTGATGTTTTTCTACTCCTCTCATGAGCCCAAACAAGTCTCTAAAAGGATGAGTTTGCAACTACTTTACTTTTGGAGAAAATTCAAAACATTCATTATTCAATAGAGCCCAATAGCAAAAACCAGCGTTTTGAATGAAGAATCACATTTCTTGGTAGAATCATGCAGGATTGAAATTTTTGATGGTTTTTTACTCCTCTCAACAGCCCAAACAAGTTTCTAAAAGGATGAGTTTGCAACTACTTTACTTTTGGAGAAAATTCAAAACATTCATTATTCAATAGGGCCCAAACTATCAAAAAACAGCGGTTTCAATGAACACACATTTCTTGGTAGAATCATGCAGGACTGAAATTTTTGATGTTTTTCTACTCCTCTCATGAGACCAAACAAGTCTCTAAAAGCATGAGTTTGCAACTACTTTACTTTTGGAGAAAATTCAAAACATTCATTATTCAATAGAGCCCAATAGCAAAAATCAGGTTTTGAATGAAGAATCACATTTCTTGGTAAAATCATGCAGGATTGAAATTTTTGATGGTTTTTTACTCCTCTCAACAGCCCAAACAAGTTTCTAAAAGGATGAGTTTGCAACTACTTTACTTTTGGAGAAAATTCAAAACATTCATTATTCAATAGGGCCCAAACTATCAAAAACCAGCGGTTTGAATGAACACACATTTCTTGGTAGAATCATGCAGGACTGAAATTTTTGATGTTTTTCTACTCCTCTCATGAGCCCAAACAAGTCTCTAAAAGCATGAGTTTGCAACTACTTTACTTTTGGAGAAAATTCAAAACATTCACTTTTCACTAGAGCCCAATAGCAAAAATCAGGTTTTGAATGAAGAATCACATTTCTTGGTAGAATCATGCTGCATTGAAATTTTTGATGGTTTTTTACTCCTCTCAACAGCCCAAACAAGTTTCTAAAAGGATGAGTTTGCAACTACTTTACTTTTGGAGAAAATTCAAAACATTCATTATTCAATAGGGCCCAAACTATCAAAAACCAGCGGTTTCAATGAACACACATTTCTTGGTAGAATCATGCAGGACTGAAATTTTTGATGTTTTTCTACTCCTCTCATGAGCCCAAACAAGTCTCTAAAAGCATGAGTTTGCAACTACTTTACTTTTGGAGAAAATTCAAAACATTCATTATTCAATAGAGCCCAATAGCAAAAATCAGGTTTTGAATGAAGAATCACATTTCTTGGTAGAATCATGCAGGATTGAAATTTTTGATGGTTTTTTACTCCTCTCAACAGCCCAAACAAGTTTCTAAAAGGATGAGTTTGCAACTACTTTACTTTTGGAGAAAATTCAAAACATTCATTATTCAATAGGGCCCAAACTATCAAAAACCAGCGGTTTGAATGAACACACATTTCTTGGTAGAATCATGCAGGACTGAAATTTTTGATGTTTTTCTACTCCTCTCATGAGCCCAAACAAGTCTCTAAAAGCATGAGTTTGCAACTACTTTACTTTTGGAGAAAATTCAAAACATTCATTATTCAATAGAGCCCAATAGCAAAAATCAGGTTTTGAATGAAGAATCACATTTCTTGGTGAATCATGCAGGATTGAAATTTTTGATGGTTTTTTACTCCTCTCAACAGCCCAAACAAGTTTCTAAAAGGATGAGTTTGCAACTACTTTACTTTTGGAGAAAATTCAAAACATTCATTATTCAATAGGGCCCAAAATATCAAAAACCAGCGGTTTGAATGAACACACATTTCTTGGTAGAATCGTGCAGGACTGAAATTTTTGATGTTTTTCTACTCCTCTCATGAGCCCAAACAAGTCTCTAAAAGGATGAGTTTGCAACTACTTTACTTTTGGAGAAAATTCAAAACATTCATTATTCAATAGAGCCCAATAGCAAAAACCAGCGTTTTGAATGAAGAATCACATTTCTTGGTAGAATCATGCAGGATTGAAATTTTTGATGGTTTTTTACTCCTCTCAACAGCCCAAACAAGTTTCTAAAAGGATGAGTTTGCAACTACTTTACTTTTGGAGAAAATTCAAAACATTCATTATTCTATAAGGCCCAAAATATCAAAAACCAGCGGTTTGAATGAACACACATTTCTTGGTAGAATCGTGCAGGACTGAAATTTTTGATGTTTTTCTACTCCTCTCATGAGCCCAAACAAGTCTCTAAAAGGATGAGTTTGCAACTACTTTACTTTTGGAGAAAATTCAAAACATTCATTATTCAATAGAGCCCAATAGCAAAAACCAGCGTTTTGAATGAAGAATCACATTTCTTGGTAGAATCATGCAGGATTGAAATTTTTGATGGTTTTTTACTCCTCTCAACAGCCCAAACAAGTTTCTAAAAGGATGAGTTTGCAAATACTTTACTTTTGGAGAAAATTCAAAACATTCATTATTCAATAGGGCCCAAACTATCAAAAACCACCGTTTTCAATGAACACACATTTCTTGGTAGAATCGTGCAGGACTGAAATTTTTGATGTTTTTCTACTCCTCTCATGAGCCCAAACAAGTCTTTAAAAGCATGAGTTTGCAACTACTTTACTTTTGGAGAAAATTCAAAACATTCATTATTCAATAGCGCCCAATAGCAAAAATCAGGTTTTAAATGAAGAATCACATTTCTTGGTAGAATCATGCAGGATTGAAATTTTTGATGGTTTTTTACTCCTCTCAACAGCCCAAACAAGTTTCTAAAAGGATGAGTTTGCAACTACTTTACTTTTGGAGAAAATTCAAAACATTCATTATTCAATAGGGCCCAAAATATCAAAAACCAGCGGTTTCAATGAACACACATTTCTTGGTAGAATCATGCAGGACTGAAATTTTTGATGTTTTTCTACTCCTCTCATGAGCCCAAACAAGTCTCTAAAAGTATGAGTTTGCAACTACTTTACTTTTGGAGAAAATTCAAAACATTCATTATTCAATAGAGCCCAATAGCAAAAATCAGGTTTTGAATGAAGAATCACATTTCTTGGTAGAATCATGCAGGATTGAAATTTTTGATGGTTTTTTACTCCTCTCAACAGCCCAAACAAGTTTCTAAAAGGATGAGTTTGCAACTACTTTACTTTTGGAGAAAATTCAAAACATTCATTATTCAATAGGGCCCAAAATATCAAAAACCAGCGGTTTGAATGAACACACATTTCTTGGTAGAATCGTGCAGGACTGAAATTTTTGATGTTTTTCTACTCCTCTCATGAGCCCAAACAAGTCTCTAAAAGGATGAGTTTGCAACTACTTTACTTTTGGAGAAAATTCAAAACATTCATTATTCAATAGAGCCCAATAGCAAAAACCAGCGTTTTGAATGAAGAATCACATTTCTTGGTAGAATCATGCAGGATTGAAATTTTTGATGGTTTTTTACTCCTCTCAACAGCCCAAACAAGTTTCTAAAAGGATGAGTTTGCCACTACTTTACTTTTGGAGAAAATTCAAAACATTCATTATTCAATAGGGCCCAAACTATCAAAAACCAGCGGTTTGAATGAACACACATTTCTTGGTAGAATCATGCAGGACTGAAATTTTTGATGTTTTTCTACTCCTCTCATGAGCCCAAACAAGTCTCTAAAAGCATGAGTTTGCAACTACTTTACTTTTGGAGAAAATTCAAAACATTCATTATTCAATAGAGCCCAATAGCAAAAATCAGGTTTTGAATGAAGAATCACATTTCTTGGTAAAATCATGCAGGATTGAAATTTTTGATGGTTTTTTACTCCTCTCAACAGCCCAAACAAGTTTCTAAAAGGATGAGTTTGCAACTACTTTACTTTTGGAGAAAATTCAAAACATTCATTATTCAATAGGGCCCAAACTATCAAAAACCAGCGGTTTCAATGAACACACATTTCTTGGTAGAATCATGCAGGTCTGAAATTTTTGATGTTTTTCTACTCCTCTCATGAGCCCAAAAAAGTCTCTAAAAGCATGAGTTTGCAACTACTTTTCTTTTGGAGAAAATTCAAAACATTCATTATTCAATAGACCCCAATAGCAAAAATCAGGTTTTGAATGAAGAATCACATTTCTTGGTAGAATCATGCAGGATTGAAATTTTTGATGGTTTTTTACTCCTCTCACCAGCCCAAACAAGTTTCTAAAAGGATGAGTTTGCAACTACTTTACTTTTGGAGAAAATTCAAACATTCATTATTCAATAGGGCCCAAACTATCAAAAACCAGCGGTTTGAATGAACACACATTTCTTGGTAGAATCGTGCAGGACTGAAATTTTTGATGTTTTTCTACTCCTCTCATGAGCCCAAACAAGTCTCTAAAAGGATGAGTTTGCAACTACTTTACTTTTGGAGAAAATTCAAAACATTCATTATTCAATAGAGCCCAATAGCAAAAACCAGCGTTTTGAATGAAGAATCACATTTCTTGGTAGAATCATGCAGGATTGAAATTTTTGATGGTTTTTTACTCCTCTCAACAGCCCAAACAAGTTTCTAAAAGGATGAGTTTGCAACTACTTTACTTTTGGAGAAAATTCAAAACATTCATTATTCAATAGGGCCCAAACTATCAAAAAACAGCGGTTTCAATGAACACACATTTCTTGGTAGAATCATGCAGGACTGAAATTTTTGATGTTTTTCTACTCCTCTCATGAGACCAAACAAGTCTCTAAAAGCATGAGTTTGCAACTACTTTACTTTTGGAGAAAATTCAAAACATTCATTATTCAATAGAGCCCAATAGCAAAAATCAGGTTTTGAATGAAGAATCACATTTCTTGGTAAAATCATGCAGGATTGAAATTTTTGATGGTTTTTTACTCCTCTCAACAGCCCAAACAAGTTTCTAAAAGGATGAGTTTGCAACTACTTTACTTTTGGAGAAAATTCAAAACATTCATTATTCAATAGGGCCCAAACTATCAAAAACCAGCGGTTTGAATGAACACACATTTCTTGGTAGAATCATGCAGGACTGAAATTTTTGATGTTTTTCTACTCCTCTCATGAGCCCAAACAAGTCTCTAAAAGCATGAGTTTGCAACTACTTTACTTTTGGAGAAAATTCAAAACATTCACTTTTCACTAGAGCCCAATAGCAAAAATCAGGTTTTGAATGAAGAATCACATTTCTTGGTAGAATCATGCTGCATTGAAATTTTTGATGGTTTTTTACTCCTCTCAACAGCCCAAACAAGTTTCTAAAAGGATGAGTTTGCAACTACTTTACTTTTGGAGAAAAGTCAAAACATTCATTATTCAATAGGGCCCAAACTATCAAAAACCAGCGGTTTCAATGAACACACATTTCTTGGTAGAATCATGCAGGACTGAAATTTTTGATGTTTTTCTACTCCTCTCATGAGCCCAAACAAGTCTCTAAAAGCATGAGTTTGCAACTACTTTACTTTTGGAGAAAATTCAAAACATTCATTATTCAATAGAGCCCAATAGCAAAAATCAGGTTTTGAATGAAGAATCACATTTCTTGGTAGAATCATGCAGGATTGAAATTTTTGATGGTTTTTTACTCCTCTCAACAGCCCAAACAAGTTTCTAAAAGGATGAGTTTGCAACTACTTTACTTTTGGAGAAAATTCAAAACATTCATTATTCAATAGGGCCCAAACTATCAAAAACCAGCGGTTTGAATGAACACACATTTCTTGGTAGAATCATGCAGGACTGAAATTTTTGATGTTTTTCTACTCCTCTCATGAGCCCAAACAAGTCTCTAAAAGCATGAGTTTGCAACTACTTTACTTTTGGAGAAAATTCAAAACATTCATTATTCAATAGAGCCCAATAGCAAAAATCAGGTTTTGAATGAAGAATCACATTTCTTGGTGAATCATGCAGGATTGAAATTTTTGATGGTTTTTTACTCCTCTCAACAGCCCAAACAAGTTTCTAAAAGGATGAGTTTGCAACTACTTTACTTTTGGAGAAAATTCAAAACATTCATTATTCAATAGGGCCCAAAATATCAAAAACCAGCGGTTTGAATGAACACACATTTCTTGGTAGAATCGTGCAGGACTGAAATTTTTGATGTTTTTCTACTCCTCTCATGAGCCCAAACAAGTCTCTAAAAGGATGAGTTTGCAACTACTTTACTTTTGGAGAAAATTCAAAACATTCATTATTCAATAGAGCCCAATAGCAAAAACCAGCGTTTTGAATGAAGAATCACATTTCTTGGTAGAATCATGCAGGATTGAAATTTTTGATGGTTTTTTACTCCTCTCAACAGCCCAAACAAGTTTCTAAAAGGATGAGTTTGCAACTACTTTACTTTTGGAGAAAATTCAAAACATTCATTATTCTATAAGGCCCAAAATATCAAAAACCAGCGGTTTGAATGAACACACATTTCTTGGTAGAATCGTGCAGGACTGAAATTTTTGATGTTTTTCTACTCCTCTCATGAGCCCAAACAAGTCTCTAAAAGGATGAGTTTGCAACTACTTTACTTTTGGAGAAAATTCAAAACATTCATTATTCAATAGAGCCCAATAGCAAAAACCAGCGTTTTGAATGAAGAATCACATTTCTTGGTAGAATCATGCAGGATTGAAATTTTTGATGGTTTTTTACTCCTCTCAACAGCCCAAACAAGTTTCTAAAAGGATGAGTTTGCAAATACTTTACTTTTGGAGAAAATTCAAAACATTCATTATTCAATAGGGCCCAAACTATCAAAAACCACCGTTTTCAATGAACACACATTTCTTGGTAGAATCGTGCAGGACTGAAATTTTTGATGTTTTTCTACTCCTCTCATGAGCCCAAACAAGTCTTTAAAAGCATGAGTTTGCAACTACTTTACTTTTGGAGAAAATTCAAAACATTCATTATTCAATAGCGCCCAATAGCAAAAATCAGGTTTTAAATGAAGAATCACATTTCTTGGTAGAATCATGCAGGATTGAAATTTTTGATGGTTTTTTACTCCTCTCAACAGCCCAAACAAGTTTCTAAAAGGATGAGTTTGCAACTACTTTACTTTTGGAGAAAATTCAAAACATTCATTATTCAATAGGGCCCAAAATATCAAAAACCAGCGGTTTCAATGAACACACATTTCTTGGTAGAATCATGCAGGACTGAAATTTTTGATGTTTTTCTACTCCTCTCATGAGCCCAAACAAGTCTCTAAAAGTATGAGTTTGCAACTACTTTACTTTTGGAGAAAATTCAAAACATTCATTATTCAATAGAGCCCAATAGCAAAAATCAGGTTTTGAATGAAGAATCACATTTCTTGGTAGAATCATGCAGGATTGAAATTTTTGATGGTTTTTTACTCCTCTCAACAGCCCAAACAAGTTTCTAAAAGGATGAGTTTGCAACTACTTTACGTTTGGAGAAAATTCAAAACATTCATTATTCAATAGGGCCCAAAATATCAAAAACCAGCGGTTTGAATGAACACACATTTCTTGGTAGAATCGTGCAGGACTGAAATTTTTGATGTTTTTCTACTCCTCTCATGAGCCCAAACAAGTCTCTAAAAGGATGAGTTTGCAACTACTTTACTTTTGGAGAAAATTCAAAACATTCATTATTCAATAGAGCCCAATAGCAAAAACCAGCGTTTTGAATGAAGAATCACATTTCTTGGTAGAATCATGCAGGATTGAAATTTTTGATGGTTTTTTACTCCTCTCAACAGCCCAAACAAGTTTCTAAAAGGATGAGTTTGCCACTACTTTACTTTTGGAGAAAATTCAAAACATTCATTATTCAATAGGGCCCAAACTATCAAAAACCAGCGGTTTCAATGAACACACATTTCTTGGTAGAATCATGCAGGACTGAAATTTTTGATGTTTTTCTACTCCTCTCATGAGCCCAAACAAGTCTCTAAAAGCATGAGTTTGCAACTACTTTACTTTTGGAGAAAATTCAAAACATTCATTATTCAATAGAGCCCAATAGCAAAAATCAGGTTTTGAATGAAGAATCACATTTCTTGGTAAAATCATGCAGGATTGAAATTTTTGATGGTTTTTTACTCCTCTCAACAGCCCAAACAAGTTTCTAAAAGGATGAGTTTGCAACTACTTTACTTTTGGAGAAAATTCAAAACATTCATTATTCAATAGGGCCCAAACTATCAAAAACCAGCGGTTTCAATGAACACACATTTCTTGGTAGAATCATGCAGGACTGAAATTTTTGATGTTTTTCTACTCCTCTCATGAGCCCAAAAAAGTCTCTAAAAGCATGAGTTTGCAACTACTTTACTTTTGGAGAAAATTCAAAACATTCATTATTCAATAGACCCCAATAGCAAAAATCAGGTTTTGAATGAAGAATCACATTTCTTGGTAGAATCATGCAGGATTGAAATTTTTGATGGTTTTTTACTCCTCTCACCAGCCCAAACAAGTTTCTAAAAGGATGAGTTTGCAACTACTTTACTTTTGGAGAAAATTCAAACATTCATTATTCAATAGGGCCCAAACTATCAAAAACCAGCGGTTTGAATGAACACACATTTCTTGGTAGAATCGTGCAGGACTGAAATTTTTGATGTTTTTCTACTCCTCTCATGAGCCCAAACAAGTCTCTAAAAGGATGAGTTTGCAACTACTTTACTTTTGGAGAAAATTCAAAACATTCATTATTCAATAGAGCCCAATAGCAAAAACCAGCGTTTTGAATGAAGAATCACATTTCTTGGTAGAATCATGCAGGATTGAAATTTTTGATGGTTTTTTACTCCTCTCAACAGCCCAAACAAGTTTCTAAAAGGATGAGTTTGCAACTACTTTACTTTTGGAGAAAATTCAAAACATTCATTATTCAATAGGGGCCAAATTATCAAAAAACAGCGGTTTCAATGAACACACATTTCTTGGTAGAATCATGCAGGACTGAAATTTTTGATGTTTCTCTACTCCTCTCATGAGACCAAACAAGTTTCTAAAAGCATGAGTTTGCAACTACTTTACTTTTGGAGAAAATTCAAAACATTCACTATTCAATAGAGCCCAATAGCAAAAATTAGGTTTTGAATGAAGAATCACATTTCTTGGTAAAATCATGCAGGATTGAAATTTTTGATGGTTTTTTACTCCTCTCAACAGCCCAAACAAGTTTCTAAAAGGATGAGTTTTCAACTACTTTACTTTTGGAGAAAATTCAAAACATTCATTATTCAATAGGGCCCAAACTATCAAAAACCAGCGGTTTCAATGAACACACATTTCTTGGTAGAATCATGCAGGACTGAAATTTTTGATGTTTTTCGACTCCTCTCATGAGCCCAAACAAGTCTCTAAAAGCATGAGTTTGCAACTACTTTACTTTTGGAGAAAATTCAAAACATTCATTATTCAATAGAGCCCAATAGCAAAAATCAGGTTTTGAATGAAGAATCACATTTCTTGGTAGAATCATGCAGGATTGAAATTTTTGATGGTTTTTTACTCCTCTCAACAGCCCAAACAAGTTTCTAAAAGGATGAGTTTGCAACTACTTTACTTTTGGAGAAAATTCAAAACATTCATTATTCAATAGGGCCCAAACTATCAAAAACCAGCGGTTTCAATGAACACACATTTCTTGGTAGAATCATGCAGGACTGAAATTTTTGATGTTTCTCTACTCCTCTCATGAGACCAAACAAGTTTCTAAAAGCATGAGTTTGCAACTACTTTACTTTTGGAGAAAATTCAAAACATTCACTATTCAATAGAGCCCAATAGCAAAAATTAGGTTTTGAATGAAGAATCACATTTCTTGGTAAAATCATGCAGGATTGAAATTTTTGATGGTTTTTTACTCCTCTCAACAGCCCAAACAAGTTTCTAAAAGGATGAGTTTGCAACTACTTTACTTTTGGAGAAAATTCAAAACATTCATTATTCAATAGGGCCCAAACTATCAAAAACCAGCGGTTTCAATGAACACACATTTCTTGGTAGAATCATGCAGGACTGAAATTTTTGATGTTTTTCGACTCCTCTCATGAGCCCAAACAAGTCTCTAAAAGCATGAGTTTGCAACTACTTTACTTTTGGAGAAAATTCAAAACATTCATTATTCAATAGAGCCCAATAGCAAAAATCAGGTTTTGAATGAAGAATCACATTTCTTGGTAGAATCATGCAGGATTGAAATTTTTGATGGTTTTTTACTCCTCTCAACAGCCCAAACAAGTTTCTAAAAGGATGAGTTTGCAACTACTTTACTTTTGGAGAAAATTCAAAACATTCATTATTCAATAGGGCCCAAAATATCAAAAACCAGCCGTTTCAATAAACACACATTTCTTGGTAGAATCATGCAGGACTGAAATTTTTGATGTTTTTCTACTCCTCTCCTGAGCCCAAACAAGTCTCTAAAAGCATGAGTTTGCAACTACTTTACTTTTGGAGAAAATTCAAAACATTCATTATTCAATAGAGCCCAATAGCAAAAATCAGGTTTTGAATGAAGAATCACATTTCTTGGTAGAATCATGCAGGATTGAAATTTTTGATGGTTTTTTACTCCTCTCAACAGCCCAAACAAGTTTCTAAAAGGATGAGTTTGCAACTACTTTACTTTTGGAGAAAATTCAAAACATTCATTATTCAATAGGGCCCAAACTATCAAAAACCAGCGGTTTGAATGAACTCACATTTCTTGGTAGAATCATGCAGGACTGAAATTTTTGATGTTTTTCTACTCCTCTCATGAGCCCAAACAAGTCTCTAAAAGCATGAGTTTGCAACTACTTTACTTTTGGAGAAAATTCAAAACATTCACTTTTCACTAGAGCCCAATAGCAAAAATCAGGTTTTGAATGAAGAATCACATTTCTTGGTAGAATCATGCTGCATTGAAATTTTTGATGGTTTTTTACTCCTCTCAACAGCCCAAACAAGTTTCTAAAAGGATGAGTTTGCAACTAATTTACTTTTGGAGAAAATTCAAAACATTCATTATTCAATAGGGCCCAAACTATCAAAAACCAGCGGTTTCAATGAACACACATTTCTTGGTAGAATCATGCAAGACTGAAATTTTTGATGTTTTTCTACTCCTCTCATGAGCCCAAACAAGTCTCTAAAAGCATGAGTTTGCAACTACTTTACTTTTGGAGAAAATTCAAAACATTCATTATTCAATAGAGCCCAATAGCAAAAATCAGGTTTTGAATGAAGATTCACATTTCTTGGTAGAATCATGCAGGATTGAAATTTTTGATGGTTTTTTACTCCTCTCAACAGCCCAAACAAGTTTCTAAAAGGATGAGTTTGCAACTAATTTACTTTTGGAGAAAATTCAAAACATTCATTATTCAATAGGGCCCAAACTATCAAAAACCAGCGGTTTCAATGAACACACTTTTCTTGGTAGAATCATGCAGGACTGAAATTTTTGATGTTTTTCTACTCCTCTCATGAGCCCAAACAAGTCTTTAAAAGCATGAGTTTGCAACTACTTTACTTTTGGAGAAAATTCAAAACATTCATTATTCAATAGAGCCCAATAGCAAAAATCAGGTTTTGAATGAAGAATCACATTTCTTGGTAAAATCATGCAGGATTGAAATTTTTGATGGTTTTTTACTCCTCTCAACAGCCCAAACAAGTTTCTAAAAGGATGAGTTTGCAACTACTTTACTTTTGGAGAAAATTCAAAACATTCATTATTCAATAGGGCCCAAACTATCAAAAACCAGCGGTTTCAATGAACACACATTTCTTGGTAGAATCATGCAGGATTGAAATTTTTGATGTTTTTCTACTCCTCTCATGAGCCCAAACAAGTCTCTAAAAGCATGAGTTTGCAACTACTTTACTTTTGGAGAAAATTCAAAACATTCATTATTCAATAGACCCCAATAGCAAAAATCAGGTTTTGAATGAAGAATCACATTTCTTGGTAGAATCATGCAGGATTGAAATTTTTGATGGTTTTTTACTCCTCTCAACAGCCCAAACAAGTTTCTAAAAGGATGAGTTTGCAACTACTTTACTTTTGGAGAAAATTCAAAACATTCATTATTCAATAGGGCCCAAACTATCAAAAACCAGCGGTTTCAATGAACACACATTTCTTGGTAGAATCATGCAGGACTGAAATTTTTGATGTTTTTCTACTCCTCTCATGAGCCCAAACAAGTCTCTAAAAGCATGAGTTTGCAACTACTTTACTTTTGGAGAAAATTCAAAACATTCATTATTCAATAGAGCCCAATAGCAAAAATCAGGTTTTGAATGAAGATTCACATTTCTTGGTAGAATCATGCAGGATTGAAATTTTTGATGGTTTTTTACTCCTCTCAACAGCCCAAACAAGTTTCTAAAAGGATGAGTTTGCAACTACTTTACTTTTGGAGAAAATTCAAAACATTCATTATTCAATAGGGCCCAAACTATCAAAAACCAGCGGTTTCAATGAACACACATTTCTTGGTAGAATCATGCAGGACTGAAATTTTTGATGTTTTTCTACTCCTCTCATGAGCCCAAACAAGTCTCTAAAAGCATGAGTTTGCAACTACTTTACTTTTGGAGAAAATTCAAAACATTCATTATTCAATAGAGCCCAATAGCAAAAATCAGGATTTGAATGAAGAATCACATTTCTTGGTAGAATCATGCAGGATTGAAATTTTTGATGGTTTTTTACTCCTCTCAACAGCCCAAATAAGTTTCTAAAAGGATGAGTTTGCAACTACTTTACTTTTGGAGAAAATTCAAAACATTCATTATTCAATAGGGCCCAAAATATCAAAAAACAGCGGTTTGAATGAACACACATTTCTTGGTAGAATCGTGCAGGACTGAAATTTTTGATTTTTTTCTACTCCTCTCATGAGCCCAAACAAGTCTCTAAAAGGATGAGTTTGCAACTACTTTACTTTTGGAGAAAATTCAAAACATTCATTATTCAATAGAGCCCAATAGGAAAAATCAGGTTTTGAATGGAGAATCACATTTCTTGGTAGAATCATGCAGGATTGAAATTTTTGATGGTTTTTTACTCCTCTCAACAGCCCAAACAAGTTTCTAAAAGGATGAGTTTGCAACTACTTTACTTTTGGAGAAAATTCAAAACATTCATTATTCAATAGGGCCCAAAATATCAAAAACCAGCGGTTTGAATGAACACACATTTCTTGGTAGAATCGTGCAGGACTGAAATTTTTGATGTTTTTCTACTCCTCTCATGAGCCCAAACAAGTCTCTAAAAGGATGAGTTTGCAACTACTTTACTTTTGGAGAAAATTCAAAACATTCATTATTCAATAGAGCCCAATAGCAAAAACCAGCGTTTTGAATGAAGAATCACATTTCTTGGTAGAATCATGCAGGATTGAAATTTTTGATGGTTTTTTACTCCTCTCAACAGCCCAAACAAGTTTCTAAAAGGATGAGTTTGCAACTACTTTACTTTTGGAGAAAATTCAAAACATTCATTATTCAATAGGGCCCAAACTATCAAAAACCAGCGGTTTCAATGAACACACATTTCTTGGTAGAATCATGCAGGACTGAAATTTTTGATGTTTCTCTACTCCTCTCATGAGACCAAACAAGTTTCTAAAAGCATGAGTTTGCAACTACTTTACTTTTGGAGAAAATTCAAAACATTCACTATTCAATAGAGCCCAATAGCAAAAATTAGGTTTTGAATGAAGAATCACATTTCTTGGTAAAATCATGCAGGATTGAAATTTTTGATGGTTTTTTACTCCTCTCAACAGCCCAAACAAGTTTCTAAAAGGATGAGTTTGCAAATACTTTACTTTTGGAGAAAATTCAAAACATTCATTATTCAATAGGGCCCAAACTATCAAAAACCAGCGGTTTCAATGAACACACATTTCTTGGTAGAATCGTGCAGGACTGAAATTTTTGATGTTTTTCTACTCCTCTCATGAGCCCAAACAAGTCTCTAAAAGCATGAGTTTGCAACTACTTTACTTTTGGAGAAAATTCAAAACATTCACTTTTCACTAGAGCCCAATAGCAAAAATCAGGTTTTGAATGAAGAATCACATTTCTTGGTAGAATCATGCTGCATTGAAATTTTTGATGGTTTTTTACTCCTCTCAACAGCCCAAACAAGTTTCTAAAAGGATGAGTTTGCAACTACTTTACTTTTGGAGAAAATTCAAAACATTCATTATTCAATAGGGCCCAAACTATCAAAAACCAGCGGTTTGAATGAACTCACATTTCTTGGTAGAATCATGCAGGACTGAAATTTTTGATGTTTTTCTACTCCTCTCATGAGCCCAAACAAGTCTCTAAAAGTATGAGTTTGCAACTACTTTACTTTTGGAGAAAATTCAAAACATTCACTTTTCACTAGAGCCCAATAGCAAAAATCAGGTTTTGAATGAAGAATCACATTTCTTGGTAGAATCATGCAGGATTGAAATTTTTGATGGTTTTTTACTCCTCTCAACAGCCCAAACAAGTTTCTAAAAGGATGAGTTTGCAACTACTTTACTTTTGGAGAAAATTCAAAACATTCATTATTCAATAGGGCCCAAAATATCAAAAACCAGCCGTTTCAATAAACACACATTTCTTGGTAGAATCATGCAGGACTGAAATTTTTGATGTTTTTCTACTCCTCTCCTGAGCCCAAACAAGTCTCTAAAAGCATGAGTTTGCAACTACTTTACTTTTGGAGAAAATTCAAAACATTCATTATTCAATAGAGCCCAATAGCAAAAATCAGGTTTTGAATGAAGAATCACATTTCTTGGTAGAATCATGCAGGATTGAAATTTTTGATGGTTTTTTACTCCTCTCAACAGCCCAAACAAGTTTCTAAAAGGATGAGTTTGCAACTACTTTACTTTTGGAGAAAATTCAAAACATTCATTATTCAATAGGGCCCAAACTATCAAAAACCAGCGGTTTGAATGAACTCACATTTCTTGGTAGAATCATGCAGGACTGAAATTTTTGATGTTTTTCTACTCCTCTCATGAGCCCAAACAAGTCTCTAAAAGCATGAGTTTGCAACTACTTTACTTTTGGAGAAAATTCAAAACATTCACTTTTCACTAGAGCCCAATAGCAAAAATCAGGTTTTGAATGAAGAATCACATTTCTTGGTAGAATCATGCTGCATTGAAATTTTTGATGGTTTTTTACTCCTCTCAACAGCCCAAACAAGTTTCTAAAAGGATGAGTTTGCAACTAATTTACTTTTGGAGAAAATTCAAAACATTCATTATTCAATAGGGCCCAAACTATCAAAAACCAGCGGTTTCAATGAACACACATTTCTTGGTAGAATCATGCAAGACTGAAATTTTTGATGTTTTTCTACTCCTCTCATGAGCCCAAACAAGTCTCTAAAAGCATGAGTTTGCAACTACTTTACTTTTGGAGAAAATTCAAAACATTCATTATTCAATAGAGCCCAATAGCAAAAATCAGGTTTTGAATGAAGATTCACATTTCTTGGTAGAATCATGCAGGATTGAAATTTTTGATGGTTTTTTACTCCTCTCAACAGCCCAAACAAGTTTCTAAAAGGATGAGTTTGCAACTAATTTACTTTTGGAGAAAATTCAAAACATTCATTATTCAATAGGGCCCAAACTATCAAAAACCAGCGGTTTCAATGAACACACTTTTCTTGGTAGAATCATGCAGGACTGAAATTTTTGATGTTTTTCTACTCCTCTCATGAGCCCAAACAAGTCTTTAAAAGCATGAGTTTGCAACTACTTTACTTTTGGAGAAAATTCAAAACATTCATTATTCAATAGAGCCCAATAGCAAAAATCAGGTTTTGAATGAAGAATCACATTTCTTGGTAAAATCATGCAGGATTGAAATTTTTGATGGTTTTTTACTCCTCTCAACAGCCCAAACAAGTTTCTAAAAGGATGAGTTTGCAACTACTTTACTTTTGGAGAAAATTCAAAACATTCATTATTCAATAGGGCCCAAACTATCAAAAACCAGCGGTTTCAATGAACACACATTTCTTGGTAGAATCATGCAGGATTGAAATTTTTGATGTTTTTCTACTCCTCTCATGAGCCCAAACAAGTCTCTAAAAGCATGAGTTTGCAACTACTTTACTTTTGGAGAAAATTCAAAACATTCATTATTCAATAGACCCCAATAGCAAAAATCAGGTTTTGAATGAAGAATCACATTTCTTGGTAGAATCATGCAGGATTGAAATTTTTGATGGTTTTTTACTCCTCTCAACAGCCCAAACAAGTTTCTAAAAGGATGAGTTTGCAACTACTTTACTTTTGGAGAAAATTCAAAACATTCATTATTCAATAGGGCCCAAACTATCAAAAACCAGCGGTTTCAATGAACACACATTTCTTGGTAGAATCATGCAGGACTGAAATTTTTGATGTTTTTCTACTCCTCTCATGAGCCCAAACAAGTCTCTAAAAGCATGAGTTTGCAACTACTTTACTTTTGGAGAAAATTCAAAACATTCATTATTCAATAGAGCCCAATAGCAAAAATCAGGTTTTGAATGAAGATTCACATTTCTTGGTAGAATCATGCAGGATTGAAATTTTTGATGGTTTTTTACTCCTCTCAACAGCCCAAACAAGTTTCTAAAAGGATGAGTTTGCAACTACTTTACTTTTGGAGAAAATTCAAAACATTCATTATTCAATAGGGCCCAAACTATCAAAAACCAGCGGTTTCAATGAACACACATTTCTTGGTAGAATCATGCAGGACTGAAATTTTTGATGTTTTTCTACTCCTCTCATGAGCCCAAACAAGTCTCTAAAAGCATGAGTTTGCAACTACTTTACTTTTGGAGAAAATTCAAAACATTCATTATTCAATAGAGCCCAATAGCAAAAATCAGGATTTGAATGAAGAATCACATTTCTTGGTAGAATCATGCAGGATTGAAATTTTTGATGGTTTTTTACTCCTCTCAACAGCCCAAATAAGTTTCTAAAAGGATGAGTTTGCAACTACTTTACTTTTGGAGAAAATTCAAAACATTCATTATTCAATAGGGCCCAAAATATCAAAAAACAGCGGTTTGAATGAACACACATTTCTTGGTAGAATCGTGCAGGACTGAAATTTTTGATTTTTTTCTACTCCTCTCATGAGCCCAAACAAGTCTCTAAAAGGATGAGTTTGCAACTACTTTACTTTTGGAGAAAATTCAAAACATTCATTATTCAATAGAGCCCAATAGGAAAAATCAGGTTTTGAATGGAGAATCACATTTCTTGGTAGAATCATGCAGGATTGAAATTTTTGATGGTTTTTTACTCCTCTCAACAGCCCAAACAAGTTTCTAAAAGGATGAGTTTGCAACTACTTTACTTTTGGAGAAAATTCAAAACATTCATTATTCAATAGGGCCCAAAATATCAAAAATCAGCGGTTTGAATGAACACACATTTCTTGGTAGAATCGTGCAGGACTGAAATTTTTGATGTTTTTCTACTCCTCTCATGAGCCCAAACAAGTCTCTAAAAGGATGAGTTTGCAACTACTTTACTTTTGGAGAAAATTCAAAACATTCATTATTCAATAGAGCCCAATAGCAAAAACCAGCGTTTTGAATGAAGAATCACATTTCTTGGTAGAATCATGCAGGATTGAAATTTTTGATGGTTTTTTACTCCTCTCAACAGCCCAAACAAGTTTCTAAAAGGATGAGTTTGCAACTACTTTACTTTTGGAGAAAATTCAAAACATTCATTATTCAATAGGGCCCAAACTATCAAAAACCAGCGGTTTCAATGAACACACATTTCTTGGTAGAATCATGCAGGACTGAAATTTTTGATGTTTCTCTACTCCTCTCATGAGACCAAACAAGTTTCTAAAAGCATGAGTTTGCAACTACTTTACTTTTGGAGAAAATTCAAAACATTCACTATTCAATAGAGCCCAATAGCAAAAATTAGGTTTTGAATGAAGAATCACATTTCTTGGTAAAATCATGCAGGATTGAAATTTTTGATGGTTTTTTACTCCTCTCAACAGCCCAAACAAGTTTCTAAAAGGATGAGTTTGCAAATACTTTACTTTTGGAGAAAATTCAAAACATTCATTATTCAATAGGGCCCAAACTATCAAAAACCAGCGGTTTCAATGAACACACATTTCTTGGTAGAATCGTGCAGGACTGAAATTTTTGATGTTTTTCTACTCCTCTCATGAGCCCAAACAAGTCTCTAAAAGCATGAGTTTGCAACTACTTTACTTTTGGAGAAAATTCAAAACATTCACTTTTCACTAGAGCCCAATAGCAAAAATCAGGTTTTGAATGAAGAATCACATTTCTTGGTAGAATCATGCTGCATTGAAATTTTTGATGGTTTTTTACTCCTCTCAACAGCCCAAACAAGTTTCTAAAAGGATGAGTTTGCAACTACTTTACTTTTGGAGAAAATTCAAAACATTCATTATTCAATAGGGCCCAAACTATCAAAAACCAGCGGTTTGAATGAACTCACATTTCTTGGTAGAATCATGCAGGACTGAAATTTTTGATGTTTTTCTACTCCTCTCATGAGCCCAAACAAGTCTCTAAAAGCATGAGTTTGCAACTACTTTACTTTTGGAGAAAATTCAAAACATTCACTTTTCACTAGAGCCCAATAGCAAAAATCAGGTTTTGAATGAAGAATCACATTTCTTGGTAGAATCATGCTGCATTGAAATTTTTGATGGTTTTTTACTCCTCTCAACAGCCCAAACAAGTTTCTAAAAGGATGAGTTTGCAACTAATTTACTTTTGGAGAAAATTCAAAACATTCATTATTCAATAGGGCCCAAACTATCAAAAACCAGCGGTTTCAATGAACACACATTTCTTGGTAGAATCATGCAAGACTGAAATTTTTGATGTTTTTCTACTCCTCTCATGAGCCCAAACAAGTCTCTAAAAGCATGAGTTTGCAACTACTTTACTTTTGGAGAAAATTCAAAACATTCATTATTCAATAGAGCCCAATAGCAAAAATCAGGTTTTGAATGAAGATTCACATTTCTTGGTAGAATCATGCAGGATTGAAATTTTTGATGGTTTTTTACTCCTCTCAACAGCCCAAACAAGTTTCTAAAAGGATGAGTTTGCAACTACTTTACTTTTGGAGAAAATTCAAAACATTCATTATTCAATAGGGCCCAAACTATCAAAAACCAGCGGTTTCAATGAACACACATTTCTTGGTAGAATCATGCAGGACTGAAATTTTTGATGTTTTTCTACTCCTCTCATGAGCCCAAACAAGTCTTTAAAAGCATGAGTTTGCAACTACTTTACTTTTGGAGAAAATTCAAAACATTCATTATTCAATAGAGCCCAATAGCAAAAATCAGGTTTTGAATGAAGAATCACATTTCTTGGTAAAATCATGCAGGATTGAAATTTTTGATGGTTTTTTACTCCTCTCAACAGCCCAAACAAGTTTCTAAAAGGATGAGTTTGCAACTACTTTACTTTTGGAGAAAATTCAAAACATTCATTATTCAATAGGGCCCAAACTATCAAAAACCAGCGGTTTCAATGAACACACATTTCTTGGTAGAATCATGCAGGACTGAAATTTTTTATGTTTTTCTACTCCTCTCATGAGCCCAAACAAGTCTCTAAAAGCATGAGTTTGCAACTACTTTACTTTTGGAGAAAATTCAAAACATTCATTATTCAATAGACCCCAATAGCAAAAATCAGGTTTTGAATGAAGAATCACATTTCTTGGTAGAATCATGCGGGATTGAAATTTTTGATGGTTTTTTACTCCTCTCAACAGCCCAAACAAGTTTCTAAAAGGATGAGTTTGCAACTACTTTACTTTTGGAGAAAATTCAAAACATTCATTATTCAATAGGGCCCAAACTATCAAAAACCAGCGGTTTCAATGAACACACATTTCTTGGTAGAATCATGCAGGACTGAAATTTTTGATGTTTTTCTACTCCTCTCATGAGCCCAAACAAGTCTCTAAAAGCATGAGTTTGCAACTACTTTACTTTTGGAGAAAATTCAAAACATTCATTATTCAATAGAGCCCAATAGCAAAAATCAGGTTTTGAATGAAGAATCACATTTCTTGGTAGAATCATGCAGGATTGAAATTTTTGATGGTTTTTTACTCCTCTCTACAGCCCAAACAAGTTTCTAAAAGGATGAGTTTGCAACTGCTTTACTTTTGGAGAAAATTCAAAACATTCATTATTCAATAGGGCCCAAACTGTCAAAAACCAGCGGTTTCAATGAACACACATTTCTTGGTAGAATCATGCAGGACTGAAATTTTTGATGTTTTTCTACTCCTCTCATGAGCCCAAACAAGTCTCTAAAAGGATGAGTTTGCAACTACTTTACTTTTGGAGAAAATTCAAAACATTCATTATTCAATAGAGCCCAATAGCAAAAATCAGGTTTTGAATGAAGAATCACATTTCTTGGTAGAATCATGCAGGATTGAAATTTTTGATGGTTTTTTACTCCTCTCAACAGCCCAAACAAGTTTCTAAAAGGATGAGTTTGCAACTACTTTACTTTTGGAGAAAATTCAAAACATTCATTATTCAATAGGGCCCAAACTATCAAAAACCAGCGGTTTCAATGAACACACATTTCTTGGTAGAATCATGCAGGACTGAAATTTTTGATGTTTTTCTACTCTCATGAGCCCAAACAAGTCTCTAAAAGCATGAGTTTGCAACTACTTTACTTTTGGAGAAAATTCAAAACATTCATTATTCAATGGAGCCCAATAGCAAAAATCAGGTTTTGAATGAAGAATCACATTTCTTGGTAGAATCATGCAGGATTGAAATTTTTGATGGTTTTTTACTCCTCTCAACAGCCCAAACAAGTTTCTAAAAGGATGAGTTTGTAACTGCTTTACTTTTGGAGAAAATTCAAAACATTCATTATTCAATAGGGCCCAAACTATCAAAAACCAGCGGTTTCAATGAACACACATTTCTTGGTAGAATCATGCAGGACTGAATTTTTTGATGTTTTTCTACTCCTTTCATGAGCCCAAACAAGTCTTTAAAAGCATGAGTTTGCAACTACTTTACATTTGGAGAAAATTCAAAACATTCATTATTCAATAGAGCCCAATAGCAAAAATCAGGTTTTGAATGAAGAATCACATTTCTTGGTAAAATCATGCAGGATTGAAATTTTTGATGGTTTTTTACTCCTCTCAACAGCCCAAACAAGTTTCTAAAAGGATGAGTTTGCAACTACTTTACTTTTGGAGAAAATTCAAAACATTCATTATTCTATAAGGCCCAAAATATCAAAAACCAGCGGTTTGAATGAACACACATTTCTTGGTAGAATCGTGCAGGACTGAAATTTTTGATGTTTTTCTACTCCTCTCATGAGCCCAAACAAGTCTCTAAAAGGATGAGTTTGCAACTGCTTTACTTTTGGAGAAAATTCAAAACATTCATTATTCAATAGAGCCCAATAGCAAAAACCAGCGTTTTGAATGAAGAATCACATTTCTTGGTAGAATCATGCAGGATTGAAATTTTTGATGGTTTTTTACTCCTCTCAACAGCCCAAACAAGTTTCTAAAAGGATGAGTTTGCAAATACTTTACTTTTGGAGAAAATTCAAAACATTCATTATTCAATAGGGCCCAAACTATCAAAAACCAGCGGTTTCAATGAACACACATTTCTTGGTAGAATCGTGCAGGACTGAAATTTTTGATGTTTTTCTACTCCTCTCATGAGCCCAAACAAGTCTCTAAAAGCATGAGTTTGCAACTACTTTACTTTTGGAGAAAATTCAAAACATTCATTATTCAATAGCGCCCAATAGCAAAAATCAGGTTTTGAATGAAGAATCACATTTCTTGGTAGAATCATGCAGGATTGAAATTTTTGATGGTTTTTTACTCCTCTCAACAGCCCAAACAAGTTTCTAAAAGGATGAGTTTGCAACTACTTTACTTTTGGAGAAAATTCAAAACATTCATTATTCAATAGGGCCCAAACTATCAAAAACCAGCGGTTTCAATGAACACACATTTCTTGGTAGAATCATGCAGGACTGAAATTTTTGATGTTTTTCTACTCCTCTCATGAGCCCAAACAAGTCTCTAAAAGCATGAGTTTGCAACTACTTTACTTTTGGAGAAAATTCAAAACATTCACTTTTCACTAGAGCCCAATAGCAAAAATCAGGTTTTGAATGAAGAATCACATTTCTTGGTAGAATCATGCTGCATTGAAATTTTTGATGGTTTTTTACTCCTCTCAACAGCCCAAACAAGTTTCTAAAAGGATGAGTTTGCAACTAATTTACTTTTGGAGAAAATTCAAAACATTCATTATTCAATAGGGCCCAAACTATCAAAAACCAGCGGTTTCAATGAACACACATTTCTTGGTAGAATCATGCAAGACTGAAATTTTTGATCTTTTTCTACTCCTCTCATGAGCCCAAACAAGTCTCTAAAAGCATGAGTTTGCAACTACTTTACTTTTGGAGAAAATTCAAAACATTCATTATTCAATAGAGCCCAATAGCAAAAATCAGGTTTTGAATGAAGATTCACATTTCTTGGTAGAATCATGCAGGATTGAAATTTTTGATGGTTTTTTACTCCTCTCAACAGCCCAAACAAGTTTCTAAAAGGATGAGTTTGCAACTACTTTACTTTTGGAGAAAATTCAAAACATTCATTATTCAATAGGGCCCAAACTATCAAAAACCAGCGGTTTCAATGAACACACATTTCTTGGTAGAATCATGCAGGACTGAAATTTTTGATGTTTTTCTACTCCTCTCATGAGCCCAAACAAGTCTTTAAAAGCATGAGTTTGCAACTACTTTACATTTGGAGAAAATTCAAAACATTCATTATTCAATAGAGCCCAATAGCAAAAATCAGGTTTTGAATGAAGAATCACATTTCTTGGTAAAATCATGCAGGATTGAAATTTTTGATGGTTTTTTACTCCTCTCAACAGCCCAAACAAGTTTCTAAAAGGATGAGTTTGCAACTACTTTACTTTTGGAGAAAATTCAAAACATTCATTATTTAATAGGGCCCAAACTATCAAAAACCAGCGGTTTCAATGAACACACATTTCTTGGTAGAATCATGCAGGACTGAAATTTTTGATGTTTTTCTACTCCTCTCATGAGCCCAAACAAGTCTCTAAAAGCATGAGTTTGCAACTACTTTACTTTTGGAGAAAATTCAAAACATTCATTATTCAATAGAGCCCAATAGCAAAAATCAGGATTTGAATGAAGAATCACATTTCTTGGTAGAATCATGCAGGATTGAAATTTTTGATGGTTTTTTACTCCTCTCAACAGCCCAAATAAGTTTCTAAAAGGATGAGTTTGCAACTACTTTACTTTTGGAGAAAATTCAAAACATTCATTATTCAATAGGGCCCAAAATATCAAAAAACAGCGGTTTGAATGAACACACATTTCTTGGTAGAATCGTGCAGGACTGAAATTTTTGATGTTTTTCTACTCCTCTCATGAGCCCAAACAAGTCTCTAAAAGGATGAGTTTGCAACTACTTTACTTTTGGAGAAAATTCAAAACATTCATTATTCAATAGAGCCCAATAGCAAAAACCAGCGTTTTGAATGAAGAATCACATTTCTTGGTAGAATCATGCAGGATTGAAATTTTTGATGGTTTTTTACTCCTCTCAACAGCCCAAACAAGTTTCTAAAAGGATGAGTTTGCAACTAGTTTACTTTTGGAGAAAATTCAAAACATTCATTATTCAATAGGGCCCAAACTATCAAAAACCAGCGGTTTCAATGAACACACATTTCTTGGTAGAATCATGCAGGACTGAAATTTTTGATGTTTTTCTTCTCCTCTCATGAGCCCAAACAAGTCTCTAAAAGCATGAGTTTGCAACTACTTTACTTTTGGAGAAAATTCAAAACATTCATTATTCAATAGAGCCCAATAGCAAAAATCAGGTTTTGAATGAAGAATCACATTTCTTGGTAGAATCATGCAGGATTGAAATTTTTGATGGTTTTTTACTCCTCTCTACAGCCCAAACAAGTTTCTAAAAGGATGAGTTTGCAACTACTTTACTTTTGGAGAAAATTCAAAACATTCATTATTCAATAGGGCCCAAAATATCAAAAAACAGCGGTTTGAATGAACACACATTTCTTGGTAGAATCGTGCAGGACTGAAATTTTTGATGTTTTTCTACTCCTCTCATGAGCCCAAACAAGTCTCTAAAAGGATGAGTTTGCAACTACTTTACTTTTGGAGAAAATTCAAAACATTCATTATTCAATAGAGCCCAATAGCAAAAACCAGCGTTTTGAATGGAGAATCACATTTCTTGGTAGAATCATGCAGGATTGAAATTTTTGATGGTTTTTTACTCCTCTCAACAGCCCAAACAAGTTTCTAAAAGGATGAGTTTGCAACTACTTTACTTTTGGAGAAAATTCAAAACATTCATTATTCAATAGGGCCCAAACTATCAAAAACCAGCGGTTTCAATGAACACACATTTCTTGGTAGAATGATGCAGGACTGAAATTTTTGATGTTTTTCTACTCCTCTCATGAGCCCAAACAAGTCTCTAAAAGCATGAGTTTGCAACTACTTTACTTTTGGAGAAAATTCAAAACATTCATTATTCAATAGAGCCCAATAGCAAAAATCAGGTTTTGAATGAAGAATCACATTTCTTGGTAGAATCATGCAGGATTGAAATTTTTGATGGTTTTTTACTCCTCTCTACAGCCCAAACAAGTTTCTAAAAGGATGAGTTTGCAACTGCTTTACTTTTGGAGAAAATTCAAAACATTCATTATTCAATAGGGCCCAAACTGTCAAAAACCAGCGGTTTCAATGAACACACATTTCTTGGTAGAATCATGCAGGACTGAAATTTTTGATGTTTTTCTACTCCTCTCATGAGCCCAAACAAGTCTCTAAAAGGATGAGTTTGCAACTACTTTACTTTTGGAGAAAATTCAAAACATTCATTATTCAATAGAGCCCAATAGCAAAAATCAGGTTTTGAATGAAGAATCACATTTCTTGGTAGAATCATGCAGGATTGAAATTTTTGATGGTTTTTTACTCCTCTCAACAGCCCAAACAAGTTTCTAAAAGGATGAGTTTGCAACTACTTTACTTTTGGAGAAAATTCAAAACATTCATTATTCAATAGGGCCCAAACTATCAAAAACCAGCGGTTTCAATGAACACACATTTCTTGGTAGAATCATGCAGGACTGAAATTTTTGATGTTTTTCTACTCTCATGAGCCCAAACAAGTCTCTAAAAGCATGAGTTTGCAACTACTTTACTTTTGGAGAAAATTCAAAACATTCATTATTCAATAGAGCCCAATAGCAAAAATCAGGTTTTGAATGAAGAATCACATTTCTTGGTAGAATCATGCAGGATTGAAATTTTTGATGGTTTTTTACTCCTCTCAACAGCCCAAACAAGTTTCTAAAAGGATGAGTTTGTAACTGCTTTACTTTTGGAGAAAATTCAAAACATTCATTATTCAATAGGGCCCAAACTATCAAAAACCAGCGGTTTGAATGAACACACATTTCTTGGTAGAATCATGCAGGACTGAAATTTTTGATGTTTTTCTACTCCTCTCATGAGCCCAAACAAGTCTCTAAAAGCATGAGTTTGCAACTACTTTACTTTTGGAGAAAATTCAAAACATTCATTATTCAATAGAGCCCAATAGGAAAAATCAGGTTTTGAATGAAGAATCACATTTCTTGGTAGAATCATGCAGGATTGAAATTTTTGATGGTTTTTTACTCCTCTCAACAGCCCAAACAAGTTTCTAAAAGGATGAGTTTGCAACTACTTTACTTTTGGAGAAAATTCAAAACATTCATTATTCAATAGTGCCCAAAATATCAAAAAACAGCGGTTTGAATGAACACACATTTCTTGGTAGAATCGTGCAGGACTGAAATTTTTGATGTTTTTCTACTCCTCTCATGAGCCCAAACAAGTCTCTAAAAGGATGAGTTTGCAACTACTTTACTTTTGGAGAAAATTCAAAACATTCATTATTCAATAGAGCCCAATAGCAAAAACCAGCGTTTTGAATGAAGAATCACATTTCTTGGTAGAATCATGCAGGATTGAAATTTTTGATGGTTTTTTACTCCTCTCAACAGCCCAAACAAGTTTCTAAAAGGATGAGTTTGCAACTACTTTACTTTTGGAGAAAATTCAAAACATTCATTATTCAATAGGGCCCAAACTATCAAAAAACAGCGGTTTCAATGAACACACATTTCTTGGTAGAATCATGCAGGACTGAAATTTTTGATGTTTTTCTACTCCTCTCATGAGACCAAACAAGTCTCTAAAAGCATGAGTTTGCAACTACTTTACTTTTGGAGAAAATTCAAAACATTCATTATTCAATAGAGCCCAATAGCAAAAATCAGGTTTTGAATGAAGAATCACATTTCTTGGTAAAATCATGCAGGATTGAAATTTTTGATGGTTTTTTATTCCTCTCAACAGCCCAAACAAGTTTCTAAAAGGATGAGTTTGCAACTACTTTACTTTTGGAGAAAATTCAAAACATTCATTATTCAATAGGGCCCAAACTATCAAAAACCAGCGGTTTGAATGAACACACATTTCTTGGTAGAATCATGCAGGACTGAAATTTTTGATGTTTTTCTACTCCTCTCATGAGCCCAAACAAGTCTCTAAAAGCATGAGTTTGCAACTACTTTACTTTTGGAGAAAATTCAAAACATTCATTATTCAATAGAGCCCAATAGCAAAAATCAGGTTTTGAATGAAGAATCACATTTCTTGGTAGAATCATGCAGGATTGAAATTTTTGATGTTTTTTTACTCCTCTCAACAGCCCAAACAAGTTTCTAAAAGGATGAGTTTGCAACTACTTTACTTTTGGAGAAAATTCAAAACATTCATTATTCTATAAGGCCCAAAATATCAAAAACCAGCGGTTTGAATGAACACACATTTCTTGGTAGAATCGTGCAGGACTGAAATTTTTGATGTTTTTCTACTCCTCTCATGAGCCCAAACAAGTCTCTAAAAGGATGAGTTTGCAACTACTTTACTTTTGGAGAAAATTCAAAACATTCATTATTCAATAGAGCCCAATAGCAAAAACCAGCGTTTTGAATGAAGAATCACATTTCTTGGTAGAATCATGCAGGATTGAAATTTTTGATGGTTTTTTACTCCTCTCAACAGCCCAAACAAGTTTCTAAAAGGATGAGTTTGCAAATACTTTACTTTTGGAGAAAATTCAAAACATTCATTATTCAATAGGTCCCAAACTATCAAAAACCAGCGGTTTCAATGAACACACATTTCTTGGTAGAATCGTGCAGGACTGAAATTTTTGATGTTTTTCTACTCCTCTCATGAGCCCAAACAAGTCTCTAAAAGCATGAGTTTGCAACTACTTTACTTTTGGAGAAAATTCAAAACATTCATTATTCAATAGCGCCCAATAGCAAAAATCAGGTTTTGAATGAAGAATCACATTTCTTGGTAGAATCATGCAGGATTGAAATTTTTGATGGTTTTTTACTCCTCTCAACAGCCCAAACAAGTTTCTAAAAGGATGAGTTTGCAACTACTTTACTTTTGGAGAAAATTCAAAACATTCATTATTCAATAGGGCCCAAAATATCAAAAACCAGCCGTTTCAATGAACACACATTTCTTGGTAGAATCATGCAGGGCTGAAATTTTTGATGTTTTTCTACTCCTCTCCTGAGCCCAAACAAGTCTCTAAAAGCATGAGTTTGCAACTACTTTACTTTTGGAGAAAATTCAAAACATTCATTATTCAATAGAGCCCAATAGCAAAAATCAGGTTTTGAATGAAGAATCACATTTCTTGGTAGAATCATGCAGGATTGAAATTTTTGATGGTTTTTTACTCCTCTCAACAGCCCACACAAGTTTCTAAAAGGATGAGTTTGCAACTACTTTACTTTTGGAGAAAATTCAAAACATTCATTATTCAATAGGGCCCAAACTATCAAAAACCAGCGGTTTGAATGAACTCACATTTCTTGGTAGAATCATGCAGGACTGAAATTTTTGATGTTTTTCTACTCCTCTCATGAGCCCAAACAAGTCTCTAAAAGCATGAGTTTGCAACTACTTTACTTTTGGAGAAAATTCAAAACATTCACTTTTCTCTAGAGCCCAATAGCAAAAATCAGGTTTTGAATGAAGAATCACATTTCTTGGAAGAATCATGCTGCATTGAAATTTTTGATGGTTTTTTACTCCTCTCAACAGCCCAAACAAGTTTCTAAATCCTGCATGATTTTACCAAGAAATGTGATTCTTCATTCAAAACCTGATTTTTGCTATTGGGCTCTATTGAATAGTGAATGTTTTGAATTTTCTCCAAAAGTAAAGTAGTTGCAAACTCATGCTTTTAGAAACTTGTTTGGGCTCATGAGAGGAGTAGAAAAACATCAAAAATTTCAGTCCTGCATGATTCTACCAAGAAATGTGTGTTCATTGAAACCGCTGGTTTTTGATAGTTTGGGCCCTATTGAATAATGAATGTTTTGAATTTTCTCCAAAAGTAAAGTAGTTGCAAACTCATCCTTTTAGAAACTTGTTTGGGCTGTTGAGAGGAGTAAAAAACCATCAAAAATTTCAATCCTGCATGATTTTACCAAGAAATGTGATTCTTCATTCAAAACCTGATTTTTGCTATTGGGCTCTATTGAATAATGAATGTTTTGAATTTTCTCCAAATGTAAAGTAGTTGCAAACTCATGCTTTTAAAGACTTGTTTGGGCTCATGAAAGGAGTAGAAAAACATCAAAAATTTCAGTCCTGCATGATTCTACCAAGAAATGTGTGTTCATTGAAACCGCTGGTTTTTGATAGTTTGGGCCCTATTGAATAATGAATGTTTTGAATTTTCTCCAAAAGTAAAGTAGTTGCAAACTCATCCTTTTAGAAACTTGTTTGGGCTGTTGAGAGGAGTAAAAAACCATCAAAAATTTCAATGCAGCATGATTCTACCAAGAAATGTGATTCTTCATTCAAAACCTGATTTTTGCTATTGGGCTCTATTGAATAATGAATGTTTTGAATTTTCTCCAAAAGTAAAGTAGTTGCAAACTCATGCTTTTAGAGACTTGTTTGGGCTCATGAGAGGAGTAGAAAAACATCAAAAATTTCAGTCCTGCATGATTCTACCAAGAAATGTGTGTTCATTCAAACCGCTGGTTTTTGATAGTTTGGGCCCTATTGAATAATGAATGTTTTGAATTTTCTCCAAAAGTAAAGTAGTTGCAAACTCATCCTTTTAGAAACTTGTTTGGGCTGTTGAGAGGAATAAAAAACCATCAAAAATTTCAATCCTGCATGATTTTACCAAGAAATGTGATTCTTCATTCAAAACCTGATTTTTGCTATTGGGCTCTATTGAATAATGAATGTTTTGAATTTTCTCCAAAAGTAAAGTAGTTGCAAACTCATGCTTTTAGAGACTTGTTTGGTCTCATGAGAGGAGTAGAAAAACATCAAAAATTTCAGTCCTGCATGATTCTACCAAGAAATGTGTGTTCATTGAAACCGCTGTTTTTTGATAGTTTGGGCCCTATTGAATAATGAATGTTTTGAATTTTCTCCAAAAGTAAAGTAGTTGCAAACTCATCCTTTTAGAAACTTGTTTGGGCTGTTGAGAGGAGTAAAAAACCATCAAAAATTTCAATCCTGCATGATTCTACCAAGAAATGTGATTCTTCATTCAAAACGCTGGTTTTTGCTATTGGGCTCTATTGAATAATGAATGTTTTGAATTTTCTCCAAAAGTAAAGTAGTTGCAAACTCATCCTTTTAGAGACTTGTTTGGGCTCATGAGAGGAGTAGAAAAACATCAAAAATTTCAGTCCTGCACGATTCTACCAAGAAATGTGTGTTCATTCAAACCGCTGGTTTTTGATATTTTGGGCACTATTGAATAATGAATGTTTTGAATTTTCTCCAAAAGTAAAGTAGTTGCAAACTCATCCTTTTAGAAACTTGTTTGGGCTGTTGAGAGGAGTAAAAAACCATCAAAAATTTCAATCCTGCATGATTCTACCAAGAAATGTGATTCTTCATTCAAAACCTGATTTTTCCTATTGGGCTCTATTGAATAATGAATGTTTTGAATTTTCTCCAAAAGTAAAGTAGTTGCAAACTCATGCTTTTAGAGACTTGTTTGGGCTCATGAGAGGAGTAGAAAAACATCAAAAATTTCAGTCCTGCATGATTCTACCAAGAAATGTGTGTTCATTCAAACCGCTGGTTTTTGATAGTTTGGGCCCTATTGAATAATGAATGTTTTGAATTTTCTCCAAAAGTAAAGCAGTTACAAACTCATCCTTTTAGAAACTTGTTTGGGCTGTTGAGAGGAGTAAAAAACCATCAAAAATTTCAATCCTGCATGATTCTACCAAGAAATGTGATTCTTCATTCAAAACCTGATTTTTGCTATTGGGCTCTATTGAATAATGAATGTTTTGAATTTTCTCCAAAAGTAAAGTAGTTGCAAACTCATGCTTTTAGAGACTTGTTTGGGCTCATGAGAGTAGAAAAACATCAAAAATTTCAGTCCTGCATGATTCTACCAAGAAATGTGTGTTCATTGAAACCGCTGGTTTTTGATAGTTTGGGCCCTATTGAATAATGAATGTTTTGAATTTTCTCCAAAAGTAAAGTAGTTGCAAACTCATCCTTTTAGAAACTTGTTTGGGCTGTTGAGAGGAGTAAAAAACCATCAAAAATTTCAATCCTGCATGATTCTACCAAGAAATGTGATTCTTCATTCAAAACCTGATTTTTGCTATTGGGCTCTATTGAATAATGAATGTTTTGAATTTTCTCCAAAAGTAAAGTAGTTGCAAACTCATCCTTTTAGAGACTTGTTTGGGCTCATGAGAGGAGTAGAAAAACATCAAAAATTTCAGTCCTGCATGATTCTACCAAGAAATGTGTGTTCATTGAAACCGCTGGTTTTTGACAGTTTGGGCCCTATTGAATAATGAATGTTTTGAATTTTCTCCAAAAGTAAAGCAGTTGCAAACTCATCCTTTTAGAAACTTGTTTGGGCTGTAGAGAGGAGTAAAAAACCATCAAAAATTTCAATCCTGCATGATTCTACCAAGAAATGTGATTCTTCATTCAAAACCTGATTTTTGCTATTGGGCTCTATTGAATAATGAATGTTTTGAATTTTCTCCAAAAGTAAAGTAGTTGCAAACTCATGCTTTTAGAGACTTGTTTGGGCTCATGAGAGGAGTAGAAAAACATCAAAAATTTCAGTCCTGCATGATTCTACCAAGAAATGTGTGTTCATTGAAACCGCTGGTTTTTGATAGTTTGGGCCCTATTGAATAATGAATGTTTTGAATTTTCTCCAAAAGTAAAGTAGTTGCAAACTCATCCTTTTAGAAACTTGTTTGGGCTGTTGAGAGGAGTAAAAAACCATCAAAAATTTCAATCCTGCATGATTCTACCAAGAAATGTGATTCTTCATTCAAAACCTGATTTTTGCTATTGGGGTCTATTGAATAATGAATGTTTTGAATTTTCTCCAAAAGTAAAGTAGTTGCAAACTCATGCTTTTAGAGACTTGTTTGGGCTCATGAGAGGAGTAGAAAAACATAAAAAATTTCAGTCCTGCATGATTCTACCAAGAAATGTGTGTTCATTGAAACCGCTGGTTTTTGATAGTTTGGGCCCTATTGAATAATGAATGTTTTGAATTTTCTCCAAAAGTAAAGTAGTTGCAAACTCATCCTTTTAGAAACTTGTTTGGGCTGTTGAGAGGAGTAAAAAACCATCAAAAATTTCAATCCTGCATGATTTTACCAAGAAATGTGATTCTTCATTCAAAACCTGATTTTTGCTATTGGGCTCTATTGAATAATGAATGTTTTGAATTTTCTCCAAAAGTAAAGTAGTTGCAAACTCATGCTTTTAAAGACTTGTTTGGGCTCATGAGAGGAGTAGAAAAACATCAAAAATTTCAGTCCTGCATGATTCTACCAAGAAATGTGTGTTCATTGAAACCGCTGGTTTTTGATAGTTTGGGCCCTATTGAATAATGAATGTTTTGAATTTTCTCCAAAAGTAAAGTAGTTGCAAACTCATCCTTTTAGAAACTTGTTTGGGCTGTTGAGAGGAGTAAAAAACCATCAAAAATTTCAATCCTGCATGATTCTACCAAGAAATGTGAATCTTCATTCAAAACCTGATTTTTGCTATTGGGCTCTATTGAATAATGAATGTTTTGAATTTTCTCCAAAAGTAAAGTAGTTGCAAACTCATGCTTTTAGAGACTTGTTTGGGCTCATGAGAGGAGTAGAAAAACATCAAAAATTTCAGTCTTGCATGATTCTACCAAGAAATGTGTGTTCATTGAAACCGCTGGTTTTTGATAGTTTGGGCCCTATTGAATAATGAATGTTTTGAATTTTCTCCAAAAGTAAATTAGTTGCAAACTCATCCTTTTAGAAACTTGTTTGGGCTGTTGAGAGGAGTAAAAAACCATCAAAAATTTCAATGCAGCATGATTCTACCAAGAAATGTGATTCTTCATTCAAAACCTGATTTTTGCTATTGGGCTCTAGTGAAAAGTGAATGTTTTGAATTTTCTCCAAAAGTAAAGTAGTTGCAAACTCATGCTTTTAGAGACTTGTTTGGGCTCATGAGAGGAGTAGAAAAACATCAAAAATTTCAGTCCTGCATGATTCTACCAAGAAATGTGAGTTCATTCAAACCGCTGGTTTTTGATAGTTTGGGCCCTATTGAATAATGAATGTTTTGAATTTTCTCCAAAAGTAAAGTAGTTGCAAACTCATCCTTTTAGAAACTTGTTTGGGCTGTTGAGAGGAGTAAAAAACCATCAAAAATTTCAATCCTGCATGATTCTACCAAGAAATGTGATTCTTCATTCAAAACCTGATTTTTGCTATTGGGCTCTATTGAATAATGAATGTTTTGAATTTTCTCCAAAAGTAAAGTAGTTGCAAACTCATGCTTTTAGAGACTTGTTTGGGCTCAGGAGAGGAGTAGAAAAACATCAAAAATTTCAGTCCTGCATGATTCTACCAAGAAATGTGTGTTCATTGAAACGGCTGGTTTTTGATATTTTGGGCCCTATTGAATAATGAATGTTTTGAATTTTCTCCAAAAGTAAAGTAGTTGCAAACTCATCCTTTTAGAAACTTGTTTGGGCTGTTGAGAGGAGTAAAAAAACATCAAAAATTTCAATCCTGCATGATTCTACCAAGAAATGTGATTCTTCATTCAAAACCTGATTTTTGCTATTGGGCGCTATTGAATAATGAATGTTTTGAATTTTCTCCAAAAGTAAAGTAGTTGCAAACTCATGCTTTTAGAGACTTGTTTGGGCTCATGAGAGGAGTAGAAAAACATCAAAAATTTCAGTCCTGCACGATTCTACCAAGAAATGTGTGTTCATTGAAACCGCTGGTTTTTGATAGTTTGGGCCCTATTGAATAATGAATGTTTTGAATTTTCTCCAAGAGTAAAGTATTTGCAAACTCATCCTTTTAGAAACTTGTTTGGGCTGTTGAGAGGAGTAAAAAACCATCAAAAATTTCAATCCTGCATGATTTTACCAAGAAATGTGATTCTTCATTCAAAACCTAATTTTTGCTATTGGGCTCTATTGAATAGTGAATGTTTTGAATTTTCTCCAAAAGTAAAGTAGTTGCAAACTCATGCTTTTAGAAACTTGTTTGGTCTCATGAGAGGAGTAGAGAAACATCAAAAATTTCAGTCCTGCATGATTCTACCAAGAAATGTGTGTTCATTGAAACCGCTGGTTTTTGATAGTTTGGGCCCTATTGAATAATGAATGTTTTGAATTTTCTCCAAAAGTAAAGTAGTTGCAAACTCATCCTTTTAGAAACTTGTTTGGGCTGTTGAGAGGAGTAAAAAACCATCAAAAATTTCAATCCTGCATGATTCTACCAAGAAATGTGATTCTTCATTCAAAACGCTGGTTTTTGCTATTGGGCTCTATTGAATAATGAATGTTTTGAATTTTCTCCAAAAGTAAAGTAGTTGCAAACTCATCCTTTTAGAGACTTGTTTGGGCTCATGAGAGGAGTAGAAAAACATCAAAAATTTCAGTCCTGCACGATTCTACCAAGAAATGTGTGTTCATTCAAACCGCTGGTTTTTGATATTTTGGGCCCTATTGAATAATGAATGTTTTGAATTTTCTCCAAAAGTAAAGTAGTTGCAAACTCATCCTTTTAGAAACTTGTTTGGGCTGTTGAGAGGAGTAAAAAACCATCAAAAATTTCAATCCTGCATGATTCTACCAAGAAATGTGATTCTCCATTCAAAACCTGATTTTTCCTATTGGGCTCTATTGAATAATGAATGTTTTGAATTTTCTCCAAAAGTAAAGTAGTTGCAAACTCATCCTTTTAGAGACTTGTTTGGGCTCATGAGAGGAGTAGAAAAAAATCAAAAATTTCAGTCCTGCACGATTCTACCAAGAAATGTGTGTTCATTCAAACCGCTGTTTTTTGATATTTTGGGCCCTATTGAATAATGAATGTTTTGAATTTTCTCCAAAAGTAAAGTAGTTGCAAACTCATCCTTTTAGAAACTTATTTGGGCTGTTGAGAGGAGTAAAAAACCATCAAAAATTTCAATCCTGCATGATTCTACCAAGAAATGTGATTCTTCATTCAAATCCTGATTTTTGCTATTGGGCTCTATTGAATAATGAATGTTTTGAATTTTCTCCAAAAGTAAAGTAGTTGCAAACTCATGCTTTTAGAGACTTGTTTGGGCTCATGAGAGGAGTAGAAAAACATCAAAAATTTCAGTCCTGCATGATTCTACCAAGAAATGTGTGTTCATTGAAACCGCTGGTTTTTGATAGTTTGGGCCCTATTGAATAATGAATGTTTTGAATTTTCTCCAAAAGTAAAGTAGTTGCAAACTCATCCTTTTAGAAACTTGTTTGGGCTGTTGAGAGGAGTAAAAAACCATCAAAAATTTCAATCCTGCATGATTCTACCAAGAAATGTGAATCTTCATTCAAAACCTGATTTTTGCTATTGGGCTCTATTGAATAATGAATGTTTTGAATTTTCTCCAAAAGTAAAGTAGTTGCAAACTCATGCTTTTAGAGACTTGTTTGGGCTCATGAGAGGAGTAGAAAAACATCAAAAATTTCAGTCCTGCATGATTCTACCAAGAAATGTGTGTTCATTGAAACAGCTGGTTTTTGATAGTTTGGGCCCTATTGAATAATGAATGTTTTGAATTTTCTCCAAAAGTAAAGTAGTTGCAAACTCATCCTTTTAGAAACTTGTTTGGGCTGTTGAGAGGAGTAAAAAACCATCAAAAATTTCAATCCTGCATGATTCTACCAAGAAATGTGATTCTTCATTCAAAACCTGATTTTTCCTATTGGGCTCTATTGAATAATGAATGTTTTGAATTTTCTCCAAAAGTAAAGTAGTTGCAAACTCATGCTTTTAGAGACTTGTTTGGGCTCATGAGAGGAGTAGAAAAACATCAAAAATTTCAATCCTGCATGATTCTACCAAGAAATGTGTGTTCATTGAAACCGCTGGTTTTTGATAGTTTGGGCCCTATTGAATAATGAATGTTTTGAATTTTCTCCAAAAGTAAAGTAGTTGCAAACTCATCCTTTTAGAAACTTGTTTGGGCTGTTGAGAGGAGTAAAAAACCATCAAAAATTTCAATCCTGCATGATTTTACCAAGAAATGTGATTCTTCATTCAAAACCTGATTTTTGCTATTGGGCTCTATTGAATAATGAATGTTTTGAATTTTCTCCAAAAGTAAAGTAGTTGCAAACTCATGCTTTTAAAGACTTGTTTGGGCTCATGAGAGGAGTAGAAAAACATCAAAAATTTCAGTCCTGCATGATTCTACCAAGAAAAGTGTGTTCATTGAAACCGCTGGTTTTTGATAGTTTGGGCCCTATTGAATAATGAATGTTTTGAATTTTCTCCAAAAGTAAATTAGTTGCAAACTCATCCTTTTAGAAACTTGTTTGGGCTGTTGAGAGGAGTAAAAAACCATCAAAAATTTCAATCCTGCATGATTCTACCAAGAAATGTGAATCTTCATTCAAAACCTGATTTTTGCTATTGGGCTCTATTGAATAATGAATGTTTTGAATTTTCTCCAAAAGTAAAGTAGTTGCAAACTCATGCTTTTAGAGACTTGTTTGGGCTCATGAGAGGAGTAGAAAAACATCAAAAATTTCAGTCTTGCATGATTCTACCAAGAAATGTGTGTTCATTGAAACCGCTGGTTTTTGATAGTTTGGGCCCTATTGAATAATGAATGTTTTGAATTTTCTCCAAAAGTAAATTAGTTGCAAACTCATCCTTTTAGAAACTTGTTTGGGCTGTTGAGAGGAGTAAAAAACCATCAAAAATTTCAATGCAGCATGATTCTACCAAGAAATGTGATTCTTCATTCAAAACCTGATTTTTGCTATTGGGCTCTAGTGAAAAGTGAATGTTTTGAATTTTCTCCAAAAGTAAAGTAGTTGCAAACTCATGCTTTTAGAGACTTGTTTGGGCTCATGAGAGGAGTAGAAAAACATCAAAAATTTCAGTCCTGCATGATTCTACCAAGAAATGTGAGTTCATTCAAACCGCTGGTTTTTGATAGTTTGGGCCCTATTGAATAATGAATGTTTTGAATTTTCTCCAAAAGTAAAGTAGTTGCAAACTCATCCTTTTAGAAACTTGTTTGGGCTGTTGAGAGGAGTAAAAAACCATCAAAAATTTCAATCCTGCATGATTCTACCAAGAAATGTGATTCTTCATTCAAAACCTGATTTTTGCTATTGGGCTCTATTGAATAATGAATGTTTTGAATTTTCTCCAAAAGTAAAGTAGTTGCAAACTCATGCTTTTAGAGACTTGTTTGGGCTCAGGAGAGGAGTAGAAAAACATCAAAAATTTCAGTCCTGCATGATTCTACCAAGAAATGTGTGTTCATTGAAACGGCTGGTTTTTGATATTTTGGGCCCTATTGAATAATGAATGTTTTGAATTTTCTCCAAAAGTAAAGTAGTTGCAAACTCATCCTTTTAGAAACTTGTTTGGGCTGTTGAGAGGAGTAAAAAACCATCAAAAATTTCAATCCTGCATGATTCTACCAAGAAATGTGATTCTTCATTCAAAACCTGATTTTTGCTATTGGGCTCTATTGAATAATGAATGTTTTGAATTTTCTCCAAAAGTAAAGTAGTTGCAAACTCATGCTTTTAGAGACTTGTTTGGGCTCATGAGAGGAGTCGAAAAACATCAAAAATTTCAGTCCTGCATGATTCTACCAAGAAATGTGTGTTCATTGAAACCGCTGGTTTTTGATAGTTTGGGCCCTATTGAATAATGAATGTTTTGAATTTTCTCCAAAAGTAAAGTAGTTGCAAACTCATCCTTTTAGAAACTTGTTTGGGCTGTTGAGAGGAGTAAAAAACCATCAAAAATTTCAATCCTGCATGATTTTACCAAGAAATGTGATTCTTCATTCAAAACCTAATTTTTGCTATTGGGCTCTATTGAATAGTGAATGTTTTGAATTTTCTCCAAAAGTAAAGTAGTTGCAAACTCATGCTTTTAGAAACTTGTTTGGTCTCATGACAGGAGTAGAGAAACATCAAAAATTTCAGTCCTGCATGATTCTACCAAGAAATGTGTGTTCATTGAAACCGCTGGTTTTTGATAGTTTGGGCCCTATTGAATAATGAATGTTTTGAATTTTCTCCAAAAGTAAAGTAGTTGCAAACTCATCCTTTTAGAAACTTGTTTGGGCTGTTGAGAGGAGTAAAAAACCATCAAAAATTTCAATCCTGCATGATTCTACCAAGAAATGTGATTCTTCATTCAAAACGCTGGTTTTTGCTATTGGGCTCTATTGAATAATGAATGTTTTGAATTTTCTCCAAAAGTAAAGTAGTTGCAAACTCATCCTTTTAGAGACTTGTTTGGGCTCATGAGAGGAGTAGAAAAACATCAAAAATTTCAGTCCTGCACGATTCTACCAAGAAATGTGTGTTCATTCAAACCGCTGGTTTTTGATAGTTTGGGCCCTATTGAATAATGAATGTTTGAATTTTCTCCAAAAGTAAAGTAGTTGCAAACTCATCCTTTTAGAAACTTGTTTGGGCTGGTGAGAGGAGTAAAAAACCATCAAAAATTTCAATCCTGCATGATTCTACCAAGAAATGTGATTCTTCATTCAAAACCTGATTTTTGCTATTGGGGTCTATTGAATAATGAATGTTTTGAATTTTCTCCAAAAGTAAAGTAGTTGCAAACTCATGCTTTTAGAGACTTGTTTGGGCTCATGAGAGGAGTAGAAAAACATCAAAAATTTCAGTCCTGCATGATTCTACCAAGAAATGTGTGTTCATTGAAACCGCTGGTTTTTGATAGTTTGGGCCCTATTGAATAATGAATGTTTTGAATTTTCTCCAAAAGTAAAGTAGTGGCAAACTCATCCTTTTAGAAACTTGTTTGGGCTGTTGAGAGGAGTAAAAAACCATCAAAAATTTCAATCCTGCATGATTCTACCAAGAAATGTGATTCTTCATTCAAAACGCTGGTTTTTGCTATTGGGCTCTATTGAATAATGAATGTTTTGAATTTTCTCCAAAAGTAAAGTAGTTGCAAACTCATCCTTTTAGAGACTTGTTTGGGCTCATGAGAGGAGTAGAAAAACATCAAAAATTTCAGTCCTGCACGATTCTACCAAGAAATGTGTGTTCATTCAAACCGCTGGTTTTTGATATTTTGGGCCCTATTGAATAATGAATGTTTTGAATTTTCTCCAAAAGTAAAGTAGTTGCAAACTCATCCTTTTAGAAACTTGTTTGGGCTGTTGAGAGGAGTAAAAAACCATCAAAAATTTCAATCCTGCATGATTCTACCAAGAAATGTGATTCTTCATTCAAAACCTGATTTTTGCTATTGGGCTCTATTGAATAATGAATGTTTTGAATTTTCTCCAAAAGTAAAGTAGTTGCAAACTCATACTTTTAGAGACTTGTTTGGGCTCATGAGAGGAGTAGAAAAACATCAAAAATTTCAGTCCTGCATGATTCTACCAAGAAATGTGTGTTCATTGAAACCGCTGGTTTTTGATATTTTGGGCCCTATTGAATAATGAATGTTTTGAATTTTCTCCAAAAGTAAAGTAGTTGCAAACTCATCCTTTTAGAAACTTGTTTGGGCTGTTGAGAGGAGTAAAAAACCATCAAAAATTTCAATCCTGCATGATTCTACCAAGAAATGTGATTCTTCATTCAAAACCTGATTTTTGCTATTGGGCGCTATTGAATAATGAATGTTTTGAATTTTCTCCAAAAGTAAAGTAGTTGCAAACTCATGCTTTTAAAGACTTGTTTGGGCTCATGAGAGGAGTAGAAAAACATCAAAAATTTCAGTCCTGCACGATTCTACCAAGAAATGTGTGTTCATTGAAAACGGTGGTTTTTGATAGTTTGGGCCCTATTGAATAATGAATGTTTTGAATTTTCTCCAAAAGTAAAGTATTTGCAAACTCATCCTTTTAGAAACTTGTTTGGGCTGTTGAGAGGAGTAAAAAACCATCAAAAATTTCAATCCTGCATGATTCTACCAAGAAATGTGATTCTTCATTCAAAACGCTGGTTTTTGCTATTGGTCTCTATTGAATAATGAATGTTTTGAATTTTCTCCAAAAGTAAAGTAGTTGCAAACTCATCCTTTTAGAGACTTGTTTGGGCTCATGAGAGGAGTAGAAAAACATCAAAAATTTCAGTCCTGCACGATTCTACCAAGAAATGTGTGTTCATTCAAACCGCTGGTTTTTGATATTTTGGGCCTTATAGAATAATGAATGTTTTGAATTTTCTCCAAAAGTAAAGTAGTTGCAAACTCATCCTTTTAGAAACTTGTTTGGGCTGTTGAGAGGAGTAAAAAACCATCAAAAATTTCAATCCTGCATGATTCTACCAAGAAATGTGATTCTTCATTCAAAACGCTGGTTTTTGCTATTGGGCTCTATAGAATAATGAATGTTTTGAATTTTCTCCAAAAGTAGAGTAGTTGCAAACTCATCCTTTTAGAGACTTGTTTGGGCTCATGAGAGGAGTAGAAAAACATCAAAAATTTCAGTCCTGCACGATTCTACCAAGAAATGTGTGTTCATTCAAACCGCTGGTTTTTGATATTTTGGGCCCTATTGAATAATGAATGTTTTGAATTTTCTCCAAAAGTAAAGTAGTTGCAAACTCATCCTTTTAGAAACTTGTTTGGGCTGTTGAGAGGAGTAAAAAACCATCAAAAATTTCAATCCTGCATGATTCACCAAGAAATGTGATTCTTCATTCAAAACCTGATTTTTGCTATTGGGCTCTATTGAATAATGAATGTTTTGAATTTTCTCCAAAAGTAAAGTAGTTGCAAACTCATGCTTTTAGAGACTTGTTTGGGCTCATGAGAGGAGTAGAAAAACATCAAAAATTTCAGTCCTGCATGATTCTACCAAGAAATGTGTGTTCATTCAAACCACTGGTTTTTGATAGTTTGGGCCCTATTGAATAATGAATGTTTTGAATTTTCTCCAAAAGTAAAGTAGTTGCAAACTCATCCTTTTAGAAACTTGTTTGGGCTGTTGAGAGGAGTAAAAAACCATCAAAAATTTCAATCCTGCATGATTCTACCAAGAAATGTGATTCTTCATTCAAAACCTGATTTTTGCTATTGGGCTCTATTGAATAATGAATGTTTTGAATTTTCTCCAAAAGTAAAGTAGTTGCAAACTCATGCTTTTAGAGACTTGTTTGGGCTCATGAGAGGAGTAGAAAAACATCAAAAATTTCAGTCCTGCATGATTCTACCAAGAAATGTGTGTTCATTGAAACCGCTGGTTTTTGATAGTTTGGGCCCTATTGAATAATGAATGTTTTGAATTTTCTCCAAAAGTAAAGTAGTTGCAAACTCATCCTTTTAGAAACTTGTTTGGGCTGTTGAGAGGAGTAAAAAACCATCAAAAATTTCAATGCAGCATGATTCTACCAAGAAATGTGATTCTTCATTCAAAACCTGATTTTTGCTATTGGGCTCTAGTGAAAAGTGAATGTTTTGAATTTTCTCCAAAAGTAAAGTAGTTGCAAACTCATGCTTTTAGAGATTTGTTTGGGCTCATGAGAGGAGTAGAAAAACATCAAAAATTTCAGTCCTGCATGATTCTACCAAGAAATGTGTGTTCATTCAAACCACTGGTTTTTGATAGTTTGGGCCCTATTGAATAATGAATGTTTTGAATTTTCTCCAAAAGTAAAGTAGTTGCAAACTCATCCTTTTAGAAACTTGTTTGGGCTGTTGAGAGGAGTAAAAAACCATCAAAAATTTCAATCCTGCATGATTCTACCAAGAAATGTGATTCTTCATTCAAAACCTGATTTTTGCTATTGGGCTCTATTGAATAATGAATGTTTTGAATTTTCTCCAAAAGTAAAGTAGTTGCAAACTCATGCTTTTAGAGACTTGTTTGGGCTCAGGAGAGGAGTAGAAAAACATCAAAAATTTCAGTCCTGCATGATTCTACCAAGAAATGTGTGTTCATTGAAACGGCTGGTTTTTGATATTTTGGGCCCTATTGAATAATGAATGTTTTGAATTTTCTCCAAAAGTAAAGTAGTTGCAAACTCATCCTTTTAGAAACTTGTTTGGGCTGTTGAGAGGAGTAAAAAAACATCAAAAATTTCAATCCTGCATGATTCTACCAAGAAATGTGATTCTTCATTCAAAACCTGATTTTTGCTATTGGGCGCTATTGAATAATGAATGTTTTGAATTTTCTCCAAAAGTAAAGTAGTTGCAAACTCATGCTTTTAGAGACTTGTTTGGGCTCATGAGAGGAGTAGAAAAACATCAAAAATTTCAGTCCTGCACGATTCTACCAAGAAATGTGTGTTCATTGAAACCGCTGGTTTTTGATAGTTTGGGCCCTATTGAATAATGAATGTTTTGAATTTTCTCCAAGAGTAAAGTATTTGCAAACTCATCCTTTTAGAAACTTGTTTGGGCTGTTGAGAGGAGTAAAAAACCATCAAAAATTTCAATCCTGCATGATTTTACCAAGAAATGTGATTCTTCATTCAAAACCTAATTTTTGCTATTGGGCTCTATTGAATAGTGAATGTTTTGAATTTTCTCCAAAAGTAAAGTAGTTGCAAACTCATGCTTTTAGAAACTTGTTTGGTCTCATGAGAGGAGTAGAGAAACATCAAAAATTTCAGTCCTGCATGATTCTACCAAGAAATGTGTGTTCATTGAAACCGCTGGTTTTTGATAGTTTGGGCCCTATTGAATAATGAATGTTTTGAATTTTCTCCAAAAGTAAAGTAGTTGCAAACTCATCCTTTTAGAAACTTGTTTGGGCTGTTGAGAGGAGTAAAAAACCATCAAAAATTTCAATCCTGCATGATTCTACCAAGAAATGTGATTCTTCATTCAAAACGCTGGTTTTTGCTATTGGGCTCTATTGAATAATGAATGTTTTGAATTTTCTCCAAAAGTAAAGTAGTTGCAAACTCATCCTTTTAGAGACTTGTTTGGGCTCATGAGAGGAGTAGAAAAACATCAAAAATTTCAGTCCTGCACGATTCTACCAAGAAATGTGTGTTCATTCAAACCGCTGGTTTTTGATATTTTGGGCCCTATTGAATAATGAATGTTTTGAATTTTCTCCAAAAGTAAAGTAGTTGCAAACTCATCCTTTTAGAAACTTGTTTGGGCTGTTGAGAGGAGTAAAAAACCATCAAAAATTTCAATCCTGCATGATTCTACCAAGAAATGTGATTCTCCATTCAAAACCTGATTTTTCCTATTGGGCTCTATTGAATAATGAATGTTTTGAATTTTCTCCAAAAGTAAAGTAGTTGCAAACTCATCCTTTTAGAGACTTGTTTGGGCTCATGAGAGGAGTAGAAAAAAATCAAAAATTTCAGTCCTGCACGATTCTACCAAGAAATGTGTGTTCATTCAAACCGCTGTTTTTTGATATTTTGGGCCCTATTGAATAATGAATGTTTTGAATTTTCTCCAAAAGTAAAGTAGTTGCAAACTCATCCTTTTAGAAACTTATTTGGGCTGTTGAGAGGAGTAAAAAACCATCAAAAATTTCAATCCTGCATGATTCTACCAAGAAATGTGATTCTTCATTCAAATCCTGATTTTTGCTATTGGGCTCTATTGAATAATGAATGTTTTGAATTTTCTCCAAAAGTAAAGTAGTTGCAAACTCATGCTTTTAGAGACTTGTTTGGGCTCATGAGAGGAGTAGAAAAACATCAAAAATTTCAGTCCTGCATGATTCTACCAAGAAATGTGTGTTCATTGAAACCGCTGGTTTTTGATAGTTTGGGCCCTATTGAATAATGAATGTTTTGAATTTTCTCCAAAAGTAAAGTAGTTGCAAACTCATCCTTTTAGAAACTTGTTTGGGCTGTTGAGAGGAGTAAAAAACCATCAAAAATTTCAATCCTGCATGATTCTACCAAGAAATGTGAATCTTCATTCAAAACCTGATTTTTGCTATTGGGCTCTATTGAATAATGAATGTTTTGAATTTTCTCCAAAAGTAAAGTAGTTGCAAACTCATGCTTTTAGAGACTTGTTTGGGCTCATGAGAGGAGTAGAAAAACATCAAAAATTTCAGTCCTGCATGATTCTACCAAGAAATGTGTGTTCATTGAAACCGCTGGTTTTTGATAGTTTGGGCCCTATTGAATAATGAATGTTTTGAATTTTCTCCAAAAGTAAAGTAGTTGCAAACTCATCCTTTTAGAAACTTGTTTGGGCTGTTGAGAGGAGTAAAAAACCATCAAAAATTTCAATCCTGCATGATTCTACCAAGAAATGTGATTCTTCATTCAAAACCTGATTTTTCCTATTGGGCTCTATTGAATAATGAATGTTTTGAATTTTCTCCAAAAGTAAAGTAGTTGCAAACTCATGCTTTTAGAGACTTGTTTGGGCTCATGAGAGGAGTAGAAAAACATCAAAAATTTCAATCCTGCATGATTCTACCAAGAAATGTGTGTTCATTGAAACCGCTGGTTTTTGATAGTTTGGGCCCTATTGAATAATGAATGTTTTGAATTTTCTCCAAAAGTAAAGTAGTTGCAAACTCATCCTTTTAGAAACTTGTTTGGGCTGTTGAGAGGAGTAAAAAACCATCAAAAATTTCAATCCTGCATGATTTTACCAAGAAATGTGATTCTTCATTCAAAACCTGATTTTTGCTATTGGGCTCTATTGAATAATGAATGTTTTGAATTTTCTCCAAAAGTAAAGTAGTTGCAAACTCATGCTTTTAAAGACTTGTTTGGGCTCATGAGAGGAGTAGAAAAACATCAAAAATTTCAGTCCTGCATGATTCTACCAAGAAAAGTGTGTTCATTGAAACCGCTGGTTTTTGATAGTTTGGGCCCTATTGAATAATGAATGTTTTGAATTTTCTCCAAAAGTAAATTAGTTGCAAACTCATCCTTTTAGAAACTTGTTTGGGCTGTTGAGAGGAGTAAAAAACCATCAAAAATTTCAATCCTGCATGATTCTACCAAGAAATGTGAATCTTCATTCAAAACCTGATTTTTGCTATTGGGCTCTATTGAATAATGAATGTTTTGAATTTTCTCCAAAAGTAAAGTAGTTGCAAACTCATGCTTTTAGAGACTTGTTTGGGCTCATGAGAGGAGTAGAAAAACATCAAAAATTTCAGTCTTGCATGATTCTACCAAGAAATGTGTGTTCATTGAAACCGCTGGTTTTTGATAGTTTGGGCCCTATTGAATAATGAATGTTTTGAATTTTCTCCAAAAGTAAATTAGTTGCAAACTCATCCTTTTAGAAACTTGTTTGGGCTGTTGAGAGGAGTAAAAAACCATCAAAAATTTCAATGCAGCATGATTCTACCAAGAAATGTGATTCTTCATTCAAAACCTGATTTTTGCTATTGGGCTCTAGTGAAAAGTGAATGTTTTGAATTTTCTCCAAAAGTAAAGTAGTTGCAAACTCATGCTTTTAGAGACTTGTTTGGGCTCATGAGAGGAGTAGAAAAACATCAAAAATTTCAGTCCTGCATGATTCTACCAAGAAATGTGAGTTCATTCAAACCGCTGGTTTTTGATAGTTTGGGCCCTATTGAATAATGAATGTTTTGAATTTTCTCCAAAAGTAAAGTAGTTGCAAACTCATCCTTTTAGAAACTTGTTTGGGCTGTTGAGAGGAGTAAAAAACCATCAAAAATTTCAATCCTGCATGATTCTACCAAGAAATGTGATTCTTCATTCAAAACCTGATTTTTGCTATTGGGCTCTATTGAATAATGAATGTTTTGAATTTTCTCCAAAAGTAAAGTAGTTGCAAACTCATGCTTTTAGAGACTTGTTTGGGCTCAGGAGAGGAGTAGAAAAACATCAAAAATTTCAGTCCTGCATGATTCTACCAAGAAATGTGTGTTCATTGAAACGGCTGGTTTTTGATATTTTGGGCCCTATTGAATAATGAATGTTTTGAATTTTCTCCAAAAGTAAAGTAGTTGCAAACTCATCCTTTTAGAAACTTGTTTGGGCTGGTGAGAGGAGTAAAAAACCATCAAAAATTTCAATCCTGCATGATTCTACCAAGAAATGTGATTCTTCATTCAAAACCTGATTTTTGCTATTGGGGTCTATTGAATAATGAATGTTTTGAATTTTCTCCAAAAGTAAAGTAGTTGCAAACTCATGCTTTTAGAGACTTTTTTGGGCTCATGAGAGGAGTAGAAAAACATCAAAAATTTCAGTCCTGCATGATTCTACCAAGAAATGTGTGTTCATTGAAACCGCTGGTTTTTGATAGTTTGGGCCCTATTGAATAATGAATGTTTTGAATTTTCTCCAAAAGTAAAGTAGTTGCAAACTCATCCTTTTAGAAACTTGTTTGGGCTGTTGAGAGGAGTAAAAAACCATCAAAAATTTCAATCCTGCATGATTTTACCAAGAAATGTGATTCTTCATTCAAAACCTGATTTTTGCTATTGGGCTCTATTGAATAATGAATGTTTTGAATTTTCTCCAAAAGTAAAGTAGTTGCAAACTCATGCTTTTAGAGACTTGTTTGGGCTCATGAGAGGAGTAGAAAAACATCAAAAATTTCAGTCCTGCATGATTCTACCAAGAAATGTGTGTTCATTGAAACCGCTGGTTTTTGATAGTTTGGGCCCTATTGAATAATGAATGTTTTGAATTTTCTCCAAAAGTAAAGTAGTGGCAAACTCATCCTTTTAGAAACTTGTTTGGGCTGTTGAGAGGAGTAAAAAACCATCAAAAATTTCAATCCTGCATGATTCTACCAAGAAATGTGATTCTTCATTCAAAACGCTGGTTTTTGCTATTGGGCTCTATTGAATAATGAATGTTTTGAATTTTCTCCAAAAGTAAAGTAGTTGCAAACTCATCCTTTTAGAGACTTGTTTGGGCTCATGAGAGGAGTAGAAAAACATCAAAAATTTCAGTCCTGCACGATTCTACCAAGAAATGTGTGTTCATTCAAACCGCTGGTTTTTGATATTTTGGGCCCTATTGAATAATGAATGTTTTGAATTTTCTCCAAAAGTAAAGTAGTTGCAAACTCATCCTTTTAGAAACTTGTTTGGGCTGTTGAGAGGAGTAAAAAACCATCAAAAATTTCAATCCTGCATGATTCTACCAAGAAATGTGATTCTTCATTCAAAACCTGATTTTTGCTATTGGGCTCTATTGAATAATGAATGTTTTGAATTTTCTCCAAAAGTAAAGTAGTTGCAAACTCATACTTTTAGAGACTTGTTTGGGCTCATGAGAGGAGTAGAAAAACATCAAAAATTTCAGTCCTGCATGATTCTACCAAGAAATGTGTGTTCATTGAAACCGCTGGTTTTTGATATTTTGGGCCCTATTGAATAATGAATGTTTTGAATTTTCTCCAAAAGTAAAGTAGTTGCAAACTCATCCTTTTAGAAACTTGTTTGGGCTGTTGAGAGGAGTAAAAAACCATCAAAAATTTCAATCCTGCATGATTCTACCAAGAAATGTGATTCTTCATTCAAAACCTGATTTTTGCTATTGGGCGCTATTGAATAATGAATGTTTTGAATTTTCTCCAAAAGTAAAGTAGTTGCAAACTCATGCTTTTAAAGACTTGTTTGGGCTCATGAGAGGAGTAGAAAAACATCAAAAATTTCAGTCCTGCACGATTCTACCAAGAAATGTGTGTTCATTGAAAACGGTGGTTTTTGATAGTTTGGGCCCTATTGAATAATGAATGTTTTGAATTTTCTCCAAAAGTAAAGTATTTGCAAACTCATCCTTTTAGAAACTTGTTTGGGCTGTTGAGAGGAGTAAAAAACCATCAAAAATTTCAATCCTGCATGATTCTACCAAGAAATGTGATTCTTCATTCAAAACGCTGGTTTTTGCTATTGGTCTCTATTGAATAATGAATGTTTTGAATTTTCTCCAAAAGTAAAGTAGTTGCAAACTCATCCTTTTAGAGACTTGTTTGGGCTCATGAGAGGAGTAGAAAAACATCAAAAATTTCAGTCCTGCACGATTCTACCAAGAAATGTGTGTTCATTCAAACCGCTGGTTTTTGATATTTTGGGCCTTATAGAATAATGAATGTTTTGAATTTTCTCCAAAAGTAAAGTAGTTGCAAACTCATCCTTTTAGAAACTTGTTTGGGCTGTTGAGAGGAGTAAAAAACCATCAAAAATTTCAATCCTGCATGATTCTACCAAGAAATGTGATTCTTCATTCAAAACGCTGGTTTTTGCTATTGGGCTCTATTGAATAATGAATGTTTTGAATTTTCTCCAAAAGTAAAGTAGTTGCAAACTCATCCTTTTAGAGACTTGTTTGGGCTCATGAGAGGAGTAGAAAAACATCAAAAATTTCAGTCCTGCACGATTCTACCAAGAAATGTGTGTTCATTGAAACCGCTGGTTTTTGATAGTTTGGGCCCTATTGAATAATGAATGTTTTGAATTTTCTCCAAGAGTAAAGTATTTGCAAACTCATCCTTTTAGAAACTTGTTTGGGCTGTTGAGAGGAGTAAAAAACCATCAAAAATTTCAATCCTGCATGATTTTACCAAGAAATGTGATTCTTCATTCAAAACCTAATTTTTGCTATTGGGCTCTATTGAATAGTGAATGTTTTGAATTTTCTCCAAAAGTAAAGTAGTTGCAAACTCATGCTTTTAGAAACTTGTTTGGTCTCATGAGAGGAGTAGAGAAACATCAAAAATTTCAGTCCTGCATGATTCTACCAAGAAATGTGTGTTCATTGAAACCGCTGGTTTTTGATAGTTTGGGCCCTATTGAATAATGAATGTTTTGAATTTTCTCCAAAAGTAAAGTAGTTGCAAACTCATCCTTTTAGAAACTTGTTTGGGCTGTTGAGAGGAGTAAAAAACCATCAAAAATTTCAATCCTGCATGATTCTACCAAGAAATGTGATTCTTCATTCAAAACGCTGGTTTTTGCTATTGGGCTCTATTGAATAATGAATGTTTTGAATTTTCTCCAAAAGTAAAGTAGTTGCAAACTCATCCTTTTAGAGACTTGTTTGGGCTCATGAGAGGAGTAGAAAAACATCAAAAATTTCAGTCCTGCACGATTCTACCAAGAAATGTGTGTTCATTCAAACCGCTGGTTTTTGATATTTTGGGCCCTATTGAATAATGAATGTTTTGAATTTTCTCCAAAAGTAAAGTAGTTGCAAACTCATCCTTTTAGAAACTTGTTTGGGCTGTTGAGAGGAGTAAAAAACCATCAAAAATTTCAATCCTGCATGATTCTACCAAGAAATGTGATTCTCCATTCAAAACCTGATTTTTCCTATTGGGCTCTATTGAATAATGAATGTTTTGAATTTTCTCCAAAAGTAAAGTAGTTGCAAACTCATCCTTTTAGAGACTTGTTTGGGCTCATGAGAGGAGTAGAAAAAAATCAAAAATTTCAGTCCTGCACGATTCTACCAAGAAATGTGTGTTCATTCAAACCGCTGTTTTTTGATATTTTGGGCCCTATTGAATAATGAATGTTTTGAATTTTCTCCAAAAGTAAAGTAGTTGCAAACTCATCCTTTTAGAAACTTATTTGGGCTGTTGAGAGGAGTAAAAAACCATCAAAAATTTCAATCCTGCATGATTCTACCAAGAAATGTGATTCTTCATTCAAATCCTGATTTTTGCTATTGGGCTCTATTGAATAATGAATGTTTTGAATTTTCTCCAAAAGTAAAGTAGTTGCAAACTCATGCTTTTAGAGACTTGTTTGGGCTCATGAGAGGAGTAGAAAAACATCAAAAATTTCAGTCCTGCATGATTCTACCAAGAAATGTGTGTTCATTGAAACCGCTGGTTTTTGATAGTTTGGGCCCTATTGAATAATGAATGTTTTGAATTTTCTCCAAAAGTAAAGTAGTTGCAAACTCATCCTTTTAGAAACTTGTTTGGGCTGTTGAGAGGAGTAAAAAACCATCAAAAATTTCAATCCTGCATGATTCTACCAAGAAATGTGAATCTTCATTCAAAACCTGATTTTTGCTATTGGGCTCTATTGAATAATGAATGTTTTGAATTTTCTCCAAAAGTAAAGTAGTTGCAAACTCATGCTTTTAGAGACTTGTTTGGGCTCATGAGAGGAGTAGAAAAACATCAAAAATTTCAGTCCTGCATGATTCTACCAAGAAATGTGTGTTCATTGAAACCGCTGGTTTTTGATAGTTTGGGCCCTATTGAATAATGAATGTTTTGAATTTTCTCCAAAAGTAAAGTAGTTGCAAACTCATCCTTTTAGAAACTTGTTTGGGCTGTTGAGAGGAGTAAAAAACCATCAAAAATTTCAATCCTGCATGATTCTACCAAGAAATGTGATTCTTCATTCAAAACCTGATTTTTCCTATTGGGCTCTATTGAATAATGAATGTTTTGAATTTTCTCCAAAAGTAAAGTAGTTGCAAACTCATGCTTTTAGAGACTTGTTTGGGCTCATGAGAGGAGTAGAAAAACATCAAAAATTTCAATCCTGCATGATTCTACCAAGAAATGTGTGTTCATTGAAACCGCTGGTTTTTGATAGTTTGGGCCCTATTGAATAATGAATGTTTTGAATTTTCTCCAAAAGTAAAGTAGTTGCAAACTCATCCTTTTAGAAACTTGTTTGGGCTGTTGAGAGGAGTAAAAAACCATCAAAAATTTCAATCCTGCATGATTTTACCAAGAAATGTGATTCTTCATTCAAAACCTGATTTTTGCTATTGGGCTCTATTGAATAATGAATGTTTTGAATTTTCTCCAAAAGTAAAGTAGTTGCAAACTCATGCTTTTAAAGACTTGTTTGGGCTCATGAGAGGAGTAGAAAAACATCAAAAATTTCAGTCCTGCATGATTCTACCAAGAAAAGTGTGTTCATTGAAACCGCTGGTTTTTGATAGTTTGGGCCCTATTGAATAATGAATGTTTTGAATTTTCTCCAAAAGTAAATTAGTTGCAAACTCATCCTTTTAGAAACTTGTTTGGGCTGTTGAGAGGAGTAAAAAACCATCAAAAATTTCAATCCTGCATGATTCTACCAAGAAATGTGAATCTTCATTCAAAACCTGATTTTTGCTATTGGGCTCTATTGAATAATGAATGTTTTGAATTTTCTCCAAAAGTAAAGTAGTTGCAAACTCATGCTTTTAGAGACTTGTTTGGGCTCATGAGAGGAGTAGAAAAACATCAAAAATTTCAGTCTTGCATGATTCTACCAAGAAATGTGTGTTCATTGAAACCGCTGGTTTTTGATAGTTTGGGCCCTATTGAATAATGAATGTTTTGAATTTTCTCCAAAAGTAAATTAGTTGCAAACTCATCCTTTTAGAAACTTGTTTGGGCTGTTGAGAGGAGTAAAAAACCATCAAAAATTTCAATGCAGCATGATTCTACCAAGAAATGTGATTCTTCATTCAAAACCTGATTTTTGCTATTGGGCTCTAGTGAAAAGTGAATGTTTTGAATTTTCTCCAAAAGTAAAGTAGTTGCAAACTCATGCTTTTAGAGACTTGTTTGGGCTCATGAGAGGAGTAGAAAAACATCAAAAATTTCAGTCCTGCATGATTCTACCAAGAAATGTGAGTTCATTCAAACCGCTGGTTTTTGATAGTTTGGGCCCTATTGAATAATGAATGTTTTGAATTTTCTCCAAAAGTAAAGTAGTTGCAAACTCATCCTTTTAGAAACTTGTTTGGGCTGTTGAGAGGAGTAAAAAACCATCAAAAATTTCAATCCTGCATGATTCTACCAAGAAATGTGATTCTTCATTCAAAACCTGATTTTTGCTATTGGGCTCTATTGAATAATGAATGTTTTGAATTTTCTCCAAAAGTAAAGTAGTTGCAAACTCATGCTTTTAGAGACTTGTTTGGGCTCAGGAGAGGAGTAGAAAAACATCAAAAATTTCAGTCCTGCATGATTCTACCAAGAAATGTGTGTTCATTGAAACGGCTGGTTTTTGATATTTTGGGCCCTATTGAATAATGAATGTTTTGAATTTTCTCCAAAAGTAAAGTAGTTGCAAACTCATCCTTTTAGAAACTTGTTTGGGCTGGTGAGAGGAGTAAAAAACCATCAAAAATTTCAATCCTGCATGATTCTACCAAGAAATGTGATTCTTCATTCAAAACCTGATTTTTGCTATTGGGGTCTATTGAATAATGAATGTTTTGAATTTTCTCCAAAAGTAAAGTAGTTGCAAACTCATGCTTTTAGAGACTTTTTTGGGCTCATGAGAGGAGTAGAAAAACATCAAAAATTTCAGTCCTGCATGATTCTACCAAGAAATGTGTGTTCATTGAAACCGCTGGTTTTTGATAGTTTGGGCCCTATTGAATAATGAATGTTTTGAATTTTCTCCAAAAGTAAAGTAGTTGCAAACTCATCCTTTTAGAAACTTGTTTGGGCTGTTGAGAGGAGTAAAAAACCATCAAAAATTTCAATCCTGCATGATTTTACCAAGAAATGTGATTCTTCATTCAAAACCTGATTTTTGCTATTGGGCTCTATTGAATAATGAATGTTTTGAATTTTCTCCAAAAGTAAAGTAGTTGCAAACTCATGCTTTTAGAGACTTGTTTGGGCTCATGAGAGGAGTAGAAAAACATCAAAAATTTCAGTCCTGCATGATTCTACCAAGAAATGTGTGTTCATTGAAACCGCTGGTTTTTGATAGTTTGGGCCCTATTGAATAATGAATGTTTTGAATTTTCTCCAAAAGTAAAGTAGTGGCAAACTCATCCTTTTAGAAACTTGTTTGGGCTGTTGAGAGGAGTAAAAAACCATCAAAAATTTCAATCCTGCATGATTCTACCAAGAAATGTGATTCTTCATTCAAAACGCTGGTTTTTGCTATTGGGCTCTATTGAATAATGAATGTTTTGAATTTTCTCCAAAAGTAAAGTAGTTGCAAACTCATCCTTTTAGAGACTTGTTTGGGCTCATGAGAGGAGTAGAAAAACATCAAAAATTTCAGTCCTGCACGATTCTACCAAGAAATGTGTGTTCATTCAAACCGCTGGTTTTTGATATTTTGGGCCCTATTGAATAATGAATGTTTTGAATTTTCTCCAAAAGTAAAGTAGTTGCAAACTCATCCTTTTAGAAACTTGTTTGGGCTGTTGAGAGGAGTAAAAAACCATCAAAAATTTCAATCCTGCATGATTCTACCAAGAAATGTGATTCTTCATTCAAAACCTGATTTTTGCTATTGGGCTCTATTGAATAATGAATGTTTTGAATTTTCTCCAAAAGTAAAGTAGTTGCAAACTCATACTTTTAGAGACTTGTTTGGGCTCATGAGAGGAGTAGAAAAACATCAAAAATTTCAGTCCTGCATGATTCTACCAAGAAATGTGTGTTCATTGAAACCGCTGGTTTTTGATATTTTGGGCCCTATTGAATAATGAATGTTTTGAATTTTCTCCAAAAGTAAAGTAGTTGCAAACTCATCCTTTTAGAAACTTGTTTGGGCTGTTGAGAGGAGTAAAAAACCATCAAAAATTTCAATCCTGCATGATTCTACCAAGAAATGTGATTCTTCATTCAAAACCTGATTTTTGCTATTGGGCGCTATTGAATAATGAATGTTTTGAATTTTCTCCAAAAGTAAAGTAGTTGCAAACTCATGCTTTTAAAGACTTGTTTGGGCTCATGAGAGGAGTAGAAAAACATCAAAAATTTCAGTCCTGCACGATTCTACCAAGAAATGTGTGTTCATTGAAAACGGTGGTTTTTGATAGTTTGGGCCCTATTGAATAATGAATGTTTTGAATTTTCTCCAAAAGTAAAGTATTTGCAAACTCATCCTTTTAGAAACTTGTTTGGGCTGTTGAGAGGAGTAAAAAACCATCAAAAATTTCAATCCTGCATGATTCTACCAAGAAATGTGATTCTTCATTCAAAACGCTGGTTTTTGCTATTGGTCTCTATTGAATAATGAATGTTTTGAATTTTCTCCAAAAGTAAAGTAGTTGCAAACTCATCCTTTTAGAGACTTGTTTGGGCTCATGAGAGGAGTAGAAAAACATCAAAAATTTCAGTCCTGCACGATTCTACCAAGAAATGTGTGTTCATTCAAACCGCTGGTTTTTGATATTTTGGGCCTTATAGAATAATGAATGTTTTGAATTTTCTCCAAAAGTAAAGTAGTTGCAAACTCATCCTTTTAGAAACTTGTTTGGGCTGTTGAGAGGAGTAAAAAACCATCAAAAATTTCAATCCTGCATGATTCTACCAAGAAATGTGATTCTTCATTCAAAACGCTGGTTTTTGCTATTGGGCTCTATTGAATAATGAATGTTTTGAATTTTCTCCAAAAGTAAAGTAGTTGCAAACTCATCCTTTTAGAGACTTGTTTGGGCTCATGAGAGGAGTAGAAAAACATCAAAAATTTCAGTCCTGCACGATTCTACCAAGAAATGTGTGTTCATTCAAACCGCTGGTTTTTGATATTTTGGGCCCTATTGAATAATGAATGTTTTGAATTTTCTCCAAAAGTAAAGTAGTTGCAAACTCATCCTTTTAGAAACTTGTTTGGGCTGTTGAGAGGAGTAAAAAACCATCAAAAATTTCAATCCTGCATGATTCACCAAGAAATGTGATTCTTCATTCAAAACCTGATTTTTGCTATTGGGCTCTATTGAATAATGAATGTTTTGAATTTTCTCCAAAAGTAAAGTAGTTGCAAACTCATCCTTTTAGAGACTTGTTTGGGCTCATGAGAGGAGTAGAAAAACATCAAAAATTTCAGTCCTGCATGATTCTACCAAGAAATGTGTGTTCATTCAAACCACTGGTTTTTGATAGTTTGGGCCCTATTGAATAATGAATGTTTTGAATTTTCTCCAAAAGTAAAGTAGTTGCAAACTCATCCTTTTAGAAACTTGTTTGGGCTGTTGAGAGGAGTAAAAAACCATCAAAAATTTCAATCCTGCATGATTCTACCAAGAAATGTGATTCTTCATTCAAAACCTGATTTTTGCTATTGGGCTCTATTGAATAATGAATGTTTTGAATTTTCTCCAAAAGTAAAGTAGTTGCAAACTCATGCTTTTAGAGACTTGTTTGGGCTCATGAGAGGAGTAGAAAAACATCAAAAATTTCAGTCCTGCATGATTCTACCAAGAAATGTGTGTTCATTGAAACCGCTGGTTTTTGATAGTTTGGGCCCTATTGAATAATGAATGTTTTGAATTTTCTCCAAAAGTAAAGTAGTTGCAAACTCATCCTTTTAGAAACTTGTTTGGGCTGTTGAGAGGAGTAAAAAACCATCAAAAATTTCAATGCAGCATGATTCTACCAAGAAATGTGATTCTTCATTCAAAACCTGATTTTTGCTATTGGGCTCTAGTGAAAAGTGAATGTTTTGAATTTTCTCCAAAAGTAAAGTAGTTGCAAACTCATGCTTTTAGAGATTTGTTTGGGCTCATGAGAGGAGTAGAAAAACATCAAAAATTTCAGTCCTGCATGATTCTACCAAGAAATGTGTGTTCATTCAAACCGCTGGTTTTTGATAGTTTGGGCCCTATTGAATAATGAATGTTTTGAATTTTCTCCAAAAGTAAAGTAGTTGCAAACTCATCCTTTTAGAAACTTGTTTGGGCTGTTGAGAGGAGTAAAAAACCATCAAAAATTTCAATCCTGCATGATTTTACCAAGAAATGTGATTCTTCATTCAAAACCTGATTTTTGCTATTGGGCTCTATTGAATAATGAATGTTTTGAATTTTCAACAAAAGTAAAGTAGTTGCAAACTCATGCTTTTAGAGACTTGTTTGGTCTCATGAGAGGAGTAGAAAAACATCAAAAATTTCAGTCCTGCATGATTCTACCAAGAAATGTGTGTTCATTGAAACCGCTGTTTTTTGATAGTTTGGGCCCTATTGAATAATGAATGTTTTGAATTTTCTCCAAAAGTAAAGTAGTTGCAAACTCATCCTTTTAGAAACTTGTTTGGGCTGTTGAGAGGAGTAAAAAACCATCAAAAATTTCAATCCTGCATGATTCTACCAAGAAATGTGATTCTTCATTCAAAACGCTGGTTTTTGCTATTGGGCTCTATTGAATAATGAATGTTTTGAATTTTCTCCAAAAGTAAAGTAGTTGCAAACTCATCCTTTTAGAGACTTGTTTGGGCTCATGAGAGGAGTAGAAAAACATCAAAAATGTCAGTCCTGCACGATTCTACCAAGAAATGTGTGTTCATTCAAACCGCTGGTTTTTGATATTTTGGGCACTATTGAATAATGAATGTTTGAATTTTCTCCAAAAGTAAAGTAGTTGCAAACTCATCCTTTTAGAAACTTGTTTGGGCTGTTGAGAGGAGTAAAAAACCATCAAAAATTTCAATCCTGCATGATTCTACCAAGAAATGTGATTCTTCATTCAAAACCTGATTTTTCCTATTGGGCTCTATTGAATAATGAATGTTTTGAATTTTCTCCAAAAGTAAAGTAGTTGCAAACTCATGCTTTTAGAGACTTGTTTGGGCTCATGAGAGGAGTAGAAAAACATCAAAAATTTCAGTCCTGCATGATTCTACCAAGAAATGTGTGTTCGTTCAAACCGCTGGTTTTTGATAGTTTGGGCCCTATTGAATAATGAATGTTTTGAATTTTCTCCAAAAGTAAAGCAGTTGCAAACTCATCCTTTTAGAAACTTGTTTGGGCTGTTGAGAGGAGTAAAAAACCATCAAAAATTTCAATCCTGCATGATTCACCAAGAAATGTGATTCTTCATTCAAAACCTGATTTTTGCTATTGGGCTCTATTGAATAATGAATGTTTTGAATTTTCTCCAAAAGTAAAGTAGTTGCAAACTCATGCTTTTAGAGACTTGTTTGGGCTCATGAGAGGAGTAGAAAAACATAAAAAATTTCAGTCCTGCATGATTCTACCAAGAAATGTGTGTTCATTCAAACCGCTGGTTTTTGATAGTTTGTGCCCTATTGAATAAAGAATGTTTTGAATTTTCTCCAAAAGTAAAGTAGTTGCAAACTCATGCTTTTAGAGACTTGTTTGGGCTCATTAGAGGAGTAGAAAAACATCAAAAATTTCAGTCCTGCATGATTCTACCAAGAAATGTGTGTTCATTGAAACCGCTGGTTTTTGATATTTTGGGCCCTATTGAATAATGAATGTTTTGAATTTTCTCCAAAAGTAAAGTAGTTGCAAACTCATCCTTTTAGAAACTTGTTTGGGCTGTTGAGAGGAGTAAAAAACCATCAAAAATTTCAATCCTGCATGATTCTACCAAGAAATGTGATTCTTCATTCAAAACCTGATTTTTGCTATTGGGCGCTATTGAATAATGAATGTTTTGAATTTTCTCCAAAAGTAAAGTAGTTGCAAACTCATGCTTTCAGAGACTTGTTTGGGCTCATGAGAGGAGTAGAAAAACATCAAAAATTTCAGTCCTGCACGATTCTACCAAGAAATTTGTGTTCATTGAAACCGGTGGTTTTTGATAGTTTGGGCCCTATTGAATAATGAATGTTTTGAATTTTCTCCAAAAGTAAAGTATTTGCAAACTCATCCTTTTAGAAACTTGTTTGGGCTGTTGAGAGGAGTAAAAAACCATCAAAAATTTCAATCCTGCATGATTCTACCAAGAAATGTGATTCTTCATTCAAAACGCTGGTTTTTGCTATTGGGCTCTATTGAATAATGAATGTTTTGAATTTTCTCCAAAAGTAAAGTAGTTGCAAACTCATCCTTTTAGAGACTTGTTTGGGCTCATGAGAGGAGTAGAAAAACATCAAAAATTTCAGTCCTGCACGATTCTACCAAGAAATGTGTGTCCATTCAAACCGCTGGTTTTTGATATTTTGGGCCTTATAGAATAATGAATGTTTTGAATTTTCTCCAAAAGTAAAGTAGTTGCAAACTCATCCTTTTAGAAACTTGTTTGGGCTGTTGAGAGGAGTAAAAAACCATCAAAAATTTCAATCCTGCATGATTCTACCAAGAAATGTGATTCTTCATTCAAAACGCTGGTTTTTGCTATTGGGCTCTATTGAATAATGAATGTTTTGAATTTTCTCCAAAAGTAAAGTAGTTGCAAACTCATCCTTTTAGAGACTTGTTTGGGCTCATGAGAGGAGTAGAAAAACATCAAAAATTTCAGTCCTGCACGATTCTACCAAGAAATGTGTGTTCATTCAAACCGCTGGTTTTTGATATTTTGGGCCCTAATGTTTTGAATTTTCTCCAAAAGTAAAGTAGTTGCAAACTCATCCTTTTAGAAACTTGTTTGGGCTGTTGAGAGGAGTAAAAAACCATCAAAAATTTCAATCCTGCATGATTCACCAAGAAATGTGATTCTTCATTCAAAACCTGATTTTTGCTATTGGGCTCTATTGAATAATGAATGTTTTGAATTTTCTCCAAAAGTAAAGTAGTTGCAAACTCATGCTTTTAGAGACTTGTTTGGGCTCATGAGAGGAGTAGAAAAACATCAAAAATTTCAGTCCTGCATGATTCTACCAAGAAATGTGTGTTCATTGAAACCGCTGTTTTTTGATAGTTTGGGCCCTATTGAATAATGAATGTTTTGAATTTTCTCCAAAAGTAAAGTAGTTGCAAACTCATCCTTTTAGAAACTTGTTTGGGCTGTTGAGAGGAGTAAAAAACCATCAAAAATTTCAATCCTGCATGATTCTACCAAGAAATGTGATTCTTCATTCAAAACGCTGGTTTTTGCTATTGGGCTCTATTGAATAATGAATGTTTTGAATTTTCTCCAAAAGTAAAGTAGTTGCAAACTCATCCTTTTAGAGACTTGTTTGGGCTCATGAGAGGAGTAGAAAAACATCAAAAATGTCAGTCCTGCACGATTCTACCAAGAAATGTGTGTTCATTCAAACCGCTGGTTTTTGATATTTTGGGCACTATTGAATAATGAATGTTTGAATTTTCTCCAAAAGTAAAGTAGTTGCAAACTCATCCTTTTAGAAACTTGTTTGGGCTGTTGAGAGGAGTAAAAAACCATCAAAAATTTCAATCCTGCATGATTCTACCAAGAAATGTGATTCTTCATTCAAAACCTGATTTTTCCTATTGGGCTCTATTGAATAATGAATGTTTTGAATTTTCTCCAAAAGTAAAGTAGTTGCAAACTCATGCTTTTAGAGACTTGTTTGGGCTCATGAGAGGAGTAGAAAAACATCAAAAATTTCAGTCCTGCATGATTCTACCAAGAAATGTGTGTTCGTTCAAACCGCTGGTTTTTGATAGTTTGGGCCCTATTGAATAATGAATGTTTTGAATTTTCTCCAAAAGGAAAGCAGTTGCAAACTCATCCTTTTAGAAACTTGTTTGGGCTGTTGAGAGGAGTAAAAAACCATCAAAAATTTCAATCCTGCATGATTCACCAAGAAATGTGATTCTTCATTCAAAACCTGATTTTTGCTATTGGGCTCTATTGAATAATGAATGTTTTGGATTTTCTCCAAAAGTAAAGTAGTTGCAAACTCATGCTTTTAGAGACTTGTTTGGGCTCATGAGAGGAGTAGAAAAACATAAAAAATTTCAGTCCTGCATGATTCTACCAAGAAATGTGTGTTCATTCAAACCGCTGGTTTTTGATAGTTTGTGCCCTATTGAATAAAGAATGTTTTGAATTTTCTCCAAAAGTAAAGTAGTTGCAAACTCATGCTTTTAGAGACTTGTTTGGGCTCATTAGAGGAGTAGAAAAACATCAAAAATTTCAGTCCTGCATGATTCTACCAAGAAATGTGTGTTCATTGAAACCGCTGGTTTTTGATATTTTGGGCCCTATTGAATAATGAATGTTTTGAATTTTCTCCAAAAGTAAAGTAGTTGCAAACTCATCCTTTTAGAAACTTGTTTGGGCTGTTGAGAGGAGTAAAAAACCATCAAAAATTTCAATCCTGCATGATTCTACCAAGAAATGTGATTCTTCATTCAAAACCTGATTTTTGCTATTGGGCGCTATTGAATAATGAATGTTTTGAATTTTCTCCAAAAGTAAAGTAGTTGCAAACTCATGCTTTTAGAGACTTGTTTGGGCTCATGAGAGGAGTAGAAAAACATCAAAAATTTCAGTCCTGCACGATTCTACCAAGAAATTTGTGTTCATTGAAACCGGTGGTTTTTGATAGTTTGGGCCCTATTGAATAATGAATGTTTTGAATTTTCTCCAAAAGTAAAGTATTTGCAAACTCATCCTTTTAGAAACTTGTTTGGGCTGTTGAGAGGAGTAAAAAACCATCAAAAATTTCAATCCTGCATGATTCTACCAAGAAATGTGATTCTTCATTCAAAACGCTGGTTTTTGCTATTGGGCTCTATTGAATAATGAATGTTTTGAATTTTCTCCAAAAGTAAAGTAGTTGCAAACTCATCCTTTTAGAGACTTGTTTGGGCTCATGAGAGGAGTAGAAAAACATCAAAAATTTCAGTCCTGCACGATTCTACCAAGAAATGTGTGTCCATTCAAACCGCTGGTTTTTGATATTTTGGGCCTTATAGAATAATGAATGTTTTGAATTTTCTCCAAAAGTAAAGTAGTTGCAAACTCATCCTTTTAGAAACTTGTTTGGGCTGTTGAGAGGAGTAAAAAACCATCAAAAATTTCAATCCTGCATGATTCTACCAAGAAATGTGATTCTTCATTCAAAACGCTGGTTTTTGCTATTGGGCTCTATTGAATAATGAATGTTTTGAATTTTCTCCAAAAGTAAAGTAGTTGCAAACTCATCCTTTTAGAGACTTGTTTGGGCTCATGAGAGGAGTAGAAAAACATCAAAAATTTCAGTCCTGCACGATTCTACCAAGAAATGTGTGTTCATTCAAACCGCTGGTTTTTGATATTTTGGGCCCTAATGTTTTGAATTTTCTCCAAAAGTAAAGTAGTTGCAAACTCATCCTTTTAGAAACTTGTTTGGGCTGTTGAGAGGAGTAAAAAACCATCAAAAATTTCAATCCTGCATGATTCACCAAGAAATGTGATTCTTCATTCAAAACCTGATTTTTGCTATTGGGCTCTATTGAATAATGAATGTTTTGAATTTTCTCCAAAAGTAAAGTAGTTGCAAACTCATGCTTTTAGAGACTTGTTTGGGCTCATGAGAGGAGTAGAAAAACATCAAAAATTTCAGTCCTGCATGATTCTACCAAGAAATGTGTGTTCATTGAAACCGCTGGTTTTTGATATTTTGGGCCCTATTGAATAATGAATGTTTTGAATTTTCTCCAAAAGTAAAGTAGTTGCAAACTCATCCTTTTAGAAACTTGTTTGGGCTGTTGAGAGGAGTAAAAAACCATCAAAAATTTCAATCCTGCATGATTCTACCAAGAAATGTGATTCTTCATTCAAAACCTGATTTTTGCTATTGGGCGCTATTGAATAATGAATGTTTTGAATTTTCTCCAAAAGTAAAGTAGTTGCAAACTCATGCTTTTAGAGACTTGTTTGGGCTCATGAGAGGAGTAGAAAAACATCAAAAATTTCAGTCCTGCACGATTCTACCAAGAAATGTGTGTTCATTGAAACCGCTGGTTTTTGATAGTTTGGGCCCTATTGAATAATGAATGTTTTGAATTTTCTCCAAAAGTAAAGTATTTGCAAACTCATCCTTTTAGAAACTTGTTTGGGCTGTTGAGAGGAGTAAAAAACCATCAAAAATTTCAATCCTGCATGATTCTACCAAGAAATGTGATTCTTCATTCAAAACCTGATTTTTGCTATTGGGCTCTATTGAATAATGAATGTTTTGAATTTTCTCCAAAAGTAAAGTAGTTGCAAACTTATGCTTTTAGAGACTTGTTTGGGCTCATGAGAGGAGTCGAAAAACATCAAAAATTTCAGTCCTGCATGATTCTACCAAGAAATGTGTGTTCATTGAAACCGCTGGTTTTTGATAGTTTGGGCCCTATTGAATAATGAATGTTTTGAATTTTCTCCAAAAGTAAAGTAGTTGCAAACTCATCCTTTTAGAAACTTGTTTGGGCTGTTGAGAGGAGTAAAAAACCATCAAAAATTTCAATCCTGCATGATTTTACCAAGAAATGTGATTCTTCATTCAAAACCTAATTTTTGCTATTGGGCTCTATTGAATAGTGAATGTTTTGAATTTTCTCCAAAAGTAAAGTAGTTGCAAACTCATGCTTTTAGAAACTTGTTTGGGCTCATGAGAGGAGTAGAAAAACATCAAAAATTTCAGTCCTGCATGATTCTACCAAGAAATGTGTGTTCATTGAAACCGCTGGTTTTTGATAGTTTGGGCCCTATTGAATAATGAATGTTTTGAATTTTCTCCAAAAGTAAAGTAGTTGCAAACTCATCCTTTTAGAAACTTGTTTGGGCTGTTGAGAGGAGTAAAAAACCATCAAAAATTTCAATCCTGCATGATTTTACCAAGAAATGTGATTCTTCATTCAAAACCTGATTTTTGCTATTGGGCTCTATTGAATAATGAATGTTTTGAATTTTCTCCAAAAGTAAAGTAGTTGCAAACTCATGCTTTTAGAGACTTGTTTGGTCTCATGAGAGGAGTAGAAAAACATCAAAAATTTCAGTCCTGCATGATTCTACCAAGAAATGTGTGTTCATTGAAACCGCTGGTTTTTGATAGTTTGGGCCCTATTGAATAATGAATGTTTTGAATTTTCTCCAAAAGTTAAGTATTTGCAAACTCATCCTTTTAGAAACTTGTTTGGGCTGTTGAGAGGAGTAAAAAACCATCAAAAATTTCAATCCTGCATGATTCTACCAAGAAATGTGATTCTTCATTCAAAACCTGATTTTTGCTATTGGGCTCTATTGAATAATGAATGTTTTGAATTTTCTCCAAAAGTAAAGTAGTTGCAAACTCATGCTTTTAGAGACTTGTTTGGGCTCATGAGAGGAGTCGAAAAACATCAAAAATTTCAGTCCTGCATGATTCTACCAAGAAATGTGTGTTCATTGAAACCGCTGGTTTTTGATAGTTTGGGCCCTATTGAATAATGAATGTTTTGAATTTTCTCCAAAAGTAAAGTAGTTGCAAACTCATCCTTTTAGAAACTTGTTTGGGCTGTTGAGAGGAGTAAAAAACCATCAAAAATTTCAATCCTGCATGATTTTACCAAGAAATGTGATTCTTCATTCAAAACCTGATTTTTGCTATTGGGCTCTATTGAATAATGAATGTTTTGAATTTTCTCCAAAAGTAAAGTAGTTGCAAACTCATGCTTTTAGAGACTTGTTTGGTCTCATGAGAGGAGTAGAAAAACATCAAAAATTTCAGTCCTGCATGATTCTACCAAGAAATGTGTGTTCATTGAAACCGCTGGTTTTTGATAGTTTGGGCCCTATTGAATAATGAATGTTTTGAATTTTCTCCAAAAGTAAAGTATTTGCAAACTCATCCTTTTAGAAACTTGTTTGGGCTGTTGAGAGGAGTAAAAAACCATCAAAAATTTCAATCCTGCATGATTCTACCAAGAAATGTGATTCTTCATTCAAAACCTGATTTTTGCTATTGGGCGCTATTGAATAATGAATGTTTTGAATTTTCTCCAAAAGTAAAGTAGTTGCAAACTCATGCTTTTAGAGACTTGTTTGGGCTCATGAGAGGAGTAGAAAAACATCAAAAATTTCAGTCCTGCACGATTCTACCAAGAAATGTGTGTTCATTGAAACCGCTGGTTTTTGATAGTTTGGGCCCTATTAAATAATGAATGTTTTGAATTTTCTCCAAAAGTAAAGTATTTGCAAACTCATCCTTTTAGAAACTTGTTTGGGCTGTTGAGAGGAGTAAAAAACCATCAAAAATTTCAATCCTGCATGATTTTACCAAGAAATGTGATTCTTCATTCAAAACCTGATTTTTGCTATTGGGCTCTATTGAATAATGAATGTTTTGAATTTTCTCCAAAAGTAAAGTAGTTGCAAACTCATGCTTTTAGAGACTTGTTTGGTCTCATGAGAGGAGTCGAAAAACATCAAAAATTTCAGTCCTGCATGATTCTACCAAGAAATGTGTGTTCATTGAAACCGCTGGTTTTTGATAGTTTGGGCCCTATTGAATAATGAATGTTTTGAATTTTCTCCAAAAGTAAAGTAGTTGCAAACTCATCCTTTTAGAAACTTGTTTGGGCTGTTGAGAGGAGTAAAAAACCATCAAAAATTTCAATGCAGCATGATTCTACCAAGAAATGTGATTCTTCATTCAAAACCTGATTTTTGCTATTGGGCTCTATTGAATAATGAATGTTTTGAATTTTCTCCAAAAGTAAAGTAGTTGCAAACTCATCCTTTTAGAGACTTGTTTGGGCTCATGAGAGGAGTAGAAAAACATCAAAAATTTCAGTCCTGCATGATTCTACCAAGAAATGTGTGTTCATTCAAACCGCTGGTTTTTGATAGTTTGGGCCCTATTGAATAATGAATGTTTTGAATTTTCTCCAAAAGTAAAGTAGTTGCAAACTCATCCTTTTAGAAACTTGTTTGGGCTGTTGAGAGGAGTAAAAAACCATCAAAAATTTCAATGCAGCATGATTCTACCAAGAAATGTGATTCTTCATTCAAAACGCTGGTTTTTGCTATTGGGCTCTATTGAATAATGAATGTTTTGAATTTTCTCCAAAAGTAAAGTAGTTGCAAACTCATCCTTTTAGACACTTGTTTGGGCTCATGAGAGGAGTAGAAAAACATCAAAAATTTCAGTCCTGCATGATTCTACCAAGAAATGTGTGTTCATTCAAACCGCTGGTTTTTGATAGTTTGGGCCCTATTGAATAATGAATGTTTTGAATTTTCTCCAAAAGTAAAGTAGTTGCAAACTCATCCTTTTAGAAACTTGTTTGGGCTGTTGAGAGGAGTAAAAAACCATCAAAAATTTCAATCCTGCATGATTTTACCAAGAAATGTGATTCTTCATTCAAAACCTGATTTTTGCTATTGGGCTCTATTGAATAATGAATGTTTTGAATTTTCTCCAAAAGTAAAGTAGTTGCAAACTCATGCTTTTAGAGACTTGTTTGGTCTCATGAGAGGAGTAGAAAAACATCAAAAATTTCAGTCCTGCATGATTCTACCAAGAAATGTGTGTTCATTGAAACCGCTGGTTTTTGTTAGTTTGGGCCCTATTGAATAATGAATGTTTTGAATTTTCTCCAAAAGTAAAGTAGTTGCAAACTCATCCTTTTAGAAACTTGTTTGGGCTGTTGAGAGGAGTAAAAAACCATCAAAAATTTCAATGCAGCATGATTCTACCAAGAAATGTGATTCTTCATTCAAAACCTGATTTTTGCTATTGGGCTCTATTGAATAATGAATGTTTTGAATTTTCTCCAAAAGTAAAGTAGTTGCAAACTCATCCTTTTAGAGACTTGTTTGGGCTCATGAGAGGAGTAGAAAAACATCAAAAATTTCAGTCCTGCATGATTCTACCAAGAAATGTGTGTTCATTGAAACCGCTGGTTTTTGTTAGTTTGGGCCCTATTGAATAATGAATGTTTTGAATTTTCTCCAAAAGTAAAGTAGTTGCAAACTCATCCTTTTAGAAACTTGTTTGGGCTGTTGAGAGGAGTAAAAAACCATCAAAAATTTCAATCCTGCATGATTCTACCAAGAAATGTGATTCTTCATTCAAAACCTGATTTTTGCTATTGGGCTCTATTGAATAATGAATGTTTTGAATTTTCTCCAAAAGTAAAGTAGTTGCAAACTCATCCTTTTAGAGACTTGTTTGGGCTCATGAGAGGAGTAGAAAAACATCAAAAATTTCAGTACTGCACGATTCTACCAAGAAATGTGTGTTCATTCAAACCGCTGGTTTTGGATATTTTGGGCCCTATTGAATAATGAATGTTTTGAATTTTCTCCAAAAGTAAAGTAGTTGCAAACTCATCCTTTTAGAAACTTGTTTGGGCTGTTGAGAGGAGTAAAAAACCATCAAAAATTTCAATCCTGCATGATTCTACCAAGAAATGTGATTCTTCATTCAAAACCTGATTTTTGCTATTGGGCTCTATTGAATAATGAATGTTTTGAATTTTCTCCAAAAGTAAAGTAGTTGCAAGCTCATGCTTTTAGAGACTTGTTTGGGCTCATGAGAGGAGTAGAAAAACATCAAAAATTTCAGTCCTGCATGATTCTACCAAGAAATGTGTGTTCATTGAAACCGCTGGTTTTTGATAGTTTGGGCCCTATTGAATAATGAATGTTTTGAATTTTCTCCAAAAGTAAAGTATTTGCAAACTCATCCTTTTAGAAACTTGTTTGGGCTGTTGAGAGGAGTAAAAAACCATCAAAAATTTCAATCCTGCATGATTCTACCAAGAAATGTGATTCTTCATTCAAAACGCTGGTTTTTGCTATTGGGCTCTATTGAATAATGAATGTTTTGAATTTTCTCCAAAAGTAAAGTAGTTGCAAACTCATCCTTTTAGAGACTTGTTTGGGCTCATGAGAGGAGTAGAAAAACATCAAAAATTTCAGTCCTGCATGATTCTACCAAGAAATGTGTGTTCATTCAAACCGCTGGTTTTGATAGTTTGGGCCCTATTGAATAATGAATGTTTTGAATTTTCTCCAAAAGTAAAGTAGTTGCAAACTCATCCTTTTAGAAACTTGTTTGGGCTGTTGAGAGGAGTAAAAAACCATCAAAAATTTCAATCCTGCATGATTCTACCAAGAAATGTGATTCTTCATTCAAAACCTGAATTTTGCTATTGGGCTCTATTGAATAATGAATGTTTTGAATTTTCTCCAAAAGTAAAGTAGTTGCAAACTCATGCTTTTAGAGACTTGTTTGGGCTCATGAGAGGAGTAGAAAAACATCAAAAATTTCAGTCCTGCATGATTCTACCAAGAAATGTGTGTTCATTGAAACCGCTGGTTTTTGATAGTTTGGGCCCTATTGAATAATGAATGTTTTGAATTTTCTCCAAAAGTAAAGTAGTTGCAAACTCATCCTTTTAGAAACTTGTTTGGGCTGTTGAGAGGAGTAAAAAACCATCAAAAATTTCAATGCAGCATGATTCTACCAAGAAATGTGATTCTTCATTCAAAACCTGATTTTTGCTATTGGGCTCTAGTGAAAAGTGAATGTTTTGAATTTTCTCCAAAAGTAAAGTAGTTGCAAACTCATGCTTTTAGAGACTTGTTTGGGCTCATGAGAGGAGTAGAAAAACATCAAAAATTTCAGTCCTGCATGATTCTACCAAGAAATGTGTGTTCATTGAAACCGCTGGTTTTTGATAGTTTGGGCCCTATTGAATAATGAATGTTTTGAATTTTCTCCAAAAGTAAAGTAGTTGCAAACTCATCCTTTTAGAAACTTGTTTGGGCTGTTGAGAGGAGTAAAAAACCATCAAAAATTTCAATCCTGCATGATTTTACCAAGAAATGTGATTCTTCATTCAAAACCTGATTTTTGCTATTGGGCTCTATTGAATAATGAATGTTTTGAATTTTCTCCAAAAGTAAAGTAGTTGCAAACTCATGCTTTTTTTATTTAAATGTTTTTATTAAGTTTTGTGAATTTTTTAACAGGAAAGGAAAGAAAGTGGGAAAGGATTAGGTGAGGAAAGGATACCCCCTGTAAATACAGGGAGACCCCCAGATGGGGGAATAGACAGGTATACAAACATAAAATACCATAATTACAACATTCGTACAAAGTAAAGCTGTAGTTGCATGTATTTACATCATACGTACAAAATAAAAGCGTCATACGTACAAAAATAAAAATTGTAGTTGCATGTTACCTGTCCCGTCCGTAACCACTAGATGGTCTAGGACCTGTTTGGGGGCTTTACCCCCCCGACCTCAACCACACAAGGTGGCTCTAGGACCGATTGGGGGGTAAAAAAAATTCAAATAAGCTACAAAACAAATCTGCTTCATTTACATGGATATATCTAAACAAAAGGAAAACCTAGCACTAGAAACGTAGTTTAGACCATGTAGGGGAAAGTTCGGCTTTATTCTCAAATCTGCTCGTGGAATATAAATCTCAGAACACAATTATATCTGACATATATGTGAAAAGCTTTGAAAGGTCCAAGTAGTCCAGGTTTCATGATAATAAAATCCAATCTAGACTAGATCCCAAGCCCAGGAATGATGAATCAGAGGTCTTGCACAGATGAATGTAAATTTTTGGGAAGATGATTATTAGAAATAAATCCAGCATCTCTAAGGAAATCTATACCATCCCGCGGAGACAGGATATGAATTATGTTTGAAGCATATCTCACGATTAATGTAGAATTTTGGGACCAATTATAGTCAATACTAGCCCGGCGAAGCTCAGTTGTTATTTGTAAAAATGACCTACGTTTTTCTATAGTGTTTTTGCATAGATCTTTAAAAAAAACTAAGTTTTTATAGGGAGACGAAAGAAAACTAGGATTTTTTGTTAAACCAAGAAGAGTGTTTCTGATCCAGTTAGGATAAAATGAGACAATAACATCTCTAGTTAAGTCAGACGGCAGGGAGGAAGGTCTACGAATCCTAAATATTTTTTCAATTAGATTTTTACCTTTAGTTTCCGGAAATAAGTAATACATCATTGAGGAAACATACTCCCTCAATCTAGTTGGTTGAACTGACTCGGGAATACCCCTGATTTTAACATTATTTTTCCTCTTCAAATCCTCAAAATTGGACAACGAACATCTGAATGAGGCAATCTCCTTCTGTATATCCCTCAAAGAATCCGAGATCTCATGAAATTTTGATGCTTCAATAGAGGAGGAAAATTCAGATTGTTTAAACGTAGATTTTACTGTAGAGAGGGAAATATCAGGAGTATTGTTAGGTTTTATTACATTCTCGCTGACTATAATTGAAAAAATACTCTTCATAAGTTGCTTAATCGAGTTTCCTAATATTTTAATTTTGTCTATACCCGGGTCTCCAACACTACTAATCCCCAGATCATTCAACGAAATTAAAAAGGTTTTGCATGATTTAATCAGAAAATCCTCAACGGGGAAACTCCCAGGAACCAATATATTATGTAGCGAGAGTGGATCAGTAAATACCTCTTTAACATCACACTCTGTCTTTTCTTGAGCTATATCAATTTTATCATCTTGAAAAAGCTTATTATAACCAGATTCTCCATTACTGATAGGGCTCTCAGACATGAAGGAACTTATCGAAGATGCCTCATCCGTGTCACTTATATCAACTGAATCAATCAAATCATTTTCCGAGTTCCCGAAAGAGACTACCTCCTTCCCAGAGGCCTCCGAGTCTGCATTTTCTAATTCCTCCCCACCGTCAGATGATGTTTCTGACTTATTATAATTTAGTCCTGTCTGGTGATTAGAAGAATCCTCCCTATTTGTGTATAAAGCAAGAAGGTAATTTTCAATTCGAGCAATCAAAACATTTGACTCTTTAGTCATGGACTGGATAATGTTATCCAGCCCAAAATCTTCCTTTCCAAAGGCAGCGTTAGTTGGTTTTTCATAAAAACTATTTTTTTGTAGCCCCTTATCAATACCAGAGTCTAAAAATTGCTTGTCTCCTAGATTTTTTTGAAATCCCATATTAAAATCTGTCCCACAGTATGACTGAGCTCCCCCATAGCATGATAATCCCATCTCCCCATTAAATAGTTGTTTAGGTGTGTTTACTGGTATAAATTCCGCTGCATCATATCGCAAATCACTATTAAGATGCTTAATAGAAGGTATTAATGGTACAACAGATGTGCATAATGATAAATCTATAGTAGGTTTAAATAGTGGTAATGCCGATTTTTCAACTCCGCTACAACTCTCCTGTAGCACAGCCACAACACCAGACCCATTTTCCCAACTTTTCCTTTGATTGTTATTAGTTGTGACCTGGGTTGCACTGTGCCCAGGAGACCCCGCCGCCAGCACCCCACACGAAAAGGATATATCAGATTGTTCACATTGTTGCGATGCGTCAATTATTTCCCCGTCACCTCTCTGCTTCAGAGTCTCCTCTGTCACTCCTCTTAAGGCACAGGGAACCACAATTGATGGTACTGTGTGGTTCCCCGAGTCCAACACAGGTGCAAAGGCCTCAGCACCACCGCATCTCAATGGCAGCGCAATTGCGGCATCTGCTGCCATCAGCTGATCAAAGATCTCCCCCGAAGCCAATATCGATCCGATCCTAGGAACTCCCCGCATCCACGTACGAGCAGTCAGCCGGGCTCCTGATTGTTCCTTAATGTCCCCAGATCGGCCGCAGAAGGACAACTCACCGGGACCGCATGTCGGGGAAGAAGGGGATTTCCCGCCGCTATTCCTCCTCTGCCGCACGGCCGCGGCTTTCACTGCAGTCTTCCCGCTCCGGTCCTTCAAAGCGGGGACCGCTCCAGGCGCCGAGGGCCCCATCGCCAGTGTCGCAGCAAGTCCACGTGGATCTCCCGATGCTGAAGAGCCCTCGGAAGGTGGCACAACTGATTCCAGCAGCGGCGCAGCAGCGTCTCCACCGCCGCCTCTCCCCTGCAGTCGCACGGCTCCTTTGTTCAACGCGGTCTCGTAATAACCTCCCATATCTCCATCAGCAGATGTCAGGACCGCTTGGTATTCAGGAGACCCGGTCTCTGATGTCTGTTTTGTTCTTCGGACCCCACTGGATCTCTGCCTCTTTGCTCCATCGCGCAGATCAGTCACATGGCCACTTTGTTTACATGCAGCATGGAGGCTTGGGCCTGACAGGCTCCCCAGACTTCTTGGACCCGTTGTTCGGTCTCTACTCACTGGGATCCTTCTGTTCTTCTTGCTGCACCTCTTAGGCATCTTCTTATTAATCCGTGGCCGTTTATTCCACAATTTGGCAGTCTTTCAGTAAGCTTAGAGTAGGAGAAGCAGGAGCTCCTGGAAAACACGTCCGCTCTGCTCCCCTGCAAGCCACGCCCCCCGCAAACTCATGCTTTTAGAGACTTGTTAGGTCTCATGAGAGGAGTAGAAAAACATCAAAAATTTCAGTTCTGCATGATTCTACCAAGAAATGTGTGTTCATTGAAACCGCTGTTTTTTGATAGTTTGGGCCCTATTGAATAATGAATGTTTTGAATTTTCTCCAAAAGTAAAGTAGTTGCAAACTCATCCTTTTAGAAACTTGTTTGGGCTGTTGAGAGGAGTAAAAAACCATCAAAAATTTCAATCCTGCATGATTCTACCAAGAAATGTGATTCTTCATTCAAAACGCTGGTTTTTGCTATTGGGCTCTATTGAATAATGACTGTTTTGAATTTTCTCCAAAAGTAAAGCAGTTGCAAACTCATCCTTTTAGAGACTTGTTTGGGCTCATGAGAGGAGTAGAAAAACATCAAAAATGTCAGTCCTGCACGATTCTACCAAGAAATGTGTGTTCATTCAAACCGCTGGTTTTTGATATTTTGGGCACTATTGAATAATGAATGTTTTGAATTTTCTCCAAAAGTAAAGTAGTTGCAAACTCATCCTTTTAGAAACTTGTTTGGGCTGTTGAGAGGAGTAAAAAACCATCAAAAATTTCAATCCTGCATGATTCTACCAAGAAATGTGATTCTTCATTCAAAACCTGATTTTTCCTATTGGGCTCTATTGAATAATGAATGTTTTGAATTTTCTCCAAAAGCAAAGTAGTTGCAAACTCATGCTTTTAGAGACTTGTTTGGGCTCATGAGAGGAGTAGAAAAACATAAAAAATTTCAGTCCTGCATGATTCTACCAAGAAATGTGTGTTCATTCAAACCGCTGGTTTTTGATAGTTTGGGCCCTATTGAATAATGAATGTTTTGAATTTTCTCCAAAAGTAAAGTAGTTGCAAACTCATCCTTTTAGAAACTTGTTTGGGCTGTTGAGAGGAGTAAAAAAACATAAAAAATTTCAATCCTGCATGATTCTACCAAGAAATGTGATTCTTCATTCAAAACCTGATTTTTGCTATTGGGCTCTATTGAATAATGAATGTTTTGAATTTTCTCCAAAAGTAAAGTAGTTGCAAACTCATGCTTTTAGAGACTTGTTTGGGCTCATTAGAGGAGTAGAAAAACATCAAAAATTTCAGTCCTGCATGATTCTACCAAGAAATGTGTGTTCATTGAAACCGCTGGTTTTTGATATTTTGGGCCCTATTGAATAATGAATGTTTTGAATTTTCTCCAAAAGTAAAGTAGTTGCAAACTCATCCTTTTAGAAACTTGTTTGGGCTGTTGAGAGGAGTAAAAAACCATCAAAAATTTCAATCCTGCATGATTCTACCAAGAAATGTGATTCTTCATTCAAAACCTGATTTTTGCTATTGGGCGCTATTGAAGAATGAATGTTTTGAATTTTCTCCAAAAGTAAAGTAGTTGCAAACTCATGCTTTTAGAGACTTGTTTGGGCTCATGAGAGGAGTAGAAAAACATCAAAAATTTCAGTCCTGCACGATTCTACCAAGAAATGTGTGTTCATTGAAACCGGTGGTTTTTGATAGTTTGGGCCCTATTGAATAATGAATGTTTTGAATTTTCTCCAAAAGTAAAGTAGTTGCAAACTCATCCTTTTAGAGACTTGTTTGGGCTCATGAGAGGAGTAGAAAAACATCAAAAATTTCAGTCCTGCATGATTCTACCAAGAAATGTGTGTTCATTGAAACCGCTGGTTTTTGATAGTTTGGGCCCTATTGAATAATGAATGTTTTGAATTTTCTCCAAAAGTAAAGTAGTTGCAAACTCATCCTTTTAGAAACTTGTTTGGGCTGTTGAGAGGAGTAAAAAACCATCAAAAATTTCAATGCAGCATGATTCTACCAAGAAATGTGATTCTTCATTCAAAACCTGATTTTTGCTATTGGGCTCTAGTGAAAAGTGAATGTTTTGAATTTTCTCCAAAAGTAAAGTAGTTGCAAACTCATGCTTTTAGAGACTTGTTTGGGCTCATGAGAGGAGTAGAAAAACATCAAAAATTTCAGTCCTGCATGATTCTACCAAGAAATGTGTGTTCATTCAAACCGCTGGTTTTTGATAGTTTGGGCCCTATTGAATAATGAATGTTTTGAATTTTCTCCAAAAGTAAAGTAGTTGCAAACTCATCCTTTTAGAAACTTGTTTGGGCTGTTGAGAGGAGTAAAAAACCATCAAAAATTTCAATCCTGCATGATTCTACCAAGAAATGTGATTCTTCATTCAAAACGCTGGTTTTTGCTATTGGGCTCTATTGAATAATGAATGTTTTGAATTTTCTCCAAAAGTAAAGTAGTTGCAAACTCATCCTTTTAGAGACTTGTTTGGGCTCATGAGAGGAGTAGAAAAACATCAAAAATGTCAGTCCTGCACGATTCTACCAAGAAATGTGTGTTCATTCAAACCGCTGGTTTTTGATATTTTGGGCACTATTGAATAATGAATGTTTTGAATTTTCTCCAAAAGTAAAGTAGTTGCAAACTCATCCTTTTAGAAACTTGTTTGGGCTGTTGAGAGGAGTAAAAAACCATCAAAAATTTCAATCCTGCATGATTCACCAAGAAATGTGATTCTTCATTCAAAACCTGATTTTTGCTATTGGGCTCTATTGAATAATGAATGTTTTGAATTTTCTCCAAAAGTAAAGTAGTTGCAAACTCATGCTTTTAGAGACTTGTTTGGTCTCATGAGAGGAGTAGAAAAACATCAAAAATTTCAGTCCTGCATGATTCTACCAAGAAATGTGTGTTCATTGAAACCGCTGGTTTTTGATGGTTTGGGCCCTATTGAATAATGAATGTTTTGAATTTTCTCCAAAAGTAAAGTAGTTGCAAACTCATCCTTTTAGAAACTTGTTTGGGCTGTTGAGAGGAGTAAAAAACCATCAAAAATTTCAATGCAGCATGATTCTACCAAGAAATGTGATTCTTCATTCAAAACCTGATTTTTGCTATTGGGCTCTAGTGAAAAGTGAATGTTTTGAATTTTCTCCAAAAGTAAAGTAGTTGCAAACTCATGCTTTTAGAGACTTGTTTGGGCTCATGAGAGGAGTAGAAAAACATCAAAAATTTCAGTCCTGCATGATTCTACCAAGAAATGTGTGTTCATTCAAACCGCTGGTTTTTGATAGTTTGGGCCCTATTGAATAATGAATGTTTTGAATTTTCTCCAAAAGTAAAGTAGTTGCAAACTCATCCTTTTAGAAACTTGTTTGGGCTGTTGAGAGGAGTAAAAAACCATCAAAAATTTCAATCCTGCATGATTCTACCAAGAAATGTGATTCTTCATTCAAAACGCTGGTTTTTGCTATTGGGCTCTATTGAATAATGAATGTTTTGAATTTTCTCCAAAAGTAAAGTAGTTGCAAACTCATCCTTTTAGAGACTTGTTTGGGCTCATGAGAGGAGTAGAAAAACATCAAAAATGTCAGTCCTGCACGATTCTACCAAGAAATGTGTGTTCATTCAAACCGCTGGTTTTTGATATTTTGGGCACTATTGAATAATGAATGTTTTGAATTTTCTCCAAAAGTAAAGTAGTTGCAAACTCATCCTTTTAGAAACTTGTTTGGGCTGTTGAGAGGAGTAAAAAACCATCAAAAATTTCAATCCTGCATGATTCTACCAAGAAATGTGATTCTTCATTCAAAACCTGATTTTTCCTATTGGGCTCTATTGAATAATGAATGTTTTGAATTTTCTCCAAAAGTAAAGTAGTTGCAAACTCATGCTTTTAGAGACTTGTTTGGGCTCATGAGAGGAGTAGAAAAACATCAAAAATTTCAGTCCTGCATGATTCTACCAAGAAATGTGTGTTCGTTCAAACCGCTGTTTTTTGATAGTTTGGGCCCTATTGAATAATGAATGTTTTGAATTTTCTCCAAAAGTAAAGCAGTTGCAAACTCATCCTTTTAGAAACTTGTTTGGGCTGTTGAGAGGAGTAAAAAACCATCAAAAATTTCAATCCTGCATGATTCTACCAAGAAATGTGATTCTTCATTCAAAACCTGATTTTTGCTATTGGGCTCTATTGAATAATGAATGTTTTGAATTTTCTCCAAATTAAAGTAGTTGCAAACTCATGCTTTTAGAGACTTGTTTGGGCTCATGAGAGGAGTAGAAAAACATCAAAAATTTCAGTCCTGCATGATTCTACCAAGAAATGTGTGTTCATTGAAACCGCTGGTTTTTGATAGTTTGGGCCCTATTGAATAATGAATGTTTTGAATTTTCTCCAAAAGTAAAGTAGTTGCAAACTCATCCTTTTAGAAACTTGTTTGGGCTGTTGAGAGGAGTAAAAAACCATCAAAAATTTCAATCCTGCATGATTCACCAAGAAATGTGATTCTTCATTCAAAACCTGATTTTTGCTATTGGGCTCTATTGAATAATGAATGTTTTGAATTTTCTCCAAAAGTAAAGTAGTTGCAAACTCATGCTTTTAGAGACTTGTTTGGTCTCATGAGAGGAGTAGAAAAACATCAAAAATTTCAGTCCTGCATGATTCTACCAAGAAATGTGTGTTCATTGAAACCGCTGGTTTTTGATGGTTTGGGCCCTATTGAATAATGAATGTTTTGAATTTTCTCCAAAAGTAAAGTAGTTGCAAACTCATCCTTTTAGAAACTTGTTTGGGCTGTTGAGAGGAGTAAAAAACCATCAAAAATTTCAATCCTGCATGATTTTACCAAGAAATGTGATTCTTCATTCAAAACCTGATTTTTGCTATTGGGCTCTATTGAATATTGAATGTTTTGAATTTTCTCCAAAAGTAAAGTAGTTGCAAACTCATGCTTTTAGAGACTTGTTTGGGCTCATGAGAGGAGTAGAAAAACATCAAAAATTTCAGTCCTGCATGATTCTACCAAGAAATGTGTGTTCATTGAAACCGCTGGTTTTTGATAGTTTGGGCCCTATTGAATAATGAATGTTTTGAATTTTCTCCAAAAGTAAAGTAGTTGCAAACTCATCCTTTTAGAAACTTGTTTGGGCTGTTGAGAGGAGTAAAAAACCATCAAAAATTTCAATGCAGCATGATTCTACCAAGAAATGTGATTCTTCATTCAAAACCTGATTTTTGCTATTGGGCTCTAGTGAAAAGTGAATGTTTTGAATTTTCTCCAAAAGTAAAGTAGTTGCAAACTCATGCTTTTAGAGACTTGTTTGGGCTCATGAGAGGAGTAGAAAAACATCAAAAATTTCAGTCCTGCATGATTCTACCAAGAAATGTGTGTTCATTCAAACCGCTGGTTTTTGATAGTTTGGGCCCTATTGAATAATGAATGTTTTGAATTTTCTCCAAAAGTAAAGTAGTTGCAAACTCATCCTTTTAGAAACTTGTTTGGGCTGTTGAGAGGAGTAAAAAACCATCAAAAATTTCAATCCTGCATGATTCTACCAAGAAATGTGATTCTTCATTCAAAACGCTGGTTTTTGCTATTGGGCTCTATTGAATAATGAATGTTTTGAATTTTCTCCAAAAGTAAAGTAGTTGCAAACTCATCCTTTTAGAGACTTGTTTGGGCTCATGAGAGGAGTAGAAAAACATCAAAAATGTCAGTCCTGCACGATTCTACCAAGAAATGTGTGTTCATTCAAACCGCTGGTTTTTGATATTTTGGGCACTATTGAATAATGAATGTTTTGAATTTTCTCCAAAAGTAAAGTAGTTGCAAACTCATCCTTTTAGAAACTTGTTTGGGCTGTTGAGAGGAGTAAAAAACCATCAAAAATTTCAATCCTGCATGATTCTACCAAGAAATGTGATTCTTCATTCAAAACCTGATTTTTCCTATTGGGCTCTATTGAATAATGAATGTTTTGAATTTTCTCCAAAAGTAAAGTAGTTGCAAACTCATGCTTTTAGAGACTTGTTTGGGCTCATGAGAGGAGTAGAAAAACATCAAAAATTTCAGTCCTGCATGATTCTACCAAGAAATGTGTGTTCGTTCAAACCGCTGTTTTTTGATAGTTTGGGCCCTATTGAATAATGAATGTTTTGAATTTTCTCCAAAAGTAAAGCAGTTGCAAACTCATCCTTTTAGAAACTTGTTTGGGCTGTTGAGAGGAGTAAAAAACCATCAAAAATTTCAATCCTGCATGATTCTACCAAGAAATGTGATTCTTCATTCAAAACCTGATTTTTGCTATTGGGCTCTATTGAATAATGAATGTTTTGAATTTTCTCCAAATTAAAGTAGTTGCAAACTCATGCTTTTAGAGACTTGTTTGGGCTCATGAGAGGAGTAGAAAAACATCAAAAATTTCAGTCCTGCATGATTCTACCAAGAAATGTGTGTTCATTGAAACCGCTGGTTTTTGATAGTTTGGGCCCTATTGAATAATGAATGTTTTGAATTTTCTCCAAAAGTAAAGTAGTGGCAAACTCATCCTTTTAGAAACTTGTTTGGGCTGTTGAGAGGAGTAAAAAACCATCAAAAATTTCAATCCTGCATGATTCTACCAAGAAATGTGATTCTTCATTCAAAACGCTGGTTTTTGCTATTGGGCTCTATTGAATAATGAATGTTTTGAATTTTCTCCAAAAGTAAAGTAGTTGCAAACTCATGCTTTTAGAGACTTGTTTGGGCTCATGAGAGGAGTAGAAAAACATCAAAAATTTCAGTCCTGCACGATTCTACCAAGAAATGTGTGTTCATTCAAACCGCTGGTTTTTGATATTTTGGGCCCTATTGAATAATGAATGTTTTGAATTTTCTCCAAAAGTAAAGTAGTTGCAAACTCATCCTTTTAGAAACTTGTTTGGGCTGTTGAGAGGAGTACAAAACCATCAAAAATTTCAATCCTGCATGATTCTACCAAGAAATGTGATTCTTCATTCAAAACCTGATTTTTGCTATTGGGCTCTATTGAATAATGAATGTTTTGAATTTTCTCCAAAAGTAAAGTAGTTGCAAACTCATGCTTTTAGAGACTTGTTTGGGCTCATGAAAGGAGTAGAAAAACATCAAAAATTTCAGTCCTGCATGATTCTACCAAGAAATGTGTGTTCATTGAAACCGCTGGTTTTTGATAGTTTGGGCCCTATTGAATAATGAATGTTTTGAATTTTCTCCAAAAGTAAAGTATTTGCAAACTCATCCTTTTAGAAACTTGTTTGGGCTGTTGAGAGGAGTAAAAAACCATCAAAAATTTCAATCCTGCATGATTCTACCAAGAAATGTGATTCTTCATTCAAAACGCTGGTTTTTGCTATTGGGCTCTATTGAATAATGAATGTTTTGAATTTTCTCCAAAAGTAAAGTAGTTGCAAACTCATGCTTTTAGAGACTTGTTTGGGCTCATGAGAGGAGTAGAAAAACATCAAAAATTTCAGTCCTGCACGATTCTACCAAGAAATGTGTGTTCATTGAAACCGCTGGTTTTTGATAGTTTGGGCCCTATTGAATAATGAATGTTTTGAATTTTCTCCAAAAGTAAAGTATTTGCAAACTCATCCTTTTAGAAACTTGTTTGGGCTGTTGAGAGGAGTAAAAAAACCATCAAAAATTTCAATCCTGCATGATTCTACCAAGAAATGTGATTCTTCATTCAAAACGCTGGTTTTTGCTATTGGGCTCTATTGAATAATGAATGTTTTGAATTTTCTCCAAAAGTAAAGTAGTTGCAAACTCATCCTTTTAGAGACTTGTTTGGGCTCATGAGAGGAGTAGAAAAACATCAAAAATTTCAGTCCTGCACGATTCTACCAAGAAATGTGTGTTCATTCAAACCGCTGGTTTTTGATATTTTGGGCCTTATAGAATAATGAATGTTTTGAATTTTCTCCAAAAGTAAAGTAGTTGCAAACTCATCCTTTTAGAAACTTGTTTGGGCTGTTGAGAGGAGTAAAAAACCATCAAAAATTTCAATCCTGCATGATTCTACCAAGAAATGTGATTCTTCATTCAAAACCTGATTTTTGCTATTGGGCTCTATTGAATAATGAATGTTTTGAATTTTCTCCAAAAGTAAAGTAGTTGCAAACTCATGCTTTTAGAGACTTGTTTGGGCTCATGAGAGGAGTCGAAAAACATCAAAAATTTCAGTCCTGCATGATTCTACCAAGAAATGTGTGTTCATTGAAACCGCTGGTTTTTGATAGTTTGGGCCCTATTGAATAATGAATGTTTTGAATTTTCTCCAAAAGTAAAGTAGTTGCAAACTCATCCTTTTAGAAACTTGTTTGGGCTCATGAGAGGAGTAGAAAAACATCAAAAATTTCAGTCCTGCATGATTCTACCAAGAAATGTGTGTTCATTGAAACCGCTGGTTTTTGATAGTTTGGGCCCTATTGAATAATGAATGTTTTGAATTTTCTCCAAAAGTAAAGTAGTTGCAAACTCATCCTTTTAGAAACTTGTTTGGGCTGTTGAGAGGAGTAAAAAACCATCAAAAATTTCAATCCTGCATGATTCTACCAAGAAATGTGATTCTTCATTCAAAACCTGATTTTTGCTATTGGGCTCTATTGAATAATGAATGTTTTGAATTTTCTCCAAAAGTAAAGTAGTTGCAAACTCATGCTTTTAGAGACTTGTTTGGGCTCATGAGAGGAGTAGAAAAACATCAAAAATTTCAGTCCTGCATGATTCTACCAAGAAATGTGTGTTCATTGAAACCGCTGGTTTTTGATAGTTTGGGCCCTATTGAATAATGAATGTTTTGAATTTTCTCCAAAAGTAAAGTAGTTGCAAACTCATCCTTTTAGAAACTTGTTTGGGCTGTTGAGAGGAGTAAAAAACCATCAAAAATTTCAATCCTGCATGATTCTACCAAGAAATGTGATTCTTCATTCAAAACCTGATTTTTGCTATTGGGCTCTATTGAATAATGAATGTTTTGAATTTTCTCCAAAAGTAAAGTAGTTGCAAACTCATGCTTTTAGAAACTTGTTTGGGCTCATGAGAGGAGTAGAAAAACATCAAAAATTTCAGTCCTGCATGATTCTACCAAGAAATGTGTGTTCATTGAAACCGCTGGTTTTTGATAGTTTGGGCCCTATTGAATAATGAATGTTTTGAATTTTCTCCAAAAGTAAAGTAGTTGCAAACTCATCCTTTTAAATGAGACAAATAGAAGAATGTTTAATAGGTAAAACCTGACAAGAATAAACAATAAACTGCAGTTAGCCCAATTGTGGGGATAAATAGCTGAGAAATAAATAGTGATTAGTATATCTTAATGAATATATTGCAACTCGCTCAGTACAAAGCTGTGAAAAAAATGGTAGTTAATGGAAATAGTAAGTATTGCACTCAAACAGTTGATTAACCATGGAGAGATGGCATGTACCCGAATAGAATTCTCCTAGAAGTAAAGGGTTAATATGTACATAGAACACAACTGGGTGAAAATATTAAAGTTTTCCGAAATGCGTTGGTTTCGGCCCTTTTTGCCACCCGTACCTCCATCTAGCAGCAGTTACACGGCACCACGTGATCCACCGCGTCACACAGGTCCTGCTCCTACTGCACATCTGCCGGGACGCAGCTATTGACCAGAGTGACCGGATCCCTGCCGACAGCTGGAGCGCAGGAGCGCTGGTCTCACACTACACCTCGGCATATCGCCGCATCTCCCAGGTCCGACCTTTACTGCACCAGCCCGAACGCAGTCACCGGATTCTACGCAGACCATCGGAGGTATTGTGAGTAGCAACACTCACATACAACTATATATGGTGAAATCACCTTGTACTGTTCAGCGCGCTATTTCACAGGGCACGAGCCCTCCACTCATTGGAGAAAGTACTTGGTGTATCCGTCATCGGCCGGGGCAGCTCTCCCCACGGCTATAGACATTGGACTATTTTGTGAATGCAGGTTTATACCAAGCATTAACTATGGACTAAGGATATTATCACACTCTTTATGCCGGGACATATTGCTCATGACCATTTAATATTTTCACCCAATTGTGTGTTCTATGTACCAATTAACCCTTTACTTCCTGCCGCTCTTATTTGCAGCCTCTAGGAGAATTCTATTCGGGTACATGCCATCACTCTTGGTTAATCAACTGGTTGAGTGCAAAACTTAATGGAAATAGTAACTACCATTTTTTTTTCACAGCTTTGTACTGGGCGAATTGCAATATATTTATTAAGATATACTAATCACTATTTATTTCTCAGCTATTTATCCCCACGATTGGGCTAACTGCAAATTATTGTTTATTCTTGTCAGGTTTTACCTATTACCGTATATACTCGAGTATAAGCCGACCCGAGTATAAGCCGAGGCACCAACTTTTGCCACGAAAAACTGGGTAAACTTATTGACTTGAGTATAAGCCGGGTGTGCATTGACCACTCATCCCTACCGTGGTATGCATGTTTCCCCCGTCCCTGTCATTGTATGCATGGCTCCTTATCCCCTATCTTTGTATGTATGATTCCTGTTAAGAAAAAAACCATCCTATTTACCTGCCTGCGCGCCGTCGGTGGCACAGCATCTTGTTCCGGCCATATAACACGGATAATTCTTGGTAATGACAGTGAATATTTAGAACATTCATTACTGTGCACTTTATACACATTATACATTCCTGCAGCTCAGTGGCATAGCAACTGTTTGTGGCGCCCGGGGCGGTCGAAAAATTTGCTGCCCCTTTGGTCGTTGATAGAGTTGAGCGACTTTTGGTTTTTTAGGGTCGAGTTTCGTTTCGTGAAACCCGACTTTTCCAAAAGTCGTGTCGAGCAAGATCGTCCGATTATAGGGAAAAGTCGGGGTCGTCCCGAAACACGAAACCCAATGTAAGTCAATGGGGAATAAAAGTCGGCAGTGAGAGGAGGACAGGAAACACACCTACAGTGCCCATTTGAATGCCAAAAGCATCAATTCTTCTTACTTAAGCTTGTCAACCTTAATTAACTTCATAATACAAGCTACGCTCTGAAAAATGGGGGTTATTTGGCTAAAGTTGTGGGGGGGGGCTGGCTCCAGGTTTTCATGTGCCCTGGGCGAAAGAGCGCCCCTTTAACACATACCAAAACTCATCATGCTCCGATACGGCAGAGAAATAGCGGTATAGTACAATGAAAAATACTTCACTTTTTACATCTCATGACGAGGCCCATCTATTTCTCCATACAGAATCATTGGTCCCATATAATGTTTGAAACAGTATATGATGAGCTCCACATAATGCTACAGTATATGTTGGTCCCCATGGATGAAGCTCCACTGTCTTATGGGCCCAAATAATGCTCCAAACATAATGGGCCCCATTTCTAATGCTCTAGTGTATAATGGGCCCTGTAAATGCTGCTCCAGTGTCTGATGTCCACCTTTGGAATGTTCCAGTGTATGGTGGGCCCCATCTATCATTCTCCAGAGTATAGTGCTCCCCAAAAATTGCTGTCCCAACATTGAAAACAATCAAATAAGTCTCCTCGCTAGGGAATCCCTGTACTAGTCTGGACTCCTCGTCGTCCCCATCTTCCATCTCACTGCACAGTATTTCAACCTTGCAAGTGCTGTGATCCTGAGCAAGCAGGGGGGGCCCACTCGTTGGCGACGGCACTGGCACAGGGTCCCTGATAGTACGGTGCTGTGTCTGATGGCGGGTGGGCCGAACCTGCACTTTCATCTGCAGCTTCCTCTTTGTCACCGTGTAAGATGGAACTGTATATGGGAAGGGTAACCTGAGTTTCATCAGGGTCAGATTCAGGCCGTGTAGCGTGCGAGGGGAATGTAGTGGTCTGGGTCAATGTACCAGCAGATTCATCGAGCAGTGGCTGGGCATCAGTGCACTTGTGTCGCCCCCAGGAGTACGGTCGCCACAGTGGCATTACCTTCCTCCTAGGGAGTGTGATGTCATGCTTGGGAGCAACGAAGGATCTCTCTAGTAGGTTAACTGATTGGGCGGCGTTATTCCCACGAGTCATGACCCTCCAAACAGCGGTATTTGAAAAATCAGTCCACAACATTGTCATGAAACCCCTGTCTCCAACGCCACTTCTGCTGTGTGCACCACGAACACCTCTGCCAAGCTGCCCCCGGCCCGTACGGCTCGTGTGAGAACCATCACCGCTGCTGTGTGCTGGGAATGCCTCAAGCAACCGATTTACAAGAGTTGCTTGTTTATTAGCCAATATTAGGTCAAGGTTCTCCTGTGGCATGATGTTTTGTAATTTGCCTTTATAGCGTGGATCCAGGATGCTGGCCAACCAGTAGTCGTCATCGTTCATCATTTTGGCAATGCGGGGGTCCCTTTTTAGGATCCGCAAGGCATAATCTGACATGTGGGCCAATGTTCCCGGTGTCAATGATGCACTGCGAGTGCTGGTTGGAGGAGCACTTTCTGGCAAATCCACATCCCTCCAGTCACGCACAAACCCTGTACCAGACCTTGCCACGCCAACATTTTCACTTGCCCCACGAGATGCATCCTCCTCCCCTAAGTAATCATCCCCATCATCATCCTCCTCTTCTTCCTCCACCTCGTCCAGGAGAGGTCCCTGAGCAGACAATGGCTGAATGTCATCAAGGATTCCCTCCTCCTCTTCCTCCTCATCAACATTGGCTGCAGACGCCTGCTCCTTAAGGTGCGTCAAAGTTTGCATGAGCAGACGCATAAGTGGGATGCTCATGCTTAGGATGGCGTCTTCTGCGCTTACCAGCCGTGTGCATTCCTCAAAACACTGAAGGACTTTACAGAGGTCTTTCAGCTTCGACCACTGCACACCTGTCAACTCCATGTCTGCTCTCAAAGTGCCTGGCCGTGTATCCTCCCACAAATGCATTATGGCCTGCCTCTGCTCGCACAGCCGCTCCACCATGTGCAGGGTGGAGTTCCACCTTGTTGCAATGTCGATAATGAGGCGGTGGTTGGGAAGGTGGAGCAATCGCTGCAGCTTCTGCATACGAACGGAGTGTACAGGCGACCGGCGGATGTGCGCGTACAGTCTTCGCACCTTCTGGAGCAGGGCTGTTAACTCCGGATAATTTTTGAGGAAGCACTGCACCACCAGGTTCAAGGTGTGAGCCAAGCAAGGTATGTGGCTGAGTTTTGAAAGGGCTATGGCTGCCACAAAATTACGGCCGTTATCACTAACTACCTTGCCTGCCTCAAAATGTACACTGCCCAGCCATGACTCAGTTTGTCGCTTCAAGTACTCGGCCAGTACCTCGGCGGTGTGTCTGTCGCCCAAACACATCATCTGCAACACAGCCTGCTGACGCTTTCCACTAGCTGCTCGATAGGGGGACACATCGTGTGCAACAGTGGCAGCTGCAGATGGAGTGCTCGTACGACTGCGCTCTGTGGACGAGCTTTCGCTTCTGGAGGAGGAGGAGGAGGAGGAGGAGGAGGAGGGTCGAACGCCTACAGCCAACTGTTTCCTATACCGTGGGCTAGGCAGCACTGTCCCACCACCGCTGTCCCCTGTGGACCCTGCATCCACCACATTAACCCAGTGCGCAGTGATGGAAACGTAACGGCCCTGGCCATGCCAACTGGACCATGCATCAGTTGTGAGGTGCACCTTTCCGCTCACTGACTGCTTGAGTGCATGGACAATGCGGTCTTTCACATGATGGTGGAGGGCTGGGATGGCTTTGCGAGAGAAGAAGTGGCGACTGGGTAGGTCATAGCGTGGTACTGCATAGGCCATGAGTTCGCGGAAAGCTGCGCTTTCCACCAACCGAAAGGGCATCATCTCAAACGAGATTAGTTTGGCAATGTGGGCGTTCAAACCCAGTGTATGCGGATTTGCCTCCTGTATACAGTGTGAGTCCCCATATAGCCTTCTATATACAGTATGAGCCTGCACATCGCTTCCTATATACAGTATGAGGCCACATATAGCCTCCTATATATAGTACGAGCACCCACATATAACGAGGTCGCACCCACATATAGCATCCTGAATTCAATGTTTACCTCCTATATACAGTATGAGCCTGCACGCTTCCTATATACAGTATGAGCCTGCACATAGCCTGTACATCGCTTCCTATATACAGTATGAGGCTGCATATAGCCTCCTATATACAGTATGAGCACACATAGCCTCCTGTATACAGTATGAGGCCGCATATAGCCTTCTATATACAGTATGAGGCCGCATATAGCCTCCTACATACAGTATGAGCCTGCACATTGCTTCCTATATACAATATGAGCCCACATAGCCTGCTATATACAGTATGAGCCTCCACATCGCTTCCTATATACAGTATGAGGCCACATATAGCCTCCTATGTACGGTATGAGCCTGCACATCGCTTCCTATATACAGTATGAGGCGCATATAGCCTCCTATATACAGTATGAGCACCCACATATAGCCTCCTGAATACAGTTTTTGCCTCCTATATACAGTATGAGCCTGCACATTGCTTCCTATATACAGTATGAGTCTGCACATAGTCTCCTATATACAGTATGAGCCTGCACATCGCTTCCTATATACAGTATGAGGCCGCATATAGCCTCCTATATACAGTATGAGCCTGCACATCGCTTCCCATATACAGTATGAGGCCACATATAGCCTCCTGAATACAGTATTTGCCTCCTATATACAGTATGAGCACCCACATATTGCCTCCTGAATGCAGTGTTTACCTCCTATAAACAGTATGAGCCTGCACATTGCTTCCTATATACAGTATGAGCCTGCACATAGCCTCCTATATACATTATGAGCCTGTACATCACTTCCTATATACAGTATGAGGCTGCATATAGCCTCCTATATACAGTATGAGCATCCACATATAGCCTCCTATGTACAGTATGAGCCTGCGCATTGCTTCCTATAAACAGTATGAGCATCCACATAGCCTCCTATGTACAGTATGAGCCTGCACATCGCTTCCTATAAACAGTATGAGCCTGCAAATCGCTTCCTATATACAGTATGAGCCCACATATAGCCTCCTGAATACAGTGTTTGCTTCCAATATACAGTGTGAGTCTCCATATAGCCTCCTGAATACATTGTTTGCCACCATATTGCCTCCTATATACAGTGTGAGTCCCCATATAGCTCCTATATACAGTATGAGCCCCTATATAGCATCCCATATCTAACTGCATTTACCTTGGTATCATTCATTTTCTATGAGACTGCTCTGTTTTCATATTGTGCATTTATGCATTTAGTAGGGCTTAATGGAATGATTGCGCTTGTTACACATCAACTCTAGATGCGCTCACTTATTAGACTTTGGTTGGGGCAACTTTAAAATATAATAATGATAATGGTCCTGTCTAGTGACAAGTTTATTTTACAGGCTTCTGGAGAAAGGCACAATACCAGTCATTCAAGGGTTAATTCTTTGGAACACTGAGAGGGACTTTCTAGCCAATGAAACCACAGTATAAAACACCTGTGATAACTATGGCAACTGCGCTGATGTCATAAACACATGCATCTATGATGCAGGAGAAGATTCCAGAACCACAAGTCATTCAGCCGTAGACGGAGCCATACTTGATGTGTCTGGAGACCTGGAGCTTCATCACTCCACAATGGGAGGAAGGGGACACCGCCTAGCCAGCCAGATCAGCCATAGCGCCTAGCCAGCCAGATCAATGGGGTAACAGATGTTGCAGCCAGATCTCCCTCACGTCCGGTACTCGCCGCCTTCACTTTATGTGTACGGCCTGGAGAGGTCGCATTAGGCTTCTCCAAAACAAATATGACACAACTAGATTATGGCCCGATGCTATCGCATCGGGAGGATGCAATAGCATCACACCTCTTGCCATGTTAACCCTTAACACACACACTCCTCAACACACACTCCTCTCACCTTTCACCATCTCCACTCACTCTTTCACTCCACATACGACCCCTTCTCTCACTCTGTCTCTCATACTCACGCCGTCATCGCCGCTGCTCCACGCTCCCCGACATCTTCTTCCGCCGGCGCCATCCTGGATCCAGACGTTGTCCACGCCGGCGACATGTTCTTGCGGCGACGCCATCTTGAGTATTGTGAAATCCCGCGATAGTCAAGATAGCATCGCCGGAAGAACATGTCGCCGGCGTGGACGACGTCGGGATCCAAAATGGCGTCGGCAAAATCTCGCGAGTTTTCGCCGACGCCATTTTGGATCCCGACGTCGTCCTCGCCGGCGACATGTTCTTGCGGCGATGCCATCTTGACTATCGCGGGATTTCGGCGATCCAAAATGGCGTCACCGCAAGAACATGTCGCCGGCGTGGACGACATCGGGATCCAAAATGGCGTCGGCGTAATCTCGCGAGATTTCGCCGACGCCATCTTTTTGGATCCCGAGTCGTCCACGCCAGCGACATGTTCTTGCGGCGACGCCATCTTGAATCTCGCGGGATTTCACGAAATCCAAGATGGCGTCGCCGCAAGAACATGTCGGCGGCCTGGAGAACGTCTGGAACAAGGATCGCGGCGGCGGAGGAAGATGTCGGGGCAGCGACGATGACGGTGTGAGTATGAGAAACGGAGTGAGAGAAAGGAACGTATGTGGAGTGAAAGAGTGAGTGGACGTGAGTGGAGGTGAAAGGTGAGAGGAGTGTGTGTTGAGGCGGTGTGGTGTGCTGAGGGTTAACATGTGCGTGTGTGTGGTGACGTCACCGGTTACAACTGGACAGAAGTTGTTACAACCGGAAGCTGCTTAGGGCATTTATTATTATAGATGATGAGGAAGAAGCCGTCTGTTGTTGGCGGTGATGGCGGGTAGAGGCTTCTTCAGCCAATGTAATAGATTTAGAGTTAGGGGATTCGTGTGTGAGACGACGGCATTTATAAGCCTTAATCTTGTCAAGTCGATGCTGTTTTTCCTCAGGAGTCTCATTAGCACGGCGTTGTTTTTGTCGTAGTGCTAAAGCTGCTTTCCTTTCACTGGCATTGGCATACTGTGCATCAGTATTGAATGGTGGTATTGATAGGACAGAAACAGATTGCTGATTAGTTATGTCAGTGAACGGCATATGGGATGAAGTGAAGCAGTAAATTGTTCCACATGCTGATGTGGAAGCATCCTGTTGTGAGTCTAATAATAATGATGAGGAAGAGGCCGTCTGTTGTCGGCGGTGATGGCATGCAGAGGCTTCTTCAGCCAATCTTATGGATTTAGAGTTAGGGGATTCGTGTATGAGGCGACGGCGTTTATAAGCCTTAATCTTCTCAAGGCGATGGTGTTTTTCCTCAGGAGTCTCATTAGCACGGCATTGTTTTTGTCATAGTGCTAAAGCTGCTTTCCTTTCACTGGCATTGGCATACTTTTTGTTATGACTCATGTTGGCACAGGTAAAGGAGTCTATTTGGCAGTTATCTGGCAGTGAAGAAGGCGTCCTGGAGTATTGTAGAGTAAACAGATACTAATTGACCCTGTAATTGCCCAGCAGTAGTTATGAAGTGGTAGTGGCAAATTGGCCCTGTAGTTAGACACCGGCAGAGGAGCAAGGCAGCAGTAGTTATGGCGGTAGAGGCAAATTGGCCCTGTAATTAGACACCGGCAGAGGAGCAAGGCAGCAGTAGTTATGGCGGTAGAGGCAAATTGGCCCTGTAATTAGACACCGGCAGAGGAGCAAGGCAGCAGTAGTTATGGCGGTAGAGGCAAATTGGCCCTGTAATTAGACACAGGCAGTGAACAGTCAGAGGAGCAAGGCAGCAGTACTTATGGCGGTAGAGGCAAATTGGCCCTGTAATTAGACACCGGCAGAGGAGCAAGGCAGCAGTAGTTATGGCGGTATTGGCAAATTGGCCCTGTAATTAGACACCAGCAGAGGAGCAATGCAGCAGTAGTTATGGCGGTAGAGGCAAATTGATCCTGTAATTAGACACCGGCAGAGGAGCAAGGCAGCAGTAGTTATGGCGGTAGAGGCAAATTAGCCCTGTAATTAGACACCGGCAGAGGAGCAAGGCAGCGGTAGTTATGGCGGTAGAGGCAAATTGATCCTTTAATTAGACACCGGCAGAGGAGCAATGCAGCAGTAGTTATGGCGGTAGAGGCAAATTAGCCCTGTAATTAGACACCGGCAGAGGAGCAAGGCAGCAGTAGTTATGGCGGTAGAGGCAAATTGATCCTTTAATTAGACACCGGCAGAGGAGCAATGCAGCAGTAGTTATGGCGGTAGAGGCAAATTAGCCCTGTAATTAGACACCGGCAGAGGAGCAAGGCAGCAGTAGTTATGGCGGTAGAGGCAAATTAGCCCTGTAATTAGACACCGGCAGAGGAGCAAGGCAGCAGTAGTTATGGTGGTATTGGCAAATTGGCCCTGTAATTAGACACCAGCAGAGGAGCAATGCAGCAGTAGTTATGGAGGTAGAGGCAAATTGATCCTGTAATTAGACACCGGCAGAGGAGCAAGGCAGCAGTAGTTATGGCGGTAGAGGCAAATTGATCCTGTAATTAGACACCGGCAGAGGAGCAATGCAGCAGTAGTTATGGCGGTAGAGGCAAATTAGCCCTGTAATTAGACACCGGCAGATGAGCAAGGCAGCAGTAGTTATGGCGGTATAGGCAAATTGGCCCTGTAATTAGACACCGGCAGAGGAGCAATGCAGCAGTAGTTATGGCGGTAGAGGCAAATTAGCCCTGTAATTAGACACCGGCAGAGGAGCAAGGCAGCAGTAGTTATGGCGGTATTGGCAAATTGGCCCTGTAATTAGACACCAGCAGAGGAGCAATGCAGCAGTAGTTATGGCGGTAGAGGCAAATTAGCCCTGTAATTAGACACCGGCAGAGGAGCAAGGCAGCAGTAGTTATGGCGGTAGAGGCAAATTAGCCCTGTAATTAGACACCGGCAGAGTAGCAAGGTAGCAGTAGTTATGGCGGTATAGGCAAATTGGCCCTGTAATTAGACACCGGCAGTAAACAGGCATAGGACCAAGGCAGCAGTAGTTATGGTGGTACAGGCAATGCCAAGTGTCCGCACAGCAAGTCGGCGTGAGGTAAATGACGCAATTTCACGAATGCAAGATGGTGTCGGCTAAATCTTGCGAGATTTCACCGACGTCGTTAAGGCTGTGTGCACACGCTGCGGATTAGGTGCGGATTCATCCGCGCGGATTTTGTAAAATCCGCAGGTGAAACCGCAGGTCAAAAGACCTGCGGTTTTACCTGTGGATTGCTCTGCGGTTTTGCCCTGCGGTTTTTCATCTCCTCAATAGAGGAGATGGCAAACCGCAGGAGAATCCGCTGAAAGAATTGACATGTCAATTCTTTCTGCGGATTGAAAACCGCAGATAATCCGCGCGGAAAATTCTGCACCGTCTGCACTGCGGTTTTTGATTCCCATAGGGAATCATGGTACTGTACACCGCAGCAAAAACTGCTGCGGGTCCGCAGCGGCCAAAACCGCTGCGGAACCGCAGCAAAATCCGCAGCGTGTGCACACAGCCTCACACCTCTTGCCATGTTAACCCTCAACACACCACACCGCCTCAACACACACTCCTCTCACCTTTCACCTCCACTCCCTCTTTCACTCCACATACGTTCCTTTCTCTCACTCCGTTTCTCATACTCACACCGTCATCGTCGCTGCCCCGACATCTTCCTCCGCCGCCGCGATCCAGGATCCAGACGTTCTCCAGGCCGCCGACATGTTCTTGCGGGACGCCATCTTGGATTTCGTGAAATCCCGCGATATTCAAGATAGCGTCGCCGCAACAACATGTCGCTGGCGTGGACGACATCGGGATCCAAAAAGATGGCGTCGGCGAAATCTCGCGAGATTACGCCGACGCCATTTTGGATCCCGATGTCGCCCATGCCAGCGACATATTCTTGCGGGACGCCATCTTGGATGTCGTGAAGTCCCGCGATATTCAAGATGTTGTTGCGGCGACGCTATCTTGAATATCGCAGGATTTCACGAAATCCAAGATGGCGTCCCGCAAGAACATGTCGGCGGCCTGGAGAACGTCTGGATCCAGGATCGCGGCGGCGGAGGAAGATGTCGGGGCAGCGACGATGACGGTGTGAGTATGAGAAACGGAGTGAGAGAAAGGAACATATGTAGAGTGAAAGAGTGAGTGGACATGAGTGGAGGTGAAAGGTGAGAGGAGTGTGTGTTGAGGCGGTGTGGTGTGTTGAGGGTTAACATGTGCGTGTGTGTGGTGACGTCACCGGTTACAACTGGACGGAAGTTGTTACAACCGGAAGCTGGTTAGGGCATTTATTATTATAGATGTACAAATTCAGGTACAATTTGCTGTTACATGTTGGCACTAACCTTCTAAGCCCAAGGGAAGGGCAGTCCTGCAGCCATGGTTCCCTAGAGGTTTCCACCACAGGGGGTTTTTCCTCTCCTGAGTGCTGAAGGACGATTCTTCGTGAGTCGGGGGTTCTGCCATTTTCAGTGTCTCTTTCATAGTAATTGGCTGATTCTAAATTTCAGACACTGAAAGAAATAATAATGATGAGATTTGGAATAAAATTCGGTCAATTTAACATCCAATAAAAGTGTTTTGTGTGTTACTTTCACAATCTTCGGTTGGTGAGATTTTGTTGGGGGATGAGGATCCAGCATCTATGATCAAGCCATGAAGCCAGATATGAAGTCAGAGCAATTTAACCCTGCACTGGAAGACAGGACGGAGCAGAGATGACAAAATGTGACTGCACAATTAGCACACTCTTCCTCCCATTCAGATACACGAGGGGATTCAGGGCAGAGTTGGGACTAAAAAGCAGCCCTGGCACACAAAATTCACCAGCCCACATGCAATAAGTGTCCTCAACCCAAATCGTAGAACACTGATAGGTCATGTAGGATTTTGCTTTATCCGTTACCAGGGCCAAAACAAAGTATTTTGGGTGCCCAAGGCAGATGAAGCCGAAGGCGCCCATTTTGCATTTCTACCCAGCTAATTCTTCCCTTTTCCTTTAGGTCTATGACATCATGTGATTAATAACTGATGAGCTGAATCCTTCTAAGTCAGGCCCATATACATTTGTATCTCATGAACCTACAACTCCCAGTATGTCCTTAACAATGGTAAGGAGATGCTGGGAGTTATCAGTCTTTATCAGACTGTGGACTATACAGGAACCATAGTACTGATGAGACGCAGTCAGTACCAATAGCTAAAAATGTACATCCTGGTACCTTATAGGTGACCTCTTCTCAGATTGAGTCTTTTCTTTCTCTTAGGCCTGTTTCACACTTCAGTTTTCTGGCATTAGTCAAAATCCGCCAGTGTGCAAAAGCGGATCCGTTTCCGTTTTGTGGCAAACGGATGCAACTGGATCCGTTTTTTGTACGGATCCGCTTTAGACGCTAGTGCATGAAATTTAAAGTTAGGCCTGTTTCACGAGAGAGAGAGAGATTTAGCTGCCAGAATGGGATTTGGGGTTAAATATCATGAAAGGACATTCATTCGGGCATGCTCAGTATAAAAAGGAGGATCCGATGGCAGATTCCGTCAATTAACGGTTGGCAACGGATCCACCGCCTTTTCTCATCCACATCTCGCTTCTTAAGGCCCCTTTCACACTCCAGTCTTTTGCAATCAGTCACAATCCGTCAAAGTGTTCAGATCCGTCAAGTGGACGGATCCTGCGTATATTGCAAAAAACTAATGCACTGGATCTGTTTTTATGACTGATCCGTTGTAGCAGCCTTGCTGTAGGAATTAAAGAAACAGAATTCTGGAGTGAGAGAGAGAGAGAAGGATTTTGTGCCAGAATAGAAAAAGCAGCCGCAGGGGGTTAAAAAAAAGGAAGAAAAATGATTCCGGGCATGCTCAGTTTTAAAAGACGGAATCCGTCGCTATCCGACTTTTCGACGTACACAAAAAACGTTCATCTGTCCGTTGTCTCCGGCCGACGGACATAGATTTTCTGACGGATCCGTTGGACGACAGATGAAACGTGTGGCCATCCGTCACTAATACAAGTCTATGAGAAAAAAACGGATCCAGCATGAAAAAATGATGGAAAGCCAAAACTATATATATATATATATATATATATATATATATATATATATATATATATATATATAGTATACCAAATTATAATGTGATGACATAAAAATCTGAATAATAAATATATTAATACATCTTGCCAAAATTTGTATAATATCAGCACCAGAAAAAAATAAATAAAAAATATGTAAAAAAAAATGCTAAGTGCTAAAATATATCGCTCAAAAAACTTTTTTCTATTAATAATGTGTAAGTTAAATATATAGTGTAGACAATAATATCGTGAAAAGTACTACCATAATATTCTAAAAATTGCACTAAAAAGTGCTATAGTGCTGTAAAACAAAAATTGTGCAAAAGTGAAAAGTATTGCAAGATATAGAATTAAATCCACTGTAAATGATTCAGTACTATAAAGTGCTAGAGGACAAAACATACAATGCACATTGAAAATAAATGAATATACAAGTATAACCAAGAAATAATGTTCTCCAAAAAGTACTGCAATGCTATAGATGAATTGCAGAGTACTGCAAAATATGAGGGATAAATACAAATGAAAGTTTACGTATACTAAAATATGCCAAGATATAAATTACTATAATATGACCCAGTAATATAAGGTGTTATAGTGCTACACCGCCATACACATTAAGTTTGGAGCTGTGACCAAGCTCACCCCAGCGAAGAGCGCTTGACACTGGACGCCAGAGTCCGTGGCTGCACGGGTACAACAGTCCCAGCAGCCAAATCCGGAGGGCAGGAGACTGCAGGCCTCCTGACCCCATCACACACCTGAACGCACAGCAGCATACCAGAGCCAGAGCCACCACGAAGGAGTGACACCTGTGAAAGGCTCAAGCTGCCTGCCATACAGGCAAGGACTAAAGAACCGTAAGGAATTGAGGGTAAACTGATTAAATTTGCTGATGACACAAAGCTAGGAGGGATAGATAATACTAGAGAAGAGAGAGAGAGGATTCAAAAAGATTTAAATAAACTGGAGAAGTGGGCAGCAACTAACAGAATGGTTTTTAACAGGGAGAAATGCAAAGTACTACATCTGGGCAATAAAAATGAAAAAAGCATATATAGAATGGGAGGAATAGGGCTAAGTGACAGCACATGTGAAAAAGACTTGAGTATACTAATAGATCACAGACTGAATATGAGTCAACAGTGTGATGCAGCAGCAAAAAAGGCAAATGCAATTCTAGGATGTATTAACAGAAGCATACAGTCTAGATCACGTGAAGTCATTATTTCCCTCTACTCCTCTTTGGTCAGACCTCATCTGGAATATTGTGTCCAGTTATGGGCACCACATTTTAAAAAAGACATCAACAAACTGGAGCAAGTTCAGAAAAGAGCGACCAGAATGGTGACCGGTCTGCAAACCCTGTCTTATGAGGAAAGGTTGCAGGATTTGGGAATGTTTAGTTTGCAAAAGAGAAGACTGAGAGGAGACTTAATAGCTGTCTATAAATATCTAAAGGGCTGTCACATTGTAGAAGGATCAACTTTATTCTCATTTGCACAAGGAAAGACTAGAAGCAATGGGATGAAACTGAATGGGAGGAGACACAGATTAGATATTAGAAAAAACTTTTTGACAGTTAGAGTGATCAATGAGTGGAACAGGCTGCCACGAGAAGTGGTGAGTTCTCCTTCAATGGAAGTCTTCAAACAGAGGCTGGACAGACATCTGACTGGGATGATTTAGCGAATCCTCCTTTGAGCAGGGGGTTGGACCAGATGGCTCAGGAGGTCCCTTCCAACTCTACGATTCTATGATTCTATGAACAGAGGACTGAGCATAGCTTTAGACCTCATGGGACAGCGTAGAAAGGAGGCCTCCAACCCATCTGGCTTAGTGGATCCTAAATTACTTCCAGGCTGGCTGGATCTCCATTACCATCAGTACTCAGTGCCCTGGTTTGCAACTCAAAATGTGAGTAAAAGCGTAAAGACTGCACCCCGCTGTGTTCTCCTGTTTATTTGCTGCGTCACCTCAGCCCTGCATTACATCCATCATCACCATCTTTTATAATATAATTTCCCTGAGACTTAGCTCTACCTGTGGAGAGCTGTACCAACTCTGCTGCATCACCATCAGCCTCAGCGGTCTTTTTAAGCAGCGTCGGCTATCCCTTGCCGAATACCACAGGTGGTGTCACAAACTATATCTTATATAGGGTCCAGGATCCAGCAGGATGATGAGGAGCTCTCCTAGCCAGCGTCCTCTCCCGATCACGGCATAGCCACGCCCCACCTTGAGATTGTTGATATCTTTCAACAATTTTGGTTCTCAAGTCCTCACAGTTCTCATCTTCTCTTTATGTCCTCCATGCTTAGTGTGGCACAGAGACATACATTGCAAAGATTGAGTCAACTTCTCCCCTTTTTATCTGGTGTCAGGTGTTATTTTCATATTGCCCCCAATTGGTTTTAAATTCTGCCTTAAAAAGAGCCTCAAAACCACTGCAAAAAGTGAATATAATCCACAGCAATCCTACACAATGATCCCCCACTTATCGCGGGCATTACATTCTAAACCTCCAACACGATAGTTGAAAATCCCCCAAGTAAGAAACTTACATTTATTTTAGCATTTATATATTTTAAGGATTTACAAACCCCTCCCACACACTTATTTACCATTACCAGTCCCTTATTAATCGTCCCCAGTTCCTTATTAACCTTTTGCACCTTTTTATAAACACTACTTATGTTCATAAACAAATTCTACATGATGAAGATGATGAATTAGCTGTGTAGTACTGATGATTGAAGGTGATGAAAATGGGATGAATGTACAGTACTGTACTGCACAGCATGGAAGAGCATTACAGCTCTCCTATTGGCACCACTTCATCAGGAGCTTCTTCAGGTGAGGCAGTAGTATCTTCAGCCTCATCCGTAACTTTTACTACCACTAAATGCGTAACCAACCTCTTGTTCGAGTGATGAACATAGTCATGGAGAGATGCTGGTTCTGCTTCTTATGAACCATACGGAGGTCCTATTCCTCAGCCAATCGATGAAGTACATTGCCCATTATGACCATGGTTACAAGTCGATCAAGTGTTGGGCCAACCTCCTCCTCTTCTTAAACCCGTTGTTCAAACTGTTCCTCATCCTCTTCTTCACTTGCTGAAGGGTGTTTCCGTCTTCAGTAGTCATGTCACTGAAGCCCTCTCCTCCCGGTATTTTCACCAGCTTCACAGCCTAATCCACCGCAGAGTGATACATTTCATCAAGAGAAAGTCTGACACATCATTTTCTTTATGGTTTTTTGAACATTTTTTCAATATATTTTTTGTTTTTAACCCCTTCACCCCCAAGGGTGGTTTGCACGTTCATGACCGGGCCAATTTTTACAATTCTGACCACTGTACCTTTATGAGGTCATAACTCTGGAACGCTTCCATGGATCCCGGTGATTCTGACATTGTTTTGTCGTGACATATTGTACTTCATGTTAGTGGTAAAATTTCATTCAAATAACTTGCGTTTATTTGTGAAAAAAATGGAAATTTGGTAAAAATTTTGAAAATTTCGCAATTTTCCAACTTTGAATTTTTATGCCCTTAAATCACGGAGATATGGCACACAAAAAACTTGATAACTAACATTTCCCACATGTTTACTTTACATCAGCACAATTTTGGAACCAAAATTTTTTTTTGTTAGGAAGTTATAAGGGTTAAAAGTTGACCAGCGATTTCTCATTTTTACAACTCCATTTTATTTTTAGGACCACATCACATTTGAAGCCACTTTGAGGGGTCTTTTTGATAGAAAATACCCAAAAGTGACACCATTCTAAAAACTGCACCCTTTAAGGTGCTCAAAACCACATTCAAGAAGTTTATTAACCCTTTAGGTGCGTCACAGGAATTTTTTTGAATATTTAAAAAAAAAAAATGAACATCTAACTTTTTTTCACAAAAAAAGTACTTCAGGTTCAATTTTTTTTATTTTACCAAGGGTAACAGGAGAGATTGGACTGCAAAAGTTATTGTGCAATTTGTCCTGAGTACGCTGATACCCGATTTGTGGGGGGGAACGACTGTTTCGGCGCATGGCAGAGCTCAGAATGGAAGGAGCGCCGTTTGACTTTTTCAATGCAAAATTGGCTGGAATTCAGATCGGACGCCATGTCACGTTTGGAGAGTCCCTGATGTACCTAAACAGTGGAAACCCCCTACAAGTGACCCCATTTTGGAAACTAGACCCCCCAAGGAACTTATCTAGATATGTGGTGAGAACTTTGAACCCACAAGGGCTTTACAGAAGTTTATAACGTACAGCAGTACAATTAAAAAAATCATATTTTTTCCACAAAAATGATCCTGATGTGCCCAAGCAGTGGAAACCCCCAATTCTAACTCCAACCCAAACCCCAACACACCCCTAACCCTAATCTCAGCCCTAACCCTAACCCAAGCCCTAACCCTAACCCTAGCCCTAACGGAAAAATGGAAATAAATACATTTTTTTTATTTTATTATTTTTCCCTAACTAAGGGGGTGATAACGAGGGGTTTGATTTACTATTTATGGCGGTTTTTATATTTGGCAGCTGTCGCACGCTAAAAGACGCTTTTTATTGTAAAAATAGTTTTTGCATCACCACATATTGAGAGCTATAATTTTTCCGTATTTTGACCCACCGAGTCATGTGAGGTCTTATTTTTTGCGGGACGAGTTGACGTTTTTATCGGTACCATTTTCGGGCACGTGACATTTTTTGATCGCTTTTTATTCCGATTTTTGGGACGCAGAATGAACAAAAACCAGCGTTTCATGGATTTCTTTTGGGGGAGTGCGTTTACACCGTTCTGCGTGCAGTAAAATTGATAAAGCGGTTTTATTCTTCGGGTCAGTACGGTTACAGCGATACCTCATTTAGGTCGTTTTTTTAGGTTTTGTCGGTTTTATGCAATGAAAACTATTTTATATAAAAAATAATTATTTTTGCATCGCTTTATTCTGCGAGCTATAACTTTTTTATTTTTTCACTGATGATGCTGTGTGGCGGCTCTTTTTTGTGGGACAAGATGCCATTTTCAGCGGTACCATGGATATTTATATGCGTCTTTTTGATCGCGCGTTATTACACTTTTTGTTTGGCGGTATGATAAATCATTTTTTGCTTCGTTTTTTATTTTTATTTTTTAAGGGGTTCGCTAAAGGGGTTAACTAACGGGACAGTTTTATAGGGCGGGTCGTTATGGACGTGGCGATACCTAATATGTGTACTTTTATTTTATTTTTTTTTTTTCAAAAAATGAATTTATTGGGGAATATATATATATTTTTTTTTACTAATTTATTTGGCGATTTTTTTAAAATTATTTTTACACTTTTTTTTAATTTTTTTTTTACTTTATTACACAGTCCCAGGTGGGACATCACTGTCCTGTGACAGATCGCTGATCTGTCACATCACAGATCACTGTGACAGATCAGCGATCTGTCACAGGCATTGAAGCAGACTTCCTCTTCCCTGCGCTTTGCAGGCACTGAGGAAGCCAGCTTCCTGCAGGCCCCCGAAGGCCCCCGTCGCCATCTTGGATTCGGGGGGCCTGGAGGAAAGGAGCCCCCCGCAGCAGCGCTGCACATTGCGCTGCTGTGGAGGGCTCAGGGAAGCACGGAGGGAGCCCCCTCCCTGCCGATGCTTCCCTTTAACTCCCGGTACACCGCGATCATGTTTGATCGCGGTGTGCAAGGGGTTAACGTGTCGGGGGCGGTCCTTGACCGTCCCTGACACATTGTGCCGGGTGTCAGCTGTGATAATCAGCTGACACCCGGCCGCGATCAGCGGTGCTCACCACATGGGCGCCGCTGATCGCTGAGACGTACTATCCCGTCCATGGGCATAGGGGCCCAGGTCCCATGGACGGGATAGTACGTCGGATGGCAGGAAGGGGTTAAATATTTGATAGACTCGAAAAAAAACAAGAAGTGGGAGAAAAGGTAGTCACTTATTAATGAGACAAATAGAAGAATATTTACCGTATACACTCGTGTATAAGCCAAGTTTTTCAGCACTTTTTTTGTGCTGAAAACACCCCCCTTGGCTTATACACGAGTCACGGTCCCAGAAAGCCGGCAGAGGAGGGGAGCAGCAGGTCACAGAGGCCACCAGCTTCCATCACACCATACTCACATGCCTGCACGCCTCTACGCTCACTTAGGCGTGGAGCGCATATTCATTACCTTAATGAGCAGTACCACATGATCACTCGACAGGAAGAGCTGCAGGCTCCGGCTGTAACGTCTGTCTGCGGTCTGGGCTGCAGCCAGACAACACCCCGAGAAACACTGATACCCTTTACCCCTATACAGGGATCTGGATTTATAGCAGAGCCCAGGAGGTGCTGTCTGAATAGGAGCAGTGGCCAGAGCAGGACGGTCGCCAGAGAGGGAGTTCCAATACAGGACAAAAACGTGGTAGTATCTGGGTCTAAACCAGTCGGGCAGCAGGGTACAAAAACGTTAGGCAGAAGCAGAGTCAGAAGTCCAGGCCAAGGTCAGAGTTATTCAACTATAGCAATTCACACAGTAACACGCAGGGGAACCAAGAATATATCCGGTGGCTTGCAAGACCAGTCCCAAGGTATTTGAGGGATCAGGTCACCCCTCACAGGTTCCCGGACTGCTGATGTCATCAGTACCGCCCCCAGGACCAGGCCAGATGATGATGCAGTAACCTTCTGATGACTGACAGAGGGGCGGAGCCTGCGCCCACCAGATGCCTGCACAGGTGCCCTTACTCTGTCAGCACCATAACTCACGGGCGAGTGACCGCGCCCAGAACAGCAGACCCCGAATTAAAAGGCAACGTGACAGACCGGCGCCTCCTAGAGGCTAAAGCCGGGACAGTAGGCCCTGAGTCTGATGCGACGGAACCACGGCCCCTCCCAGTGGCCAAGGCATTAACAGCCGTCCCTGAGTCTGACGACAAAGTGGCGGTCCGGCACCTCCTAGTGGCCGCGACCGGAACAGCAGGCCCCAAGTCTGGCGGCGACGTGACAGTACCCACCCTTCCAAGAGGGGCCTCCGGACCCTCAAAACCCGGTTTGTCCTGGTGAAGGAGGTGAAACCTTCTAATTAATGCCTTGGCATGGATGTTCCTTGCGGGGACCCAGGACCTCTCCTCCGGGCCGTAGCCCTTCCAGTGTACAAGATACTGTATGGAGCCTCTCACCAGGCGGGAGTCAAGGATACCCTGGACTTCATACTCTAAAGCTCCCCCGACCGAAACAGGAGGAGGGGGGGACTGGACAGGGTGAATGGGAGAATGATAAGGCTTGCGGAGAGACCTGTGGAATACGTTAGGTAATTTGAATGTGGAAACTGTGGAAGTTTTAAGCGGAAGGCTACTGGGTTAACCACCTCGATAATTTCGTATGGGCAGATGAACCTGGGACCCAGTTTGGCAGATGGTACCTTAAGCTTGATATTTTTTGTAGAGAGCCAAACCTTATCGCCACCTCCCAGGTGCGGCCCCTTAGATCGTCGTCTATTTGAGGCCGAAGCCTGTCTAACCTGAGCCCCTTACAAATTTGAATTAACCTCAGACCAAATCATTTTCAGCCGATGTATATTTTGCTCAACCCCAGGGAGCTCCGACATCCTGGCCGAAAACGACTCAAAGCGCGGATGTAGTCCAAGGTTACAGAAAAAGGGGGTAGTTTTAATGGAGTCCTGATATCGATTATTGAGCGCGAACTCAGCCAATGGCAGATGTTCCACCCCATCGGACTGATGTCCTGACACATAACAGCGGAGGTATTGTTCCAGAGCTTGGTTAGTACGCTCAGTTTGACCATTGGTCTCGGGATGGTATGCCGAGGAGAAGGACAACTCCACACCGATGCGTCTACAGAACGCCCTCCAGAACTTTGAGACAAACTCGGTACCCCTGTCGGACACAATATTTGTCGGAACGCCGTATGTGCAGAATGAACAGCTTACTTAAAGTTTCAGAGTTAGGCAAGCCAGACAGGGGAATAACATGACACTGCTTGCTGAACCTGTCTACCACCACCCAGATACAAGTTTTCCCATCTGAGGGTGGCAAATCTGTAATGAAGTCCATGGAGATGTGGGTCCATGGACTCTCAGGGGTGGGCAAGGACTGAAGCCAGCCGGCAGGGCGGCTATGGAGGGATTTGGCACGGGCACAGACTTCACACGCAGAAACATAGTCTTTACAGTCCTTGGCCACCAAAAGTTCCTGGTTACCAGCCTGGTGGTATTATTGAGACCGGGATGGCCTGCCAGGACAGAGTCGTGTGATTCTTTTAGAACCTGCAGACAAAGGTTAGCTGGAACAAACAATTTTTTGGGGGGCGTAGCGTCAGGGGCTTGCTCTGAAGACCTACGGATCTCCTCCAGAAGGTCCAAAGACACTGCCGACACGACGATTCCATTAGCCAATATCGGTACTGGTTCACAGTCCTCGGTCTGTGTGGGGCAAAAACTGCGAGAGAGAGCATCTGCCCTCACATTTTTAGTACCGGGGCGAAAAGTAATTAAAAAATCAAACCTGGAGAAAAACAAGGCCCACCTGGCCTGCCTGGGATTTAGTCTCTTAGCTGACTCTAGGTAGGTTAAGTTTTTGTGGTCTGTAATAACAGTGACCTTGTGTTTGGCACCTTCGAGGAAGTGGCGCCATTCCTCGAAGGCCCATTTGATCGCCAATAATTCTCAATTACCAATGTCATAGTTTCTCTCCGTGGTAGAGAATTTGTGGGAGAAAAACGCACACAGGCGAAGCTGAGTGAGGGATGCAGTGCCTTGCGATAGCACTGCTCCCACTCCGACCTCGGAGGCATCCACTTCCACAACAAATGGGCGGTCTAAGTCCGGTTGCACCAAAACCGGGTTGGCCACGAAGCACTCTTTCAGTGTGGAAAATGCCTGAATAGCCTCAGGATTCCAATTGGTCACGTCCGCCCCTTTTCGGGTAAGGTCCGTGAGTGGCTTGGCAATCTCAGAGAAACCCCTGATAAACTTGCGGTAGTAATTCGCGAATCCCAAAAACTGCTGCAGCGTCTTCAGCGATTTGGGTTACACCCAAGCCTTAATAGGTTAAATCTTGGCAGGATCCATGCGAAACCCCTTGCCTGAGACCATGTATCCTAAAAACTGTACCTCTTCGGCAAAGAAAACACATTTTTCCAGTTTCGCAAACAAAGAGTGTTCTCGCAGTCTCTGCTGCACCGACCTGACGTGTTGAGTATGTGTCACAGGGTCAGCAGAGTAAATCAAAATGTCATCAAGATACACGACGACATACACCCCACAAATGTCTCTGAAAACATCATTGACGAAGTGTTGAAATACTGCAGGCGCGTTACTGAGTCCGAACGGCATTACCAGGTATTCAAAGTGACCAAGAGGTGTATTAAAGGCCGTTTTCCATTCGTCACCGTTTCTTATGCGGACCAGATTATATGCCCCCCCGAGGTCAAGTTTAGTAAACCAGTGGGCTCCCAGTAGCTGATTAAACAGATCAGGAATGAGTGGAAGCGGATACTGGTTTTTTACAGTAATAGCGTTAAGCTCACGACAATCTATACATGGTCTGAGTCCACCATCTTTTTTTCCTACAAAGAAAAACCCAGCCCCTACAGGTGAAGTGGAGGGTCTAATAAAACCTTTTCGCAGGCTGTCTGCTATGTAGTCATTCATGGCTACACGCTCAGGACCAGAGAGGTTAAATATTCTCCCCTTAGGGAGGCGGGCACCTGGGACCAAGTCGATAGGACAGTGATACTCTCTATGAGGAGGTAGTTTCTCAGACTCCACTATGGAGAAGACATCTTCATAATCTCTGAGCGCATATGGAATAGAGGGGTTTTTAATTTTAACTTGGTTCACTGGCAGTGACATACAGTTACTCTGACACCGTGGACTCCAGCGCACGATATCACCTAAGCGCCAGTCAATAACCGGATTATGCTGTTGCAACCATGGCATGCCTAACATAACCGGATTAGATAAATTATGTAGAACAAAAAATGATATCTGTTTGTTGTGTAATGCCCCCACTGACATAGTAATGTCTGCAGTAACAAACTCCACTCCACCCTGGATAATGGATGTACCATTGATCGCAGTGGTCTGAATATGGGCATTAAGTCTTAGCAGTGGTACACCGAGATTCCTTGCGAGCAAAAAATCCATGAAATAGCCCGCAGAACCACAATCCACATAAGCCTTCACATACAGGGATTTATTAGAAAATGAGTGTGAGACGGGTAACAAAAGTTTAGCCACATTTGCGGGCAATACCTGAGCCTCTGGGCCAGCACGACCAGAGCTGCCCAGAGGCCGACGTCCCAGGAATGTGGATCTCTGACGCTCAGCATTTCCCTGGCCTCCAGGCTGCAGCATGCTGGTGTAGGAAGATGGGAGTGTTCCTTCAGGCTGTGCTCTGGAGCAGGTGTTAGGCCAGGAAATCAGCTCAGACAGAAGAAGAAAAAAAAAAATTCAGGAGACTGCTTTTATATATGGTGAACATATACACAAAAAGCAAGTTTTTTTTCCTTGTATTATTTTGGGCCGGATATAATGTAACGTCCGTCTGCGGTCTGGGCTGCAGCCAGACAACACCCCGAGAAACACTGATACCCTTTACCCCTATACAGGGATCTGGATTTATAGCAGAGCCCAGGAGGTGCTGTCTGAATAGGAGCAGTGTCCAGAGCAGGAAGGTCGCCAGAGAGGGAGTTCCAATACAGGACAAAAACGTGGTAGTATCCGGGTCTAAACCAGTCGGGCAGCAGGGTACAAAAACGTTAGGCAGAAGCAGAGTCAGAAGTCCAGGCCAAGGTCTGAGTCATAACCAGGAGGGCAGCAGAGATACAGAATCGTTAGGCAGAAGCAGAGTCAGAAGTCCAGGCCAAGGTCAGAGTCATAAATCAGGAGGGCAGCAGAGGTACAGAATCGTTAGGCAGAAGCAGGAGTCAGAAGTCAAGGCCAAGGTCATAGTTATTCAACTATAGCAAGTAACACACAGGGGAACCAAGAATATATCCGGCGGCTTGCAAGACCATTCCCAAGGTATTTGAGGGATCAGGTCACCCCTCACAGGTTCCCGGACTGCTGATGTCATCAGTACCGCCCCAGGACCAGGCCAGATGATGATGCAGTAACCTTCTGATGACTGACAGAGGGGCGGAGCCTGCGCCCACCAGATGCCTGCACAAGTGCCCTTACTCTGTCAGCACCATAACTCACGGGCGAGTCACGGCGCCTCCTAGTGACCGCGCCCCGAACAGCAGACCCCGAATTAAAAGGCAACGTGACAGACCGGCGCCTCCTAGAGGCTAAAGCCGGGACAGTAGGCCCTGAGTCTGATGCGACGGAACCACGGCCCCTCCCAGTGGCCGAGGCAGGAACAGCCGTCCCTGAGTCTGACGACGAAGTGGCGGTCCGGCGCCTCCTAGTGGCCGCGATCGGAACAGCAGGCCCCAAGTCTGGCGGCGACGTGACACCAGCAGCCAGAACGAGCTGCAAAGCCACCAGGGAGGTAAAAAGGATGGTTTTACCAGTTATAGGGCGTGCTGGGTCTGCTGGACAATTGTTTCTCCAAGGATCATTGTGGATACAGGGACCTCATTGCTTACTGATCAGGCACCAGGAAGCCCTGGATGAGATCTGGAGTTTCCGCTGTAGAGTCTCTGATACTTGCCTGGAGTTCATCCTGAGCCATCTGATTCATGAATACAATGCCAGTCCTGTAGTGAACATTGGCACCGATGTATAATGAAGCTCTGCAGATTCCCGAGGGCTGGTTAACTCTTCAGCCACTGCACAGGTCTCTGCTGATGTCAGGGGGTGGTCTCACGGGCCCCCTGACTATTGTGCTCAGTGTTATAATTGTGTCCCCTTTATGTTGAGGGCTGGTCCTGGCCTATGAATGGCTGATAACAGGGACCCATAGCTGCAGCACTGGAGTAGCGTGGGGGAGGGCGGTCCGCCCCAGGCGGCACGTGTGTGGGGGCAGCGCAGCAGCATGACAGCTCCTCGGCTGCTTTTAGGAAAGGCCCCAGCAGCCGTGTTGCTATGGTAACACTGTAGGACTACATTACCCGTCATGCCTCGGGCGTGCTTTCCTGGTATGACAGGAGGCTATGTGGAGGAGGCTATGTGGGCTCATACTGTATATAGGATAAAGTACAAATATATCCCAAATACTGGAAAAAATTCTTCAAAGGCTCAACTCACTGGAAATATAGTAGCAAAAAAAACTCATAAATGAGCTATTAAGCATCACAAGAGATCAAAATTGGAGTTTTTCAAGCTAAATACTTTATTTAGAATAATTAACAGAGCATAAATGCTAAATGCAAGTTACAGCAGACATAAACACAATATAAGTAAACCAGCACCTTGACAGTTAATAAAGTTTTTATCTGTATAAAACATGTAGTTTCTTTGCTTTCCTTTCACAAATAGAATGCATAGTAAACCGCAAACTCCCCATTTACATAATATGTATGCCCAGATATGGTTTTGCATACAATAAGTGCCCAGAGTAAACTGCTGAATATAAAGTGCATAAGTGCCTTGTATCAAATAAGCCTGGTAGGCGTTAAGTGTACACAGAGTAAAAACTGTCTATACAAATTCCAGAGTAAGATACAAGGACTGCATTAGAAAGTAACAACTTACATGTGTAGTGTATGTCGCTGTAAAACCTGCCGCCCCTACGCGCGTTACACCGCAGCTTCCTCGTGGTTTACAAGTGCCCCGGATCTAGTTTATATAGTGCGGTCAACCAATAAACCGCTCTCCCTAATAAAGCTTGTAAAATTCAGGACCTGCGCTGTAGTGTCCACAATGACGTCAATAGTATCCAGTTCTAAACGTCCACAGCATTATCGGCGCATGCGCTGTTGAGTCCCCACTATGAACAGGGAGTCTATGATCAGCGCTCATCAGCATGAAAGCGGCTCAAGCTGCAAAACAGCCAGAGACAACCACATACCAGACTGAGCACGTCAGATGGCTCCTAGGGAGGACAGAACTGGGCATGCGCTCAAGTGAGGACAAGAAAATAAAATAATTATGAAGAATAATAATCACTACTTAAAGTGATAGCAAGTGTTGAAAGTGAGGGGATAAAACATAATGATGCTGAAATAATTATAGCGGTGTGTATGAACCATTAAAGTGAATATGCCTGACATAGAGTGCAAAGGCACACACATATGTGTCAATTATAAGCACACTATGCACGCAATAAAAATTTTTTTTAACAATTAGCATAATGTGTATGCAGGCTATATGAAAGTGTATGTGCATCATATAACTATAACAACTATATATCATGTCTCTGTTAAAAAACAAATGTATATAAAAATAACACATGGCATTCAATACATACATCAAATGTCATATATCATAAAGTAATTATACACACAATTATGTATAATGCATAATACATAGCACAAATACACAAAGAAAATTGTGAAAAAAATAAAAAATGAGTGAAAAAAATATATATAAAAATAAAACAAATAAAAATGTAAATGAAATAAACAAATAAAAAAAGAAAAAATGAATAAAAATGTGAACAAATAATATGAAATATTGAAGACCCAATGGGTACGAAAAGAGCCGTAGATTTCTTGTGAGAGGAGTGTTTCTTCATAAAATCTTGAAATGCTCTCAACAATGAATTCCATGCCAGATCATATATTGCGATGCGAAGATAGAGAACTGGAGTATAAGCACAGGAAAAATTAATTAAAAACAGAAAACTAAAACCAAGACTAAAAAGATACCCATACGATTTTTACAGAAAGGACCCAAAACCATTACTCTCATTCAATCATTTTTTTTTTTGCTACTGTATATAGGAGGCTATGTGCAGGCTCATACTGTATATAGGAGGTAAACACTGCATTCAGGAGGCTATATGTGGGTGCTCATACTGTATATAGGAGGCTATATGCGGCCTCATACTGTATATAGGAAGCGAAGTACAGGCTCATACTGTATATTGGAGGCTATATGCGGCCTCATACTGTATATAGGAAGCGATGTGCAGGTTCATACTGTGTATAGAAGGGTAAATGCAGCCTCATACTGTATATAGGAGGAAAATACTGTATTCAGGAGGCTATATGTGGCCTCATACTGTATATGGGAAGCGATGTGCAGGCTCATACTGTATATAGGAGGCTATATGCGGCCTCATACTGTATGTAGGAGGCTATATGCGGCCTCATACTGTATATAGGAGGCTATATGCGGCCTCATACTGTATGTAGGAGGCTATATGCGGCCTCATACTGTATATAGGAAGCGATGTGCAGGCTCATACTGTATATAGGAGACTATGTGCAGACTCATACTGTATATAGGAAGCGCTGTGCAGGCTCATACTGTATATAGGAGGCTATATGCGGCCTCATACTGTATATAGGAAGCAATGTGCAGGCTCATACTGTATATAGGAGGCAATTCAAAAGCAGGAAATATCCAGCTACAGATCCAGGGAAAAATTGTTAAAAACAAAAAATGAAGGAGAGCGATAAAGTGGCGCCTGTGTAAGGCCTCTTTCACACATCCGGTTTTTGTCATCCGGCACGATGCGGCAAAATTTTTAATAACCGGATCCAGCACCGGATCCGGTTTTGTCCCATAAGCTTTCATGGGCGCCGCATCGTGCCGGATGGTTATGCGTCATGTCCGGTTGTTGCCGGACACGGCATAAATTAGCCGTCCGGCATCTGCAAAAAACGTTCCCTGCAACGCTTTTTGTCAGCGCCGGATCGGCTTTTTCCGCAGCGCATGCCCGGACTCTGTGAATGTTAACCCCACAAGTGCCCGGCGAGAGAGAGAGATCTCTCTCTGTCACCCGGACACTTGTGAGAGATCTCTCTCGCCGGGCACTTGTGGGGTTAACACTCACAGTGTCTGGGTGAGAGAGAGAGATCTCTCTGTGGGGTTAACCCCACAAGTGCCCGGCAAAAGAGAGAGATTCTCTTGCCTGGACACTAAGTGTTAACCACCCATGTCTCTCTCTCTCCACCCCCCTCTCCTCTCCTCCCCTCCCCTCTCCTATCCTCTCCTCCCTTCACCTCCCTTTCAGCAGCTGTCTCATTGGCTGCCTCTGTCCACCTCGTCCTGCGGCTCCTTTAATAATGTCCGAGCCGTATCGTCTCGCCGCACACACATCCGGTGTCACGGCTGCAGGCCGGATCCGGCTTTTCGCCGCACGCCGCCGGACCCCACACACCGGATGTGTGAAAGTAGCCTAAAAGGTTTTGTAACTGCTGCGACTCTAGATACCAACCACAAGGAAATCGAAAGGATTATAAATATTTGTGATAGACTCGCGCTGAAAAAACCAAGATGTGGGAGAAAAGCTAGTCACTTATTAATGAGACAAATAGAAGAATATTTAATAGGTAAAACCTGACAAGAATAAACAATAAACTGCAGTTAGCCCAATCGTGGGGATAAATAGCTGAGAAATAAATAGTGATTAGTATATCTTAATGAATATATTGCAACTCGCCCAGTACAAAGCTGTGAAAAAAATGGTAGTTAATGGAAATAGTAAGTATTGCACTCAAACAGTTGATTAACCAAGGAGAGATGGCATGTACCCGAATAGAATTCTCCTAGAAGTAAAGGGTTAATATGTACATAGAACACAATCGGGTGAAAATATTAAATGGTCATAAGCAATATGTCCCGGACCTGAAGAAAGAAGCTGAGTTTTCTGAAACGCGTTGGTTTCGACCCTTTTTGCCACCCGTACCTCCATCTAGCAGCAGTTACGCGGCACCACGTGGTACAGGGATTCCCTAGCGAGGAGACTTATTTGATTGTTTTCAATGTTGGGACAGCAATTTTTGGGGAGCACTAGAGAATGATAGATGGGGCCCACCATACACTGGAACATTCCAAAGGTGGACATCAGACACTGGAGCAGCATTTACAGGGCCCATTATACACTAGAGCATTAGAAATGGGGCCCATTATGTTTGGAGTATTATTTGGGCCCATAAGACAGTGGAGCTTCATCCATGGGGACCAACATATACTGTAGCATTATGTGGAGCTCATCATATACTGTTTCAAACATTATATGGGACCAATGATTCTGTATGGAGAAATAGATGGGCCTCGTCATGAGATGTAAAAAGTGAAGTATTTTTCATTGTACTATACCGCTATTTCTCTGCCGTATCGGAGCATGATGAGTTGTGGTATGTGTTAAAGGGGCTCTCTTTCGCCCAGGGCACATGAAAACCTGGAGCCAGCCCTCCCCCCCACAACTTTAGCCAAATAACCCCCATTTTTCAGTGCGTAACTTGTATTATGAAGTTAATTAAGATTGACAAGCTTAAGTAAGAAGAATTGATGCTTTTGGCATTCAAATGGGCACTGTAGGTGTGTTTCCTGTCCTCCTCTCACTGCCGACTTTTATTCCCCATTGACTTACATTGGGTTTCGTGTTTCGGGACGACCCCGACTTTTCCCTATAATCGGACGATCTTGCTCGACCCAACTTTTGGAAAAGTCGGGTTTCACGAACCGAAACTCGACCCTAAAAAACCAAAAGTCGCTCAACTCATTCGCTCAACTATTCAGCAGCTTAAGTAATACATATATTAGCGCTTTTACGACTACATAAAACAATAAGCAAAACAACAAAATTTGCATACAAGTCTGTACAATGCCAAAAATCCATCCTGCTAGGCCATTAAACCAATTTGCTGGATTTAAAAAAAGAGAATGTGTTACCCCACCAGGAGTCTGTTTGCACTGTGCTGTTTTAACCATTGGTCTCTAAGTTCACCTATTTTGTCAATATAATTGCAACAGGTGGGACCAATTATATGACACATTCCTCCTTCTTTTGCTGTCAGGTAATCTAGTACTATAGTATGTTGGTTAGTAACTATGATTAATTGTCTCTGTATTGTATTAGTTTCATTAAGAACTTCAAGAATCTGGAAAATCTGATCATCTAGGTAGTCGATAGCTTCCACTAATTTATCCCTCATTTGTGTTATGAAGGGGTATATTAGCATATAACTGAATATTTTATTTGTTATACCCATTTCTACTAGATGCGGCCTACCATTTGGACGGGGCTTATTGTCTGCAGCCCTTCTATACAAAGACTGAATTGGAATTGCTGCTGTGTCTATTTTCTTATAAGGAATTATGAAAGTGGCTTGTGTTAGTTTGGCAAGAGTGCAAACTCCTCTTATGTCTGGGCTCACCCACCTGTAGGCACGATGCCCGCAAACCAAGAATACTCCTTCAGGGAGAACACAAACGTGACCAGGGGTCTGTATACATTGGTATAAACTCAAAAGTCCTGACATAGGCTTAAGGGCACACCAAGTATTATTCATTTGATTTCCACTTATACCAGATGTACATTTACCCCTTTCTTTCCTTATTATTTTACCCGTAGATGCTCTACAGCCTTCAACACCATCTTGGTACACCGTCTCATTAACCTGTGTTTGATCATGAGTGTATATACGGAAGCAATTATTGTCCTCACCACAGGTATTTGCTCCAGTGTGTTGATGACTGAACCACAGTCCATCATTGGGAATGGGGTCTGAGTGAGGGATTTCAGTCCTCCTCCTGGCGACCATATTTCCGATGTCTGAATCATATTCCCGCCACCACATTTGTACCTTAGGCCGCGTTATGTTAAACTGAAACCAGGGATTAGAGGCCCGTCCGATTATAGCCAATGAGGCAGATATATGACGGGGCACATCTTTTCCCAGAAACCTAGATTGAGTCCAAGTCTCGTTGTGTATGCAGTGTGGTGTTAATACCTTCTAGGGCAGCACGGTGGCTCAGTCCCACCAAGGACAACATCTGCAAGGAGTATGTATGTTCTTCCCGTGTTTGCATGGGTTTCCTCTGGGTACTCCGGTTTCCTCCCACATTCCAAAGACATACTGATAGGGAATTTAGATTGTGAGCCCCATTGAGGACAGTGATGATAATGTGTGCAAACTGTAAAGTGCTGCAGAGTATGTTAGCGCTATATAAAAATAAAGATTATTATTAGATTTATTATTATTCCATGGCTCCATAGGTAAGGCTAAGTATGGTATAGTCCTTGCAGATACTGGGCTGTGTGTACAGATCCAACAGTCTTTTGGTTTCTGTCCTTCCATGTCCTTTATAAGAAGAGCATGATGTTGAATAAGTTTGTTGTCCCAGTCAGCATTTAAGAGTTTTTCCTGTGTCTCTGTAGAGTGCAGTAACCCTGCCACTGCCAGCAAGGTGATTAGGAGAACAGTCATTCTGCTGTTGAAAGGACCTTCTTGCAGTGACTGGCGTGGATCCAGGTGGGCTTTACCTCAAGTTTTACTGAGGTGGATGTGGTCAGCTGGACTTGGAAGGGGCCGTCAAATCGTGGGTTCAGGCTCCTTCTCACGTGTCTGCGTATAACCACCCAATCACCTGGATTGAGCTGATGCACATCTGCACTGACATTAGGATCTGGAATGGATGAGAACACATGTTTATGCACCACTTTAAGTCTTTCCTGCAAGGCCTGGACATAGGCTGTCATAGAACCGTGTTGCATTTGTAGCACCTGTGGGAAGTACAGACCAGTCTTTGGTGCACTACCAAACAGGACTTCAAAGGGAGACAAGCCTGTCTTTCTATTTGGAGTGTGTCTGACTCCAAGTCATGTAGATTATACCTATATGACTTGTCTTTTCCACAGCAGTCTCTACATTCTAGTAATATTGAACACACTAGATCCAGCAGGGTTCCCCAACTCCACTCCACAAGGTCCACCAACAGATCATGTTGTAATGAAATCCATAGCTCAGTTGCTAAAAATTTTTCAAACAGAGGATTCCATACAACATGATCTTTTGTTGGACCTTGAGGACTGGAGTTGGGGAACCCTGCTGGATGCACTCTGTGCAATATTCCTAGAATGTAGAGACTGTTCTGGAAAAGGAAAGTCATGTAGATTTGGTTTGTTGACAACACATATCTCCAAGACTGACACAAGAAACAAGTCTCACACAAGAAACAGTAATGGAGATATGTTTTTCCAAAAACCCTATGTGTATGGTGCAGTGTGTGTAGTCGGCGATAGACAAGGTAAACCATTACCAATTATTTGAAAGCACAAGTGCACATTTATTTTGAAACCAAAAATAAACAAGAAAAATTTTATTATGAATGACATTTGGGGGAAGATTGGGAGACTTTGGGTGTGTGGAGATACAAGGAACGACTGGAGGTAGAGGAAGGGGTTCTAGGAGAAGGGGTGACAAAAGTACTCGAGGAAGGGAGCTCTGGAATGGACATTGAGGCAGGTTGAGACACATTAGGAGGAGACGGTGGATGGACCAACAAAGTTTTTTTTTTTTTCTTCTTTTTTGGCACAGGTATATCCTGCCCCGACCTACTTGCAGCCTGTGACCGCTTTTCTTTTGTAGACCGCCTGGTGACTGTGGACTGTGGCGTTGCCCTGTAAAATAGGGAATGCGGATCACCCCTTTGCTGCTCTGTGGTGGCAGTGCTGCTCAAAGTGGCAGTGGCGGTGCTCCTAGAAGGGGAGCATGTTGGGTCGGTGCTACGTGAAGGAGGCTGCGAATCAGGTATCTCAGCCAAAGTTCTTGGGGGACTACGAGGAGGAGAATTGGTGGCGGCGCTCTGAAGATGAGGAGTGGTGGTGCTCGTTTGATGAGGAGTGCTGGTGGTGCTCCGTTGCTGAGGAGTGCTGGCAGTGCTCCTTGCTGTTAACTGCTGATGTCGGTTGCCCAAGCAGGTTCTGTGGTGGTTTGGCTCCAAGCTGGTGGTGCTGTGGCGGTGGTGGTGCTCCATACAGGAGCAGCGCTTGCCATAGTGGTGGTGGCGGAGGTGTGTCCTGCAGCACTCAGACTTGAGGTGGTGTAGTGATGTCCGGCTTCGCTGGGAATGCAGGTGGCCGTGCAGTGGTATGCAGCAGAAGTCGGTAGTGTGGTCAAGCGAGCCAGTGGTGGAACTGTTGGAAATGACACCACTGACTGCTGCACATACCGATTCTGCTGCATAGCCTGCAAGTAAGCAGTGTTGCAGGCCTGTAACACACTCAGCTGTTGCTCAGGACTAAGGTGTTCCGCCATGCCCTGTTCAATATTACTGAAAAAATGGTGCACTGGTCTGTTGAGGTCGACCTCCAGACGGTCAAGGCGCTGGTCGACAGAGTGGAAGCGGTGTTCCATGTGGTTAAAACCACGTTCCATGTGGTTAAAACCACGCTCCATCAGGAAAAAAACGCTTTCCGTTCTGGCGGCCAGCGCCCTGAGGCTGACCTTAAAGGCCTCGCTCAAGTGCATGAACTCGGGCATGACATTACTGTCCAAGGCCCACTGCCGCTGGCAGGTAGTGCCCGCATAACCAGTGACAGAGACCTGGGACAGGGGAACACCTGATGGACCAGCTTTCTGGTCACCAGCTGTCTGTGTTGCTGACCTGCAAGATGCTTCCTGGCTGTCGGATGGCTGAGACGGGTCCGAGGTCGATCGATGAAGAACCGCTCCCGGGACAGGGTTAGGTTGCAGGGTGCTGCTCCAAGTGCTGTGGAAAGAAAGGGAAAACATGAGTATCATGCATTTACAAGAAGCATCACCTGTGGAATAGAAAAGCATATATTAAGCACAAACAAAAAAAAAAAAAAAAAACTTACGCTCTGCTGGCAAGGACCGGTCTCAGTAAAGCCAACTCATGATGGTAGCGGTACTTTCTTCTGGGCCTTGCCGCAGAACCACTCCGAACCGGTCCCTCAGCACAAACATCAGTGTTGAAGCGGTCCTTCATCGAGCGCCAACGTGTGCGGATTTTTTCACTGTTGGTAAAAAAAAAAAAAAATTAAAAATGCACTAGTTTGTCATTCTCACCACACACCTCATTGAACTTTGAAAACAGTCTCTGCTGCAGCACCAATAAAATTCTAGACACAATGCAGTAACTGTTGAGACGGCGGACACTGTTATGTTTCCTGCTACAATATATGTATCAGCGAAAACAACAGTATCATCAGGAACAAGAGTGAAAACAGGATCAAGACAGCAGTTGAAAAATCAATCACAGTTCTCAGCAAGGCATTGGTCCTTTTCATGCAAGAATATATCAAAACAATCACAGTTCTCAACAAGGCATTGGTGTGTTTAATGCAAGAATATATCTTGCAAAAAACACAGCACCGTCAGGTCCAAAAAACAATGCAGCAGTTGAAGACACAAATCAATCACAGTTCTCAACAAGGCATTGGTGCTTTTCATGAAAGAATATATCTTGCCAAAAAAACACCACCACCATCAGTTTTACAAAACAATGCAGCAGTTGAAGACACAATTCAATCAAAGTTCTCAACAAGGCTTTGGTGGTTTTCATGCAAGAATATATCTTGCCAAAAAAAAAACACCACCACCGTCAGGTCCACAAAACAATGCAGCAGTTCAAGACACAAATCAATCACAGTTTTCCACCAGGCATTGGTGTGTTTAATGCAAGAATATATCTTGCAAAAAACACATCAGCACCATCAGGTCCAAAAATAAATGCTATATCACAGAGCATCTTTATACTTACTGAACACCCTTTTTGAAGCTGCAGAGGCGCTGTCCAAGCCATCCATCACTGCGGCCACCTCATTCCAGAGCTGCCGGGTCACCACTGTGTCTTTGTACTGCTGGTCACAGCTGTCCCACAATGGGATGCGCTCCTCAACGAGGCGGATGAGGTGCTCGTTGTCTGTGTAGACTTCTTCGTCATCCCGCTGTGGAACCTAGAAAAAAAATATAGAATGTTTAGAAGTTTGGAAAAGATACAAAAAGAAACAGAAAAGAAGCAAGAGAAAGAAAGACAGAAAAAAAAAAATATATATACTCACATTGCGTCTCCTCGCCACGACTTGACTACGCTGCTCCCGCTCAGAATCCTCAGACGGCTCCTGCTCAGACCGCTCCCGCACTCCATTTTCACTTCCCGTGTCCGATGTCTGTAAAGAGAGAAAAAATTAAAACACATTTCTAGAGGCAGCTATACTTATCAAAAGGCAGCAAGATTCTCACCTCACGATCAGCTTGGGCCAGTTCTTGCCGAGATGGCGAATAGACCGATCCGGAAGAAGACATGCTGAAAAGAAAACAAAAAATACATTAGTACATAATAAATTGTACAGGACACACAGACATTATTTTTAAGAATACTCACATTTTGGCTCCTGAAGCTTAAATCCACAGGTAGAAGGCTCTTGTAGAATGCTTGTCTGGTCTCTGCAAGGCATTATGTAGAGTAATTGTCTGACCCTGAAGACACATTCTTTTATGTACACTCCTCCAAAACAATGTTGCTTGTTTAGGGGGAGTTCTAGACAAGTGTCTAGACATTGTTTACTCAAATTGCGTGTGCACTCAAGGCGCTGATGTGAGCGGTGCTAAGCGCTCGTCAGCAACCACATAGACTGTAATGCTATTTTTGGGCGCACACGTGCGAGCACGATTTTTTTAACGATGCCACCGGAAAAAAAAATGCAACATGTAGCGTACGTCGCGTCTGGGTGCACACCTGTAAAATGCGCAGCGCACACTAAACGCTGAAGAGCGCGTACATTCTCAAGACCCTGCCATCACCATGTTAAAGATAGGGGGACATTGAGCGTGCGCACGATGCGCTGCGCGATAGAACGCTAGTGTGAAACCAGCCTTACTACGCAGATAAGAGAGCAGAACCAACCTTGCGAGAGAGACATGGGAGCAGAACCGAGCTTACTACAGTGCTATGGGAGCATAACCGATCTTACTACAGAGATAAGGGAGCAGAACCGAGTTTACTACAGACATAAGGGAGCAGAACCAAGCTTAATATGTCTACTACACAGATATGGGAACAGAACCAAGCTTACAGCATGCATATGGTACAAGAATTTAGATTACTACATCAATACAGAACCAGAACCAAGCTTACTCCTTAGATATGGTACCATAACTGAGCTTACTGACAAACATACATATATCTCTAGAAACACTGACAAGTAAACACACAGTACAGCAGGGACATTGCTAGGGTTCTAAAAGTTCAGGGGTCCAAGCCTCAAAGTGCATGTCTACCCATCTGACCCCACTATAATCATCTAAAGAGCATCTATAGATATATAGAATGCAGTGTTTACCTCCTATATACAGTATGAGCCTGCACATAGCCTCCTATATACAGTAGCAAAAAAAAATGATTGAATGAGAGTAATGGTTTTGGGTCCTTTCTGTAAAAATCGTATGGGTATCTTTTTAGTCTTGGTTTTAGTTTTCTGTTTTTAATTAATTTTTCCTGTGCTTATACTCCAGTTCTCTATCTTCGCATCGCAATATATGATCTGGCATGGAATTCATTGTTGAGGGCATTTCAAGATTTTATGAAGAAACACTCCTCTCACAAGAAATCTACGGCTCTTTTCGTACCCATTGGGTCTTCAATATTTCATATTATTTGTTCACATTTTTATTCATTTTTTCTTTTTTTTATTTGTTTATTTCATTTACATTTTTGTTTTATTTTTATATATATTTTTTTCACTCATTTTTTATTTTTTTCACAATTTTCTTTGTGTATTTGTGCTATGTATTATGCATTATACATAATTGTGTGTATAATTACTTTATGATATATGACATTTGATGTATGTATTAAATGCCATGTGTTATTTTTATATACATTTGTTTTTTAACAGAAACATGATATATAGTTGTTATAGTTATATGATGCACATACACTTTCATATAGCCTGCATACACATTATGCTAATTGTTAAAAAAAAATTTATTGCGTGCATAGTGTGCTTATAATTGACACATATGTGTGTGCCTTTGCACTCTATGTCAGGCATATTCACTTTAATGGTTCATACACACCGCTATAATTATTTCAGCATCATTATGTTTTATCCCCTCACTTTCAACACTTGCTATCACTTTAAGTAGTGATTATTATTCTTCATAATTATTTTATTTTCTTGTCCTCACTTGAGCGCATGCCCAGTTCTGTCCTCCCTAGGAGCCGTCTGACGTGCTCAGTCTGGTATGTGGTTGTCTCTGGCTGTTTTGCAGCTTGAGCCGCTTTTATGCTGATGAGCGCTGATCATAGACTCCCTGTTCATAGTGGGGACTCAACAGCGCATGCGCCGATAATGCTGTGGACGTTTAGAACTGGATACTATTGACGTCATTGTGGACACTACAGCGCAGGTCCTGAATTTTACAAGCTTTATTAGGGAGAGCGGTTTATTGGTTGACCGCACTATATAAACTAGATCCGGGGCACTTGTAAACCACGCCTCCTGAGGAAGCTGCGGTGTAACGCGTGTAGGGGCGGCAGGTTTTACAGCGACATACACTACACATGTAAGTTGTTACTTTCTAATGCAGTCCTTGTATCTTACTCTGGAATTTGTATAGACAGTTTTTACTCTGTGTACACTTAACGCCTACCAGGCTTATTTGATACAAGGCACTTATGCACTTTATATTCAGCAGTTTACTCTGGGCACTTATTGTATGCAAAACCATATCTGGGCATACATATTATGTAAATGGGGAGTTTGCGGTTTACTATGCATTCTATTTGTGAAAGGAAAGCAAAGAAACTACATGTTTTATACAGATAAAAACTTTATTAACTGTCAAGGTGCTGGTTTACTTATATTGTGTTTATGTCTGCTGTAACTTGCATTTAGCATTTATGCTCTGTTAATTATTCTAAATAAATTATTTAGCTTGAAAAACTCCAATTTTGATCTCTTGTGATGCTTAATAGCTCATTTATGAGATTTTTTTTGCTACTATATTTCCAGTGAGTTGAGCCTTTGAAGAATTTTTTCCAGTATTTGGGATATATTTGTACTTTATCCTATATACAGTATGAGCCTGTACATCGATTCCTATATGCAGTATGAGGCTGCATATAGCCTCCTATATACAGTATGAGCCCACATAGCCTCCTGTATACAGTATGAGGCCGTATATAGTCTCCTATATACAGTATGAGCCTGCACATTGCTTCTATATACAATATGAGCCCACATAGCCTCCTATAAATAGTATGAGCCTGCACATCGCTTCCTATATACAGTATGAGGCCACATATAGCCTCCTATGTACGGTATGAGCCTGCACATCGCTTCTTATATACTGCATGAGGCCGTATATAGCCTCCTATATACAGTATGAGCACCCACATATAGCCTCCTGAATACAGTTTTTGCCTCCTATATACAGTATGAGCCTGCACATTGCTTCCTATATACAGTATGAGCCAGCACATAGCCTCCTATATACAGTATGAGGCCGCATATAGCTTCCTATATACAGTATGAGCACCCACATATAGCCTCCTGTATACAGTATGATGCTGCATATAGCCTTCTATATGCAGTATGAGGCCGCATATAGCCTCCTATATACAGTATGAGCCTGTACTTCGCTTCCTATATACAGTATGAGGCAGCATATAGCCTCCTATATACAGTTTGAGCACCCACATATAGCCACCTGAATGCAGTGTTTACCTCCTATATACAGTATGAGCCTGCACATCGCTTCCTATATACAGTATGAGGCTGCATATAGCCTCCTATATGCAGTATGAGCCCACATAGCCTCCTGTATACGGTATGAGGCCGCATATAGCCTTCTATACACAGTATTAGGCCGCATATAGTCTCCTATATACAGTATGAGCCTGCACATGGCTTCCTATATACAATATGAGCCCACATAGCCTCCTATGTATGGTATGAGCCTGCACATCACTTCCTATATACAGTATGAGGCCGCATATAGCCTCCTATATACAGTATGAGCACCCACATTTAGCCTCCTGAATACAGTTTTTGCCTCCTATATACAGTATGAGCCTGCACATCACTTCCTATATACAGTATGAGCCTGTACATCACTTCCTATATACAGTATGAGGCCGCATATAGCCTCCTATATACAGTATGAGCATCCACATATAGCCTTCTATGTACAGTATGAGCCTGTGCATTGCTTCCTATAAACAGTATGAGCATCCACATAGCCTCCTATGTACAGTATGAGCCTGCACATCGCTTCCTATAAACAGTATGAGCCTGCAAATCGCTTCCTATATACAGTATGAGCCCACATACAGCCTCCTGAATACAGTGTTTGCCTCCTATATACAGTGTGAGTCCCCATATAGCCTCCTATATACAGTATGAGCACTCACATATAGCCTCCTGAATACATTGTTTGCCACCATATTGCCTCCTATATACAGTGTGAGTCCCCATATAGCTCCTATATACAGTATGAGCCCCTATATAGCATCCCATATCTAACTGCATTTACATTGGTATCATTAATTTTCTATGAGACTGCTCTGTTCTCATATTGTGCATTTATGCATTTAGTAGTGCTTAATGGAATGATTGCGCTTGTTACACATCAACTCTAGATGCGCTCACTTATTAGACTTTGGTTGGGGCAACTTTAAAATATAATAATGATAATGGTCCTGTCTAGTGACAAGTTTATTTTACAGGCTTCTGGAGAAAGGCACAATACCAGTCATTCAAGGGTTAATTCTTTGGAACACTGAGAGGGACTTTCTAGCCAATGAAACCACAGTATAAAACACCTGTGATAACTATGGCAACTGCGCTGATGTCATAAACACATGCATCTACGATGCAGGAGAAGATTCCAGAACCACAAGTCATTTAGCCGTAGACGGAGCCATACTTGATGTGTCTGGAGACCTGGAGCTTCATCACTCCACAATGGGAGGAAGGGGACACCGCCTAGCCAGCCAGATCAGCCATAGCGCCTAGCCAGCCAGATCAGCCATAGCGCCTAGCCAGCCAGATCAATGGGGTGACAGATGTTGCAGCCAGATCTCCCTCACGTCCGGTACTCGCCGCCTTCACTTTATGTGTTCAGCCTGGAGAGGTCGCATTAGGCTTCTCCAAAACAAATATGACACAATGTACAAATTCAGGTACAATTTGCTGTTACATGTTGGCACTAACCTTCTAAGCCCAAGGGAAGGGCAGTCCTGCAGCCATGGTTCCCTAGAGGTTTCCACCACAGGGGGTTTTTCCTCTCCTGAGTGCTGAAGGACGATTCTTCGTGAGTCGGGGGTTCTGCCATTTTCAGTGTCTCTTTCATAGTAATTGGCGGATTCTAAATTTCAGACACTGAAAGAAATAAATAATGATGAGATTTGGAATAAAATTCGGTCAATTTAACATCCAATAAAAGTGTTTTGTGTGTTTCTTTCACAATCTTCGGTTGGTGAGATTTTGTTGGGGATCAGGATCCAGCATCTATGATCAAGCCATGAAGCCAGATATGAAGTCAGAGCAATTTAACCCTGCGCTGGAAGACAGGACGGAGCAGAGATGACAAAGTGTGACTGCACAATTAGCACAAGTTCACACTCTTCCTCCCATTCAGATACACGAGGGGATTCAGGGCCGAGTTAGGACTAAAAAGCAGCCCTGGCACACAAAATTCACCAGCCCACATACAATAAGTGTCCTCAACCCAAATCGTAGAACACTGATAGGTCATGTAGGAGTTTGCTTTATCCGTTACCAGGGCCGAAACAAAGTATTTTGGGTGCCCAAGGCAGATGAAGCCGAAGGCGCCCATTTTGCATTTCTACCCAGCTAATTCTTCCCTTTTCCTTTAGGTCTATGACATCATGTGATTAATAACTGATGAGCTGAATCCTTCTAAGTCAGGCCCATATACATTTGTATCTCATGAACCTACAACTCCCAGTATGTCCTTAACAATGGTAAGGAGATGCTGGGAGTTATCAGTCTTTATCAGACTGTGGACTATACAGGAACCATAGTACTGATGAGACGCAGTCAGTACTAATAGCTAAAAATGTACATCCTGGTACCTTATAGGTGACCTCTTCTCAGATTGAGTCTTTTCTTTCTCTTAGGCCTGTTTCACACTTCAGTTTTCTGGCGTTAGTCAAAATCCGCCAGTGTGCAAAAACGGATCCGTTTCCGTTTGGTGGCAAACGGATGCAACTGGATCCGTTTTTTGTACGGATCCGCTTTAGACGCTAGTGCATGAAATTTAAAGTAAGGCCTGTTTCACGAGAGAGAGATTTAGCTGCCAGAATGGGATTTGGGGTTAAATATCATGAAAGGACATTCATTCGGGCATGCTCAGTATAAAAAGGAGGATCCGATGGCGGATTCCGTCAATTAACGGTTGGCAACGGATCCACCGCCTTTTCTCATCCACATCTCGCTTCTTAAGGCCCCTTTCACACTCCAGTCTTTTGCAATCAGTCACAATCCGTCAAAGTGTTCAGATCCGTCAAGTGGACGGATCCTGCGTACATTGCAAAAAACTGATGCACTGGACCCGTTTTTATGACTGATCCGTTGTATCAACCTTGCTGTAGGAATTAAAGAAACAGAATTCTGGAGCGAGAGAGAGAGAGAAGGATTTTGTGCCAGAATAGAAAAAGCAGCCGCAGGGGTTAACCCTCCGTCAGGCGCAATAGATCTGACAGGCACACAGTAATTAGTTTCACTTCTCTCTCCTTGCCCACTTATCAGAAAACCCCACCCCTCCTAGTTATCTCCTGACTCTACAGGCTCTGTGAAACCTGATATCACAGTGACTCAGCAGACCTTCTAGTGAGCAGATATCAACACTTTGGCTTCTCAGGCACATTGCGCCTGATTTCAACACATATTGAAAGGTTAGTATTTTCTTTTTTTATTCATCACGATTGTGTATTTAGCTTGTTTTATGAAGGATTAATGTTAAGTTAGTGTACATAAGTACTGTTTTCTTATACAAAAGGAGGGTGGCTTCTAAGGCACATTGCGCCCTAACACATACTCTTTCTCTTTTGCTTCAGATTTTCTGCTGCAATGGCCAGAAAACAGTATGATTCATCTAAACCCCTTCATTTAGAAGAAATGAAGATTTTTTTGTTAGAAGATGATGAGGAAGAACCAGCAGTAACTGAGGATTTAGAGGAATCTAGTGACATTTCATCTGAAGATGAGGTAGCAGAATGTAACACTGATTCTGGAACAGAGCAGGATGGTGATGACACTGATACAGAGGAAACAGACACAGATCTAGCTTATTATTTGGGCAAAGATAAAAATACAAAGGACGTCCCAAGGACGTTCCAGAACAAACACCGACTCTACCACCTTCTAAAAGACGCAGTTGTACTACCTGCTCATTTGTATCTGGTTTCAGAAGGTTTTCTAAATATGACTGCAAAATATGTAAAGAATCAATCTGCCTTTCCCATGCAACTTTCGTCTGCCAGCCTTGCTTTTCTAAGTGTACCTGTGCTGCTTCTGCTGCAATTGAAACCACTGAAGATGAGTAGAAAATAATTAAGTAACATCTAAGTGCAATATCCTTTAAGTTTTTTTCCATAATTTTATATTTAAGTAAAGATAACTGGAGCCTATTTGGCGGTACAACCGAAAAGTGGTACTTTTAGTTTTAATAAGTTTATGGTTAATAAATGTATTTTTTTGCATCTGATTTGGTGTAATCTCTTTTAATACATTCCTATGAAGGTCACTGACTACTTCTATAGTCCTGAAATTGAAATATGTAGCTACTATAGGTGGTTTTCTGACCTGTGCTTGTCAGGCACATTGCGCATGAACTGAGGAGAATCTATATTGCGCCTGACGGAGGGTTAAAATAAAGGAAGAAAAATGATTCCGGGCATGCTCAGTTTTAAAAGACGGAATCCGTCGCTATCCGACTTTTCGACGTACACAAAAAACGTTCATCTGTCCCTTGTCTCCAGCCGACGGACAGAGATTTTCTGACGGATCCGTTGGACGACGGATGAAACGTGTGGCCATCCGTCACAATCTGTCACTAACACAAGTCTATGAGAAAAAAACGGATCCAGCATGAAAAAATGATGGAAAGCCAAAATTATAAATATATATATTGTATACCAAATTATAATGTGATGACAAAAAAATCTGAATAATAAATATATCAATACATCTTGCCAAAATTAGTATAATATAAACACAAAAAATAGAATAAAAAATATATATCAAAAAGTGCTAAAATATAAAATCTGAAGACATACAATAAATAGATCAATACAACTTGCCAAAATTTGTATAATATCAGCACCAGAAAAAAATAAATAAAAAATATGTAAAAAAAAATGCTAAGTGCTAAAATATATCGCTCAAAAAACTTTTCTAAACATTTTTTTCGCTCAAAAAACTTTTTTCTATTAATAATGTGTAAGTTAAATATATAGTGTAGACAATAATATTGTGAAAAGTACTACCATAATATTCTAAAAATTGCACTAAAAAGTGCTATAGTGCTGTAAAACAAAAATTGTGCAAAAGTGAAAAGTATTGCAAGATATAGAATTAAATCCACTGTAAATGATTCAGTACTATAAAGTGCTAGAGGACAAAACATACAATGCACATTGAAAATAAATGAATATACAAGTATAACCAAGAAATAATGTTCTACAAAAAGTACTGCAATGCTATAGATGAATTGCAGAGTACTGCAAAATATGAGGGATAAATACAAATGAAAGTTTACGTATACTAAAATATGCCAAGATATAAATTACTATAATATGACCCAGTAATATAAGGTGCTAGAGTGCTACACCGCCATACACATTAAGTTTAGAGCTGTGACCAAGCTCACCCCAGCGAAGAGCGCTTGACACTGGACGCCAGAGTCCATGGCTGCACGGGTACAACAGTCCCAGCAGCCAAATCCGGAGGGCAGGCAAATGCCGGCCTCCTGACCCCATCACACACCTGAACGCACAGCAGCATACCAGAGCCAGAGCCACCACGAAGGAGTGACACCTGTGAAAGGCTCAAGCTGCCTGCCATACAGGCAAGGACTAAAGAACCGTAAGGAACAGTGGACTGAGCATAGCTTTAGACCTCATGGGACAGCGTAGAAAGGAGGCCTCCAACCCATCTGGCTTAGTGGATCCTAAATTGCTTCCAGGCTGGCTGGATCTCCATTACCATCTGTACTCCGTGCCCTGGTTTGCAACTCAAAATGTGAGTAAAAGTGTAAAGACTGCATCCCGCTGTGTTCTCCTGTTTATTTGCTGCGTCACCTCAACCCTGCATTACATCCATCATCACCATCTTTTATAATATAATTGCCCTGGGACTTAGCTCTACCTGTGGAGAGCTGTACCAACTCTGCTGCATCACCATGTCATGTCGGACGCTGTTCACACCACAGCATCCGGCAGGCAGAGGTAGTTCCACCTCCAGCCACTATAGCCTCAGTGGCGCCGGCCTAATCTTCAGGCTCTCGGGGGTTAATCCTGCTGGAGACCAGGTTGGATGGTTAGTCACGCCCACGGTCTTTAAATAGTCATGCTGGCCTATGGGCATCGCCGATTATAGCTTGTGTTTCATACCAAGTGGTTCCGGTCTGGAGTGGAGGTGTTGCAGAGAGAGAGATTCATATCTGGAGTCGTATGATCCGTCGTTATCCTTTCTCCTTCCCATATTTGTGTTTAGTTGTGCCCTGTTCACATTACTGTTTATTCCTGTGTGTGCGGCGCAGTGCAGTTTAAGTTCTCCCTGTCTGTCATTATTTGTGTGGGAGCTTTGGTGGTGACTTCTCACTGGGTGGAGGGTGGAGGGTTAAGTGCAGGGCTGAGCAGGAGATAAGGAAAGGTCGGAGGCTCAGGCATTTGCACCTTCAGCAAAAACCCTGGGTTGAGGGTCAGACAGGGTTTCCCCTAGTAAAGGGACACCACAGGGGCCCCGGGTATTTCAGCCTTAGTTGAACTAAGCCCCCGTGACATTATAATCGGCCCACATTTTTTCAGGAGTCCATGGATCCATTAGATTCCATAACCCGCCAGTTGGCGGCGCTGTCCATACAGGTCTCCGAGTTGAATGGGGCAGTTCAGCAGCAGGGCCTGGTAGTAGCAAAGGTGCAAACGGCATCTGCAGGTATCGGTGCAGAGCCGAAGTTTCCGCTGCCAGAACGATTTTCAGGCGATCACAGCAAATTTGTCGTATTTCGGGAGGCCTGCAAATTATACTTCCGCATGCGGCCAATATCCTCAGGTAATGAGGCCCAGCGAGTAGGGCTGGTGTTGTCATTACTGAGTGGTGACCCCCAAGCATGGGCATTTTCCTTACCACCTGACTCTGCTACATTTCATTCGGTCGATAATGTTTTTTCTGCCCTCGGGCTCATTTACGATGACCCTGACCGACTGGCTCTAGCGGAATCTAAAATCCGCGCCCTCCGCCAGGGGGAGCGCTTGGCAGAAGACTATTGTTCGGAATTTCGCCGCTGGGCTGTAGACACACAGTGGAATGACCCAGCACTGCGGAGCCAGTTTATTCATGGGGTATCAGGGAGGGTGAAACAAGCCCTCCTGATGTATGAGACTCCGGCATCATTGGAGTCTGCCATGAGTTTGGTGATACGTATTGATCGCCGTTTTCGTCAGGGGGCACAGGAGACGCTACCTCTGGGGGAAAACAGAGGTGCAGGTGTGGTTGAAGTAGATGAGTCCCCTGAACCTATGCAGATTGCTGGCGTGGCACAGGTTCAGCCTCGCGCTCCGGGAGTCCGGAAGTCCGGAGCATGTTTCTACTGTGGTAAAGGAGGTCATTATGTTAACGTTTGCCCGGTACTACCTAAGAGGGTCACACCGGCGGAAAACTGTTAAGCTCAGAGGGTATGGAGGAGACCCAACTGAGCGTATGCATATCCTCCATGATGGTATCTCAATGTATGCTCCCTGCCAAGGTTATTGTCGCCGGCAGAGAGCTACCTATATCAGTGTTTGTGGATAGCGGTTCCGCCACCAATCTCATAGATGAGGAGTTTGCACACACCGCCGGGTTTAAGATTGAAAAACTTCCTCACCCCATACAGGTGGTGACCATTAATGCTGTTCCCCTCCCTCAAGGGGAGATTACTGAGTTTGTGGCAGAGGTGAAACTCCACATTGGGGTCCTACATTCTGAGTCGGTTACATGTAGGGTCCTCCGTAATCTCCCAGCTCAAATGGTCCTGGGTTTTCCATGGCTGTCCAGGCACAACCCGGTAATTGATTGGAAAACTCAGGACATAGTACAATGGAGTGGTTTCTGCCAAGACAATTGCTTGGCCACATGTGTGTCCGCCGTGACGCCCAGCCTGCCGGAGGCTTTGCAGGATTTCGCGGATGTTTTCTCTGAGAAGGGTTGCTCAGAACTGCCTCCACATAGAGCCTATGACTGTGCTATTAGGTTAAAACCCGGGGCCAAATTACCTAAGGCCAGGATGTTTAATATTTCTGGTCCTGAGAGACAAGCTCTGAAAGACTACATCGCGGAGAGTCTGAGCAAAGGTCACATCCGGCCTTCGTCCTCGCCTGTAGCCGCGGGGTTTTTCTACATTAAGAAGAAAGATGGGGGGTTACGCCCGTGTCTGGATTTCCGAGAGTTAAACCAGATTACTATCCGTGATCCCTACCCAATGCCGTTGATCCCGGATTTGTTCAACCAGGTAGCGGGGGCAAAATGGTTTTCCAAGCTGGACCTCAGGGGGGCGTATAACCTCATAAGGGTCCGTCAGGGGGATGAGTGGAAGACGGCGTTTAACACTCCTGAGGGTCATTTTGAGAGTCTGGTTATGCCGTTTGGGTTGACCACCGCGCCTGCCGTTTTCCAACATTTTATTAATGATGTCTTTGCTCATGTCCTGGGGAGATTTGTGATTGTATACCTGGATGATATCCTCATTTATTCTAGCGATCGGGACACTCATTTGCAGCATGTTAGGCAGGTGTTACAGTTGCTCCGGGAGAACCAGCTCTATGCTAAGCTGGAAAAATGTTTATTTTTTGTCCAGGAGTTGCCCTTTTTGGGATATATTGTGTCCGCAGCTGGTTTTAAAATGGACACCGCTAAGGTGCAAGCGGTGTTGCAATGGGAGAGGCCGGAGAGTCTGAAAGCACTCCAGCGGTTCCTTGGGTTTGCGAATTATTATAGGAAATTTATAAAACACTTTTCGACTGTCGCCAAACCGCTCACGGACATGACAAAAAAGGGTGCCGATCTGGCGAACTGGCCTGAGGTGGCTATACGTGCATTTGAGCGTCTGAAGAATAGTTTTGCTTCAGCCCCCATTCTGGTGCAACCAGACGTGTCTAAACCTTTTGTGGTAGAGGTTGATGCGTCGGAGGTGGGAGTGGGGGCAGTACTGTCTCAAGGCTCGTCCTTGAGCGAGATGCATCCATGCGCCTACTTCTCCAAGAAGCTGTCGCCGGCCGAACGGAATTATGATATCGGCAACAGGGAGTTGTTGGCCATCAAACTGGCTTTTGAGGAATGGCGACACTTCTTGGAGGGGGCGGCTCACCAGGTCACAGTTATCACCGACCATAAGAATCTGCTCTACCTGGAGTCGGCCAAGCGTCTGTCTCCTAGGCAGGCTCGCTGGGCATTGTTTTTTACTCATTTCAATTTTCTTGTGACGTACCGTCCCGGGGCTAAAAACACCAAGGCGGATGCTTTGTCTAGGTGTTTTCCGGGGGGAGAACCTCGGGAAGAGCCGGTACCCATCCTCCAGAAAGGGGTAGTGGTCTCGGCTCTCACGACTGAGGTAGAGGTGGAGATTGCCGAGGCCCAAGAGGAGGTACCACCAGGACTTCCCGCCAACAAATCATTTGTACCCCTGCATCTTCGGCCTAAGGTGTTGAAGGAACACCACGATTCGGTACTGGCTGGTCACCCAGGGGTGAAGGGCACCTTAGAGCTGGTATCGCGTCGTTTCTGGTGGCCCAAAATCCGGCAGGACGTGGTCTCGTACGTGGCAGCTTGCATCACGTGCGCTAGGGCTAAGTCACCCCGAACCCGTCCTGCTGGCACGCTACAGCCTCTGGGGGTACCCAATAGGCCATGGACAGAAATCTCCATGGATTTTATCACTGACTTGCCAGCCTCGGCAGGGAACACTGTCATCAGGTGGTGGTTGACCGTTTTTCAAAGATAGCGCATTTTGTGGCATTGTCTTCTTTGCCCAATGCTAAGACGTTGGCTCAGGTATTTGTGAAGGAGGTGGTCAGACTCCACGGAGTACCGTCTGACATAGTATCTGATAGGGGTACGCAATTTGTGGCGAGGTTTTGGAAAGCTTTTTGCTCAAGGTTGGGGATCAAGTTGTCACATTCATCGGCGTTTCATCCACAGTCTAATGGACAAACTGAGCGCATGAACCAAAATCTAGAACAGTATTTACGATGCTTTGTGTCCGACAACCAGGAGGAGTGGTCTACTTTCCTTCCTCTGGCCGAATTCGCATTAAATAATCACCGCCAAGAGTCATCATAGAATCATAGAATCATAGAATCATAGAATCGTAGAGTTGGAAGGGACCTCCTGGGCCATCTGGTCCAACCCCCTGCTCAAAGCAGGATTCGCTAAATCATCCCAGTCAGATGTCTGTCCAGCCTCTGTTTGAAGACTTCCATTGAAGGAGAACTCACCACTTCTCGTGGCAGCCTGTTCCACTCATTGATCACTCTGTCAAAAAGTTTTTTCTAATATCTAATCTGTGTCTCCTCCCATTCAGTTTCATCCCATTGCTTCTAGTCTTTCCTTGTGCAAATGAGAATAAAGTTGATCCTTCTACAATGTGACAGCCCTTTAGATATTTGTAGACAGCTATTAAGTCTCCTCTCAGTCTTCTCTTTTGCAAACTAAACATTCCCAAATCCTGCAACCTTTCCTCATAAGACAGGGTTTGCAGACCGGTCACCATTCTGGTCGCTCTTTTCTGAACTTGCTCCAGTTTGTTGATGTCTTTTTTAAAATGTGGTGCCCAAAACTGGACACAATATTCCAGATGAGGTCTGACCAAAGAGGAGTAGAGGGAAATAATGACTTCACGTGATCTAGACTGTATGCTTCTGTTAATACATCCTAGAATTGCATTTGCCTTTTTTGCTGCTGCATCACACTGTTGACTCATATTCAGTCTGTGATCTATTAGTATACCCAAGTCTTTTTCACATGTGCTGTCACATAGCCCTATTCCTCCCATTCTATATATGCTTTTTCCATTTTTATTGCCCAGATGTAGTACTTTGCATTTCTCCCTGTTAAAAACCATTCTGTTAGTTGCTGCCCACTTCTCCAGTTTATTTAAATCTTTTTGAATCCTCTCTCTCTCTTCTCTAGTATTAGCTATCCCTCCTAGCTTTGTGTCATCAGCAAATTTAATCAGTTTACCCTCAATTCCTTCATCTAAATCGTTGATAAAGATGTTGAACAATACAGGGCCCAGGACAGAGCCCTGTGGTACCCCACTTGAGACATTCTTCCAACTGGATGTGCAGCCATTTACGACCACTCTTTGGGTCCGATCACTAAGCCAGTTATGAATCCACCTAACAGTTGCCTTGTCCATTCCATACTTAATCATTTTTTCAATAAGGATTGTATGAGAGACTTTGTCAAATGCTTTGCTGAAGTCAAGATATACTATATCTACAGCATTTCCTTGATCCACCCAATCAGTGATACCGTCATAGAAGGAAATTAAGTTAGTCTGACATGACTTATTAGTTACAAACCCATGCTGACTCTGTTTAATCACTTCATTCTTATCCAGGTATTGACATACATGTTGTTTAATAATTTGTTCAAAGATCTTTCCTGGTATAGAAGTCAGACTCACCGGCCTATAGTTACCTGGGTCCACCTTCTTCCCCTTTTTGAAGATAGGAACAACATTTGCTCTTCTCCAGTCTTCTGGCACTTCTCCTGTTCTCCAAGAATTTTCAAAGATTATAGAGAGGGGTTCAAAAATTTCTTCTGCTATCTCCTTCAGTACTCTGGGGTGTAATTCATCTGGACCTGGAGACTTGAATTCATTTAGGCTAGCTAAGTGTTTCCTCACTATCTTTCTGTTTATAGATATCCTGGATTCTTCTATTCCCTTAATAGGACAGTGAATAACAGTTGATGTTACATTTCCTTTCTGAGAGAAAACAGATGCAAAATAGGAATTTAAAAGTTCAGCCTTCTCAACATCCTGTCTTACCATTTCATCATTTTCATCCTGTAAAAATCCTATGGCATCTTTGACTTTTCTTTTACTTTTGACATATCCCCAAAATCCTTTATTGCTTTTGACATCTCTTGCAAGCCTCAATTCATTTTCAGCTTTAGATAATCTGATTTGTGCCCTGCAGGTTCTGCAGACAGCATTATATTCTTCTTTAGATATGCCTCCCTCTTTCCATTTTATAAACATTTTTTTCTTCCTTTTTAGCATGTGCTTAAGTTCTGTGTTCATCCATCCTGGTTTCCTTAACTGCTTCCTATTCTTCCCTCTTTTCGGAATTGTTAACAACTGTGCTTTGAGAATTTCATTTTTCAAGATTTCCCATCCTTCCTGGACATTTTTGTCTTTAAGGATATCCAGCCATTGGATCCCTCCAATTCTCTTTCTGAATCCCTTAAAATCTGCCTTTCTGAAATCTAACCTTGACGTCTGAGTCTTCACAGGTCTTCCGCCTCTAGTTATCCAAAATTCTAAAATAGCATGGTCGCTACCTCCTAGGGTCCCAGCCACTTTTACCTCCTCAACCATTTCCTCCCTGTTTATAAGGATTAGATCCAAAGTAGCAGTTCCCCTTGTTTTCTCCCTTACCTTTTGGAAGATAAAGTTGTCAGCAAGAGAGGATAAGAATTTCCTTGACCTGTTAGTTTTGCCTGAGAGAGATTCCCAACAAATGTCTGGATAGTTGAAATCTCCCATGACAACTATGTCATATTTTTTGGAGAACTTGGCCATTTGATGCATAAAGAGTTCATCCATAGCTTCAGGTTGCACAGGCGGCCTGTAGTAAATGCCTACAATGGTGTCCTTTCCATTGTTCTGTCCTTGTATTCTTACCCAAACAGTTTCCACAGAACTCCCAGTCTCTGAAGCTTCAATCTCTGTGCAGATATACGCGTTTCTAACATACAATGCGACACCCCCTCCTCGTTTATCAAGTCTGTTTCTTGCAAATAAGTTGTATCCTTCTAGTCTTGTATTCCAATCATGTGTATTGTCCCACCAAGTTTCAGTGATTCCAATGACATCATATTTCTTTTCCTGTGTTAGTAGTTCCAATTCTCCTTGTTTGTTGCCCATGCTTTGTGCATTAGTATAGAAACATTTTAGTTTGTGATTGGTTTCTCTTTCTCCAATATTTTTATTAATTAGATTCTTTCGTCTTTGTTCTTCCTTTCCACTTCTAATAGCAGAGTTCTCAATAGCATTTGTCAGGTGTATGGCTTTTTCTGGTCTTTTGCTTCCCTTCCCATGTTGTTCTAGTTTAAAGCTCTCCTTACAAGTGTAGCAAGGCGACTTCCAAATACATGCTTTCCAGTCTTCGTAAGGTGCACCCCATCTCTAGAAAGTAGTCCATCGTATAAGTAGTTCACTCCGTGATCCAGAAATCCAAATCGTTGCTGACGGCACCATCGACGTAGCCAGTTGTTCACCTGCAGAATCTTATTCCACCTCCTTGTTCCATGGCCATCCACTGGGAGGATGGAAGAGAAGACCACCTGCGCTCCCAGTTCTTTCACTTTCTTGCCTAAGTCTTCAAAGTCTCTGCAGATGGTTTCCAGGTCGTTTCTTGCGGTGTCATTTGTCCCCACATGTAGTAGCAGGAATGGGTAGTCATCTGTAGGTCTGAAGAGTCCTGATATCCTGTCAGACACATCTTTAATTTTTGCACCTGGAAGACAACACATTTCTCTTGAAGTTATATCCGGTCTGCAGATAGCGGCCTCAGTTCCTCTCAACAGGGAATCCCCCATCAGGAGAGTCTCCATTCTTTTGTGTGTACGGTCAACATCCTCAGTTTTGTACCTTACGTCAGGGTGACTCCGGGGGTGTCCCGGAGGAGGATCAGCTAGGAGCCCAATTGTCATCAGTCTGGAGGCGGGTGAAACAGCGTTTGTTGAGCATGAGTGCCAGGTACAAACGGGTGGCTGACAGTAGACGCGTGCCAGGTCCGGACCTGTGTGTGGGTGAATGGGTGTGGTTAGCTACGAAGAACATAAAACTCAAAATCCCTTCTTTAAAACTGGGTCCAAGGTTTATTGGGCCTTTTAGGATTTCTGCCATCATTAACCCAGTAGCTTATCGGTTGGAACTTCCCGCGGTGTACAAGATACACAACGTGTTTCACAGGGCTTTATTGAAAAAGGTGGTAGGCTTGGTGGACACGACGCCGATGCCACCTCCAGTCATGGTGGATGGCGAGTTAGAGTTCGAGGTCGCCAAGGTAGTGGACTCTCGAGTAGTACGCCGTACTCTTCAGTATTTGGTGCACTGGCGGGGGTATGGTCCAGAGGAGAGGTCTTGGGTTCCAGCCTCAGACATACATGCGGATCGGCTGGTCAGTTCTTTTCACCGTCGTCATCCGGACAAGCCGGGTCCTATGAGTCTTGAGGGCCCTGGGGTCCCTCGTAGAAGACGGGGTACTGTCATGTCGGACGCTGTTCACACCACAGCATCCGGCAGGCAGAGGTAGTTCCACCTCCAGCCACTATAGCCTCAGTGGCGCCGGCCTGATCTTCAGGCTCTCGGGGGTTAATCCTGCTGGAGACCAGGTTGGATGGTTAGTCACGCCCACGGTCTTTAAATAGTCATGCTGGCCTATGGGCGTCGCCGATTATAGCTTGTTTTTCATACCAAGTGGTTCCGGTCTGGAGTGGAGGTGTTCAAGAGAGAGAGATTCATATCTGGTGTCGTATGATCCGTCGTTATCCTTTCTCCTTCCCATATTTGTGTTTAGTTGTGCCCTGTTCACATTACTGTTTATTCCTGTGTGTGTGCGGCGCAGTGCAGTTTAAGTTCTCCCTGTCTGTCATTATTTGTGTGGGAGCTTTGGTGGTGACTTCTCACTGGGTGGAGGGTGGAGGGTTAAGTGCAGGGCTGAGCAGGAGATAAGGAAAGGTCGGAGGCTCAGGCATTTGCACCTTCAGCAAAAACCCTGGGTTGAGGGTCAGACAGGGTTTCCCCTAGTAAAGGGACACCACAGGGGCCCCGGGTATTTCAGCCTTAGTTGAACTAAGCCCCCGTGACACACCATCAGCCTCAGCGGTTACCACAGCCTCAGCCTTAGCGAATACCACAGGTGGCGTCACAAACTATATCTTATATAGGGTCCAGGATCCAGCAGGATGATGAGGAGCTCTCCTAGCCAGCGTCCTCTCCCGTTCACGGCATAGCCACCCCCCACCTTGAGATTGTTGATATCTTTCAACAATTTTGGTTCTCAAGTCCTCACAGTTCTCATCTTCTCTTTATGTCCTCCATGCTTAGTGTGGCACAGAGACATACATTTCAAAGATTGAGTCAACTTCTCCCCTTTTTATCTGGTGTCAGGTGTTATTTTCATATTGCCCCCAATTGGTTTTAAATTCTGCCTGGAATCTGCCTTAAAAAGAGCCTCAAAACCACTGCAAAAAGTGAATATAATCCACAGCAATACTACACAATGATCCCCCACTTATCGCGGGCATTACATTCTAAACCTCCAACACGATAGTTGAAAATCCCCCAAGTAAGAAACTTACATTTATTTTAGCATTTATATATTTTAAGGATTTACAAACTCCTCCCACACACTTATTTACCATTACCAGTCCCTTATTAGTCGGCCCCAGTTCCTTATTAACCTTTTGTACCTTTTTATAAACACTACTTATGTTCATAAACAAATTCTACATGATGAAGATGATGAATTAGCTGTGTAGTACTGATGATTGAAGGTGATGAAAATGGGATGAATGTACAGTACTGTACTGCACAGCATGGAAGAGCATTACAGCTCTCCTATTGGCACCACTTCATCAGGAACTTCTTCAGGTGAGGCAGTAGTATCTTCAGCCTCATCTGTAACTTTTACTACCACTAAATGCGTAACCAACCTCTTGTTCGAGTGATGAACATCGTCATGGAGAGATGCTGGTTCTGCTTCTTATGAACCATACGGAGGTCCTATTCCTCAACCAATCGATGAAGTACATTGCCCATTATGACCATGACTACAAGTCGATCAAGTGTTAGGCCAACCTCCTCCTCTTCTTAAACCCGTTGTTCAAACTGTTCCTCATCCTCTTCTTCACTTGGTGAAGGGTGTTTCCGTCTTCAGTAGTCATGTCATTGAAGCCCTCTCCTCCCGGTATTTTCACCAGCTTCACAGCCTAATCCACCGTAGAGTGATACATTTCATCAAGAGAAAGTCTGACACATCATTTTCTTTATGGTTTTTTGAACATTTTTTCAATATATTTTTTGTTTTTAAATATTTGATAGACTCTAAAAAAAAACAAGAAGTGGGAGAAAAGGTAGTCACTTATTAATTAGACAAATAGAAGAATATTTACCGTATACACTCGTGTATAAGCCGAGTTTTTCAGCACTTTTTGTGCAGAAAACACCCCCCTTGGCTTATACACGAGTCACGGTCCCAGAAAGCCGGCAGAGGAGGGGAGCAGCAGGTCACAGAGGCCACTAGCTTCCAGCACACCATACTCACATGCCTGCACGCCTCTCCGCTCCCTTAGGCATGGAGCGCATATTCATTACCTTAATGAGCAGTACCACGTGATCACTCGACAGGAAGAGCTGCAGGCTCCGGCAGCCAGAACGAGCTGCAAAGCCACCAGGGAGGTAAAAAGGATGGTTTTACCAGTTAAAGGGCGTGCTGGGTCTGCTGGACAATTGTTTCTCTAAGGATCATTGTGGATACAGGGACCTCATTGCCTATTGATCAGGCACCAGGAAGCCCTGGATGAGATCTGGTGTTGCCGCTGTGGAGTCTCTGATACTTGCCTGGAGTTCATCCTGAGCCATCTGATTCATGAATACAATGCCAGTCCTGTAGTGAACATTGGCACCGATGTATAATGAAGCTCTGCAGATTCCCGAGGGCTGGTTAACTCTTCAGCCACTGCACAGGTCTCTGCTGATGTCAGGGGGTGGTCTCACGGGCCCCCTGACTATTGTGCTCAGTGTTATAATTGTGTCCCCTTTATGTTGAAGGCTGGTCCTGGCCTATGAATAGCTGATAACAGGGACCCATAGATGCAGTACTGGAGTAGCGTGGGGGGGCGGTCCGCCTCAGGCGGCACGTGTGTGGGGGCAGCAAGGCAGCTCCTCAGCTGCTTTTAGTTAAGGCCCCAGCAGCCGTGTTGCTATGGTAACACTGTAGGACTACATTACCCGTCATGCCTCGGGCGTGCATTCCTGGTATGACCCCGCTGCAGCGCTGTAGATTGGCAGTCACATGACCGTGGGATCTGCCGAGGCTCCGGCTGTCACATGCCCAAACAGCGAGCGGAGCGGCCGCACAGCACGGAGCATGGCCAACAGGGTGTCGTGGTCCGGCCGGGAGCAGCTGGAGGAGGCCGGGGAGAGCACGCCGCTGCTGAACGGAGCCGGCAACCGGCAGGTGAGGGTGGGAGGAGGGATACTGGGAATTGGGGGGCTGTGCAGATAGGTGACCATGGCGAGGCTGTGCAGGGGAGGACATGGGGGGGCTCTGTAGGGAGAGGACATGGGGGGGCTCTGTAGGGAGAGGACATGGGGGGGCTCTGTAGGGAGAGGACATGGGAGTTCTGTAGGGGAGGACATGGGGGGCTCTGTAGGGGAGGACATGGGGGGCTCTGTAGGGGAGGACATGGGCTGTGCAGGGGAGGACATGGGGGGCTGTGCATGGGAGGACATGGGGGCTGTGTATGGGAGAACATGGGGGCTCTGTGCAGGGGGGGTACATGGGGAGGCTGTGTAGGGGAGGACATGGGAGGCTGTGCTGGGGGGTACACGGGGGGGCTGTGCAAGGGGAGAACATGAGGGCTCTGTAGGGAGTGTACTGTGGGTCTGTGCAGGGGAGGACACGTTGGTCTCCTTACACTGTTTTATGGTGCGGCTCTATGCAGGGCAGTGGTGGAGGTTCAGTAGGGTCAACAAGCTAATACATACATATATATATATATATATATAGAGAGAGAACTGCAAGAAGATGAAAGTCTAGAAATGTAGAAATAATAACAGCAGAGTTAGTAGTAGACTCAAAATTAGATCTTTGAGTGTAGTGTGGGCTCTTCGGATGCTTCCGGAATATCAACGACCAAAGGGGCGGCAAATTTTTCGACCGCCCCGGGCACCACAAACAGTTGCTATGCCACTGAGCTGCAGGAATGTATAATGTGTATAATGTGCACAGTAATGAATGTTCTAAATATTCACTGTCATTACCAAGAATTATCCGTGTTATATGGCCGGAACAAGATGCAGTGCCACAGACGGCGCGCAGGCAGGTAAATAGGATGGTTTTTTTCTTAACAGGAATCATACATACAAAGATAGGGGATAAGGAGCCATGCATACAATGACAGGGACGGGGGAACCATGCATACCACGGTAGGGATGAGTGGTCAATGCACACCCGGCTTATACTCAAGTCAATAAGTTTACCCAGTTTTTCGTGGCAAAAGTAGGTGCCTCGGCTTATACTCGGGTCGGCTTATACTTGAGTATATACGGTAATAGGTAAAACCTGACAAGTAGAGTTGAGCGAAACAGGTCGAAAAATTTCAAAAGTCGCCGACTTTTGGCAAAGTCGGGTTTCATGAAACGAAACCCGACCCTAGTATGAGGTCGGCCACGAGGTCGGCGACTTACGCGCCAAAGTCGCGTTTCAAAAGTTTGTTTTGCGCTCTTTTTCAGCCAATCAGGATCCACGGACACTGTGGGCAACGTGATGACATAGGCAGGGGTCACCACCATCTTTCAGAAGGGCATGCAAGTGATTGGCTTGCTTTTTGGGCGTCACAGGAGGTATAAAAGGGCATGCACGCCGACCGCCATCTTACTTCTGCCGATCTTAGCATAGGGAGAGGTTGCTGCTGCTGATTCTGTAGGGAGAGCGTTAGGCAGGGAAGAAGAAAAAAATACTGCTTCTGCTGCTAGCAATTTTGCCTGTACAACATACCAGTCACTGTGTGTGCAGTGCAAGGGGAGGCTATATTGTGGTAGATCAGCGGTGTTGGTTGTTAGGCTGCCTTCTAAGGCTTCCTGACAGCTGCATTGCTGTTTACCCACTGCTCTGCAAACTGCTTTTTTAAAAGCAATCCCAATTTTTTTTTTTGTCCTGCTGAGGTACTGAGCTGCAAACTGCTTTTTTAAAAGCAATCCCAATTTTTTTTTTTGTCCTGCTGAGGTACTGAGCGTGCATTTTTTCACACCATACAGCGGTGTACGCTCCTCACACAGTACCGTGTAATGGCTGTTATCACAGCCACAGTGAAGCTATCTGTGTGTCACTCTGTGAGAATAAGTCGAGGACATGTTCCGTTCTTACAGACCTGCACCTACTAGTTTTGTCTAGCTTTCAAACTTGTTTGGGTTGTTGAGAGGAGTAAAAAACCATCAAAAATTTCAATCCTGCATGATTCTACCAAGAAATGTGATTCTTCATTCAAAACGCCCAGTACAAAGCTGTGAAAAAAATGGTAGTTAATGGAAATAGTAAGTATTGCACTCAAACAGTTGATTAACCAAGGAGAGATGGCATGTACCCGAATAGAATTCTCCTAGAAGTAAAGGGTTAATATGTACATAGAACACAATTGGGTGAAAATATTAAATGGTCATAAGCAATATGTCCCGGACCTGAAGAAAGAAGCGGAGTTTTCCGAAACGCGTTGGTTTCGGCCCTTTTTGCCACCCGTACCTCCATCTAGCAGCAGTTAGGCGGCACCACGTGATCCACCGCGTCACACAGGTCCTGCTCCTACTGCACATCTGCCGGGACGCAGCTATCGACCAGAGTGACCGGATCCCTGCCGACAGCTGGAGCGCAGGAGCGCTGGTCTCACACTACACCTCGGCATATCGCCGCATCTCCCAGGTCCGACCTTTACTGCACCAGCCAGAACGCAGTCACCGGATTCTACGCAGACCATTGGAGGTATTGTGAGTAGCAACACTCACATACAACTATATATGGTGAAATCACCATGAACTGTTCAGCGCGCTATTTCACAGGGCACGAGCCCTCCACTCATTGGAGAATGTACTTGGTGTATCCGTCATCGGCCGGGGCAGCTCTCCCCACGGCTATAGACATTGGACTATTTTATGAATGCAGGTTTATACCAAGCATTAACTATGGACTAAGGATATAATCACACTCTTTATGCCGGGACATATTGCTCATGACCATTTAATATTTTCACCCAATTGTGTGTTCTATGTACCTATTAATCCTTTACTTCCTGCCGCTCTTATTTGCAGCCTCTAGGAGAATTCTATTCGGGTACGTGCCATCTCTCTTGGTTAATGCAGTTAAACTTAAAGTTTCAGAGTTAGGCAAGCCAGACAGGGGAATAACATGACACTGCTTGCTGAACCTGTCTACCACCACCCAGATACAAGTTTTCCCATCTGAGGGTGGCAAATCTGTAATGAAGTCCATGGAGATGTGGGTCCATGGACTCTCAGGGGTGGGCAAGGACTGAAGCCAGCCGGCAGGGCGGCTATGGAAGGATTTGGCACGGGCACAGACTTCACACGCAGAAACATAGTCCTTACAGTCCTTGGCCACCGTCGGCCACCAAAAGTTCCTGGTTACCAGCCTGGTGGTATTATTGAGACCGGGATGGCCTGCCAGGACAGAGTCGTGTGATTCTTTTAGAACCTGCAGACGAAGGTTAGCTGGAACAAACAATTTTTTGGGGGGCGTAGCGTCAGGGGCTTGCTCTGAAGACCTACGGATCTCCTCCAGAAGGTCCAAAGACACTGCCGACACGACGATTCCATTAGCCAATATCGGTACTGGTTCACAGTCCTCGGTCTGTGTGGGGCAAAAACTGCGAGAGAGGGCATCTGCCCTCACATTTTTAGTACCGGGGCGAAAAGTAATTAAAAAATCAAACCTGGAGAAAAAACAGGCCCACCTGGCCTGCCTGGGATTTAGTCTCTTAGCTGACTCTAGGTAGGTTAAGTTTTTGTGGTCTGTAATAACAGTGACCTTGTGTTTGGCACCTTTGAGGAAGTGGCGCCATTCCTCGAAGGCCCATTTGATCGCCAATAATTCTCAATTACCAATGTCATAGTTTCTCTCCGTGGTAGAGAATTTGTGGGAGAAAAACGCACACAGGCGAGTGAGGGATGCAGTGCCTTGCGATAGCACTGCTCCCACTCCAACCTCGGAGGCATCCACTTCCACAACAAATGGGCGGTCTAAGTCCAGTTGCACCAAAACTGGGTTGGCCACGAAGCACTCTTTCAGTGTGGAAAATGCCTGAATAGCCTCAGGATTCCAATTGGTCACGTCCGCCCCTTTTCGGGTAAGGTCCGTGAGTGGCTTGGCAATCTCCGAGAAACCCCTGATAAACTTGCGGTAGTAATTCGCGAATCCCAAAAACTGCTGCAGCGTCTTCAGCGATTTGGGTTGCACCCAAGCCTTAATAGGTTGAATCTTGGCAGGATCCATGCGAAACCCCTTGCCTGAGACCATGTATCCTAAAAACTGTACCTCTTCGGCAAAGAAAACACATTTTTCCAGTTTCGCAAACAAAAAGTGTTCTCGCAGTCTCTGCTGCACCGACCTGACGTGTTGAGTATGTGTCACAGGGTCAGCAGAGTAAATCAAAATGTCATCAAGATACACGACGACATACACCCCACAAATGTCTCTGAAAACATCATTGACGAAGTGTTGAAATACTGCAGGCGCGTTACTGAGTCCGAACGGCATTACCAGGTATTCAAAGTGACCAAGAGGTGTATTAAAGGCCGTTTTCCATTCGTCACCGTTTCTTATGCGGACCAGATTATATGCCCCCCGGAGGTCAAGTTTAGTAAACCAGTGGGCTCCCAGTAGCTGATTAAACAGATCAGGAATGAGTGGAAGCGGATACTGGTTTTTTACAGTAATAGCGTTAAGCTCACGACAATCTATACATGGTCTGAGTCCACCATCTTTTTTTCCTACAAAGAAAAACCCAGCCCCTACAGGTGAAGTGGAGGGTCTAATAAAACCTTTTCGCAGGCTGTCTGCTATGTAGTCATTCATGGCTACACGCTCAGGACCAGAGAGGTTAAATATTCTCCCCTTAGGGAGGCGGGCACCTGGGACCAAGTCGATAGGACAGTGATACTCTCTATGAGGAGGTAGTTTCTCAGACTCCACTATGGAGAAGACATCTTCATAATCTCTGAGCGCATATGGAATAGAGAGGTTTTTAATTTTAACTTGGTTCACTGACAGTGACATACAGTTACTCTGACACCATGGACTCCAGCGCACGATATCACATAAGCGCCAGTCAATAACCGGATTATGCTGGTGCAACCATGGCATGCCTAACATAACCGGATTAGATAAATTATGTAGAACAAAAAATGATATCTGTTCATTGTGTAATGCCCCCACTGACATAGTAATGTCTGCAGTAACAAACTCCACTCCACCCTGGATAATGTATGTACCATTGATAGCAGTGGTCTGAAAAGGGGCATTAAGTCTTAGCAGTGGTACACCGAGATTCCTTGCGAGCGAAAAATCCATGAAATAGCCCGCAGAACCACAATCCACATAAGCCTTCACATACAGGGATTTATTAGAAAATGAGTGTGAGACGGGTAACAAAAGTTTAGCCGCATTTGCGGGCAATACCTGAGCCTCTGTGCCAGCGCGACCAGAGCTGCCCAGAGGCCGACGTCCCAGGAATGTGGATCTCTGACGCTCAGCATTTCCCTGGCCTCCAGGCTGCAGCATGCTGGTGTAGGAAGATGGGAGTGTTCCTTCAGGCTGTGCTCTGGAGCAGGTGTTAGGCCAGGAAATCAGCTCAGACAGAAGAAGAAAAAAAAAAATTCAGGAGACTGCTTTTATATATGGTGAACATATACACAAAAAGCAAGTTTTTTTTCCTTGTATTATTTTGGGCCGGATATAATGTAACGTCCGTCTGCGGTCTGGGCTGCAGCCAGACAACACCCCGAGAAACACTGATACCCTTTACCCCTATACAGGGATCTGGATTTATAGCAGAGCCCAGGAGGTGCTGTCTGAATAGAAGCAGTGTCCAGAGCAGGACGGTCGCCAGAGAGGGAGTTCCAATACAGGACAAAAACGTGGTAGTATCCGGGTCTAAACCAGTCGGGCAGCAGGGTACAAAAACGTTAGGCAGAAGCAGAGTCAGAAGTCCAGGCCAAGGTCTGAGTCATAACCAGGAGGGCAGCAGAGATACAGAATCGTTAGGCAGAAGCAGAGTCAGAAGTCCAGGCCAAGGTCAGAGTCATAAATCAGGAGGGCAGCAGAGGTACAGAATCGTTAGGCAGAAGCAGAGTCAGAAGTCCAGGCCAAGGTCATAGTTATTCAACTATAGCAAGTAACACACAGGGGAACCAAGAATATATCCGGCGGCTTGCAAGACCATTCCCAAGGTATTTGAGGGATCAGGTCACCCCTCACAGGTTCCCGGACTGCTGATGTCATCAGTACCGCCCCAGGACCAGGCCAGATGATGATGCAGTAACCTTCTGATGACTGACAGAGGACCGGAGCCTGCGCCCACCAGATGCCTGCACAGGTGCCCTTACTCTGTCAGCACCATAACTCACGGGCGAGTCACGGCGCCTCCTAGTGACCGCGCCCAGAACAGCAGACCCCGAATTAAAAGGCAACGTGACAGACCGGCGCCTCCTAGAGGCTAAAGCCGGGACAGTAGGCCCTGAGTCTGATGCGACGGAACCATGGCCCCTCCCAGTGGCCGAGGCAGGAACAGCCGTCCCTGAGTCTGACGACGAAGTGGCGGTCCGGCGCCTCCTAGTGGCCGCGATCGGAACAGCAGGCCCCAAGTCTGGCGGCGACGTGACACCGGCAGCCAGAACGAGCTGCAAAGCCACCAGGGAGGTAAAAAGGATGGTTTTACCAGTTATAGGGCGTGCTGGGTCTGCTGGACAATTGTTTCTCCAAGGATCATTGTGGATACAGGGACCTCATTGCTTACTGATCAGGCACCAGGAAGCCCTGGATGAGATCTGGAGTTTCCGCTGTAGAGTCTCTGATACTTGCCTGGAGTTCATCCTGAGCCATCTGATTCATGAATACAATGCCAGTCCTGTAGTGAACATTGGCACCGATGTATAATGAAGCTCTGCAGATTCCCGAGGGCTGGTTAACTCTTCAGCCACTGCACAGGTCTCTGCTGATGTCAGGGGGTGGTCTCACGGGCCCCCTGACTATTGTGCTCAGTGTTATAATTGTGTCCCCTTTATGTTGAGGGCTGGTCCTGGCCTATGAATGGCTGATAACAGGGACCCATAGCTGCAGCACTGGAGTAGCGTGGGGGAGGGCGGTCCGCCCCAGGCGGCACGTGTGTGGGGGCGGCGCAGCAGCATGACAGCTCCTCGGCTGCTTTTAGGAAAGGCCCCAGCAGCCGTATTGCTATGGTAACACTGTAGGACTACATTACCCGTCATGCCTCGGGCGTGCGTTCCTGGTATGACCCCGCTGCAGTGCTGTAGATTGGCAGTCACATGACCGTGGGATCTGCCGAGGCTTCGGCTGTCACATGCCCAAACAACGAGCGGAGCGGCCGCACAGCATGGAGCATGGCCAATGTGGCCAACAGGGTGTCGTGGTCCGACCGGGAGCAGCTGGAGGAGGCCGGGGAGAGCACGCCGCTGCTGAACGGAGCCGGCAACCAGCAGGTGAGGGCGGGAGGAGGAATACTGGGAATTGGGGGGCTGTGCAGATAGGTGACCATGGCGAGGCTGTGCAGGGGAGGACATGGGGGGGCTCTGTAGGGGGAGGACGTGGGGGGCTGTGCAGGGGAGGACATGGGGGGGCTCTGTAGGGAGAGGACATGGGGGGGCTCTGTAGGGAGAGGACATGGGGGGGCTCTGTAGGGAGAGGACATGGGTGGGCTCTGTAGGGGAGGACATGGGCTGTGCAGGGGAGGACATGGGGGCTCTGTAGGAGGGACATGGGGGGCTGTGCAGAGGGAGTACATGGGGAGGCTGCGTAGGGGAGGACATGGGGGCTGTGCAGGGGGGTAAACGGGGGGCTGTGCAAGGGAGAACATGAGGGCTCTGTAGGGAGTGTACTTTGGTTCTGTGCAGGGGGAGGACACATGGGTCTCCTTACACTGTTTTATGGTGCGGCTCTATGAAGGGCAGTGGTGGCGGTTCAGTAGGGTCATCAAGCTAATACATACATATATATATAGAGAACTGCAAGAAGATGAAAGTCTAGAAATTTAGAAATAATAACAGCAGAGTTAGTAGTAGACTAAAAATTAGATCTTTGAGTGTAGTGTGGGCTCTTCGGATGCTTCCGAAATATCAACGACCAAAGGGGCGGCAAATTTTTCGACCGCCCCGGGCGCCACAAACAGTTGCTACGCCACTGAGCTGCAGGAATGTATAATGTGTATAATGTGCACAGTAATGAATGTTCTAAATATTCACTGTCATTACCAAGAATTATCCGTGTTATATGGCCGGAACAAGATGCAGTGGCACCGACGGCGCGCAGGCAGGTAAATAGGATGTTTTTTTTCTTAACAGGAATCATACCTACAAAGATAGGGGATAAGGAGCCATGCATACAATGACAGGGACGGGGGAACCATGCATACCACGGTAGGGATGAGTGGTCAATGCACACCCGGCTTATACTCAAGTCAATAAGTTTACCCAGTTTTTCGTGGCAAAAGTTGGTGCCTCGGCTTGTACTCGGGTCGGCTTATACTCGAGTATATACGGTAATAGTTAAAACCTGACAAGAATAAACAATAATTTGCAGTTAGCCCAATCGTGGGGATAAATAGCTGAGAAATAAATAGTGATTAGTATATCTTAATAAATATATTGCAATTCGCCCAGTACAAAGCTGTGAAAAAAAATGGTAGTTACTATTTCCATTAAGTATTACACTCAAACAGTTGATTAACCAAGAGAGATGGCATGTACCGAATAGAATTCTCCTAGAGGCTGCAAAAAAGAGCGGCAGGAAGTAAAGGGTTAATAGGTACATATAACACACAATTGGGTGAAAATATTAAATGGTCATGAGCAATATGTCCTGGCATAAAGAGTGTGATTATATCCTTAGTCCATAGTTAATGCTTGGTATAAACCTGCATTCATAAAATATTCCAATGTCTATAGCCGTGGGGAGAGCTGCCCCGGCCGATGACGGATACACCAAGTACTTTCTCCAATGAGTGGAGGGCTCGTGCCCTGTGAAATAGCGCGCTGAACAGTACAAGGTGATTTCACCATATATAGTTGTATGTGAGTGTTGCTACTCACAATACCTCCGATGGTCTGCGTAGAATCCGTTGACTGCGTTCTGGCTGGTGCAGTAAAAGTCGGACCTGGGAGATGCGGCGATATGCCGAGGTGTAGTGTGAGACCAGCGCTCCTGCGCTCCAGCTGTCGGCAGGGATCCGGTCACTCTGGTCGATAGCTGCGTCCCGGCAGATGTGCAATAGGAGCAGGACCTGTGTGACCCGGTGGATCACGTGGTGCCGTGTAACTGCTGCTAGATGGAGGTACGGGTGGCAAAAAGGGCCGAAACCAACGCGTTTCGGAAAACTCAGCTTCTTTCTTCAGGTCCGGGACATATTGCTTATGACCATTTAATATTTTCACCCAATTGTGTTCTATGTACATATTAATCCTTTACTTCTAGGAGAATTCTATTCGGGTACATGCCATCTGTCCTTGGTTAATCAACTGTTTGAGTGCAATACTTACTATTTCCATTAACTACCATTTTTTTCACAGCTTTGTACTGGGCGATTTGCAATATATTCATTAAGATATAATAATCACTATTTATTTCTCAGCTATTTATCTCCATGATTGGGCTAACTGCAGTTTATTGTTTATTCTTGTCAGGTTTTACCTATTAAATATTCTTCTATTTGTCTCATTAATAAGTGACTAGCTTTTCTCCCACATCTTGGTTTTTTCAGCGCGAGTCTATCTCAAATATTTATAATCCTTTCGATTTCCTTGTGGTTGGTATCTAGAGTCGCAGCAGTTACAAAACCTTTTACACAGGCGCCACTTTATCGCTATCCTTCATTTTTTTGTTTTTAACAATTTTTCCCTGGATCTGTAGCTGGATATTTCCTGCTTTTGAATTGCCTCCTATATACAGTATGAGCCTGCACATTGCTACCTATATACAGTATGAGTCTGCACATAGCCTCCTATATACAGTAGCAAAAAAAAAAATGATTGAATGATAGTAATGGTTTTGGGTCCTTTCTGTAAAAATCGTATGGGTATCTTTTTAGTCTTGGTTTTAGTTTTCTGTTTTTAATTATTTTTTCCTGTGCTTATACTCCAGTTCTCTATCTTCGCATCGCAATATATGATCTGGCATGGAATTCATTGTTGAGGGCATTTCAAGATTTTATGAAGAAACACTCCTCTCACAAGAAATCTACGGCTCTTTTCGTACCCATTGGGTCTTCAATATTTCATATTTGTTCACATTTTTATTCATTTTTTCTTTTTTGTTTATTTCATTTACATTTGTATTTGTTTTATTTTTATATATATTTTTTTCACTCATTTATTTTTTTCACAATTTTCTTTGTGTATTTGTGCTATGTATTATGCATTATACATAATTGTGTGTATAATTACTTTATGATATATGACATTTGATGTATGTATTGAATGCCATGTGTTATTTTTATGTACATTTGTTTTTTAACAGAGACATGATATATAGTTGTTATAGTTATAAAATTTATTGCTTGCATAGTGTGCTTATAATTGACACATATGTGTGTGCCTTTGCACTCTATGTCAGGCACACACATAAAAGGCAAATGCAATTCTAGGATGTATTAACAGAAGCATACAGTCTAGATCACGTGAAGTCATTATTTCCCTCTACTCCTCTTTGGTCAGACCTCATCTGGAATATTGTGTCCAGTTTTGGGCACCACATTTTAAAAAAAGACATCAACAAACTGGAGCAAGTTCAGAAAAGAGCGACCAGAATGGTGACCGGTCTGCAAACCATGTCTTATGAGGAAAGGTTGCAGGATTTGGGAATGTTTAGTTTGCAAAAGAGAAGACTGAGAGGAGACTTAATAGCTGTCTACAAATATCTAAAGGGCTGTCACATTGTAGAAGGATCAACTTTATTCTCATTTGCACAAGGAAAGACTAGAAGCAATGGGATGAAACTGAATGGGAGGAGACACAGATTAGATATTAGAAAAAACTTTTTGACAGAGTGATCAATGAGTGGAACAGGCTGCCACGAGAAGTGGTGAGTTCTCCTTCAATGGAAGTCTTCAAACAGAGGCTGGACAGACATCTGACTGGGATGATTTAGCGAATCCTGCTTTGAGCAGGGGGTTGGACCAGATGGCCCAGGAGGTCCCTTCCAACTCTACGATTCTATGATTCAGGCATATTCACTTTAATGGTTCATACACACCGCTATAATTATTTCAGCATCATTATGTTTTATCCCCTCACTTTCAACACTTGCTATCACTTTAAGTAGTGATTATTATTCTTCATAATTATTTTATTTTCTTGTCCTCACTTGAGCGCATGCCCAGTTCTGTCCTCCCTAGGAGCCGTCTGACGTGCTCAGTCTGGTATGTGGCTGTCTCTGGCTGTTTTGCAGCTTGAGCCGCTTTCATGCTGATGAGCGCTGATCATAGACTCCCTGTTCATAGTGGGGACTCAACAGCGCATGCGCCGATAATGCTGTGGACGTTTAGAACTGGATACTATTGACGTCATTGTGGACACTACAGCGCAGGTCCTGAATTTTACAAGCTTTATTAGGGAAAGCGGTTTATTGGTTGACCGCACTATATAAACTAGATCCGGGGCACTTGTAAACCACGCCTCCTGAGGAAGCTGCGGCGTAACGCGCATAGGGGCGGCAGGTTTTACAGCGACATACACTACACATGTAAGTTGTTACTTTCTGATGCAGTCCTTGTATCTTACTCTGGAATTTGTATAGACAGTTTTTACTCTGTGTACACTTAACGCCTACCAGGCTTATTTGATACAAGGCACTTGTGCACTTTATATTCAGCAGTTTACTCTGGGCACTTATTGTATGCAAAACCTTATCTGGGCATACATATTATGTAAATGGGGAGTTTGCGGTTTACTATGCATTCTATTTGTGAAAGGAAAGCAAAGAAACTACATGTTTTATACAGATAAAAACTTTATTAACTGTCAAGGTGCTGGTTTACTTATATTGTGTTTATGTCTGCTGTAACTTGCATTTAGCATTTATGCTCTGTTAATTATTCTAAATAAATTATTTCGCTTGAAAAACTCCAATTTTGATCTCTTGTGATGCTTAATAGCTCATTTATGAGATTTTTTTTGCTACTATATTTCCAGTGAGTTGAGCCTTTGAAGATTTTTTTCCAGTATTTGGGATATATTTGTACTTTATCCTATATACAGTATGAGTGTCAGAGACACCGCACTACACTTGCTCATAGAGCCAGTGCGCGTGTCCTGAGTACAGAAGCAGTGCTAAACGAGGTACAGGAGGAATAAACAGACGGGAGGTCAGACAAAGCCAAAGGTCATACACAGGATCACAGTACAGTACCAGGGATGAGACAGAGCGGATAATCAGGGCCAAGCCGAGATCAAAACCAAACAGACATATAAGGTACCAGGCAGAATCCAAAGCGATATCCAGAGAACAGACCGAGTCATACACAGAGAATCAAGTAACCAGAACACAGCACAAACACACTTAGGGGTCACCACACAAATGCCAAGGGCAAGAGTATAACTGACAGGGATGGGAGCATCCTGAGGCTATAAGAAGCCTCCCCCAGACCCAGGGAGAGGCCACAATCATAGCCCCAGGTGTGCAGGTAAGCCTGCATCGGGATCACAACCTTTAACCACAGAAATGCCAATCATCAGCACTGGTTCCAAACATTAACCCCACGTGTGCGAGTCAAACCCGCACTGAGATCATGACAGTACCCCCCTCTCAACGGGGGGCCTCTGGACCCCCAGGCTTGCCCGGGTACTTAGCATGGAAAGCCCGTACCAGGCGATCAGCATGCATCAACCGGGCCGCTACCCAGGACCTGTCCTCCGGTCCATACCCCTTCCAATGAACCAGGTACTGTACCGACCGCCGTACCAACCTGGAATCTACGATATGACCAACCTCGTACTCCACCTGCCCCTCGACCAAAACAGGAGAAGCAGCAGACTCGGAGTCTCCCCGGACTGCTTCAAAAGGTTTCAGTAGAGATTTGTGGAAGACGTTAGGGATCTTGAAAGAGGGTGGAAGGCACAGCCTATACGCCACTGGATTGATTTTTTCCACAATCTTGTACGGACCAATGAATTTGGGTCCTAACTTGGCTGACGGAATCTTTAACTTAATGTTTCGCGTGGAGAGCCAAACTTTCTCTCCCACCCGAAACATGGGACCAGGTGTTCGTTTCCTGTCCGCGAAATACTTATACCTGCCTTGAGACCTGGATATACGCCGCTGGACTTCTGCCCATGTATTTTTTAACCGCTGAACAGAGTCCTCAGCCCCGGGGCACCCCGAATCCAGACGAGAAAACTCACCGAAATGAGGACTGAACCCATAGTTAATCAAGAAAGGGGACCTACCAGTGGATTGACTCACCCGACTATTGAAGGCAAATTCAGCTAACGGCAGTGCATCACACCAGTCACTCTGTCTAGCAGAGGTTAGACACCTGAGGATCTGTTCCAGGGACTGGTTAGTGCGCTCCGTCTGCCCATTGCTCTCAGGATGGTATGCAGACGAAAAGGACAGAGACATACCTAATTTTTTGCAGAAAGCACGCCAAAACTTAGCCACAAACTGCACACCACGATCAGACATCACATTCAGGGGTACCCCATGCAACCGGATCACATGCTGCACAAACAACCTGGACAACGTCTCAGCTGACGGTAGTGCGGACAGGGGTACGAAATGAGCCTGCTTAGAAAACCTGTCCACCACTACCCATACCACTGTATTACCCTTAGATGGAGGGAGATTGGTAACAAAATCCATGGATAAGTGAGTCCATGGCCTTTCGGGCACTGCCAAGGGTATCAGCTCCCCTGCCGGCCGGCTATGAGAGCTTTTAGAACGAGCGCAGACCCCACAACCAGCAATGAATTTTTTTATGTCCGAACCAAGGGTAGGCCACCAAAAGATCCTAGCCACCGCCAGACGTGTGGCTGAAATACCAGGGTGAGCACTCAGCTTGGATTCATGGAACTCCTGCAAGAGTTTCAGGCGAAGTTGCTCTGGGACAAACAACTTCCCCTCCGGCTTGGCCGCCGAGGCCTGCGACTGGGCCCCCTGAATCTCCCGTTCCAATTCAGATGAGACCTCTGCTATCACAACCCCAGGGTGAAGAATGGAGGACGGTGGCTCAGGGGGCGACACCGGCTGAAAACTGCGTGATAAGGCGTCAGCCTTGACATTTTAAGACCCTGGACGAAATGTAATTGTAAACTGAAAACGGGGAAAAAAAAGTGACCAACGGGCTTGTCTGGGCATTAGTCTTTTAGCAGACTCAATGTACGACAAATTTTTGTGATCCGTGATCACCGTAACCGGGTGACTGGCCCCCCTCCAAAAAGTGCCTCCATTCTTCAAACGCCAATTTGACCGCAAGAAGCTCTCTATTGCCTACGTCGTAATTTCTTTCCGCAGCAGAGAACTTCTTGGAAAAGAAAGCACATGGCCTGAGGTTGGTTAGAGTGGCAGGCCCTTGGGACAACACCGCCCCCACCCCCACCTCAGAGGCATCCACTTCCACGACAAATGGTTTGGACGGATCTGGCTGCACTAACACAGGAGCAGACATAAAACATTTTTTCAGCGTCGCAAAGGCCGCTTTTGCGAGCGAGGACCAATTTCTCACATCCGCACCTTTGCATGTTAGATCCGTGAGAGGTTTGACCACTTGCGAAAACCCCTGGATAAATTTGCGGTAATAATTGGCGAACCCCAAGAAGCGCTGAAGACCCTTAAGATCTCGGGGTTGCACCCAATCCGCAATGGCCTGCACCTTCTTGGGGTCCATGCGAAAACCCTCACCGGATACAATTAACCCCAAAAAGGACAACTCTTGTACACAGAATACACATTTTTCCAATTTGGCATACAAATGATTTTCTCTCAGCCTTTGGAGCACAGTTCGTACATGTTCCAAATGAGAATACTTGTCGGGGGAATATATCAAAATATCATCTAAGTAGCTAACGACAAAACGACCAATGAGATCTGAGAATACCACGTTGATGAAATTCTGAAATATGGCAGGGGCGTTGGTAAGACCAAACGGCATGACTACATTTTCAAATAGTCCCTCGGTCGTGAGGAAGCGGTTTTCCATTCATCCCCCTCTCGGACCCTTATCAAATTATATGCCCCCCGAAGGTCCAGTTTAGAAAACCACTTTGCCCCTGATAGTTGGTTACATAAATCGGGAATCAACGGAAGGGGGTACGTATTCCGTACAGTAATTTGATTAAGCTCCCGGAAGTCGAGACAGGGACATAACCCGCCATCTTTTTTCTTTACAAAAAAGAAACCTGCCGCCACAGGTGAGACTGAAGGACGTATGTGTCCTTTGCGCAGACTTTCAGTAATGTACTCCTTCATAGCCAAGCGCTCAGGACCGGACAAATTAAACAGACGGGCTTTGGGTAATTTAGCCCCCGGGGCCAGCTCAATAGCGCAGTCAAAGGGTCTATGTGGCGGTAACGTCTCGGCCTCGCTTTCGGAGAATACATCTTCGAAGTCCTTCAGGCATTCCGGAATACCTTCCAGCTCGACAGATGATACAGACACAGATTTAACAGGTTCAACCAGCAGTGCGGCTTTATCATATAACTCAAAATCATTAAACCCCCATTGTACAATCTCCCCCATTTTCCAGTTAATAACTGGGTTATGGTGTTGTAACCAGGGCATGCCCAACACCAACCCTGCAGGTAGATTGTCCAGCACACAACAACTTATGTTTTCCACATGAGTAGCGCCCACTCTGAGCGAAAACACATCAGACATAAAGCGAATTCCCTCCTTAGTGAGGGGAGATGAGTCAATGGCCATCACCTTGATCGGAACCTTGAGCCTAACTGTCCCTATCTTGCAGTGTGTGACCAATTGGGAGTCAATAAGATTAATAGATGATCCGCAGTCCACAAAGGCTGTAGAGGAAAAAGAACTACCATCCACAACCAGTTCCACAGGCAGTACTACTTTAGAAGACGAGGAAAATGGTACCTGAGGGTCTGAGCAGCCTCCCCGTTGACTACCCAGACCTAGTCGTTTCCCGCCGACCGGGTTTGAAGACGGGCAATTCGGGCACTCCCTTTTCCAATGTCCCGTTTTACCGCAGTAAAAGCATAACTGCTTGTCCTTCCGGCGTTTCCTCTCCGTATCCTTCAGGGAGAGGGCGCCTACATCCATGGGCTCAGGGGCAGTCTCTTTTCCACTGGGGAATAATGGAGTATCCACCTGCATCACCCCTCTGGCCCGCAGCCTGCGGTCCATCCGGACGGCCTGGGTCATGGCGTCCTCGAGAGAGTTAGGTGGGGGATGTAACGCCAAGGCATCCAGCCGCTCGGACAAGCCTCTGCGAAAGAGTCCTCGGAGTGCGGCGTCGCTCCAAGAGACCTCTGCCGCCCAGCGGCGGAACTCAGAACAAAACCACTCAGCTGTGTGTTTCCCCTGACAGACACTCATCACCATGTCCTCTGCCAATCGCACTCGGTCAGGTTCATCATAAATGTGCCCAAGGGCCTCAAAGAATGCGTTCACTAACATACGTTCAGGAGCAGAGGAAGACAGAGAGAAAGCCCATGCTTGCGGAGCCCCCCGAAGTAGGGAAATAATGACCCCCACCCTCTGGAACTCATCCCCAGAAGAGCGGGGCCTTAGAGAAAAAAAAAGCTTGCATCCTTCTCTGAAAGACCTGAACTCCTTTTTATCCCCTGAGAAAAGGTCTGGTAACTTGACCTGAGATTCGGGGGATGCTAATGACACATCCCTACCCCCAGAACCAGAAGCCCCTGCATCAACAGCCCCCTGCACAGTAACCACCAACTGTTGATGGGTATGGGCCATCGTGCGTTGTTCCACATTGAGCTTATGGAACATTTGGGTCAGGTGCTTGACCTGATCAGCCAAGGCTTGTATGGGATCCATGAGGATAACACACACTTTTTTTTTTTTTTCTTCAGAAAAAAAAAAACTGAAAGGGTCAGTTATAATGTCAGAGACACCGCACTGCACTTGCTCATAGAGCCAGTACGCGTGTCCTGAGTACAGAAGCAGTGCTAAACGAGGTACAGGAGGAATAAACAGACGGGAGGTCAGACAAAGCCAAAGGTCATACACAGGATCACAGTACAGTACCAGGAATGAGACAGAGCGGATAATCAGGGCCAAGCAGAGATCAAAACCAAACAGACATATAAGGTACCAGGCAGAATCCAAAGCGATATCCAGAGAACAGACCGAGTCATACACAGAGAATCAAGTAACCAGAACACAGCACAAACACACTCAGGGGTCACCACACAAATGCCAAGGGCAAGAGTATAACTGACAGGGATGGGAGCGTCCTGAGGCTATAAGAAGCCTCCCCCAGACCCAGGGAGAGGCCACAATCATAGCCCCAGGTGTGCAGGTAAGCCTGCATTGGGATCACAACCTTTAACCCCAGAAATGCCAGTCATCAGCACTGGTTCCAAACATTAACCCCACGTGTGCGAGTCAAACCCGCACTGAGATCATGACAATGAGCCTGTACATCGATTCCTATATACAGTATGAGGCTGCATATAGCCTCCTATATAAAGTATGAGCCCACATAGCCTCCTGTATACAGTATGAGGCCGCATATAGCCTTCTATATACAGTATGAGCCTGCAAATTGCTTCCTATATACAGTATGAGGCCACATATAGCCTCCTATATACAGTATGAGCCTGCACATCGCTTCCTATATACAGTATGAGGCCACATATAGCCTCCTATATACATTATGAGCACCCACATATAGCCTCCTGAATACAGTTTTTGCCTCCTATATACAGTATGAGCCTGCACATTGCTTCCTATATACAGTATGAGCCTGCACATAGCCTCCTATATACAGTATGAGCCTGTACATCACTTCCTATATACAGTATGAGCACCCACATATAGCCTCCTATGTACAGTATGAGCCTGCGCATTGCTTCCTATAAACAGTATGAGCATCCACATAGCCTCCTAAGTACAGTATGAGCCTGCACATCGCTTCCTATAAACAGTATGAGCCTGCACATCGCTTCCTATAAACAGTATGAGCCTGCAAATCGCTTCCTATATACAGTATGAGCCCACATATAGCCTCCTGAATACAGTATTTGCCTCCTATATACAGTGTGAGTCCCCATATAGCCTTCTATATACAGTATGAGCCTGCACATCGCTTCCTATATACAGTATGAGGCCACATATAGCCTCCTATATACAGTATGAGCACCCACATATAGCCTCCTGTATACAGTATGATGCTGCATATAGCCTACTATATACAGTATGAGCCTGTACTTCGCTTCCTATATACAGTATGAGGCCGCATATAGCCTCCTATATACAGTATGAGCACCCACATATAGCCACCTGAATGCAGTGTTTACCTCCTATATACAGTATGAGCCTGCACATTGCTTCCTATATACAGTATGAGCCTGCACATAGCCTCCTATATACAGTATGAGCCTGTACATCGCTTCCTATATACAGTATGAGGCTGCATATAGCCTTCTATATACAGTATGAGCCCACATAGCTTCCTGTATACAGTATGAGGCCGCATATAGCCTTCTATACACAGTATGAGGCCGCATATATTCTCCTATATACAGTATGAGCCTGCACATCTCCATTACCATCTGTACTCAGTGCCCTGGTTTGCAACTCAAAATGTGAGTAAAAGCGTAAAGACTGCACCCCGCTGTGTTCTCCTGTTTATTTGCTGCATCACCTCAGCCCTGCATTACACCCCCCTTGTCTTGTAGACGAGTCACGGTCCCAGAAAGCCGGCAGAGGAGGGGAGCAGCAGGTCACAGAGGCCACCAGCTTCCAGCACACCATACTCACATGCCTGTACGCCTCTCCGCTACCTTAGGCGTGGAGCGCATATTCAGTACCTTAATGAGCTTTACCACGTGATCACTCGTCAGGAAGAGCTGCAGGCTCCGGCAGCCAGAACGAGCTGCAAAGCCACCAGGGAGGTAAAAAGGATGGTTTTACCAGTTATAGGGCGTGCTGGGTCTGCTGGACAATTGTTTCTCCAAGGATCATTGTGGATACAGGGACCTCATTGCCTACTGATCAGGAACCAGGAAGCCCTGGATGAGATCTGGAGTTTCCTATTGAATAATGAATGTTTTGAATTTTCTCCAAAAGTAAAGTAGTTGTAAACTCATCCTTTTAGAAACTTTTTTGGGCTGTTGAGAGGAGTAAAAAAACATCAAAAATTTCAATCCTGCATGATTCTACCAAGAAATGTGAGTGTTCATTCAAACCGCTGGTTTTTGCTATTTTGGGCCCTATTGAATAATTAATGTTTTGATTTTTCTCCAAAAGTAAAGTAGTTGCAAACTCATCCTTTTAGAAACTTGTTTGGGCTGTTGAGAGGAGTAAAAAAAAATCAAAAATTTCCATCCTGCACGATTCTACCAAGAAATGTGAGTGTTCATTCAAACCGCTGTTTTTTGCTATTTTGGGCCCTATTGAATAATGAATGTTTTGAATTTTCTCCAAAAGTAAAGTAGTTGCAAACTCATCCTTTTAGAAACTTGTTTGGGCTCTTGAGAGGAGTAGAGAATCATCAAAAATTTCAATCCTGCACAATTCTACCAAGAAATGTGAGTGTTCATTCAAACCGCTGGTTTTTTTTTCTTTTGGTTTCTATTGAATAATGAATGTTTTGAATTTTCTCTAAAAGTAAAGTAGTTGCAAACTCATCCTTTTAGAAACTTGTTTGGGCTGTTGAGAGGAGTAAAAAAACATTAAAATTTTCAATCCTGCACGATTCTACCAAGAAATGTGATTGTTCATTCAAAACGCTGCTTTTGCTATTGGGCTCTATTGAATAATGAATGTTTTGAATTTTCTCCAAAAGTATGATTCACATAAAGTGAAGGCGGCGAGTACCGGACGTGAGGGAGATCTGGCTGCAACATCTGTCACCCCATTGATCTGGCTGGCTAGGCGGTATGGCTGATCTGGCTGGCTAGGCGCTATGGCTGATCTGGCTGGCTAGGCCTTATGGCTGATCTGGCTGGCTAGGCGGTGTCCCCTTCCTCCCATTGTGGAGTGATGAAGCTCCAGGTCTCCAGACACATCAAGTATGGCTTCCGTCTATGGCTGAATGACTTATGGTTCTGGAATCTTCTCCTGCATCATAGATGCATGTGTTTATGACATCAGCGCAGTTGCCATAGTTATCACAGGTGTTTTATACTGTGGTTTCATTGGCTAGAAAGTCCCTCTCAGTGTTCCAAAGAATTAACCCTTGAATGACTGGTATTGTGCCTTTCTCCAGAAGCCTGTAAAATAAACTTGTCACTAGACAGGACCATTATCATTATTATATTTTAAAGTTGCCCCAACCAAAGTCTAATAAGTGAGCGCATCTAGAGTTGATGTGTAACAAGTGCAATCATTCCATTAAGCCCTACTAAATGCATAAATGCACAATATGAGAACAGAGCAGTCTCATAGAAAATTAATGATACCAAGGTAAATGCAGTTAGATATGGGATGCTATATAGGGGCTCATACTGTATATAGGAGCTATATGGGGACTCACACTGTATATAGGAGGCAAACACTGTATTCAGGAGGCTGTATGGGGACTCACACTGTATATAGGAGGCAATATGGTGGCAAACAATGTATTCAGGAGGCTATATGTGAGTGCTCATACTGTATATAGGAGGCTATATGGGGACTCACACTGTATATAGGAGGCAAGCACTGTATTCAAGAGGCTATATGTGGGCTCATACTGTATATAGGAAGCAATTTGCAGGCTCATACTGTTTATAGGAAGCGATGTGCAGGCTCATACTGTACATAGGAGGCTATGTGGATGCTCATACTGTTTATAGGAAGCAATGCGCAGGCTCATACTGTACATAGGAGGTTATATGTGGATGCTCATACTGTATAGCTATATGAGGCTATATGCAGCCTCATACTGTATATATGAAGTGAAGTACAGGCTCATACTGTATATAGGAGGCACAAACTGTATTCAGGAGGCTATATGTGGGTGATCATACTGTATATACTGTAGGAGGCTATGTGGGCTCATATTGTATATATGAAGCAATGTGCAGGCTCATACTGTATATAGGAGACTATATGCGGCCTCATACTGTATACAGGAGGCTATGTGGGCTCATACTGTATATAGGAGGCTATATGCAGCCTCATACTGTATATAGGAAGTGATGTACAGGCTCATACTGTATATAAGAGGCTATGTGCAGGCTCATACTGTATATAGAAAGCAATGTGCAGGCTCATACTGTATATAGGAGGTAAACACTGCATTCAGGAGGCTATATGTGGGTGCTCATACTGTATATAGGAGGCTATATGCGGCCTCATACTGTATATAGGAGGCTATATGCAGCATCATACTGTATACAGGAGGCTATATGTGGGTGCTCATACTGTATATAGGAGGCTATATGTGGCCTCATACTGTATATAGGAATCGATGTGCAGGCTCATACTGTATATAGAAGGCTATATGGGGACTCACACTGTATATAGGAGGGAAATACTGTATTCAGGAGGCTACATGTGGGCTCATACTGTATATAGGAAGCGATGTGCAGGCTCATACTGTTTATAGGAAGCGATTTGCAGGCTCATACTGTACATAGGAGGCTATGTGGATGCTCATACTGTTTATAGGAAGCAATGCGCAGGCTCATACTGTACAAAGGAGGCTATATGTGGGTGCTCATACTGTATATAGGAGGCTATATGCGGCCTCATACTGTATATAGGAAATGATGTACAGGCTCATACTGTTTATAGGAGGCTATGTGCAGGCTCATACTGTATATAGGAAGCAATGTGCAGGCTCATGCTGTATATAGGAGGCAAAAACTGTATTCAGGAGGCTATATGTGGGTGCTCATACTGTATATAGGAGGCTATATGCGGCCTCATACTGTATATAGGAAGCGATGTGCAGGCTCATACCGTACATAGGAGGCTATATGTGGCCCCATACTGTATATAGGAAGCGATGTGCAGCCTCATACTGTATATAGGAGGCTATGTGGGCTCATATTGTATATAGGAAGTAATGTGCAGGCTCATACTGTATATAGGAGACTATATGCGGCCTCATACTGTATATAGAAGGCTATATGCGGCCTCATACTGTATACAGGAGGCTATGTGGGCTCATACTGTATATAGGAGGCAATATGCAGCCTCATACTGTATATAGGAAGCGATGTACAGGCTCATACTGTATATAGTATAAAGTGCAAATATATCCCAAATACTGGAAAAAATTCTTCAAAGGCTCAACTCACTGGAAATATAATAGCAAAAAAAATATCATAAATGAGCTATTAAGCATCACAAGAGATCAAAATTGGAGTTTTTCAAGCTAAATAATTTATTTAGAATAATTAACAGAGCATAAATGCTAAATGCAAGTTACAGCAGACATAAACACAATATAATTAAACCAGCACCTTATCATTTTCACTTTTAACAGCCAATCAGAGCGATTGTAGACATGTGGGGGTGAAGCCACCCCACCTGTGGAGAAGTACAAAGCCCCCTGTGTGTGTGGGTCGGGTGGGGTCACTAAAAGGTCAGTCACCCGACCCGCAGGAGGGCAATTAATTCATGACGCCACATAGGCGTCACTGGTCAGATTGGCACAGCTTTTCATGATGCCTATGTGGAGTCATTGGTCGGGAAGGGGTTAAAGGAGCATACACGCCTTTGCACAGTGGGGGTATTAATATTTTCTATGGGACACTAATTTTTGGGGGAGGGAGTAATCATAGTAATGGCACAGTTTTTTAAAATATTGGGGTCAGTATCCTATGCCTCAGGTAAGCAGAGCGGGGAGTTTTTGTAGGTTGGGAATAAATGAGACATCAGTAGAAATGTGAGATGTCAAATGTGTTTTTGTTGTAATCTGTGCAGATGAGTTGTGGCTGGAGAAGTGGTAATGGAGGTCTGGGCCTGATGAAAAAGACAGGAAAAGTGAGCGACCCAAATCAGAAAGATTGTCAGCTGTAAGGTTCTATATATAACTACTGTACTCACGTGTATGTTCTGTGGGACTAGTATCTACCAATATACGATAACAGTAAGATGGTAATATTGCTCTTTTTAGTAGACTATTTTTTTATTTAGTGACCGCTAAATTTGTTTCAGTCTATGTAGTAGTAGGTGTATGGTGGTGTCATTGGTCTCTGTATAGTGTTTTGTTATGTAAAGGTAATGGTTATATTATATTATGTATTTGCTGAGTAGTGGTGATGGTGGTGGACATTGAGTAGTTTTATTGTTTTGGTCTTTTATAGTAGTAATTTTGATAATATTGGTCTTTGCATTGTATGTTTTTGGTTAGCAACAGTGGTATACTGTACTTATATATCTATAGATGCTCTTTAGATGATTATAGGGGGTCAGATGGGTAGACATGCACTTTGAGGCATGGACCCCTGAACTTTTAGAACCCTAGCAATGTCCCTGCTGTAATGTGTGTTTACTTGTCAGTGTTTCTAGAGATATATGTATGTTTGTCAGTAAGCTCAGTTATGGTACCATATCTAAGCAGTAAGCTTGGTTCTGGTTCTGTATTGATGTAGTAATCTAGTTTCTTGTACCATATGCATGCCGTAAGCTTGGTTCTGTTCCCATATCTGTGAAGTAGACATATTAAGCTTGGTTCTGCTCCCTTATATCTGTAGTAAACTCGGTTCTGCTCCCTTATCTCTGTAGTAAGATCGGTTATGCTCCCATAGCACTGTAGTAAGCTCGGTTCTGCTCCCATGTCTCTCTCGTAAGGTTGGTTCTGCTCCCTTATCTACATAGTAAGGCTCGTTTCACACTAGCGTTTGATCGCGCAGCGCATCGTGCACACGCGCAATGTCCCCCTATCTTTAACATGGTGATCGCAGGGTCTTGCGAATGTACGCGCTCTTCAGCGTTTAGCGTGCGCTGCGCATTTTACAGGTGTGCGCCCAGACGCGACGTACGCTACATGTTGCATTTTTTTTTCCGGCGGCATCATTAAAAAAATCGCGCTCGCACGTGTGCGCCCAAAAATAGCATTACAGTCTATGTGGTTGCTGATGAGCGCTTGGCACCGCGCACGTCAGCGCCTTGTGCGCACACGCGATTTGAGTAAACAATGACTAGACACTTGTCTAGAACTCCCCCTAAACAAGCAACATTGTTTTGGAGGAGTGTACATAAAAGAATGTGTCTTCAGGGTCAGACAATTACTCTACATAATGCCTTGCAGAGACCAGACAAGCATTCTACAAGAGCCTTCTACCTGTGGATTCAAGCTTCAGGAGCCAAAATGTGAGTATTCTTAAAAATAATGTCTGTGTGTCCTGTACAATTTATTATGTACTAATGTATTTTTTGCTTTCTTTTCAGCATGTCTTCTTCCGGATCGGTCTATTCGCCATCTCGGCAAGAACTGGCCCAAGCTCATCGTGAGGTGAGAATCTTGCTGCCTTTTGATAAGTATAGCTGCCTCTAGAAATGTATTTTAATTTTTTCTTTCTTTACAGACATCGGACACGGGAAGTGAAAATGGAGTGCGGGAGCGGTCTGTACGGGAGCAGTCGGAGCGGTCTGAGCGGGATCCGTCTGAGGATTCTGAGCGGGAGCAGCATAGTCAAGTCGTGGCGAGGAGACCCAATGTGAGTATATATATTTTTTTTTTCTGTCTTTATTTCTCTTGCTTCTTTTCTGTTTCTTTTTGTATCTTTTCCAAACTTCTAAACATTCTATATTTTTTTTTCTAGGTTCCACAGCGGGATGACGAAGAAGTCTACACAGACAACGAGCACCTCATCCGCCTCGTTGAGGAGCGCATCCCATTGTGGGACAGCCGTGACCAGCAGTACAAAGACACAGTGGTGACCCGGCAGCTCTGGAATGAGGTGGCCGCAGTGATGGATGGCTTGGACAGTGCCTCTGCAGCTTCAAAAAGGGTGTTCAGTAAGTATAAAGATGCTCTGTGATATAGCATTTATTTTTGGACCTGATGGTGCTGATGTGTTTTTTGCAAGATATATTCTTGCATTAAACACACCAATGCCTGGTGGAAAACTGTGATTGATTTGTGTCTTGAACTGCTGCATTGTTTTTTGGACCTGACGGTGGTGGTGTTTTTTTGGCAAGATATATTCTTGCATGAAAACCACCAAAGCCTTGTTGAGAACTTTGATTGATTTGTGTCTTCAACTGCTGCATTGTTTTGTGGACCTGACTGTGGTGGTGTATTTTTGGCAAGATATATTCTTGCATGAAAAGCACCAATGCCTTGTTGAGAACTGTGATTGATTGGTATTTTCAACTGCTGCATTGTTTTGTGGACCTGACGGTGGTGGTGTTTTTTGGCAAGATATATTCTTGCATGAAAAGCACCAATGCCTTGATGAGAACTGTGATTGATTTGTGTCTTCAACTGCTGCATTGTTTTGTGGACCTGACGGTGGTGTTTTTTTTGGCAAGATATATTCTTGCATGAAAAGCACCAATGATGGAATCCTCTGTTTGAAAATTTTTTAGCAACTGAGCTATGGATTTCATTACAACATGATCTGTTGGTAGACCTTGTGGAGTGGATTTGGGGAATGCTGCTGGATCTAGTGTGTTCAATATTACTAGAATGTAGAGACTGCTGTGGAAAAGACAAGTCATATAGGTATTATCTACATGACTTGGAGTCAGACACACTCCAAATAGAAAGACAGGCTTGTCTCCCTTTGAAGTCCTGTTTGGTAGTGCACCAAAGACTGGTCTGTACTTCCCACAGGTGCTACAAATGCAACACGGTTCTATGACAGCCTATGTCCAGGCCTTGCAGGAAAGACTTAAAGTGGTGCATAAACATGTGTTCTCATCCATTCCAGATCCTAATGTCAGTGCAGATGTGCATCAGCTCAATCCAGGTGATTGGGTGGTTATACGCAGACACGTGAGAAGGAGCCTGAACCCATGATTTGACGGCCCCTTCCAAGTCCAGCTGACCACATCCACCTCAGTAAAACTTGAGTCACTGCAAGAAGGTCCTTTCAACAGCAGAATGACTGTTCTCCTAATCACCTTGCTGGCAGTGGCAGGGTTACTGCACTCTACAGAGACACAGGACAAACTCTTAAATGCTGACTGGGACAACAAACTTATTCAACATCATGCTCTTCTTATAAAAGACATGGAAGGACAGAAACCAAAAGACTGTTGGATCTGTACACACAGCCCAGTATCTGCAAGGACTATACCATACTTAGCCTTACCTATGGAGCCATGGAATAATAATAAATCTAATAATAATCTTTATTTTTATATAGCGCTAACATACTCTGCAGCGCTTTACAGTTTGCACACATTATCATCACTGTCCTCAATGGGGCTCACAATCTAAATTATTCAATAGGGCCCAAAATATCAAAAACCAGCGGTTTGAATGAACACACATTTCTTGGTAGAATCATGCAGGACTGAAATTTTTGATGTTTTTCTACTCCTCTCATGAGCCCAAACAAGTCTCTAAAAGCATGAGTTTGCAACTACTTTACTTTTGGAGAAAATTCAAAACATTCATTATTCAATAGAGCCCAATAGCAAAAATCAGGTTTTGAATGAAGAATCACATTTCTTGGTAGAATCATGCAGGATTGAAATTTTTGATGTTTTTTTACTCCTCTCAACAGCCCAAACAAGTTTCTAAAAGGATGAGTTTGCAACTACTTTACTTTTGGAGAAAATTCAAAACATTCATTATTCAATAGGGCCCAAACTATCAAAAACCAGCGGTTTGAATGAACACACATTTCTTGGTAGAATCGTGCAAGACTGAAATTTTTGATGTTTTTCTACTCCTCTCATGAGTCCAAACAAGTCTCTAAAAGCATGAGTTTGCAACGACTTTACTTTTGGAGAAAATTCAAAGCATTCATTATTCAATAGAGCCCAATAGCAAAAATCAGGTTTTGAATGAAGAATCACATTTCTTGGTAGAATCATGCAGGATTGAAATTTTTGATGGTTTTTTACTCCTCTCAACAGCCCAAACAAGTTTCTAAAAGAATGAGTTTGCAACTACTTTACTTTTGGAGAAAATTCAAAACATTCATTATTCAATAGGGCCCAAAATATCAAAAACCAGCGGTTTGAATGAACACACATTTCTTGGTAGAATCATGCAGGACTGAAATTTTTGATGTTTTTCTACTCCTCTCATGAGCCCAAACAAGTCTCTAAAAGCATGAGTTTGCAACTACTTTACTTTTGGAGAAAATTCAAAACATTCATTATTCAATAGAGCCCAATAGCAAAAATCAGGTTTTGAATGAAGAATCACATTTCTTGGTAGAATCATGCAGGATTGAAATTTTTGATGTTTTTTTACTCCTCTCAACATCCCAAACAAGTTTCTAAAAGGATGAGTTTGCAACTACTTTACTTTTGGAGAAAATTCAAAACATTCATTATTCAATAGGGCCCAAACTATCAAAAACCAGCGGTTTGAATGAACACTCACATTTCTTGGTAGAATCGTGCAGGACTGAAATTTTTGATGTTTTTCTACTCCTCTCATGAGCCCAAACAAGACTCTAAAAGGATGAGTTTGCAACTACTTTACTTTTGGAGAAAATTCAAAACATTCATTATTCAATAGAGCCCAATAGCAAAAACCAGCGTTTTGAATGAAGAATCACATTTCTTGGTAGAATCATGCAGGATTGAAATTTTTGATGGTTTTTTACTCCTCTCAACAGCCCAAACAAGTTTCTAAAAAGATGAGTTTTGCAACTGCTTTACTTTTCTAGAAAATTCAAAACATTCCTTATTCAATAGGGCCCAAAATATCAAAAACCAGTGGTTTGAATGAACACTCACATTTCTTGGTAGAATCATGCAGGACTGAAATTTTTGATGTTTTTCTACTCCTCTCATGAGCCCAAACAAGTCTCTGAAAGCATGAGTTTGCAACTACTTTACTTTTGGAGAAAATTCAAAACATTCATTATTCAATAGAGCCCAATAGCAAAAATCAGGTTTTGAATGAAGAATCACATTTCTTGGTAGAATCATGCAGGATTGAAATTTTTGATGGTTTTTTACTCCTCTCAACAGCCCAAACAAGTTTCTAAAAGAATGAGTTTGCAACTACTTTACTTTTGGAGAAAATTCAAAACATTCATTATTCAATAGGGCCAAAATATCAAAAACCAGCGGTTTGAATGAACACACATTTCTTGGTAGAATCATGCAGGACTGAAATTTTTGATGTTTTTCTACTCCTCTCATGAGCCCAAACAAGTCTCTAAAAGCATGAGTTTGCAATTACTTTACTTTTGGAGAAAATTCAAAACATTCATTATTCAATAGAGCCCAATAGCAAAAATCAGGTTTTGAATGAAGAATCACATTTCTTGGTAGAATCATGCAGGATTGAAATTTTTGATGGTTTTTTACTCCTCTCAACAGCCCAAAAAAGTTTCTAAAAGGATGAGTTTGCAACTACTTTACTTTTGGAGAAAATTCAAAACATTCATTATTCAATAGGGCCCAAAATATCAAAAACCAGCGGTTTGAATGAACACACATTTCTTGGTAGAATCATGCAGGACTGAAATTTTTGATGTTTTTCTACTCCTCTCATGAGCCCAAACAAGTCTCTAAAAGCATGAGTTTGCAACTACTTTACTTTTGGAGAAAATTCAAAACATTCATTATTCAATAGAGCCCAATAGCAAAAATCAGGTTTTGAATGAAGAATCACATTTCTTGGTAGAATCATGCAGGATTGAAAATTTGATGATTTTTTACTCCTCTCAACAGCCCAAACAAGTTTCTAAAAGGATGAGTTTGCAACTACTTTACTTTTGGAGAAAATTCAAAACATTCATTATTCAATAGGGCCCAAAATATCAAAAACCAGCGGTTTGAATGAACACACATTTCTTGGTAGAATCATGCAGGACTGAAATTTTTGATGTTTTACTACTCCTGTCATGAGCCTAAACAAGTCTCTAAAAGCATGAGTTTGCAACTACTTTACTTTTGGAGAAAATTCAAAACATTCATTATTCAATAGAGCCCAATAGCAAAAACCAGCGTTTTGAATGAAGAATCACATTTCTTGGTAGAATCATGCAGGATTGAAATTTTTGATGGTTTTTTACTCCTCTCAACAGCCCAAACAAGTTTCTAAAAAGATGAGTTTTGCAACTGCTTTACTTTTCTAGAAAATTCAAAACATTCCTTATTCAATAGGGCCCAAAATATCAAAAACCAGTGGTTTGAATGAACACTCACATTTCTTGGTAGAATCATGCAGGACTGAAATTTTTGATGTTTTTCTACTCCTCTCATGAGCCCAAACAAGTCTCTGAAAGCATGAGTTTGCAACTACTTTACTTTTGGAGAAAATTCAAAACATTCATTATTCAATAGAGCCCAATAGCAAAAATCAGGTTTTGAATGAAGAATCACATTTCTTGGTAGAATCATGCAGGATTGAAATTTTTGATGGTTTTTTACTCCTCTCAACAGCCCAAACAAGTTTCTAAAAGAATGAGTTTGCAACTACTTTACTTTTGGAGAAAATTCAAAACATTCATTATTCAATAGGGCCAAAATATCAAAAACCAGCGGTTTGAATGAACACACATTTCTTGGTAGAATCGTGCAGGACTGAAATTTTTGATGTTTTTCTACTCCTCTCATGAGCCCAAACAAGTCTCTAAAAGCATGAGTTTGCAATTACTTTACTTTTGGAGAAAATTCAAAACATTCATTATTCAATAGAGCCCAATAGCAAAAATCAGGTTTTGAATGAAGAATCACATTTCTTGGTAGAATCATGCAGGATTGAAATTTTTGATGGTTTTTTACTCCTCTCAACAGCCCAAAAAAGTTTCTAAAAGGATGAGTTTGCAACTACTTTACTTTTGGAGAAAATTCAAAACATTCATTATTCAATAGGGCCCAAAATATCAAAAACCAGCGGTTTGAATGAACACACATTTCTTGGTAGAATCATGCAGGACTGAAATTTTTGATGTTTTTCTACTCCTCTCATGAGCCCAAACAAGTCTCTAAAAGCATGAGTTTGCAACTACTTTACTTTTGGAGAAAATTCAAAACATTCATTATTCAATAGAGCCCAATAGCAAAAATCAGGTTTTGAATGAAGAATCACATTTCTTGGTAGAATCATGCAGGATTGAAAATTTGATGGTTTTTTACTCCTCTCAACAGCCCAAACAAGTTTCTAAAAGGATGAGTTTGCAACTACTTTACTTTTGGAGAAAATTCAAAACATTCATTATTCAATAGGGCCCAAAATATCAAAAACCAGCGGTTTGAATGAACACACATTTCTTGGTAGAATCATGCAGGACTGAAATTTTTGATGTTTTACTACTCCTCTCATGAGCCTAAACAAGTCTCTAAAAGCATGAGTTTGCAACTACTTTACTTTTGGAGAAAATTCAAAACATTCATTATTCAATAGAGCCCAATAGCAAAAATCAGGTTTTGAATGAAGAATCATATTTCTTGGTAGAATCATGCAGGATTGAAATTTTTGATGGTTTTTTACTCCTCTCAACAGCCCAAACAAGTTTCTAAAAGGATGAGTTTGCAACTACTTTACTTTTGGAGAAAATTCAAAACATTCATTATTCAATAGAGCCCAAAATATCAAAAACCAGCGGTTTGAATGAACACACATTTCTTGGTAGAATCATGCAGGACTGAAATTTTTGATGTTGTTCTACTCCTCTCATGAGCCCAAACAAGTCTCTAAAAGCATGAGTTTGCAACTACTTTACTTTTGGAGAAAATTCAAAACATTCATTATTCAATAGAGCCCAATAGCAAAAATCAGGTTTTGAATGAAGAATCACATTTCTTGGTAGAATCATGCAGGATTGAAATTTTTGATGTTTTTTTACTCCTCTCAACAGCCCAAACAAGTTTCTAAAAGGATGAGTTTGCAACTACTTTACTTTTGGAGAAAATTCAAAACATTCATTATTCAATAGGGCCCAAACTATCAAAAACCAGCGGTTTGAATGAACACTCACATTTCTTGGTAGAATCGTGCAGGACTGAAATTTTTGATGTTTTTCTACTCCTCTCATGAGCCCAAAAAAGACTCTAAAAGGATGAGTTTGCAACTACTTTACTTTTGGAGAAAATTCAAAACATTCATTATTCAATAGAGCCCAATAGCAAAAACCAGCGTTTTGAATGAAGAATCACATTTCTTGGTAGAATCATGCAGGATTGAAATTTTTGATGGTTTTTTACTCCTCTCAACAGCCCAAACAAGTTTCTAAAAGGATGAGTTTGCAACTACTTTACTTTTCTAGAAAATTCAAAACATTCCTTATTCAATAGGGCCCAAAATATCAAAAACCAGTGGTTTGAATGAACACTCACATTTCTTGGTAGAATCGTGCAGGACTGAAATTTTTGATGTTTTTCTACTCTTCTCATGAGCCCAAACAAGTCTCTAAAAGCATGAGTTTGCAACTACTTTACTTTTGGAGAAAATTCAAAACATTCATTATTCAATAGAGCCCAATAGCAAAAATCAGGTTTTGAATGAAGAATCACATTTCTTGGTAGAATCATGCAGGATTGAAATTTTTGATGGTTTTTTACTCCTCTCAACAGCCCAAACAAGTTTCTAAAAGGATGAGTTTGCAACTACTTTACTTTTGGAAAAAATTCAAAACATTCATTATTCAATGGGGCCCAAAATATCAAAAAACAGCTGTTTGAATGAACACACATTTCTTGGTAGAATCATGCAGGATTGAAATTTTTGATGTTTTTCTACTCCTCTCATGAGCCCAAACAAGTCTCTAAAAGCATGAGTTTGCAACTACTTTACTTTTGGAGAAAATTCAAAACATTCATTATTCAATAGAGCCCAATAGCAAAAACCAGCGTTTTGAATGAAGAATCACAATTCTTGGTAGAATCATGCAGGATTGAACTTTTTGATGGTTTTTTACTCCTCTCAACAGCCCAAACAAGTTTCTAAAAGGATGAGTTTGCAACTACTTTACTTTTCTAGAAAATTCAAAACATTCCTTATTCAATAGGGCCCAAAATATAAAAAACCAGTGGTTTGAATGAACACTCACATTTCTTGGTAGAATCGTGCATGACTGAAATTTTTGATGTTTTTCTACTCCTCTCATGAGCCGAAACAAGACTCTAAAAGGATGAGTTTGCAACTACTTTACTTTTGGAGAAAATTCAAAACATTCATTATTCAATAGAGCCCAATAGCAAAAACCAGCGTTTTGAATCAAGAATCACATTTCTTGGTAGAATCATGCAGGATTGAAATTTTTGATGGTTTTTTACTCCTCTCAACAGCCCAAACAAGTTTCTAAAAGAATGAGTTTGCAACTACTTTACTTTTGGAGAAAATTCAAAACATTCATTATTCAATAGGGCCCAAAATATCAAAAACCAGCGGTTTGTATGAACACTCACATTTCTTGGTAGAATCGTGCAGGACTGAAATTTTTGATGTTTTTCTACTCCTCTCATGAGCCCAAACAAGACTCTAAAAGGATGAGTTTGCAACTACTTTACTTTTGGAGAAAATTCAAAACATTCATTATTCAATAGAGCCGAATAGCAAAAATCAGGTTTTGAATGAAGAATCACATTTCTTGGTAGAATCATGCAGGATTGAAATTTTTGATGTTTTTTTACTCCTCTCAACAGCCCAAACAAGTTTCTAAAAGGATGAGTTTGCAACTGCTTTACTTTTGGAGAAAATTCAAAACATTCATTATTCAATAGTGCCCAAAATATCAAAAACCAGCGGTTTGAATGAAGAATCACATTTCTTGGTAGAATCATGCAGGATTGAAATTTTTGATGGTTTTTTACTCCTCTCAACAGCCCAAACAAGTTTCTAAAAGGATGAGTTTGCAACTACTTTACTTTTGGAGAAAATTCAAAACATTCATTATTCAATAGAGCCCAATAGCAAAAATCAGGTTTTGAATGAAGAATCACATTTCTTGGTAGAATCATGCAGGATTGAAATTTTTGATGTTTTACTCCTCTCAACAGCCCAAACAAGTTTCTAAAAGGATGAGTTTGCAACTCCTTTACTTTTGGAGAAAATTCAAAACATTCATTATTCAATAGGGCCCAAACTATCAAAAACCAGCGGTTTGAATGAACACACATTTCTTGGTAGAATCGTGCAAGACTGAAATTTTTGATGTTTTTCTACTCCTTTCATGAGCCCAAACAAGTCTCTAAAAGCATGAGTTTGCAACTACTTTACTTTTGGAGAAAATTCAAAACATTCATTATTCAATAGAGCCCAATAGCAAAAATCAGGTTTTGAATGAAGAATCACATTTCTTGGTAGAATCATGCAGGATTGAAATTTTTGATGTTTTTTTACTCCTCTCAACAGCCCAAACAAGTTTCTAAAAGGATGAGTTTGCAACTACTTTACTTTTGGAGAAAATTCAAAACATTCATTATTCAATAGGGCCCAAAATATCAAAAACCAGCGGTTTGAATGAACACACATTTCTTGGTAGAATCATGCAGGACTGAAATTTTTGATGTTGTTCTACTCCTCTCATGAGCCCAAACAAGTCTCTAAAAGCATGAGTTTGCAACTACTTTACTTTTGGAGAAAATTCAAAACATTCATTATTCAATAGAGCCCAATAGCAAAAATCAGGTTTTGAATGAAGAATCACATTTCTTGGTAGAATCATGCAGGATTGAAATTTTTGATGTTTTTTTACTCCTCTCAACAGCCCAAACAAGTTTCTAAAAGGATGAGTTTGCAACTACTTTACTTTTGGAGAAAATTCAAAACATTCATTATTCAATAGGGCCCAAACTATCAAAAACCAGCGGTTTGAATGAACACTCACATTTCTTGGTAGAATCGTGCAGGACTGAAATTTTTGATGTTTTTCTACTCCTCTCATGAGCCCAAAAAAGACTCTAAAAGGATGAGTTTGCAACTACTTTACTTTTGGAGAAAATTCAAAACATTCATTATTCAATAGAGCCCAATAGCAAAAACCAGCGTTTTGAATGAAGAATCACATTTCTTGGTAGAATCATGCAGGATTGAAATTTTTGATGTTTTTTTACTCCTCTCAACAGCCCAAACAAGTTTCTAAAAGGATGAGTTTGCAACTACTTTACTTTTGGAGAAAATTCAAAACATTCATTATTCAATAGGGCCCAAAATATCAAAAACCAGCGGTTTGAATGAACACACATTTCTTGGTAGAATCATGCAGGACTGAAATTATACTGTATATAGAAAGCTATATGGGGACTCACACTGAATGAATGAAGTGATTAAACAGAGTCAGCATGGGTTTGTAACTAATAAGTCATGTCAGACTAACTTAATTTCCTTCTATGACGGTATTACTGATTGGGTGGATCAAGGAAATGCTGTAGATATAGTATATCTTGACTTCAGCAAAGCATTTGACAAAGTCTCTCATACAATCCTTATTGAAAAAATGACTAAGTATGGAATGGACAAGGCAACTGTTAGGTGGATTCATAACTGGCTTAGTGATCGGACCCAAAGAGTGGTCGTAAATGGCTGCACATCCAGTTGGAAGAATGTCTCAAGTGGGGTACCACAGGGCTCTGTCCTGGGCCCTGTATTGTTCAACATCTTTATCAACGATTTAGATGAAGGAATTGAGGGTAAACTGATTAAATTTGCTGATGACACAAAGCTAGGAGGGATAGCTAATACTAGAGAAGAGAGAGAGAGGATTCAAAAAGATTTAAATAAACTGGAGAAGTGGGCAGCAACTAACAGAATGGTTTTTAACAGGGAGAAATGCAAAGTACTACATCTGGGCAATAAAAATGAAAAAAGCATATATAGAATGGGAGGAATAGGGCTAAGTGACAGCACATGTGAAAAAGACTTGGGTATACTAATAGATCACAGACTGAATATGAGTCAACAGTGTGATGCAGCAGCAAAAAAGGCAAATGCAATTCTAGGATGTATTAACAGAAGCATACAGTCTAGATCACGTGAAGTCATTATTTCCCTCTACTCCTCTTTGGTCAGACCTCATCTGGAATATTGTGTCCAGTTTTGGGCACCACATTTTAAAAAAGACATCAACAAACTGGAGCAAGTTCAGAAAAGAGCGACCAGAATGGTGACCGGTCTGCAAACCCTGTCTTATGAGGAAAGGTTGCAGGATTTGGGAATGTTTAGTTTGCAAAAGAGAAGACTGAGAGGAGACTTAATAGCTGTCTACAAATATCTAAAGGGCTGTCACATTGTAGAAGGATCAACTTTATTCTCATTTGCACAAGGAAAGACTAGAAGCAATGGGATGAAACTGAATGGGAAGAGACACAGATTAGATATTAGAAAAAACTTTTTGACAGTTAGAGTGATCAATGAGTGGAACAGGCTGCCACGAGAAGTGGTGAGTTCTCCTTCAATGGAAGTCTTCAAACAGAGGCTGGACAGACATCTGACTGGGATGATTTAGCGAATCCTGCTTTGAGCAGGGGGTTGGACCAGATGGCCCAGGAGGTCCCTTCCAACTCTATGATTCTATGATTCTATGACTGTATATAGGAGGCAAATACTGTATTCAGTAGGCTATATGTGGGCTCATACTGTATATAGGAAGCGATTTGCAGGCTCATACTGTTTATAGGAAGCGATGTGCAGGCTCATACTGTATATAGGAGGCTATGTGGATGCTCATACTGTTTATAGGAAGCAATGCGCAGGCTCATACTGTACATAGGAGGCTATATGTGGGTGCTCATACTGTATATAGGAAGCTATATGCGGCCTCATACTGTATATAGGAAGTGATGTACAAGCTCATACTGTATATAGGAGGCAAAAACTGTATTCAGGAGTCTATATGTGGGTGCTCATACTGTATATAGGAGACTATATGCAGCCTCATACTGTATATAGGAAGCATATATGCAGGCTCATACCGTACATAGGAGGCTATATGTGGCCTCATACTTTATATAGGAAGCGATGTGCAGGCTCATACTGTATATAGGAGGCTATGTGGGCTCATATTGTATATAGAAGCAATGTGCAGGCTCATACTGTATATAGAAGGCTGTATGTGGCCTCATACTGTATACAGGAGGCTATGTGGGCTCATACTGTATATAGGAGGCTATTTGCAGCCTCATACTGTATATAGGAATCGATGTACAGGCTCATACTGTATATAGGATAAAGTACAAATATATCCCAAATACTGGAAAAAATTCTTCAAAGGCTCAACTCACTGGAAATATAGTAGCAAAAAAAATCTCATAAATCAGCTATTAAGCATCACAAGAGATCAAAATTGGAGTTTTTCAAGCTAAATAATTTTTTTAGAATAATTAACAGAGCATAAATGCTAAATGCAAGTTACAGCAGACATAAACACAATATAATTAAACCAGCACCTTGACAGTTAATAAAGTTTTTATCTGTATAAAACATGTAGTTTCTTTGCTTTCCTTTCACAAATAGAATGCATAGTAAACAGCAAACTCCCCATTTACATAATATGTATGCCCAGATAAGGTTTTGCATACAATAAGTGCTCAGAGTAAACTGCTGAATATAAAGTGCACAAGTGCCTTGTATCAAATAAGCCTGGTAGGCGTTAAGTGTACACAGAGTAAAAACTGTCTATACAAATTCCAGAGTAAGATACAAGGACTGCATTAGAAAGTAACAACTTACATGTGTAGTGTATGTCGCTGTAAAACCTGCCGCCCCTACGCGCGTTACGCCGCAGCTTCCTCAGGAGGCGTGGTTTACAAGTGCCCCGGATCTAGTTTATATAGTGCGGTCAACCAATAAACCGCTTTCCCTAATAAAGCTTGTAAAATTCAGGACCTGCGCTGTAGTGTCCACAATGACGTCAATAGTATCCAGTTCTAAACGTCCACAGCATTATCGGCGCATGCGCATGCGCTGTTGAGTCCCCACTATGAACAGGGAGTCTATGATCAGCGCTCATCAGCATGAAAGCGACTCAAGCTGCAAAACAGCCAGAGACAGCCACATACCAGACTGAGCACGTCAGACGGCTCCTAGGGAGGACAGAACTGGGCATGCGCTCAAGTGAGGACAAGAAAATAAAATAATTATGAAGAATAATAATCACTACTTAAAGTGATAGCAAGTGTTGAAAGTGAGGGGATAAAACATAATGATGCTGAAATAATTATGGCGGTGTGTATGAACCATTAAAGTGAATATGCCTGACATAGAGTGCAAAGGCACACACATATGTGTCAATTATAAGCACACTATGCAAGCAATAAATTTTATAACTATAACAACTATATATCATGTCTCTGTTAAAAAACAAATGTACATAAAAATAACACATGGCATTCAATACATACATCAAATGTCATATATCATAAAGTAATTATACACACAATTATGTATAATGCATAATACATAGCACAAATACACAAAGAAAATTGTGAAAAAAATAAAAAATGAGTGAAAAAAATATATATAAAAATAAAACAAATAAAAATGTAAATGAAAAACAAATAAAAAAAGAAAAAATGAATAAAAATGTGAACAAATAATATGAAATATTGAAGACCCAATGGGTACGAAAAGAGCCGTAGATTTCTTGTGAGAGGAGTGTTTCTTCATAAAATCTTGAAATGCCCTCAACAATGAATTCCATGCCAGATCATATATTGCGATGCGAAGAGTACTGGAGTATAAGCACAGGAAAAGCACAGGAAAAAATAATTAAAAACCGAAAACTAAAACCAAGACTAAAATGATACCCATACGATTTTTACAGAAAGGACCCAAAACCATTACTCTCATTCAATCATTTTTTTTTTGCTACTGTATATAGGAGGCTATGTGCAGGCTCATACTGTATATAGGAAGCAATGTGCAGGCTCATACTGTATATAGGAGGTAAATACTGCATTCAGGAGGCTATATGTGGGTGCTCATACTATATATAGGAGGCAAAATGCGGCATCATACTGTATATAGGAAGCGATGTGCAGGCTCATACTGTATATAGAAGGCTAAATGCAGCCTCATACTGTATATAGGAGGCAAATACTGTATTCAGGAGGCTATATGTGGCCTCATACTGTATATGGGAAGCGATGTGCAGGCTCATACTGTATATAGGAGGCTATATGCGGCCTCATACTGTATGTAGGAGGCTATATGCGGCCTCATACTGTATGTAGGAGGCTATATGCGGCTTCATACTGTATGTAGGAGGCTATATGCGGCCTTATACTGTATATAGGAAGCAATGTGCAGACTCATACTGTATATAGGAGGCAATTCAAAAGCAGGAAATATCCAGCTACAGATCCAGGGAAAAATTGTTAAAAACAAAAAATGAAGGATAGCGATAAAGTGGCGCCTGTGTAAAAGGTTTTGTAACTGCTGCGACTCTAGATGCCAACCACAAGGAAATCGAAAGGATTATAAATATTTGTGATAGACTCGCGCTGAAAAAACCAAGATGTGGGAGAAAAGCTAGTCACTTATTAATGAGACAAATAGAAGAATATTTAATAGGTAAAACCTGACAAGAATAAACAATAAACTGCAGTTAGCCCAATCGTGGGGATAAATAGCTGAGAAATAAATAGTGATTATTATATCTTAATGAATATATTGCAACTCGCCCAGTACAAAGCTGTGAAAAAAATGGTGGTTAATGGAAATAGTAAGTATTGCACTCAAACAGTTGATTAACCAAGGAGAGATGGCATGTACCCGAATAGAATTCTCCTAGAAGTAAAGGGTTAATATGTACATAGAACACAATTGGGTGAAAATATTAAATGGTCATAAGTAGAGTTGAGCGATACCGTCCGATACTTCAAAGTATCGGATCGGAATGGATCGGCCGATCTTTAAAAAAAGTATCGGTATCGCCGATTCCGATACCGGAAGTCCCATTCAAGTCTATGGGACTTCCGGTATCGGAATAAGAAAAACCCTGTTTTTGCCTTGTACAGCCTCTCTGGGGTCTGTACGGGCCTTTCGGGGGGCTGTGCCGGCCTGCCAGGGGGTCTGTGCAGGCTCCGGTGGGCTGTGCCGGCCTGCCGGGGGGCTGTGCCGGCCTGCCGGGGGGCTGTGCAGGCTCCGGGGGGCTGTGCCGGCCTGCCGGGGGGCTGTGCAGGCTTCGGGGGGCTGTGCCGGCCTGCCGGGGGGCTGTGCCGGCCTGCCGGTGGTCTGTGCAGGCTCCGGGGGGCTGTGCCGGCCTGCCGGGGGGCTGTGCCGGCCTGCCGGTGGTCTGTGCAGGCTTCGGGGGTCTGTGCAGGCATCGTCCGATGGGACTACAAGTCCCATCGGGCGATGCCTGCTACCATGACAGTGATTGACACATTAGCCAATGATGGGACAGTAGTAGTCCCATCATCCGGCTAATGTGTTAAATGTTAAAAAAAAAAAAAAAATACTACATACATACTACATACATACTACATGCATGCTACATACATACTACATGCTACATACATACTACATGCTACATACATACTACATATATACTACATGCATGCTACATACATACTACATGCTACATACATACTACATATATACTACATGCATGCTACATACATACTACATGCTACATACATACTACATGCTACATACATACTACATATATACTACATACATACTACATATATACTACATACATACTACATACATGCTACATACATACTGCATGCTACATACATACTACATACATACTACATGCATGCTACATACATACTACATACATACTACATACTACATGCATGCTACATACATACTACATGCTACATACATACTACATGCTACATACATACTACATATATACTACATGCATGCTACATACATACTACATGCTACATACATACTACATATATACTACATGCATGCTACATACATACTGCATGCTACATACATACTACATGCTACATACTACATATATACTACATACATACTACATACATGCTACATACATGCTACATACATACTGCATGCTACATACATACTACATACATACTACATGCATGCTACATACATACTACATACATACTACATGCATGCTACATACATACTACATGCATGCTACATGCTACATACATACTACATACATACTACATACATACTGCATACATACTACATGCTACATGCATACTACATATATACTACATGCATGCTACATACATACTATATGCTACATACATACCACATACATGCTACATATATACTACATACATACTACATACATACTACATACATACTACATGCATGCTACATACATACTACATACATACTACATACATACTACATGCATGCTACATGCATGCTACATACATACTACATGCATGCTACATTCATGCTACATACATACTACATGCTACATACATACCACATACATACTACATACATACTACATGCTACATACATACTACATATATACTACATGCATGCTACATACATACTACATGCTACATACATACCACATACATACTACATACATGCTACATGCTACATACATACTACATATATACTACATGCATGCTACATACATACTACATATATACTACATGCATGCTACATACATACTGCATGCTACATGCATGCTACATACATACTACATACATACTACATGCTACATACATACCACATATATACTACATACATACAATACATTCATACAATACATACATAGACATACAGTACATATAACATAGAGTAACATACTTACCAATACTTGTCACATTGTTCCCCGAAGCCATTGTCTTTTCCGGAATAAATATTAACATAACAAACCACAAAAATACTCACCCACGATCCGAAGCAGTCCACGAGTGTGTCCCACGACGATCTTGGGTAGAGAACTGCAGCATCAGCTGATGCTGCCGTTCTCTACGGGCTGCAGGAATCCAATGACGGAAGGTAGGTATCCTTCCGCACTGTATTCCTCCGCCACTTAAAAAAAAAAAAGTCCCTAGTCTCACTTTATGCCATTGCTGTGTGGGAATTTCATGATGACGTCAGGCTTTCAATCAACTTTGAACTTCCGATTCCGATGCCGAATTCCGATATTGAAAAAATATCGGAAGTCGGTATCGGAATTCCGATACAGCAAGTATCGGCCGATACCCGATACTTGCGGTATCGGAATGCTCAACACTAGTCATAAGCAATATGTCCCGGACCTGAAGAAAGAAGCTGAGTTTTCCGAAACGCGTTGGTTTCGGCCCTTTTTGCCACACGTACCTCCATCTAGCAGCAGTTACGCGGCACCACGTGATCCACCGCGTCACACAGGTCCTGCTCCTACTGCACATCTGCCGGGACGCAGCTATCGACCAGTGTGACCGGATCCCTGCCGACAGCTGGAGCGCAGGAGCGCTGGTCTCACACTACACCTCGGCATATCGCCGCATCTTCCAGGTCCGACTTTTACTGCACCAGCCAGAACGCAGTCACCGGATTCTACGCAGACCATCGGAGGTATTGTGAGTAGCAACACTCACATACAACTATATATGGTGAAATCACCTTGTACTGTTCAGCGCGCTATTTCACAGGGCACGAGCCCTCCACTCATTGGAGAAAGTACTTGGTGTATCTGTCATCGGCCGGGGCAGCTCTCCCCATGGCTATAGACATTGGACTATTTTATGAATGCACGTTTATACCAAGCATTAACTATGGACTAAGGATATAATCATACTCTTTATGCCAGGACATATTGCTCATGACCATTTAATATTTTCACCCAATTGTGTGTTCTATGTACCAATTAACCCTTTACTTCCTGCCGCTCTTATTTGCAGCCTCTAGGAGAATTGTATTCGGGTACATGCCATCTCTCTTGGTTAATCAACTGGTTGAGTGCAAAACTTAATGGAAATAGTAACTACCATTTTTTTTTCACAGCTTTGTACTGGGCGAATTGCAATATATTTATTAAGATATACTAATCACTATTTATTTCTCAGCTATTTATCCCCACGATTGGGCTAACTGCAAATTATTGTTTATTCTTGTCAGGTTTTACCTATTACCGTATATACTCGAGTATAAGCCGACCCAAGTATAAGCCGAGGCACCTACTTTTGCCACGAAAAACTGGGTAAACTTATTGACTTGAGTATAAGCCGGGTGTGCATTGACCACTCATCCCTACCGTGGTATGCATGGTTCCCCCGTCCCTGTCATTGTATGCATGGCTCCTTATCCCCTATCTTTGTATGTATGATTCCTGTTAAGAAAAAAACCATCCTATTTACCTGCCTGGGCGCAGTCAGTGGCACTGCATCTTGTTCTGGCCATATAATACGGAACACGGATAATTCTTGGTAATGACAGTGAATATTTAGAACATTCATTACTGTGCACTTTATACACATCAATCAATCAATCAAATTTATTATCGCCAAGTACATATTACATATATACAAGGAATTCTTTGTGGCAAAGAGGCAACATAATATATAACAACAGATACAACAAGTAACATCTAACAAGACAGATACAGTATATAGTCTACACATGACGATTTAATTGTTGAACAGAGAGTGGAAAGAAGCTGTTCATATGGCGGTTGGTGCTGCATTTGGGGACTCTGAAGCGACGTCCTGAAGGGAGTAGTTGGAATGAGGAGTGTCCCGGGTGAGAGGGATCGGATGAAATTTTCAATGCGTGGGATCGAATACTCTTATCATAAAGATCCTGGATTTTAGGCAGGGGGGAGCCTATAATTCTCTCTGCTGTTCTGAAAGTCCTTTGTAAGCGGAGCTTGTCATGCGCAGTGGCTCCCCCATACCAGACACATTATACATTCCTGCAGCTCAGTGGCGTAGCAACTGTTTGTGGCGCCCGGGGCGGTCGAAAAATTTGCCGCCCCTTTGGTCGTTGATATTACTGAAGCATCCGAAGAGCCCACATTACAGTCAAAGATCTAATTTTCAGTCTACTACTAACTCTGCTGTTATTATTTCTAATTTTCTAGACTTTCATCTTCTTGCAGTTCTCTATATATATATGTATGTATTAGCTTGATGACCCTACTGAACCTGTCACGTGGGGCTTAGTCCCACTAAGGCTGTAATACCCGGGGGCCCTGTGATGTCCCTATAACTAGGGGAAACCCTCTCTGACCCTCAACCCAGGGTTTTTGCTGATGGTGCAAATGCCTGATCCTCCAACCTTTCCTTGTCTCCTGCTCAGCCCTGCACTTAACCCTCCACCCTCCACCCAGTGAGGAGACACACCACCAAAGCCCCCACACAAATAAAGACAGACAGGGAGAACTTAAACTGCACTGCGCCGCACACACACAGGAATATACAGTAATGTGAACAGGGCACAACTAAACACAAATATGGGAAGGAGAAAGGATAACGACGGATCATACGACACCAGATACGAATCTCTCTCTCTGCAACACCTCCACTCCAGACCGGAACCACTTGGTATGAAACACAAGCTATAATCGGCGACGCCCATAGGCCAGCATGACTATTTAAAGACCGTGGGCGTGACTAACCATCCAACCTGGTCTCCAGCAGGATTAACCCCCGAGAGCCTGAAGATCAGGCCGGCGCCACTGAGGCTATAGTGGCTGGAGGTGGAACTACCTCTGCCTGCCGGACGCTGTGGTGTGAACAGCGTCCGACATGACATTACCCCATCTTCTACGAGGGACCTCCGGACCCTCAAGACTCATAGGACCCGGCTTGTCCGGATGACGACGGTGAAAATAACTGACCAGCCGATCCGCATGTATGTCTGAGGCTGGAACCCAAGACCTCTCCTCCGGACCATACCCCCGCCAGTGCACCAAATACTGAAGAGTACGGCGTACTACTCGAGAGTCCACTACCTTAGCGACCTCAAATTCTAAATCACCATCCACCATGACTGGAGGTGGCATCGGCGTCACGTCCACAGAGCCTACCACCTTTTTCAATAAAGCTCTGTGAAACACGTTGTGTATCTTGTACACCGCAGGAAGTTCCAACCGATACGCCACTGGGTTAATGATGGCTGAAATCATAAAAGGCCCAATAAACCTTGGACCCAGTTTTAAAGATGGAACTTTGAGTCTTATGTTCTTCGTAGCTAACCACACCCATTCACCCACACACAGGTCCGGACCTGGCACACGTCTACTGTCAGCCACCCGTTTGTACCTGGCACTCATGCTCAACAAACGCTGTTTCACCCGCCTCCAGACTGATGACAATTGGGCTCCTAGCTGATCCTCCTCCGGGACACCCCCGAGTCACCCTGACATAAGGTACAAAACTGAGGATGTTGACCGTAAACACAAAAGAATGGAGACTCTCCCGATGACTCTTGGCGGTGATTATTTAACGCGAATTCGGCCAGAGGAAGGAAAGTAGACCACTCCTCCTGGTTGTCGGACACAAAGCATCGTAAATATTGTTCTAGATTTTGGTTCATGCGCTCAGTTTGTCCTTTAGACTGTGGATGAAACGCCGATGAATGTGACAACTTGATCCCCAAACGTGATCAAAAAGCTTTCCAAAACCTCGCTACAAATTGCGTACCCCTATCAGATACTATGTCCGACGGTACTCCGTGGAGTCTGACCACCTCCTTCACAAATACCTGAGCCAACGTCTTAGCATTGGGCAACGAAGACAACGCCACAAAATGCGCCATCTTTGAAAAACGGTCAACCACCACCAGGATGACCGTGTTCCCCGCCGAGGCTGGCAAGTCAGTGATGAAATCCATGGAGATTTCTGTCCATGGCCTATTGGGTACCCCAGAGGCTGTAGCGTGCCAGCAGGACGGGTACGGGGTGACTTAGCCCTAGCGCACGTGATGCAAGCTGCCACGTATGAGACCACGTCCTGCCGGATTTTGGGCCACCAGAAACGACGCGATACCAGCTCTAAGGTGCCCCTCACCCCTGGATGACCAGCCAGTACCGAGTCGTGGTGTTCCTTCAACACCTTAAGCCGAAGATGCAGGGGTACAAATGATTTGTTGGCGGGAAGTCCTGGTGGTACCTCCTCTTGGGCCTCGGCAATCTCCGCCTCTACCTCCGTCGTGAGAGCCGAGACCACTACCCCTTTCTGGAGGATGGGTGTACCGGCTCTTCCCGAGGTTCTCCCCCCGGAAAACACCTAGACAAAGCATCCGCCTTGGTGTTTTTAGCCCCGGGACGGTAAGTCACCAGAAAATTGAAACGAGTAAAAAACAATGCCCAGCGAGCCTGCCTAGGAGACAGACGCTTGGCCGACTCCAGATAGAGCAGATTCTTATGGTCGGTGATGACTGTGACCTGGTGAGCCGCCCCCTCCAAGAAGTGTCGCCATTCCTCAAAAGCCAGTTTGATGGCCAACAACTCCCTGTTGCCGATATCATAATTCCGTTCGGCCGGCGACAGCTTCTTGGAGAAGTAGGCGCATGGATGCATCTCGCTCAAGGACGAGCCTTGAGACAGTACTGCCCCCACTCCCACCTCCGACGCATCAACCTCCACCACAAAAGGTTTAGACACGTCTGGTTGCACCAGAATGGGGGCTGAAGCAAAACTATTCTTCAGACGCTCAAAGGCACGTATAGCCACCTCAGGCCAGTTCGCCAGATCGGCACCCTTTTTTGTCATGTCCGTGAGCGGTTTGGCGATAGTCGAAAAGTGTTTTATAAACTTCCTATAATAATTCGCAAACCCAAGGAACCGCTGGAGTGCTTTCAGACTCTCCGGCCTCTCCCACTGCAGCACCGCTTCTACCTTAGCGGTGTCCATTTTAAACCCGGCTGCGGACACAATATATCCCAAAAAGGGCAACTCCTGGACGAAAAATAAACATTTTTCCAGCTTAGCATAGAGCTGGTTCTCCCGGAGCAACTGTAACACCTGCCTGACATGCTCCAAATGAGTGTCCCGATCGCTAGAATAAATGAGGATATCATCCAGGTATATAATCACAAATCTCCCCAGGACATGAGCAAATACATCATTAATAAAATGTTGGAAAACGGCAGGCGCGGTGGTCAACCCAAACGGCATAACCAGACTCTCAAAATGACCCTCAGGAGTGTTAAACGCCGTCTTCCACTCATCCCCCTGACGGACCCTTATGAGGTTATATGCCCCCCTGAGGTCCAGCTTGGAAAACCATTTCGCCCCCGCTACCTGGTTGAACAAATCCGGGATTAACGACATAGGGTAAGGATCACGGATAGTAATCTGGTTTAACTCTCGGAAATCCAGACACGGGCGTAACCCCCCATCTTTCTTCATAATGAAGAAAAACCCCGCGGCTACAGGCGAGGACGAAGGCCGGATGTGTCCTTTGCTCAGACTCTCCGCGATGTAGTCTTTCAGAGCTTGTCTCTCAGGACCAGAAATATTAAACATCCTGGCCTTAGGTAATTTGGCCCCGGGTTTTAACCTGATCGCACAGTTATAGGCTCTATGTGGAGGCAGTTCTGAGCAACCCTTCTCAGAGAAAACATCTGCGAAATCCTGCAAAACCTCCGGCAGGCTGGGCGTCACGGCGGACACACATGTGGCCAAGCAATTGTCTTGGCAAAAACGACTCCATTGTACTATGTCCTGAGTTTTCCAATCAATTACCGGGTTGTGTCTGGACAACCATGGAAAACCCAGGACCATTTGTGCTGGGAGATTACGGAGGACCCTACATGTAACCGACTCAGAATGTAGGACCCCAATGTGGAGTTTCACCTCTGCCACAAACTCTGTAATCTCCCCTTGAGGGAGGGGAACAGCATTAATGGTCACCACCTGTATGGGGTGAGGAAGTTTTTCAATCTTAAACCCGGCGGTGTGTGCAAACTCCTCATCTATGAGATTGGTGGCGGAACCGCTATCCACAAACACTGATATTGGTAGCTCTCTGCCCGCGATAATAACCTTGGCAGGGAGCATACATTGAGATACCATCATGGAGGATATGCATACGCTCAGTTGGGTCTCCTCCATACCCTCTGAGCTTAACAGTTTTCCGCCGATGTGACCCTCTTAGGTAGTACCGGGCAAACGTTAATATAATGACCTCTTTTACCACAGTAGAAACATGCCCCGGGCTTCCGGAATCCTGGAGCGCGACGCTTAACCTGTGCCACGCCAGCAATCTGCATAAGTTCAGGGGACTCATCTACTTCAACCACACTTGCACCTCTGCTTTCGCCCAGAGGTAGCGTCTCCTGTGCCCCCTGACGAAAACAGCGATCAATACGTATCACCAAACTCATGGCAGACTCCAACGTTGCCGGAGTCTCATACATCAGGAGGGCCTGTTTAACCCTCCCTGACACCCATGCATAAACTGGCTCCGCAGCGCTGGGTCATTCCACTGTGTGTCTACGGCCCAGCGGCGAAATTCCGAACAACAGTCCTCTGCCAAGCGCTCCTCCTGGCGGAGGGCGCGGATTTTAGATTCCGCTAGAGCCAGTCGGTCAGGATCATCATAAATGAGTCCGAGGGCAGAAAAAACATTATCAACAGAAAGAAATGTAGCAGAGTCAGCTGGTAAGGAAAATGCCCATGCTTGGGGGTCACCACTCAGTAATGACAACACCACCCCTACCCGCTGTGCCTCATTACCTGAGGAGATAGGGCGCATGCGGAAGTATAACTTGCAGGCCTCCCAAAATACGACAAATTTGCTGCGATCCCCTGAAAAACGTTCTGGCAGCGGAAACTTCGGCTCTGCACCGATACCTGCAGATGCCGTTTGCACCTTCGCTACTACCAGGCCCTGCTGCTGAACTGCCCCTTTCAACTCGGAGACCTGTAAGGACAGCGCCGCCAACTGGCGGGTTATGGAATCTAATGGAACCATGGACTCCTGAAAAAATGAAGGCCGATTATAATGTCACGTGGGGCTTAGTCCCACTAAGGCTGTAATACCCGGGGGCCCTGTGATGTCCCTATAACTAGGGGAAACCCTGTCTGACCCTCAACCCAGGGTTTTTGCTGATGGTGCAAATGCCTGAGCCACCAACCTTTCCTTGTCTCCTGCTCAGCCCTGCACTTAACCCTCCACCCTCCACCCAGTGAGGAGACACACCACCAAAGCCCCCACACAAATAATGACAGAAAGGGAGAACTTAAACTCCACTGCGCCGCACACACACAGGAATATACAGTAATGTGAACAGGGCACAACTAAACACAAATATGGGAAGGAGAAAGTATAACGACGGATCATACGACACCAGATACGAATCTCTCTCTCTGCAACACCTCCACTCCAGACCGGAACCACTTGGTATGAAACACAAGCTATAATCGGCGACGCCCATAGGCCAGCATGACTATTTAAAGACCGTGGGCGTGACTAACCATCCAACCTGGTCTGCAGCAGGATTAACCCCCGAGAGCCTGAAGATCAGGCCGGCGCCACTGAGGCTATAGTGGCTGGAGGTGGAACTACCTCTGCCTGCCGGACGCTGTGGTGTGAACAGCGTCCGACATGACAGAACCTCCACCACTGCCCTGCATAGAGCCACATCATAAAACAGTGTAAGGAGACCCATGTGTCCTCCCCCTGCACAGTCCCACAGTACACTCCCTACAGAGCCCTCATGTTCTCCCCTTGCACAGCCCCCCGTGTTCCCCCCATGTCCTCCCCTACACAGCCTCCCCATGTACCCCCCCAGCACAGTCTCCCATGTCCTCCCCTACACAGCCTCCCCATTTACCCCCCTGCACAGCCCCCCCATGTCCCTCCTACAGAGCCCCCATGTTCTCCCATACACAGCCCCCATGTCCTCCCATGCACAGCCCCCCATGTCCCCCCATGTCCTCCCCTACAGAGCCCCCCCATGTCCTCCCCCTACAGAGCCCCCCATGTCCTCTCCCTACAGAGCCCCCCCATGTCCTCTCCCATACTGTATATAGGGCTCAGGATGAACTCCAGGCAAGTATCAGAGACTCCACAGCGGAAACTCCAGATCTCATCCAGGGCTTCCTGGTGCCTGATCAGTAGGCAATGAGGTCCCTGTATCCACAATGATCCTTGGAGAAACAATTGTCCAGCAGACCCAGCACGCCCTATAACTGGTAAAACCATCCTTTTTACCTCCCTGCTGGCTTTGCAGCTCGTTCTGGCTGCCGGAGCCTGCAGCTCTTCCTGTCGAGTGATCACGTGGTACTGCTCATTAAGGTAATGAATATGCGCTCCACGCCTAAGGGAGCGGAGAGGCGTGCAGGCATGTGAGTATGGTGTGCTGGAAGCTGGTGGCCTCTGTGACCTGCTGCTCCCCTCCTCTGCCGGCTTTCTGGGACCGTGACTCGTGTATAAGCCAAGGGGGGTGTTTTCAGCACAAAAAAGTGCTGAAAAACTCAGCTTATACACGAGTGTATACGGTAAATATTCTTCTATTTGTCTCTTTAATAAGTGACTACCTTTTCTCCCACTTCTTGTTTTTTTCGAGTCTATCAAATATTTAAAAACAAAAAATACATTGAAAAAATGTTCAAAAAACCATAAAGAAAATGATGTGTCAGACTTTCTCTTGATGAAATGTATCACTCTGCGGTGGATTAGGCTGTGAAGCTGGTGAAAATACCGGGAGGAGAGGGCTTCAGTGACATGACTACTGAAGACGGAAACACCCTTCAGCAAGTGAAGAAGAGGATGAGGAACAGTTTGAACAACAGGTTTAAGAAGAGGAGGAGGTTGGCCTAACACTTGATCGACTTGTAATCATGGCCATAATGGGCAATGTACTTCATCGATTGGCTGAGGAATAGGACCTCTGTATGGTTCATAAGAAGCAGAACCAGCATCTCTCCATGACTATGTTCATCACTTGAACAAGAGGTTGGTTACGCATTTAGTGGTAGTAAAAGTTACGGATGAGGCTGAAGATACTACTGCCTCACCTGAAGAAGCTCCTGATGAAGTGGTGCCAATAGGAGAGCTGTAATGCTCTTCCATGCTGTGCAGTACAGTACTGTACATTAATCCCATTTTCATCACCTTCAATCATCAGTACTACACAGCTAATTCATCATCTTCATCATGTAGAATTTGTTTAAGAACATACGTAGTGTTTATAAAAAGGTGCAAAAGGTTAATAAGGAACTGGGGCCGACTAATAAGGGACTGGTAATGGTAAATAAGTGTGTGGGAGGGGTTTGTAAATCCTTAAAATATATAAATGCTAAAATAAATGTAAGTTTCTTACTTGGCGGATTTTCAACTATCGTGTTGGAGGTTTAGAATGTAATGCCCGCGATAAGTGGGGGATCATTGTGTAGGATTGCTGTGGATTATATTCACTTTTTGCAGTGGTTTTGAGGCTCTTTTTAAGGCAGATTCCAGGCAGAATTTAAAGCCAATTGGGGGCAATATGAAAATAACACCTGACACCAGATAAAAAGGGGAGAAGTTGACTCAATCTTTGCAATGTATGTCTCTGTGCCACACTAAGCATGGAAGACATAAAGAGAAGATGAGAACTGTGAGGACTTGAGAACCAAAATTGTTGAAAGATATCAACAATCTCAAGGTGGGGCGTGGCTATGCCGTGAACGGGAGAGGATGCTGGCTAGGAGAGCTCCTCATCATCCTGCTGGATCCTGGACCCTATATAAGATATAGTTTGTGACGCCACCTGTGGTATTCGGCAAGGGATAGCCGACGCTGCTTAAAAAGACCGCTGAGGCTGATGGTGATGCAGCAGAGTTGGTAAAGCTCTCCACAGGTAGAGCTAAGTCCCAGGGCAATTATGTTATAAAAGATGGTGATGATGGATGTAATGCAGGGCTGAGGTGACGCAGCAAATAAACAGGAGAATACAGCGGGGTGCAGTCTTTACGCTTTTACTCACATTTTGAGTTGCAAACCAGGGCTCTGAGTACAGATGGTAATGGAGATCCAGCCAGCCTGGAAGCAATTTAGGATCCACTAAGCCAGATGGGTTGGAGGCCTCCTTTCTACTCTGTCCCATGAAGTCTAAAGCTATTCTCAGTCCTCTGTTCCTTATGGTTCTTTAGTCCTTGCCTGTATGGCAGGCAGCTTGAGCCTTTCACAGGTGTCACTCCTTCGTGGTGGCTCTGGCTCTGGTATGCTGCTGTGCGTTCAGGTGTGTGATGGGGTCAGGAGGCCGGCAGTCTCCTGCCCTCCGGATTTGGCTGCTGGGACTGTTGTACCCGTGCAGCCACGGACTCTGGCGTCCAGTGTCAAGCGCTCTTCGCTGGGGTGAGCTTGGTCACAACTCCAAACTTAATGTGTATGGCGGTTTAGCACTATAGCACCTTATATTACTGGGTCATATTATAGTAATTTATATCTTGGCATATTTTAGTATACGTAAACTTTCATTTGTATTTATCCCTCATATTTTGCAGTACTCTGCAATTCATCTATATCATTGCAGTACTTTTTGTAGAACATTATTTCTTAGTTATACTTGTATGTTCATTTATTTTCAATGTGCATTGTATGTTTTGTCCTCTAGAACTTTATAGTACTGAATCATTTACATTGGATTTAATTCTATATCTTGCAATACTTTTCACTTTTGCACAATTTTTGTTTTACAGCACTATAGCACTTTTTAGTGCAATTTTTAGAATATTATGGTAGTACTTTTCACAATATTATTGACTACACTATATATTTAACTTACACATTATTAATAGAAAAAAGTTTTTTGAGCGAAAAAAATTTATTAAAAATTTTTTGTGCGATATATTTTAGCACTTAGCATTTTTTTTACATATTTTTTATTTTTTCTGGTGCTGATATTATACAAATTTTGGCAAGATGTATTGATTTATTTAATGTATGTATTCAGATTTTATATTTTAGCACTTAGCACTTTTTGATATATATTTTTTATTCTATTTTTTGTGTTTATATTATACTAATTTTGGCAAGATGTATTGATATATTTATTATTCAGATTTTTATGTCATCACATTATAATTTGGTATGCAATATATATATATTTATAATTTTGGCTTTCCATCATTTTTTCATGCTGAATCCGTTTTTTTCTCATAGACTTGTATTAGTGACAGATTGTGACGGATGGCCACACGTTTCATCTGTCGTCCAACGGATCCGTCAGAAAATCTCTGTCCGTCGGCCGGAGACAACGGACAGATGAACGTTTTTTGTGTACGTTGAAAAGTCGGATAGCGACGGATTCCGTCTTTTAAAACTGAGCATGCCCGGAATCATTTTTCTTCCTTTATTTTAACCTCTGCGTCTGCTTTTTCTATTCTGGCACAAAATCCTTCTCTCTCTCTCTCACTCCAGAATTCTGTTTCTTTAATTCCTACAGCAAGGCTGCTACAACGGATCAGTCAAAAAAACGGGTCCAGTGCATCAGTTTTTTGCAATATACGCAGGATCCGTCCACTTGACGGATCTGAACACTTTGACGGATTGTGACTGATTGCAAAAGACTGGAGTGTGAAAGGGGCCTTAAGAAGCGAGATGTGGATGAGAAAAGGCGGTGGATCCGTTGCCAACCGTTAATTGACGGAATCCGCCAACGGATCCTCCTTTTTATACTGAGCATGCCCGAATGAATGTCCTTTCATGATATTTAGCCCCAAATCCCATTCTGGCAGCTAAATCTCTCTCTCTCGTGAAACAGGCCTTACTTTAAATTTCATGCACTAGCGTCTAAAGCGGATCCGTACAAAAAACGGATCCAGTTGCATCCGTTTGCCACAAAACGGAAACGGATCCATTTTTGCACACTGGCGGATTTTGACTAACGCCAGAAAACTGAAGTGTGAAACAGGCCTAAGAGAAAGAAAAGACTCAATCTGAGAAGAGGTCACCTATAAGGTACCAGGATGTACATTTTTAACTATTGGTACTGACTGCGTCTCATCAGTACTATGGTTCCTGTATAGTCCACAGACTGATAAAGTGTCACGGCACCGCCAGACTCAGGGCCTGCTGTTCCGGCCTCGGCCAGTAGGAGGCGCCGGACTATCACATCACCGCCAGACTCGGGGCCTGCTGTCCCGGCCTCGGCCAGTAGGAGGCGCCGGACTATCACATCACCGTCAGACTCAGAGCCTGCTGTTCCGGCCTCGACCACTAGGAGGCGCCGGACTGTCCTATCACCGTCTGACCCGTGGCCTGCAGTCTCGGCCTTGGTCTCTGGGAGGCGTTGTGCTTCAACCCCGAGTGGTGGCGGCGATAGTCATGAGGCTCCTGCGCAGGCGTCCGCTGGACGCAGGCTTCGCTCCTCGGTCAGTCATGAAGGGGCTGGTGCATTACCATCCAGCCTGGTCCTGGGGGCGGTCCGGATGACATCATCAGGCCACGGGCCTGTAAGGGATGACCTGATCCCTTAAATACCTTGGGACTGCTCTTGCAGGCCGCCGGATATATTCTTGGTTCCCCTGCGTGTTACTGTGTGAATTGCTGTTTTACTGACGCTGACTTTTGCCTGGACTTCTGACTTTGCTTCTGCCTAACGATTCTGTACCTCTGCGACTCTCATGGTTTATGACACTGACTTCGGCCTGGATTCTGACTCTGCTTCTGCCTAACGACTTTGTACCTCTGCTGCCCTCCTGGTTTATGACTCTTACTTTGGCCTGGATTCTGACTCTGCTTTTGCCTAACGATTCTGTACCTCTGCTGACCTCCCGGTTTATGACTCTGGCTTTGACCTGGAATCTGACTCTGCTACTGTCTACTGTCTTTATACCATTTCTGCCTGACTGGTTTAGTCTCGGATATCATTGCCTCTGTGTCCTGTATTGGAACACCTTTCTGGCGACCGTCCTGCTCTGGTCATTGCTCCTATTCAGACAGCGCCTCCTGGGCTCTGCTATAAATCCAGATCCCTGTATAGGGGTAAAGGGTCTCAGTGTTTCTCGGGGTGCTGTCTGGCTGCAGTCCAGACCGCAGGCAGACGTCACATTATATCCGGCGCTAAAAATAAAACGGCTTTTTGTGTCTATACTTAACACAGATAAAAGCAGTTTTCCTCACCTTTTTTTTTTCTTCCTCTTGACTGAGCTGATTCTTGGCCCAAACACCTGTTACATTGCTCAGCCTGGGAAGTCACTCTCAGGCTCAAACATGCTGCAGCCTGGAAGCTTCAAGGAAAATGCTGGCTGTTGGAAATCCACATTCCTGGACCATCACCCCCTGGACAGCGTTGGGGGTCAGGTATTGCCCGCAAAAGCGGCCAAACTGTTGTTACCAGTTTCCCTTTCTTTTGCTAAGAAACGTCTGTGTGTGAAGGCTTATGTGGATTGTGGTGCTGCCGTCAACCTTATGGATTTTTTATGTGCTAAGAGTCTGGGTGTACCTCTGTCAAGGCTTAAAGCGCCTATTCAGACTACTGCGATTAATGGTACATCTATATTCCAAGGAGGCGTGGAATTCTTTACTGCTGAAATTTCTATGTCAGTGGGGACATTGCATAATGAACAAATGTCATTTTTTGTTATATACAATTTATCAGATCCAGTGGTGTTAGGCATGCCATGGTTGCACCAACATAATCCGATTATTGACTGGCGCATAGGTGACGTGGTACGCTGGAGTCCATGGTGTCAGAGTAACTGTATGTCTTTTTCAGTGAACCAGATTAAAATTAAAACACCTTCTATTCCATATGCGTTTAGGGATTATGAAGATGTTTTCTCTATAGTGGAGTCGGAGAAACTACCTCCTCACAGAGAATACGATTGTCCTATCGAATTGGTCCCTGGTGCCCGTCTCCCTAAGGGGAGAATATTCAACCTCTCCGGTCCTGAGCGTGTAGCCATGAAGGAATACATTGCAGACAGCCTTCGAAAAGGCTTCATTAGACCTTCCACCTCACCTGTAGGAGCTGGGTTTTTCTTTGTAGAGAAAAAAGATGGTGGTCTCAGACCATGTATTGACTACCGTGAGCTTAACGCCATAACGGTAAAAAATCAATACCCGCTGCCACTCATTCCTGATCTGTTTAACCAGTTACTGGGAGCTCGCTGGTTTACTAAGCTTGACCTCCGGGGGGCATATAACCTGGTCCGCATAAGAGATGGGGACGAATGGAAAACGGCCTTTAATACACCCCTTGGCCATTTTGAGTACCTGGTAATGCCCTTCGGACTCAGTAACGCTCCTGCAGTGTTCCAGCACTTCGTCAATGATATTTTTAGAGATATTTGTGGGGTGTATGTCGTCGTATATCTGGACGACATTTTGATTTATTCTGCTGATCCTGTGACTCATGCTCAACACGTCCGTTCAGTACTGCAAAGACTGCGCGAAAACTCTTTGTTCGCGAAATTTGAAAAATGTGGTTTTTTTTTTTTTTGCCGAAGAGGTGCAGTTCTTAGGATACATGGTCTCAGGCAAGGGGTTCCGCATGGATCCCGCCAAGATTCAACCCATTAAGGATTGGGTACAACCCAAATCGCTGAAAGCACTCCAGCGATTTTTGGGATTTGCGAATTATTATCGCAAATTCATCAGGGGATTCTCAGAGATTGCCAAGCCACTCACGGACCTTACCCGGAAAGGGGCGGACGTGACTAATTGGAATCCTGAGGCAACCAGGGCTTTTTCCACACTAAAAGGGTGCTTCGTGGCCAACCCGGTGTTGATTCAACCAAACTTGGACCACCCGTTTATTGTGGAGGTGGATGCCTCCGAAGTCGGAGTGGGAGCAGTGCTCTCACAAGGCTCTGCATCCCTCACTCAGCTTCGTCCATGTGCCTTTTTCTCCCGCAAATTCTCTGCCACGGAGAGAAATTATGACATCGGCAACCGAGAATTATTGGCAATTAAGTGGGCCTTCGAGGAATGGCGCCACTTCCTCGAAGGCGCCAAACACAAAATTACTGTTATTACCGATCACAAAAACCTAACCTACCTAGAGTCGGCTAAAAGACTAAACCCTAGGCAGGCCAGGTGGGCCTTGATTTTCTTCAGGTTCGATTTTTTTTTTTTTTTAATCACCTTTCGCCCCGGAACCAAAAATGTGAGGGCAGATGCCCTCTCCCGCAGCTTTTGTCACACACACACACCGAGGACTATGAACCAGCTCCCATATTGGCAAATGGCATTGTTGTGTCGGCAGTATCTCTGGACCTTCTGGAGGAGATCCGTAGGTCATCAGAACAAGTTCCTGACTCTACGCCCCCCAAAAAATTATTCGTCCCAGCTACTTTTCGCTTACGAGTGTTAAAAGAATCTCACGACTCCGTCCTGGCAGGCCACCCTGGTCTTAATAATACCACTAGGCTGGTAACCAGGAACTTTTGGTGGCCAACGGTGGCCAAGGACTGCAAGGAGTACGTCTCAGCGTGTGAAGTCTGTGCCCGCGCCAAGTCCCCCATAACCGTCCTGCCGGCTGGCTTCAGCCCTTGCCCACCCCTGAAAGTCCATGGACCCACATCTCCATGGACTTCATTACAGACCTGCCACCTTCCGAGGGGAAAACTTGTATTTGGGTGGTGGTGGACAGGTTCAGTAAGCAGTCTCACTTTGTTCCCCTGTCCGGCTTGCCCAACTCTGAAACCTTAAGCAAGTTGTTTGTTCTTCATGTTGTACGTCTGCACGGCGTTCCGGCAAATATCGTATCCGACAGGGGTACCCAGTTCGTCTCGAAGTTCTGGAGGGCGTTCTGTAGACGTATTGGTGTTGAGTTGTCTTTTTCCTCGGCATACCATCCCGAGACGAATGGTCAAACTGAGCGTGCCAACCAAACGCTGGAGCAATACCTCCGCTGCTATGTCTCAGCACATCAGTCAGATTGGGTGGAACATTTGCCATTGGCAGAGTTCGCTCTCAATAATAGATACCAAGACTCCATCAAAACCACCCCCTTCTTCTGTAACCTCGGTCTACATCCGCGCTTTGGATCATTTTCGGCAAAGATGTCGGAAATCCCAGGGGTTGAGCAAAGTATACATCGTCTAAAGACTATTTGGTCCGAAGTAAACTCTAATTTAAAAGGGGCTCAAATTAGACAGACTTCGGCAGCCAATAGACGACGATCCCAGGGGCCGCACCTGGGAGTTGGTGACAAGGTTTGGCTCTCTACAAGAAACATCAAACTTAAGGTACCGTCAGCCAAACTGGGTCCCAGGTTCATCGGACCATATGAAATATTAGAGGTAATTAACCCAGTAGCGTTTCGGTTAAAACTCCCGCAGTCTTTTAAAATTCCTAACGTTTTTCATAAGTCCCTCCTCAAGGTATACCGCTCCCCAATTCGTCCCGTCCGGTCCCCTCCTCCTCCAGTTTTGGTCAAAGGCGCCTTAGAGTACGAGGTCCAAGGCATATTTGATTCCCGTTTAGTGAGAAACTCGGTACAATACTTGGTGCATTGGAAGGGCTACGGCCCAGAGGAGAGGTCCTGGGTCCCCGCTAGTGACATTCGTGCAAAGCGGTTGATTAGCAGGTTTCACCTCCTCCACCCTGACAAACCGGGTTTTGAGGGTCCGGAGGCCCCTCTTAGAGGGGGGGGGGGTACTGTCACGGCACCGCCAGACTCAGGGCCTGCTGTTCCGGCCTCGGCCAGAAGGAGGCGCCGGACTATCACATCACCGCCAGACTCGGGGCCTGCTGTCCCGGCCTCGGCCAGTAGGAGGCGCCGGACTATCACATCACCGTCAGACTCAGAGCCTGCTGTTCCGGCCTCGACCACTAGGAGGCGCCGGACTGTCCTATCACCGTCTGACCCGTGGCCTGCAGTCTCGGCCTTGGTCTCTGGGAGGCGTTGTGCTTCAACCCCGAGTGGTGGCGGCGATAGTCATGAGGCTCCTGCGCAGGCGTCCGCTGGACGCAGGCTTCGCTCCTCGGTCAGTCATGAAGGGGCTGGTGCATTACCATCCAGCCTGGTCCTGGGGGCGGTCCGGATGACATCATCAGGCCACGGGCCTGTAAGGGATGACCTGATCCCTTAAATACCTTGGGACTGCTCTTGCAGGCCGCCGGATATATTCTTGGTTCCCCTGCGTGTTACTGTGTGAATTGCTGTTTTACTGACGCTGACTTTTGCCTGGACTTCTGACTTTGCTTCTGCCTAACGATTCTGTACCTCTGCGACTCTCCTGGTTTATGACACTGACTTCGGCCTGGATTCTGACTCTGCTTCTGCCTAACGACATTGTACCTCTGCTGCCCTCCTGGTTTATGACTCTTACTTTGGCCTGGATTCTGACTCTGCTTTTGCCTAACGATTCTGTACCTCTGCTGACCTCCCGGTTTATGACTCTGGCTTCGACCTGGAATCTGACTCTGCTACTGTCTACTGTCTTTATACCATTTCTGCCTGACTGGTTTAGTCTCGGATATCATTGCCTCTGTGTCCTGTATTGGAACACCTTTCTGGCGACTGTCCTGCTCTGGTCATTGCTCCTATTCAGACAGCGCCTCCTGGGCTCTGCTATAAATCCAGATCCCTGTATAGGGGTAAAGGGTCTCAGTGTTTCTCGGGGTGCTGTCTGGCTGCAGTCCAGACCGCAGGCAGACGTCACATAAAGACTGATAACTCCCTGCATCTCCTTACCATTGTTAAGGACATACTGGGAGTTGTAGGTTCATCAGATACAAATGTATATGGGCCTGACTTAGAAGGATTCAGCTCATCAGTTATTAATCACATGATGTCATAGACCTAATGGAAAAGGGAAGAATTAGCTGGGTAGAAATGCAAAATGGGCACCTTAGGCTTCATCTGCCTTGGGCACCCAAAATACTTTGTTTCGGCCCTGGTAACGGATAAAGCAAAATCCTACATGACCTATCAGTGTTCTACGATTTGGGTTGAGGACACTTATTGTATGTGGGCTGGTGAATTTTGTGTGCCAGGGCTGCTTTTTAGTCCCAACTCGGCCCTGAATCCCCTCGTGTATCTGAATGGGAGGAACGGGGTGAACTTGTGCTAATTGTGCAGTCACACTTTGTCATCTCTGCTCCGTCCTGTCTTCCAGCGCAGGGTTAAATTGCTCTGACTTCATAATCTGGCTTCATGGCTTGGTCATAGATGCTGGATCCTGATCCCCAACAAAATCTCACCAACCGAAGATTGTGAAAGAAACACACAAAACACTTTTATTGGATGTTAAATTGACCGAATTTTATTCCAAATCTCATCATTATTATTTCTTTGAGTGTCTGAAATTTAGAATCAGCCAATTACTATGAAAGAGACACTGAAAATGGCAGAACCCCCGACTCACGAAGAATCGTCCTTCAGCACTCAGGAGAGGAAAAACCCCCTGTGGTGGAAACCTCTAGGGAACCATGGCTGCAGGACTGCCCTTCCCTTGGGCTTAGAAGGTTAGTGCCAACATGTAACAGCAAATTGTACCTGAATTTGTACATTGTGTCATATTTGTTTTGGAGAAGCCTAATGCGTCCTCTCCAGGCCGTACACATAAAGTGAAGGCGGCGAGTGCCGGACGTGAGGGAGATCTGGCTGCAACATCTGTCACCCCATTGATCTGGCTGGCTAGGCGGTATGGCTGATCTGGCTGGCTAGGCGCTATGGCTGATCTGGCTGGCCTCCCCATGTACAGCATGAGCCCCACACAGCCTTCCCATGTACAGCATGAACCTCACACATCCTCGCCATGTACAGCATGAGACCCCACACAGCCTCCCATGTAGCCCCCCCAGGGAGCCTCAGCAGACAGGTAGGGAGGGGGGTATGCACGCTCTTTGGTTACAATACCCAGCATCAGGAGAGATAAGGCTTCCAAAAACAGACTGAATTGAAGTTGTCGTAGCTGTTTTCCTTCTGACCAAAGTCAGGTATGTCAGGAGACCAGTCCACCCCCGTAGCCCGGCCCCTACCACATTTGCATCCAAAGCTAAAACACATTACTGCAGCTTATCACACCCAGGGCCGGACTGGCAATCGGGCATTTCTGGAAAATGCCAGAACGGCCGAACCCTGTAGTGGGACGCACGATCAGTAATCCTCTTCACGCTGTCAGCTGCTAAAAATCACGGCCGCCACATGAAATTTGTGGCTGCGGTCTGATGTCCAACTCTTGATCCGGGATGCAGTGACGTAACAGAGATAGGGCAAGGGGAGGAGGAGACTCAATGTGCTCAGTGCTGTGCTGCTTGGAGTTCCGGTCCTGCTTCTTACTGCAGTGATCAGTACATCAGACGTCCACTTCCTCAAGTCTAGCGCAGCTTGCATGACCAGAAGGGGTTAACAAGCATCTGATAAGCTGAGTGCACTGCACAGAGAAGCCCAGACAGCAGCACAGGAGTTGCACCTAGGAAGAAAGAAGCTGTTAAGAGGCAGGCATTTGTGTACGTGCACATGCTGTGGAATGCTCTGTGGATTAGGCTGCGAGGATATTGTAAAATTCGTAGATAAATCTGCAGGTCAAAAGACCTGCGGTTTTGCCCTGCGGTCTATCATCTCTACAGTGGAGGAGATGGTAAACTGCAGCCGAATCCGCAGAAAGATTTGACATGTCAATTTTTTTCTGCGGTTTAGAAAACGCAGCAAATCCGCGTGGAAAAATCTGCACTGCGGTTTTTGATATCTATAGGATATTATGGTAGTGTACACCGCAGCAGAAACTGCTGCGGGTCCGCAGGGCCAAAACTGCTGCGGATTCGCAGCATAATCCACAGCGTGTGCACACACCCTAAGGCTGTGTTCACACGTAGCATTTTTTTGCGTTTTCGCTGCGATTTTCAACGTGCGATTTTGCCGCAAAAAATAGCATCCCATGCAATCATATAGCATTCCGCTCATGCTTTCCTAATGCTGCGGATTTTTCCATGGCGGAATTGCATTGCAGAAAGATACGCAGCATGCTCATTCTTTGTGCGGAATCGCGGGAATTCCGCACACATAGGAATGCATTGTTCTGCCTTCTTTCCGCATGAGGCTATGCTCACCATGCGAAAAGTAAGCAGAACATTTGCGGATTGTACCCACTGTTTGGAAGAGAGGAGATTCTCCTCCAGGCTCTGGGTACCATATACCTGTAAAAAATAGAATTAAAATAAAAAAATGGTGATAATCTCACCTTCCGATGTCCCTCGCAGCGTCACCAGGCCTCAGCAATGCTCCGGGCAGGTCCCGTTCCAAGTGATGCATTGTGACAATGACCTTTGATGACGTCGCATTCTCGCGATACCATAGCAGTGACGCGAGACTGCGATGTCATCAAATGGGAACGGCACCTGCCAGGAGCATCGCGATGATCGGGAACGCTGCGTGGGACGTCAGAAGGTGAGAATGACACGATTTTTTATTTTTTTTAATTATTTTTAACATTAGATCTTTTTACTACTGATGCTTCATAGGCAGCCTCAATAGTAAAAAGTTGGTCACACTAGTCAAACACTATCACAAAGGAGGAAGAAAAAGACCAGGTTTTCCAATGTATCCACACTGACCACACAAGGACAGAAATGTCAAAGTAAATGTCTAAGAGAGAGATTTTTAGAGCGTGAATGCCCTAAAAAATTAGTAAAAAAAGCATACTCAGAGGCAAAGGGAATTTCACAAAGTAGTTTAATACATGGGACAGACAATAAAAAATCTACAGATGAATACTATACCACTAATTTCATCACAACCTTTTCTTCCCAAAATGGCACTTTCTCAGGAATATAATACAGAAGCACTGAAAGGTCCTACTAAATTACCCAGTCTTTCAGAAAGTATTACCAACTAGACCAGTGGTTACCCTTAGGAGGGCGCCATCCCTATAAAACATTTTAGCCCCCAGTAGAATTAGGAATGTGGGAGACAAAAAAGCCCCGAATGCAGGAAAAAGTACCTTACAGAAGCACATAAGAGTTTCCTTTAAATGTAAAAACAAAAAATGCTTGTGTTTATGCATTAGTGATAATGTAAATACCTTTTATTCAAATAGTGATAATGATAGAGTATATAACATTAATTTTAAGCTAACATGTCAATCCAGTTTTGTGATTTATCTAATTGATTGTTGCTGTGGGAAACAATATGTGGGACGCACTACACAGCCTCTACATCTAAGGATGAGCTCACAACATAGACACAATATCTCTAAAGGATATCTGAAACATGGCTTGTCTCGACATTGTTTTGAAAAACACGGGAATAAAGCCTCTCTGTGAGTTACACCCATAGATCATATACCAGCAGATACCCCAAACAGAATACAGTGTCTAAATAAGAGAGAACTGTATTGGATATGTAAACTAGATACCATTCATCCTAAAGGCCTCAATGAGTTGGTAGATATTTTTTGATAAGCTTTCTCTCATGTTTCTTTGTCCCTAGCGGCCCAACGGATTTCCTTCCCTGACCTGGCGTGTCAGCGTTCTCACATGGGGGTCCGTTATTGGATGTCGGACACCTAGTGGGAATTTTACCAAACAATCGGTTAATTCCAAATTACATAACCATTCCTTGCAAGTGGAGAGGTAGCATAATGGTAATGGGAAGCCTACAGGGTTCTGGCTTGCCTAAACCTTGTGGGTTCGAGTCCAGTCATTATATCTTTATAAAAATGTAATATATATTTATTATAGGTTTCATACATTTTTAAATGAAAGATTGATTTTTTAGATGTTCAATGTGTTTTATCAGAGGTTATATTTATATAGGTTTGACATTTTAACATTGGAGGGGGAGTTTTCACAGGAAGTGATGTTTTGTCTGTTAGTGATGTCATGTAGGTCTTATGTCATGAAGGGCTTATATAAAACCACAACAATCCTAACAAGTGGAGAGATAGTATGATGGTAATGGGAGGCCTTAAGTGTTCTGGCTTGCCGAAAATCTGTGGGTTTGATTCTAGTCAATTCTATTTTTATCAAATTTTAATATGTAGTGAATATAGGTTTCATACACTTTTTCAAATTAAAGATTGATTTTTTAGATGTTTAATGTGTTTTATCAGAGGTTAGATCTTGATATAAAGTTATTGTGACTTGTGTATGACATTTTGACATTGGAGGGGGTAATTCCACAGGAAGTGATGTCTTTTTGCATGTAATTGTGATGTGATGTAATGAAGGTTTTGTATAAAACCACTGCTGTAATCAGATTCTGTAATTCTTTGGCCCTGAGGAAGTGGCAGATATGCCATGAAACGCATCGGCACAATAAAGCTATGAAGAATATTTCTGTCCTTGTGTGGTCAGCGTGGATATATTGAAAAACCCGGTCTTTTTTTCCTCCTTTGCGACATTGGTGTCTACAGCAACCACTGGTTCCTTTCACATTCTGCAAGGGGTTGTGACAGTTCACAACCTTTAAAGGTGAGTGCACTAACCGTGTATTTGCCACCCCCAAAAAAATCACTTTTATCGCCCTATGTGCGCTCTCTTTCCTTAATAGTCAAACACTGTTTGACGAGTGTGACCTACCTGTCAATCAGTTTTCCAAGCGATGCTACAGATTGCTTGGAAAACGCTAGCATTCTGCAAGCTAATTACTTTTGCAAATTGCTAGTTTTTCCGTGGGAAATAGGCAGAAATTGAAATGTGATTTTCTCGCATATTTCCTGCGGAATGGAATTCCGGCATTCCCGCTGAAATTTCCGCGGCAACGTGTGGACATAGCCTTAGAATTAACAAAAAAAAGTGTCCTCTCTGCTCCCATGCCACTAATGCAAAAGAAAATCATTACTCCTGTGGTGAACTATAACTCCCAACATGCCATATTAGCTCCTGTACATGCTGGGAGTTATAGCTCTCTTCAAAGACATAAGGATAATGGTCAACCATGTGACATAACTGGCACCTATGGGATCTTAAAGGTAATCTGATGGCTGATGCCAGCTGCTCAATCCACAGGCCGCATGGATCAGACATTGGCTGTATCATTCCAGCCAGGTATGGTTGACTCTGACACGCTGCGGCATTTCATGCAAAAACCTACTTTGAAAGCCGCCGTGGACTGAGGTCACACAGGTGACTAGTCAGACAGGTGGGTCCCTGGTGGCTTCTCCCCATCTGCTCCCACTGAGGGACAATTTTCTTTCTGCGTGCAACCAGTCATTGGCAGCAGGAGGGGAGAAGTCAGAAAAGTTTTTCTCTGTGACGCTGCAGTGTTAAAGAGACAAACATACTGGGCTTAGATCGTACAGCCGGTGCCGGACACGTGCTGCCTATGGGTCAGACTCACTATAAAGCAGGTGTGAGCAATTAATTTTTTAGAGGGGCCACATGAGACCATGACTGTTGTGGAAGGCAGAACCAATAGCTTGAAATTAATTCTCAATATTAATTTATTAATATTAATTGTATCACTTAATATTGAGCAGAATTAAATATGCTAAACCCCTATATATCTTTAACCCCCCACAGCCCCTTATATACATAACATGAGCCTCACACAAGCTACTACATATGCAACATGAGCCCCACACAGCAGCCCCACACAGCCTACCCATGTAATGCATAAGCCCCACACAGCCTCCCCATGTACAGCATGAACCCTACACAGCCTCACCATGTACAGCATGAACCTCACACAGCTTCGCCATGTACAGCATGAACCTCACACATCCTCGCCATGTACAGCATGAGACCCCACACAGCCTCCCCATATACTGCATGAGCCCCACACAGCCTCCCATGTAGCCCCCCCAGGGAGCCTCAGCAGACAGGTAGGGAGGGGGGTATGCACGCTCTTTGGTTACAATACCCAGCATCAGGAGAGATAAGGCTTCCAAAAACAGACTGAATTGAATTGAAGCTGTCGTAGCTGTTTTCGTTCTGACCAAAGTCGGGTATGCCAGATGACCAGTGAGTCTGAATTAGCAGTTTTTTACGCCCTTAATTTACAAGCAATTGGAGACAAAAGAGACTGCACACGGGTCGTGGGAAAATCACTTCATCTGACGAAATGAAACACAAGGCAATATTTTATACCATTTACAACAAATGTAGCTCTATGTGGCTCATGTAGCCCCCACCCCTCAGGGTCATACCTTGTTTACCATGTACCCAGAACATGTTGTTGCTGACTATTGAGGACATATATGATAACAAGTATAGTCTCCTTGAAACAGAGACTAATAGTCTGCAGTGTCATAAGAATAATTCTAGCAATAATAGGCAAAAGGCAATTGAAGTATTAAAGGGATATGAAAGCAAACCTTCTATATCAATTTCCCCCTTTTGTAAATGGTATAACTTTTGCCACAGGGTCAGCTGATGTCCACAAAGGAGCTATTGTCTCATGGGTCTAGTACCCATAAGGGGGCTTCCTACCTGCTTCACCCATCCACCCTCAGTGTGGACACTCACTTTCCCCATCAGCAACGCTATCTGGGGTCTATGATACACTACAGAAGGTTCAGCCTTAGATTATTTTTTCACACATACATTATTCAGCAGTAGAGTTGAGCGAAACGGGTCGAAAAATTTCAAAAGTCGCCGACTTTTGGCAAAGTCGGGTTTCATGAAACGAAACCCGACCCTAGGATGAGGTCGGCCACGAGGTCGGCGACTTACGCGTCAAAGTCGCGTTTCAAAAGTTTGTTTTGCGCTCTTTTTCAGCCAATCAGGATCCACGGACACTGTGGGCAACGTGGTGACATAGGCACGGGTCACCACCATCTTTCAGAAGGGCATGCAAGTGATTGGCTAGCTTTGGTGGGCGTCACAGGGGGTATAAAAGGGCATGCACGCCGACCGCCATCTTACTTCTGCCGATCTTAGCATAGGGAGAGGTTGCTGCTGATTCTGTAGGGAGAGCGTTAGGCAGGGAAGAAGAAAAAAAAACTGCTTCTGCTGCTAGCGATTGTGCCTGTACAACACACCAGTTACTGTGTGTGCAGTGCAAGGGGAGGCTATATTGTGGTGTATCAGTGGTGTTGGTTGTTGGGCTGCCTTCTAAGGCTTCCTGACAGCTGCATTGCTGTTTACCCACTGCTCTGCAAACTGCTTTTTTAAAAGCAATCCCAATTTTTTTTTTTTTTGTCCTGCTGAGGTACTGAGCGTGCATTTTTTCACACCATACAGCGGTGTACGCTCCTCACACAGTACCATGTAACGGCTGTTATCACAGCCACAGTGAAGCTAACTGTGTCACTCTGTGAGAATAAGTCGAGGACATGTTCCCTTCTTACAGACCTGCACTCTAGGGAGATTCCTATTCTGCCCAATTCAACATACACCTTGTAGTTTGTGATAAACTAGCCAATTTCTGCCTCTGACATAGCGCTGTGCAGAAATTCAAAATCTCCCTTATCCTCTAGTCACTTTTGTCACAGCTGTGCCATCGAGCCTGTGACATAGCGCTCAGATATTCAGTGGGCCTCACACAATCCAAAAGTGTCCAGTGTCCACAAGTGTCTGCAGAAATTCAAAATCTCCCTTATCCTCTAATCACTTTTGTCACAGCTGTGCCATCGAGCCTGTGACATAGCGCTCAGATATTCAGTGGGCCTCACACAATCCAAAAGTGTCCAGTGTCCACTAGTGTGGGCAGAAATACAAAATCTCACTTATCCTCTAGTCACTTTTGTCACAGCTGTGCCATCGAGCCTGTGACATAGCGCTCAGATATTCAGTGGGCCTCACACAATCCAAAAGTGTCCAGTGTCCACTAGTGTGTGCAGAAATTCAAAATCTCACTTATCCTCTAGTCACTTTTGTCACAGCTGTGCCATCGAGCCTGTGACATAGCGCTCAGATATTCAGTGGGCCTCACACAATCCAAAAGTGTCCAGTGTCCACTAGTGTGTGCAGAAATTCAAAATCTCACTTATCCTCTAGTCACTTTTGTCACAGCTGGGCCATCGAGCCTGTGACATAGCGCTCAGATATTCAGTGGGCCTCACACAATCCAAAAGTGTCCAGTGTCCACTAGTGTGTGCAGAAATTCAAAATCTCCCCTGTCCTATAGACACCTTGTACCTTGTTTTACATTACTATATAGTTTGTTGGATTTTGTCTACATTTCTGCAAAAAATGAGGAAGTCTGGTGGAAGAGGCTGTGGAATTGGGCGGGGTTTGGCAGCTGGTAATGATGGTGTTGGTGGTGGATCTGATGGTAGTGGCAAGAGCAAAATAGGACCGAATGCAGGAGGTGTTGAGCCTGCATCATCGTCTGTCTCCATAAGGCTTCGAAGGCTTAGTTTTCTAGGAGTTGGCAAACCGCTTTTAAAGCCAGAGCATCAGGAAAAAGTTTTGTCTTACATTGCTGACTCAGCCTCCAGCTCTATCGCCTCCTCTTCTTCAGTTGTAAAAAGTAAAAGCACTGAGTCGTCATTGGAGGCTCATGTTCATGAACCACACCTTTCCTTGTGTCCTTCACCCCAACCAAGATTGAAGGATGACGCAGGCCATACTACTGATTACTCCATGGAGCTGTTTTCACATACCATGCCTGGATTATCAAGTGAAATGGTGAATTACCCAGGCCAAGATGAATCTGACATGGAGTGCACTGATGCACAGCCGCTGATGGATGATTCTGCTGGTACATTCACTCAGAGCACTACATTGTCCTCGCAGTGTACAGAGCCAGATTCTGACCCTGATGAGTCTCAGGTGCCATCTAGGCCATCAGAAAGAACAACAACTCCATCACCATCATCAACCCTCTCTCAGTCCGCCCTGTCCACCGCTACTTCCACCATATGCAGCTCTCAAGTCCAGCTCACCCTCCCAGACATTATGAGTAGGTCAAGAAAGTACTCAGTCTCTCATCCGCGTACACACTGGGTTTGAACACCCACATTGCCAAACTAATCTCGTTTGAGATGATGCCCTTTCGGTTGGTGGAAAGCGCAGCTTTCCGCGAACTCATGGCCTATGCAGTACCACGCTATGACCTACCCAGTCGCCACTTCTTCTCTCACAAAGCCATCCCAGCCCTCCACCATCATGTGAAAGACCGCATTGTCCATGCACTCAAGCAGTCAGTGAGCGGAAAGGTGCACCTCACAACTGATGCATGGTCCAGTCGGCATGGCCAGGGCCGTTACGTGTCCATCACTGCGCACTGGGTTAATGTGGTGGATGCAGGGTCCACAGGGGACAGCAGTGGTGGGACAGTGCTGCCTAGCCCACGGTATAGGAAACAGTTGGCTGTAGGCGTTCGACCCTCCTCCTCCTCCAGAAGCGCAAGCTCGTCCACAGAGCGCAGTCGTACGAGCACTCCATCTGCAGCTGCCACTGTTGCACACGAGGTGTCCCCCTATCGAGCAGCTAGTGGAAAGCGTCAGCAGGCTGTGTTGCAGATGATGTGTTTGGGCGACAGACACACCGCCGAGGTGCTGGCCGAGTACTTGAAGCGACAAACTGAGTCATGGCTGGGCAGTGTACATCTTGAGGCAGGCAAGGTAGTTAGTGATAACGGCCATAATTTTGTGGCAGCCATAGCCCTTTCAAAACTCGGCCATATACCTTGCTTGGCTCACACCTTGAACCTGGTGGTGCAGTGCTTCCTCAAAAATTATCCGGAGTTAACAGCCCTGCTCCAGAAGGTGCGAAGACTGTGTGCGCACATCCGCCGGTCGCCTGTACACTCCGTTCATATGCAGAAGCTGCAGCGATTGCTCCACCTTCCCAACCACCGCCTCATTATCGACATTGCAACAAGGTGGAACTCCACCCTGCACATGGTGGAGCGGCTGTGCGAGCAGAGGCAGGCCATAATGCATTTGTGGGAGGATACACGGCCAGGCACTTTGAGAGCAGACATGGAGTTGACAGGTGTGCAGTGGTCGAAGCTGAAAGACCTCTGTAAAGTCCTTCAGTGTTTTGAGGAATGCACACGGCTGGTAAGCGCAGACGACGCCATCCTAAGCATGAGTATCCCACTTATGCGTCTGCTCATGCAAACTTTGACGCACCTTAAGGAGCAGGCTTCTGCAGCCAATGTTGATGAGGAGGAAGAGGAGGAGGGAATCCTTGATGACATTTAGCCATTGTCTGCTCAGGGACCTCTCCTGGACGAGGTGGAGGAAGAAGGGGAGGAGGAGGAGGATGATGGGGATGATTACTTAGGAGAGGAGGATGCATCTCGTGGGGCAAGTGAAAATGTTGGCGTGGCAAGGTCTGGTACAGGGTTTGTGCGTGACTGGAGGGATGTGGATTTGCCAGAAAGTGCTCCTCCAACCAGCACTCGCAGTGCATCATTGACACCGGGAACATTGGCCCACATGTCAGATTATGCCTTGCAGATCCTAAAAAGGGACCCCCGCATTGCCAAAATGATGAACGATGATGACTACTGGTTGGCCAGCATCCTGGATCCACGCTATAAAGGCAAATTACAAAACATCATGCCACAGGACAACCTTGACCTAATATTGGCTAATAAACAAGCAACTCTAGAAAATCGGTTGCTTGAGGCATTCCCAGCACACAGCAGCGGTGATGGTTCTCACACGAGCCGTACGGGCCGGGGGCAGCTTGGCAGAGGTGTTCGTGGTGCACACAGCAGAAGTGGCATTGGAGACAGGGGTTTCATGACAATGTTGTGGACTGATTTTTCAAGTACCGCTCACACAACTGGTAATACTGCATCGATGGAAAGTGACAGGAGACAGCAGTTGTCAACTATGGTTACAAACTACTTTTCCTCCCATATCGATGTTCTACCACACAGGTCATTCCCCTTTGACTATTGGGCTGCTAAACTGGACACCTAGCCTGAACTGGCACAATATGCCTTACAGGAGCTCGCTTGCCCAGCTGCAAGTGTGCTATCGGAAAGAGTCTTCAGTGCAGCTGGATCAATCCTGACAGAAAAAAGGACCCGTCTGTCAACCCAAAATGTGGATGATCTAACCTTCATTAAAATGAACCACGCATGGGTTTCCAAGGATTTTGTCCCACCATCCCCTGATGACACATAGGGTGACAGAAAAATGGCTTGCTTTGGTCCACCTCTTCCTGGGACTTGACCTATTTCACCTTTTGCATCAGCTGAATGTCCAACATGAACATATGCTACTTTCTAAAACTCCCTAACTGTGCTGCCTCCCCCCCCATGAACAAAAAAATTGTCATCTCTTTGCTGCGTGGCGATCCCCTGGATTGGGCATTTTCTTTGAAACCAGATGATCCTATTCTGACTAATGTGAACGCATTTTTTCAAGCCTTGGGGTTGTATGACGAACCTAATGCCATTGATCAGGCTGAAAAGACCCTGCTGGCATTGAACCAGGGTCGGGATTCTGCAGAATTGTACGGTCAAAAATTCCGAAAGTGGCGGTACTTACTACCTGGAATGATAATGCCTTGGCTGCTCTCTTTCGGAAGTGTTTGTCAGAAGCCGTAAAAGATACTATGGTGGGATTTCCTGTTCCCTCTGGTCTTGACGATTCTATGTCATTAGCCATTCAGGTTGATCGGCGTTTGCGCGAACGCAAAACTGCACGAGAGGTGTTGTCACCTGTTGAACAAATGTCTGAACCTATGCAATGTGATAGAGTTTTCTCCAGAGAGCAGCGTCAGGAGTTCAGAAGGCGCAATAAGTTGTGTTTTTTCTGTGGGGATGCCTCGCATATTATTTCTGTCTGTCCTAAACGAGAGAAACGCTCTGCACACACGTTTTCTGTTGGTGGTGTTCAACCTAAGTTTCTTTTGGCTATTACTCTGATCTGCTCCCTGTCCACATTTTCCGCCAAGGCTTTTGTGGATTCGGGAGCAGCCCTAAACCTAATGACCTTGGATTTTGCTAAACGTTGTGGATTTCCAATGACACCTCTGCAGACGCCTATCCCTTTGAGGGGGATTGATGCTACTCCTTTGGTTAAAAATAAACCTCAGTTTTGGACCCAGGTGGTAATGCGGGTCGCCCCAGACCATCAAGAAAATTGCAGATTTTTGGTGTTGCATAATCTGCATGATACCATGGTTCTGGGGTTTCCCTGGTTACAAATTCATAATCCAGTTTTGGATTGAAAATCTGTGTCTGTGGTGAGTTGGGGTTGTCAGTGTGCCTTTAGTGAGGCTCCGGTGTTTTCCACCTCTCCTCAGTCGCATGATGTTCCTGATTATTTGGCGGACTTTTATGATGTATTTAGTGAAAATGAGTCTGCATCTCTGCCTCCTCATAGGAGTTATGACTGTGCAATTGAACTGAGCCCGGGGTGTAAATTTCCCAAGGGTCGGCTCTTCAATTTATCTGTACCCGAGCACGAGGCTATGCGATCCTATATTAAGGAGGCGTTGGAGAAGGGTCATATTAGACCATCCTCGTCACCCTTAGGTGCCGGTTTTTTTTTTGTAGCCAAAAAGGATGGATCATTAAGACCTTGTATTGATTATCATGCCCTCAACAAAATTACTGTTAAATATCAGTATCCGTTACCCCTGATTTCGGATCTATTCTCTAGAGTTAAAGGTGCTTGCTGGTTTACCAAGCTTGACCTCAGGGGGGCGTATAATCTTATTCGCATTAAGCATGGGGATGAATGGAAGACGGCGTTTAATACTCCGGAGGGACATTTTGAGTACCTGGTGATGCCTTTTGGGCTCACTAATGCCCCTTCTGTCTTCCAGTGCTTCATGAACGATATTTTCCGAGATTTTGTCGATAAATTTTTGCAACTACTTTACTTTTGGAGAAAATTCAAAACATTCATTATTCAATAGAGCCCAATAGCAAAAACCAGCGTTTTGAATGAAGAATCACAATGCTTGGTAGAATCATGCAGGATTGAAATTTTTGATGGTTTTTTACTCCTCTCAACAGCCCAAACAAGTTTCTAAAAGGATGAGTTTGCAACTACTTTACTTTTCTAGAAAATTCAAAACATTCCTTATTCAATAGGGCCCAAAATATCAAACCAGTGGCTTGAATGAACACTCACATTTCTTGGTAGAATCGTGCAAGACTGAAATTTTTGATGTTTTTCTACTCCTCTCATGAGCCCAAACAAGTCTCTAAAAGCATGAGTTTGCAACTACTTTACTTTTGGAGAAAATTCAAAACATTCATTATTCATTATTCATTATCTCTACAGTGAATTCCACTGTAGAGATGATAGACCGCAGGGCAAAACCACAGGCTAATCCACAGGTAAAACTGCAGGTCTTTTGACCTGCAGATTTATCTACGAATTTTACAATATCCTCGCAGCCTAATCCACAGAGCATTCCACAGCATGTGCACGTACACAAATGCCTGCCTCTTAACAGCTTCTTTCTTCCTAGGTGCAACTCCTGTGCTGCTGTCTGGGCTTCTCTGTGCAGTGCACTCAGCTTATCAGATGCTTGTTAACCCCTTCTGGTCATGCAAGCTGCGCTAGACTTGAGGAAGTGGACGTCTGATGTACTGATCACTGCAGTAAGAAGCAGGACCGGAACTCCAAGCAGCACAGCACTGAGCACATTGAGTCTCCTCCTCCCCTTGCCCTATCTCTGTTACGTCACTGCATCCCGGATCAAGAGTTGGACATCAGACCGCAGCCACAAATTTCATGTGGCGGCCGTGATTTTTAGCAGCTGACAGCGTGAAGAGGATTACTGATCGTGCGTCCCACTACAGGGTTCGGCCGTTCTGGCATTTTCCAGAAATGCCCGATTGCCAGTCCGGCCCTGGGTGTGATAAGCTGCAGTAATGTGTTTAGCTTTGGATGCAAATGTGGTAGGGGCCGGGCTACGGGGGTGGACTGGTCTCCTGACATACCTGACTTTGGTCAGAAGGAAAACAGCTACGACAACTTCAATTCAGTCTGTTTTTGGAAACCTTATCTCTCCTGATGCTGGGTATTGTAACCAAAGAGCGTGCATACCCCCCTCCCTACCTGTCTGCTGAGGCTCCCTGGGGGGGCTACATAGGAGGCTGTGTGGGGTCTCATGCTGTACATGGCGAGGATGTGTGAGGTTCATGCTGTACATGGGAAGGCTGTGTGGGGCTCATGCTGTACATGGGGAGGCCAGCCAGATCAGCCATAGCGCCTAGCCAGCCAGATCAGCCATACCGCCTAGCCAGCCAGATCAATGGGGTGACAGATGTTGCAGCCAGATCTCCCTCACGTCCGGCACTCGCCGCCTTCACTTTATGTGTACGGCCTGGAGAGGACGCATTAGGCTTCTCCAAAACAAATATGACACAATGTACAAATTCAGGTACAATTTGCTGTTACATGTTGGCACTAACCTTCTAAGCCCAAGGGAAGGGCAGTCCTGCAGCCATGGTTCCCTAGAGGTTTCCACCACAGGGGGTTTTTCCTCTCCTGAGTGCTGAAGGACAATTCTTCGTGAGTCGGGGGTTCTGCCATTTTCAGTGTCTCTTTCATAGTAATTGGCTGATTCTAAATTTCAGACACTCAAAGAAATAATAATGATGAGATTTGGAATAAAATTCAGTCAATTTAACATCCAATAAAAGTGTTTTGTGTGTTTCTTTCACAATCTTCGGTTGGTGAGATTTTGTTGGGGATCAGGATCCAGCATCTATGACCAAGCCATGAAGCCAGATTATGAAGTCAGAGCAATTTAACCCTGCGCTGGAAGACAGGACGGAGCAGAGATGACAAAGTGTGACTGCACAATTAGCACAAGTTCACCCCGTTCCTCCCATTCAGATACACGAGGGGATTCAGGGCCGAGTTGGGACTAAAAAGCAGCCCTGGCACACAAAATTCACCAGCCCACATACAATAAGTGTCCTCAACCCAAATCGTAGAACACTGATAGGTCATGTAGGATTTTGCTTTATCCGTTACCAGGGCCGAAACAAAGTATTTTGGGTGCCCAAGGCAGATGAAGCCTAAGGCGCCCATTTTGCATTTCTACCCAGCTAATTCTTCCCTTTTCCATTAGGTCTATGACATCATGTGATTAATAACTGATGAGCTGAATCCTTCTAAGTCAGGCCCATATACATTTGTATCTGATGAACCTACAACTCCCAGTATGTCCTTAACAATGGTAAGGAGATGCAGGGAGTTATCAGTCTTTATGTGACGTCTGCCTGCGGTCTGGACTGCAGCCAGACAGCACCCCGAGAAACACTGAGACCCTTTACCCCTATACAGGGATCTGGATTTATAGCAGAGCCCAGGAGGCGCTGTCTGAATAGGAGCAATGACCAGAGCAGGACGGTCGCCAGAAAGGTGTTCCAATACAGGACACAGAGGCAATGATATCCGAGACTAAACCAGTCAGGCAGAAATGGTATAAAGACAGTAGACAGTAGCAGAGTCAGATTCCAGGTCAAAGCCAGAGTCATAAACCGGGAGGTCAGCAGAGGTACAGAATCGTTAGGCAAAAGCAGAGTCAGAATCCAGGCCAAAGTAAGAGTCATAAACCAGGAGGGCAGCAGAGGTACAAAGTCGTTAGGCAGAAGCAGAGTCAGAATCCAGGCCGAAGTCAGTGTCATAAACCAGGAGAGTCGCAGAGGTACAGAATCGTTAGGCAGAAGCAAAGTCAGAAGTCCAGGCAAAAGTCAGCGTCAGTAAAACAGCAATTCACACAGTAACACGCAGGGGAACCAAGAATATATCCGGCGGCCTGCAAGAGCAGTCCCAAGGTATTTAAGGGATCAGGTCATCCCTTACAGGCCCGTGGCCTGATGATGTCATCCGGACCGCCCCCAGGACCAGGCTGGATGGTAATGCACCAGCCCCTTCATGACTGACCGAGGAGCGAAGCCTGCGTCCAGCGGACGCCTGCGCAGGAGCCTCATGACTATCGCCGCCACCACTCGGGGTTGAAGCACAACGCCTCCCAGAGACCAAGGCCGAGACTGCAGGCCACGGGTCAGACGGTGATAGGACAGTCCGGCGCCTCCTAGTGGTCGAGGCCGGAACAGCCGCTGGTTTTTGATATTTTGGGCCCTATTGAATAATGAATGTTTTGAATTTTCTCCTAATGTAAAGTAGTTGCAAACTCATGCTTTGAGAGACTTGTTTGGGCTCATGAGAGGAGTAGAAAAACATCAAAAATTTCAGTCCTGCATGATTCTACCAAGAAATGTGTGTTCATTGAAACTGCTGGTTTTTGATAGTTTGGGCCCTATTGAATAATGAATGTTTTGAATTTTCTCCAAAAGTAAAGTAGTTGCAAACTCATCCTTTTAGAAACTTGTTTGGGCTGTTGAGAGGAGTAAAAAACCATCAAAAATTTCAATCCTGCATGATTCTACCAAGAAATGTGATTCTTCATTCAAAACGCTGGTTTTTGCTATTGGGCTCTATTGAATAATGAATGTTTTGAATTTTCTCCAAAAGTAAAGTAGTTGCAAACTCATCCTTTTAGAGACTTGTTTGGGCTCATGAGAGGAGTAAAAAACCATCAAAAATTTCAATCCTGCATGATTTTACCAAGAAATGTGATTCTTCATTCAAACCGCTGGTTTTTGATATTTTGGGCCCTATTGAATAATGAATGTTTTGAATTTTCTCCAAAAGTAAAGTAGTTGCAAACTCATCCTTTTAGAGTCTTGTTTGGGCTCATGAGAGGAGTAGAAAAACATCAAAAATTTCAGTCCTGCACGATTCTACCAAGAAATGTGAGTGTTCATTCAAACCACTGGTTTTTGATATTTTGGGCCCTATTGAATAAGGAATGTTTTGAATTTTCTAGAAAAGTAAAGTAGTTGCAAACTCATCCTTTTAGAAACTTGTTTGGGCTGTTGAGAGGAGAAAAAAACCATCAAAAATTTCAATCCTGCATGATTCTACCAAGAATTGTGATTCTTCATTCAAAACGCTGGTTTTTGCTATTGGGCTCTATTGAATAATGAATGTTTTGAATTTTCTCCAAAAGTAAAGTAGTTGCAAACTCATGCTTTTAGAGACTTGTTTGGGCTCATGAGCGGAGTAAAAAACCATCAAATTTTCAATCCTGCATGATTCTACCAAGAAATGTGATTCTTCATTCAAAACCTGATTTTTGCTATTGGGCTCTATTGAATAATGAATGTTTTGAATTTTCTCCAAAAGTAAAGTAGTTGCAAAAATTTATCGACAAAATCTCGGAAAATATCGTTCATGAAGCACTGGAAGACAGAAGGGGCATTAGTGAGCCCAAAAGGCATCACCAGGTACTCAAAATGTCCCTCCGGAGTATTAAACGCCGTCTTCCATTCATCCCCATGCTTAATGCGAATAAGATTATACGCCCCCCTGAGGTCAAGCTTGGTAAACCAGCAAGCACCTTTAACTCTAGAGAATAGATCCGAAATCAGGGGTAACGGATACTGATATTTAACAGTAATTTTGTTGAGGGCATGATAATCAATACAAGGTCTTAATGATCCATCCTTTTTGGCTACAAAAAAAAAACCGGCACCTAAGGGTGACGAGGATGGTCTAATATGACCCTTCTCCAACGCCTCCTTAATATAGGATCGCATAGCCTCGTGCTCGGGTACAGATAAATTGAAGAGCCGACCCTTGGGAAATTTACACCCCGGGCTCAGTTCAATTGCACAGTCATAACTCCTATGAGGAGGCAGAGATGCAGACTCATTTTCACTAAATACATCATAAAAGTCCGCCAAATAATCAGGAACATCATGCGACTGAGGAGAGGTGGAAAACACCGGAGCCTCACTAAAGGCACACTGACAACCCCAACTCACCACAGACACAGATTTTCAATCCAAAACTGGATTATGAATTTGTAACCAGGGAAACCCCAGAACCATGGTATCATGCAGATTATGCAACACCAAAAATCTGCAATTTTCTTGATGGTCTGGGGCGACCCGCATTACCACCTGGGTCCAAAACTGAGGTTTATTTTTAGCCAAAGGAGTAGCATCAATCCCCCTCAAAGGGATAGGCGTCTGCAGAGGTGTCATTGGAAATCCACAACGTTTAGCAAAATCCAAGGTCATTAGGTTTAGGGCTGCTCCCGAATCCACAAAAGCCTTGGCGGAAAATGTGGACAGGGAGCAGATCAGAGTAATAGCCAAAAGAAACTTAGGTTGAACACCACCAACAGAAAACGTGTGTGCAGAGCGTTTCTCTCGTTTAGGACAGACAGAAATAATATGCGAGGCATCCCCACAGAAAAAACACAACTTATTGCGCCTTCTGAACTCCTGACGCTGCTCTCTGGAGAAAACTCTATCACATTGCATAGGTTCAGACATTTGTTCAACAGGTGACAACACCTCTCGTGCAGTTTTGCGTTCGCGCAAACGCCGATCAACCTGAATGGCTAATGACATAGAATCGTCAAGACCAGAGGGAACAGGAAATCCCACCATAGTATCTTTTACGGCTTCTGACAAACACTTCCGAAAGAGAGCAGCCAAGGCATTATCATTCCAGGTAGTAAGTACCGCCACTTTCGGAATTTTTGACCGTACAATTCTGCAGAATCCCGACCCTGGTTCAATGCCAGCAGGGTCTTTTCAGCCTGATCAATGGCATTAGGTTCGTCATACAACCCCAAGGCTTGAAAAAATGCGTTCACATTAGTCAGAATAGGATCATCTGGTTTCAAAGAAAATGCCCAATCCAGGGGATCGCCACGCAGCAAAGAGATGACAATTTTTTTGTTCATGGGGGGGGGAGGCAGCACAGTTAGGGAGTTTTAGAAAGTAGCATATGTTCATGTTGGACATTCAGCTGATGCAAAAGGTGAAATAGGTCAAGTCCCAGGAAGAGGTGGACCAAAGCAAGCCATTTTTCTGTCACCCTATGTGTCATCAGGGGATGGTGGGACAAAATCCTTGGAAACCCATGCGTGGTTCATTTTAATGAAGGTTAGATCATCCACATTTTGGGTTGACAGACGGGTCCTTTTTTTCTGTCAGGATTGATCCAGCTGCACTGAAGACTCTTTCCGATAGCACACTTGCAGCTGGGCAAGCGAGCTCCTGTAAGGCATATTGTGCCAGTTCAGGCTAGGTGTCCAGTTTAGCAGCCCAATAGTCAAAGGGGAATGACCTGTGTGGTAGAACATCGATATGGGAGGAAAAGTAGTTTGTAACCATAGTTGACAACTGCTGTCTCCTGTCACTTTCCATCGATGCAGTATTACCAGTTGTGTGAGCGGTACTTGAAAAATCAGTCCACAACATTGTCATGAAACCCCTGTCTCCAATGCCACTTCTGCTGTGTGCACCACGAACACCTCTGCCAAGCTGCCCCCGGCCCGTACGGCTCGTGTGAGAACCATCACCGCTGCTGTGTGCTGGGAATGCCTCAAGCAACCGATTTTCTAGAGTTGCTTGTTTATTAGCCAATATTAGGTCAAGGTTGTCCTGTGGCATGATGTTTTGTAACTTGCCTTTATAGCGTGGATCCAGGATGCTGGCCAACCAGTAGTCGTCATCGTTCATCATTTTGGCAATGCGGGGGTCCCTTTTTAGGATCTGCAAGGCATAATCTGACATGTGGGCCAATGTTCCCGGTGTCAATGATGCACTGCGAGTGCTGGTTGGAGGAGCACTTTCTGGCAAATCCACATCCCTCCAGTCACGCACAAACCCTGTACCAGACCTTGCCACGCCAACATTTTCACTTGCCCCACGAGATGCATCCTCCTCTCCTAAGTAATCATCCCCATCATCCTCCTCCTCCTCCCCTTCTTCCTCCACCTCGTCCAGGAGAGGTCCCTGAGCAGACAATGGCTGAATGTCATCAAGGATTCCCTCCTCCTCAACATTGGCTGCAGAAGCCTGCTCCTTAAGGTGCGTCAAAGTTTGCATGAGCAGACGCATAAGTGGGATACTCATGCTTAGGATGGCGTCGTCTGCGCTTACCAGCCGTGTGCATTCCTCAAAACACTGAAGGACTTTACAGAGGTCTTTCAGCTTCGACCACTGCACACCTGTCAACTCCATGTCTGCTCTCAAAGTGCCTGGCCGTGTATCCTCCCACAAATGCATTATGGCCTGCCTCTGCTCGCACAGCCGCTCCACCATGTGCAGGGTGGAGTTCCACCTTGTTGCAATGTCGATAATGAGGCGGTGGTTGGGAAGGTGGAGCAATCGCTGCAGCTTCTGCATACGAACGGAGTGTACAGGCGACCGGCGGATGTGCGCACACAGTCTTCGCACCTTCTGGAGCAGGGCTGTTAACTCCGGATAATTTTTGAGGAAGCACTGCACCACCAGGTTCAAGGTGTGAGCCAAGCAAGGTATATGGCTGAGTTTTGAAAGGGCTATGGCTGCCACAAAATTATGGCCGTTATCACTAACTACCTTGCCTGCCTCAAGATGTACACTGCCCAGCCATGACTCAGTTTGTCGCTTCAAGTACTCGGCCAGCACCTCGGCGTTGTGTCTGTCGCCCAAACACATCATCTGCAACACAGCCTGCTGACGCTTTCCACTAGCTGCTCGATAGGGGGACACCTCGTGTGCAACAGTGGCAGCTGCAGATGGAGTGCTCGTACGACTGCGCTCTGTGGACGAGCTTGCGCTTCTGGAGGAGGAGGAGGGTCGAACGCCTACAGCCAACTGTTTCCTATACCGTGGGCTAGGCAGCACTGTCCCACCACTGCTGTCCCCTGTGGACCCTGCATCCACCACATTAACCCAGTGCGCAGTGATGGACACGTAACGGCCCTGGCCATGCCGACTGGACCATGCATCAGTTGTGAGGTGCACCTTTCCGCTCACTGACTGCTTGAGTGCATGGACAATGCGGTCTTTCACATGATGGTGGAGGGCTGGGATGGCTTTGTGAGAGAAGAAGTGGCGACTGGGTAGGTCATAGCGTGGTACTGCATAGGCCATGAGTTCGCGGAAAGCTGCGCTTTCCACCAACCGAAAGGGCATCATCTCAAACGAGATTAGTTTGGCAATGTGGGTGTTCAAACCCAGTGTGTACGCGGATGAGAGACTGAGTACTTTCTTGACCTACTCATAATGTCTGGGAGGGTGAGCTGGACTTGAGAGCTGCATATGGTGGAAGTAGCGGTGGACAGGGCGGACTGAGAGAGGGTTGATGATGGTGATGGAGTTGTTGTTCTTTCTGATGGCCTAGATGGCACCTGAGACTCATCAGGGTCAGAATCTGGCTCTGTACACTGCGAGGACAATGTAGTGCTCTGAGTGAATGTACCAGCAGAATCATCCATCAGCGGCTGTGCATCAGTGCACTCCATGTCAGATTCATCTTGGCCTGGGTAATTCACCATTTCACTTGATAATCCAGGCATGGTATGTGAAAACAGCTCCATGGAGTAATCAGTAGTATGGCCTGCGTCATCCTTCAATCTTGGTTGGGGTGAAGGACACAAGGAAAGGTGTGGTTCATGAACATGAGCCTCCAATGACGACTCAGTGCTTTTACTTTTTACAACTGAAGAAGAGGAGGCGATAGAGCTGGAGGCTGAGTCAGCAATGTAAGACAAAACTTTTTCCTGATGCTCTGGCTTTAAAAGCGGTTTGCCAACTCCTAGAAAACTAAGCCTTCGAAGCCTTATGGAGACAGACGATGATGCAGGCTCAACACCTCCTGCATTCGGTCCTATTTTGCTCTTGCCACTACCATCAGATCCACCACCAACACCATCATTACCAGCTGCCAAACCCCGCCCAATTCCACAGCCTCTTCCACCAGACTTCCTCATTTTTTGCAGAAATGTAGACAAAATCCAACAAACTATATAGTAATGTAAAACAAGGTACAAGGTGTCTATAGGACAGGGGAGATTTTGAATTTCTGCACACACTAGTGGACACTGGACACTTTTGGATTGTGTGAGGCCCACTGAATATCTGAGCGCTATGTCACAGGCTCGATGGCACAGCTGTGACAAAAGTGACTGGAGGATAAGTGAGATTTTGAATTTCTGCACACACTAGTGGACACTGGACACTTTTGGATTGTGTGAGGCCCACTGAATATCTGAGCGCTATGTCACAGGCTCGATGGCACAGCTGTGACAAAAGTGACTAGAGGATAAGGGAGATTTTGAATTTCTGCACAGCGCTATGTCAGAGGCAGAAATTGGCTAGTTTATCACAAACTACAAGGTGTATGTTGAATTGGGCAGAATAGGAATCTCCCTAGAGTGCAGGTCTGTAAGAAGGGAACATGTCCTCGACTTATTCTCACAGAGTGACACAGTTAGCTTCACTGTGGCTGTGATAACAGCCGTTACACGGTACTGTGTGAGGAGCGTACACCGCTGTATGGTGTGAAAAAATGCACGCTCAGTACCTCAGCAGGACAAAAAAAAAAAAATTGGGATTGCTTTTAAAAAAGCAGTTTGCAGCTCAGTACCTCAGAAGGACAAAAAAAAAAAAATTGGGATTGCTTTTAAAAAAGCAGTTTGCAGAGCAGTGGGTAAACAGCAATGCAGCTGTCAGGAAGCCTTAGAAGGCAGCCCAACAACCAACACCACTGATACACCACAATATAGCCTCCCCTTGCACTGCACACACAGTAACTGGTGTGTTGTACAGGCACAATCGCTAGCAGCAGAAGCAGTTTTTTTTTCTTCTTCCCTGCCTAACGCTCTCCCTACAGAATCAGCAGCAACCTCTCCCTATGCTAAGATCGGCAGAAGTAAGATGGCGGTCGGCGTGCATGCCCTTTTATACCCCCTGTGACGCCCACCAAAGCTAGCCAATCACTTGCATGCCCTTCTGAAAGATGGTGGTGACCCGTGCCTATGTCACCACGTTGCCCACAGTGTCCGTGGATCCTGATTGGCTGAAAAAGAGCGCAAAACAAACTTTTGAAACGCGACTTTGACGCGTAAGTCGCCGACCTCGTGGCCGACCTCATCCTAGGGTCGGGTTTCGTTTCATGAAACCCGACTTTGCCAAAAGTCGGCGACTTTTGAAATTTTTCGACCCGTTTCGCTCAACTCTACTGCTGAATAATGTATGTGTGAAAAAATAATCTAAGGCTGAACCTTCTGTAGTGTATCATAGACCCCAGATAGCGTTGCTGATGGGGAAAGTGAGTGTCCACACTGAGGGTGGATGGGTGAAGCAGGTAGGAAGCCCCCTTATGGGTACTAGACCCATGAGACAATAGCTCCTTTGTGGACATCAGCTGACCCTGTGGCAAAAGTTATACCATTTACAAAAGGGGGAAATTGATATAGAAGGTTTGCTTTCATATCCCTTTAATACTTCAATTGCCTTTTGCCTATTATTGCTAGAATTATTCTTATGACACTGCAGACTATTAGTCTCTGTTTCAAGGAGACTATACTTGTTATCATATATGTCCTCAATAGTCAGCAACAACATGTTCTGGGTACATGGTAAACAAGGTATGACCCTGAGGGGTGGGGGCTACATGAGCCACATAGAGCTACATTTGTTGTAAATGGTATAAAATATTGCCTTGTGTTTCATTTCGTCAGATGAAGTGATTTTCCCACGACCCGTGTGCAGTCTCTTTTGTCTCCAATTGCTTGTAAATTAAGGGCGTAAAAAACTGCTAATTCAGACTCACTGGTCATCTGGCATACCCGACTTTGGTCAGAACGAAAACAGCTACGACAGCTTCAATTCAATTCAGTCTGTTTTTGGAAGCCTTATCTCTCCTGATGCTGGGTATTGTAACCAAAGAGCGTGCATACCCCCCTCCCTACCTGTCTGCTGAGGCTCCCTGGGGGGGCTACATGGGAGGCTGTGTGGGGCTCATGCAGTATATGGGGAGGCTGTGTGGGGTCTCATGCTGTACATGGCGAGGATGTGTGAGGTTCATGCTGTACATGGCGAAGCTGTGTGAGGTTCATGCTGTACATGGCGAGGCTGTGTAGGGTTCATGCTGTACATGGGGAGGCTGTGTGGGGCTTATGCATTACATGGGTAGGCTGTGTGGGGCTGCTGTGTGGGGCTCATGTTGCATATGTAGTAGCTTGTGTGAGGCTCATGTTATGTATATAAGGGGCTGTGGGGGGTTAAAGATATATAGGGGTTTAGCATATTTAATTCTGCTCAATATTAAGTGATACAATTAATATTAATAAATTAATATTGAGAATTAATTTCAAGCTATTGGTTCTGCCTTCCACAACAGTCATGGTCTCATGTGGCCCCTCTAAAAAATTAATTGCTCACACCTGCTTTATAGTGAGTCTGACCCATAGGCAGCACGTGTCCGGCACCGGCTGTACGATCTAAGCCCAGTATGTTTGTCTCTTTAACACTGCAGCGTCACAGAGAAAAACTTTTCTGACTTCTCCCCTCCTGCTGCCAATGACTGGTTGCACGCAGAAAGAAAATTGTCCCTCAGTGGGAGCAGATGGGGAGAAGCCACCAGGGACCCACCTGTCTGACTAGTCACCTGTGTGACCTCAGTCCACGGCGGCTTTCAAAGTAGGTTTTTGCATGAAATGCCGCAGCGTGTCAGAGTCAACCATACCTGGCTGGAATGATACAGCCAATGTCTGATCCATGCGGCCTGTGGATTGAGCAGCTGGCATCAGCCATCAGATTACCTTTAAGATCCCATAGGTGCCAGTTATGTCACATGGTTGACCATTATCCTTATGTCTTTGAAGAGAGCTATAACTCCCAGCATGTACAGGAGCTAATATGGCATGTTGGGAGTTATAGTTCACCACAGGAGTAATGATTTTCTTTTGCATTAGTGGCATGGGAGCAGAGAGGACACTTTTTTTTTGTTAATTCTAAGGCTATGTCCACACGTTGCCGCGGAAATTTCAGCGGGAATGCCGGAATTCCATTCCGCAGGAAATATGCGAGAAAATCGCATTTCAATTTCTGCCTATTTCCCACGGAAAAACTAGCAATTTGCAAAAGTAATTAGCTTGCAGAATGCTAGCGTTTTCCAAGAAATCTGTAGCATCGCTTGGAAAACTGATTGACAGGTAGGTCACACTCGTCAAACAGTGTTTGACTATTAAGGAAAGAGAGCGCACATAGGGCGATAAAAGTGAGGTGAGTGCAAACTTTGACGCACCTTAAGGAGCAGGCATCTGCAGCCAATGTTGACGAGGAGGGAATCCTTGATGACATTCAGCCATTGTCTGCTCAGGGAACTCTCCTGGACGAGGTGGAGGAAGAAGAGGAGGAGGAGGATAATGATGGGGATGATTACTTAGGGGAGGAGGATGCATCTCGTGGGGCAAGTGAAAATGTTGGCGTGGCAAGGTCTGGTACAGGGTTTGTGCGTGACTGGAGGGATGTGGATTTGCCAGAAAGTGCTCTTCCAACCAGCACTCGCAGTGTATCATTGACACCGGGAACATTGGCCCACATGTCAGATTATGCCTTGCAGATCCTAAAAAGGGACCCCCGCATTGCCAAAATGATGAACGATGACGACTACTGGTTGGCCTGCATCCTGGATCCACGCTATAAAGGCAAATTACAAAACATCATGCCACAGGAGAACCTTGACCTAATATTGGCTAATAAACAAGCAACTCTGGTAAATCGGTTGCTTGAGGCATTCCCAGCACACAGCAGCGGTGATGGTTCTCACACGAGCCGTACGGGCTGGGGGCAGCTTGGCAGAGGTGTTCGTGATGCACACAGCAGAAGTGGCGTTGGAGACAGGGGTTTCATGACAATGTTGTGGACTGATTTTTCAAGTACCGCTCACACAACTGGTAATACTGCATCGATGGAAAGTGACAGGAGACAGCAGTTGTCAACTATGGTTACAAACTACTTTTCCTCCCATATCGATGTTCTCCCACACAGGTCATTCCCCTTTGACTATTGGGCCGCTAAACTGGACACCTGGCCTGAATTGGCACAATATGCCTTACAGGAGCTCGCTTGCCCAGCTGCAAGTGTGCTATCGGAAAGATTCTTCAGTGCAGCTGGATCAATCCTGACAGAAAAAAGGACCCGTCTGTCAACCCAAAATGTGGATGATCTAACCTTCATTAAAATGAACCATGCATGGGTTTCCAAGGATTTTGTCCCACCTTCCCCTGATGACACAAAGGGTGACAGAAAAATGGCTTGCTTTGGTCCACCTCTTCCTGGGACTTGACCTATTTCGCCTTTTGCATCAGCTGAATGTCCAACATCAACATATGCCACTTTCAAAAACTCCCTAACTGTGCTGCCTCCCCCCCCCATGGCCGTGGTCACCACCTAGCGCACGACACCGTGCGAGTGCCGTTGCCCTGGACAGGTGGGTAGGCCGACTCTTGGGCGCGGGCACTGGCACAGGGTCCCTCATAGTGCAATCAAGTGTCTCTGACGGTGGTGGTGCACACCCGCCGTCAGACACACCGCCGTACTATGAAGGGCCCAGTGCCAGTACCGACGACCACGAGTGGTCCCCCCTTGCTTGGGCAGGGCCCCAGCATTTGCAATATTTACCTCTCCCTGCTCCTCTGCTGTGTAGTCTGGGCCGTCAAATCCATACTGTGCCTGACACCGTCTGAGCCTGCCTCCTGATGTATAGACATATATTTTGAATGTGTACGCTATCCATACATGTTATCCGGGGATACGGTACCCTTTCTCACCTTTGTGCAAACACGTGCAAGCCATACTGGGCCTAACACCGTCTGAGCCTGCCTCCTGATGTATAAACATATATTTTGAATGTGTATGCTATCCATACATGTTATCTGGGGATACAGTACCCTTTCTCACCTTTGTGCAATCACGTGTAATCCATACTGGGCGTGAGAACGGCTGGCGAGCTGTTAAGCAAGCTACAGCACCTGTGGTTTGCACACGTAAGTTTTTCATTTTTTCAGGAATGACGGTTAGGCCTAATTCCGGAACTGCAGTTGACCTACACTTACTGGGAAATCATTGTTCGCGGGTAATAATTGTAATCAGTGATCCCCATCACTAACGTTGTTCAGCGGATTATCTGCACCTGTAAGCGACAAACGCTGGCTTTTTCAGTGTAGCGCACATGCAGCCACGGACATGTAAGGGCATGACACACCAGTTATTGGCCAATCTCATGTGCCAGAGCCTCACGTGTCCCTCTAGTAAGCCGGACTCGGACCGCGGGGCATGACGGAGTCTCGTTCGTTAACGGAATTAAGCTTGCAATGTGTGCATCTTTTCTGTAGCTGGCATGATTGAGGTTTCCCAGGTGGAGTCGAATTTAACCGTAGGCTCCACTCCTGGTGGTGCCCTTCTGGACATTCCTTTAAGGTTCAGCTTTGCAACCATACTGCCCACGTAAAACAAACACTTTGCCTTCATGAACGCTGTTTGGAGGGTCATGACTCGTGGGAATAACGCCGCCCAATCAGTTAACCTGCTAGAGAGATCGTTCGTTGCTCCCAAGCATGACATCACACTCCCTAGGAGGAAGGTAATGCTGATGCCCAGCCACTGCTCGATGAATCTGCTGGTATTTTGACCCAGACCACTACATTCCCCTCGCACGCTACACGGCCTGAATCTGACCCTGATGAAACTCAGGTTACCCTTCCCATATACAGTTCCATCTTACACGGTGACAAAGAAAGCTGCAGATGAAAGTGCAGGTTCGGCCCACCCGCCATCAGACACACCACCGTACTATCAGGGGCCCTGTGCCAGTGCCGTCGCCAACGAGTGGGCCCCCCCTGCTTGCTCAGGATCACAGCACTTGCAAGGTTGAAATACTGTGCAGTGAGATGGAAGATGGGGACGACGAGGAGTCCAGACTAGTACAGGGATTCCCTAGCGAGGAGACTTATTTGATTGTTTTCAATGTTGGGACAGCAATTTTTGGGGAGCACTATACTCTGGAGAATGATAGATGGGGCCCACCATACACTGGAACATTCCAAAGGTGGACATCAGACACTGGAGCAGCATTTACAGGGCCCATTATACACTAGAGCATTAGAAATGGGGCCCATTATGTTTGGAGCATTATTTGGGCCCATAAGACAGTGGAGCTTCATCCATGGGGACCAACATATACTGTAGCATTATGTGGAGCTCATCATATACTGTTTCAAACATTATATGGGACCAATGATTCTGTATGGAGAAATAGATGGGCCTCGTCATGAGATGTAAAACGTGAAGTATTTTTCATTGTACTATACCGCTATTTCTCTGCCGTATCGGAGCATGATGAGTTGTGGTATGTGTTAAAGGGGCGCTCTTTCGCCCAGGGCACATGAAAACCTGGAGCCAGCCCTCCCCCCCACAACTGTAGCCAAATAACCCCCATTTTTCAGTGCGTAACTTGTATTATGAAGTTAATTAAGGTTGACAAGCTTAAGTAAGAAGAATTGATGCTTTTGGCATTCAAATGGGCACTGTAGGTGTGTTTCCTGTACTCCTCTCACTGCCGACTTTTATTCCCCATTGACTTACATTGGGTTTCGTGTTTCGGGACGACCCCGACTTTTCCCTATAATCGGCCGATCTTGCTCGATCCGACTTTTGGAAAAGTCGGGTTTCACGAAACGAAACTCGACCCTAAAAAACCAAAAGTCGCTCAACTCTACTGACAAGAATAAACAATAATTTGCAGTTAGCCCAATCGTGGGGATAAATAGCTGAGAAATAAATAGTGATTAGTATATCTTAATAAATATATTGCAATTCGCCCAGTACAAAGCTGTGAAAAAAAATGGTAGTTACTATTTCCATTAAGTATTGCACTCAAACAGTTGATTAACCAAGAGAGATGGCACGTACCCGAATAGAATTCTCCTAGAGGCTGCAAATAAGAGCGGCAGGAAGTAAAGGATCAATAGGTACATAGAACACACAATTGGGTGAAAATATTAAATGGTCATGAGCAATATGTCCCGGCATAAAGAGTGTGATTATATCCTTAGTCCATAGTTAATGCTTGGTATAAACCTGCATTCATAAAATAGTCCAATGTCTATAGCCATGGGGAGAGCTGCCCCGGCCGATGACGGATACACCAAGTACATTCTCCAATGAGTGGAGGGCTCGTGCCCTGTGAAATAGCGCGCTGAACAGTACATGGTGATTTCACCATATATAGTTGTATGTGAGTGTTGCTACTCACAATACCTCCAATGGTCTGCGTAGAATTCGGTGACTGCGTTCTGGCTGGTGCAGTAAAGGTCGGACCTGGGAGATGCGGCGATATGCCGAGGTGTAGTGTGAGACCAGCGCTCCAGCTGTCGGCAGGGATCCGGTCACTCTGGTCGATAGCTGCGTCCCGGCAGATGTGCAGTAGGAGCAGGACCTGTGTGACGCGGTGGATCACGTGGTGCCGCCTAACTGCTGCTAGATGGAGGTACGGGTGGCAAAAAGGGCCGAAACCAGCGAGTTTCGGAAAACTCCGCTTCTTTCTTCAGGTCCGGGACATATTGCTTATGACCATTTAATATTTTCACCCAGTTGTGTTCTATGTACATATTAACCCTTTACTTCTAGGAGAATTCTATTCGGGTACATGCCATCTCTCCTTGGTTAATCAACTGTTTGAGTGCAATACTTACTATTTCCATTAACTACCATTTTTTTCACAGCTTTGTACTGGGCGAGTTGCAATATATTCATTGCTAGGGTTCTAAAAGTTGAGGGGTCCAAGCCTCAAAGTGCATGTCTACCCATCTGACCCCCCTATAATCATCTAAAGAGCATCTATAGATATATAATTACAGTATACCACTGTTGCTAACCAAAAACATACAATGCAAAGACCAATATTATCAAAATTACTACTATAAAAGACCAAAACAATAAAACTACTCAATGTCCACCACCATCACCACTACTCAGCAAATACATAATATAATATAACCATTACCTTTACATAACAAAACACTATACAGAGACCAATGACACCACCATACACCTTCCACTACATAGACTGAAACAAATTTAGCGGTCACTAAATAAAAAAAAATAGTCTACTAAAAAGAGCAATATTACCATCTTACTGTTATCATATATTGGTAGATACTAGTCCCACAGAACATACACGTGAGTACAGTAGTTATATATAGAACCTTACAGCTGACAATCTTTCTGATTTGGGTCGCTCACTTTTCCTGTCTTTTTCATCAGGCCCAGACCTCCATTACCACTTCTCCAGCCACAAATCATCTGCACAGTTTACAACAAAAACACATTTGACATTTCACATTTCTACTGATGTCTCATTTATTCCCAACCTACAAAAACTCCCCACTCTGCTTACCTGAGGCATAGGATACTGACCCCAATATTTTAAAAAACTGTGCCATTACTATGATTACTCCCTCCCCCAAAAATTAGTGTCCCATAGAAAATATTAATACCCCCACTGTGCAAAGGCGTGTATGCTCCTTTAACCCCTTCCCGACCAATGACTCCACATAGGCATCATGAAAAGCTGTGCCAATCTGACCAGTGACGCCTATGTGGCGTCATGAATTAATTGCCCTCCTGCGGGTCGGGTGACTGACCTTTCAGTGACTCCACCCGACCCACACACAGGGGGCTTTGTTCTTCACCACAGGTGGGGTGGCTTCACCCCCACGTGTCTACAATCGCTCTGATTGGCTGTTAAATGTGAAACAGCCAAATCAGAGCGATAGTAATATTTCATCAATGAAATTTGATGAAATATTATAATCCCACCACGGCCGATGCTGCAGTAGCATCGGACATGGCTGGAGACACTAACCTGAACCCCCTCCCATACCGGCTGGGAAGGGCGATCTGCCGCCGCTGTCATCATCTGCCCCCCCTGCCTTGGAATTAGGGTTAAGATTAGGGTTAGATGTGTGTTGGGGTTAGGGTTAGGCTTGTTGTTAGGGTTATTGGTAGGGTTGGGGTTAGGGGTGTATCGGGGTTATGGTTAGGGATGTGTTAAGGTTAGGGTTGGAGTTAGAATTGAGGGGTTTCCACTGTTTATGCACATCAGGGGGTCTCCAAACGCGACATGGTGCCACTATTGATTCCAGCCTATTTTGCGTTCAAAAAGTCAAACGGTGCTCCCTCCCTTCCAAGCCCCGACGTGTGCCCAAACAGTTTTCCCCCCGCCACATATGGGGTACCAGTGTACTCAGGACAAACTGAACAACTTTTGGGGTCCAATTTCTCCTGTCACCCTTTGTGAAAATAAAAAATTGCCTACTAAATAATAATTTTTTGAGGGGAAAATTTTTTTTTATTTTCAGGGCTGTGTTATAAACTTCTGTGAAGCACCTGGGGGTTCAAAGTGCTCACTATGAATCTAGATAAGTTCCTTAGGGGGTCTAGTTTCCAAAATGGGGTCATTTGTTGGGGAGCTCCGAAGTTTAGGTGCACAGGGGCTCTCCAAACACAGCATGGTGTCCGCTAACGATTGGAGCCAATTTTCATTTCAAAAAGTCAAATGGTGCTCCTTCCCTTCTGTGCCCTGCCGTGCGCCCAAACAGTGGTTCCCCCCACATATGGGGTACGAGCGTACTCCGGACAAACTGGACAACAACTTTGTGGTCCAATTTCTCCTGTTAGCCATGTGAAAATAAAAAATAGCGTGCTAAAAAATCATTTTTGAGGAAAAAAAAAATGATCTTTTATTTTCACTGCTCTGCGTTATAAACTTTTGTGGAGCATTTGGGGGTTCAAAGTGCTCACTACACATCTAGATAAGTTCCTTAAGGGGTCTAGTTTCCAAAATGGGGTTACTTGGGGGTTTTCACTGTTTAGGCACACGGGCTCTCCAAACGCGACATGGTGTCCGATAACGATTGGAGCTAATTTTCCATTCAAAGTCAAATGGCGCTCCTTCGCTTCCGGACCCTGCCATGCACCTAAACAGTGGTTTATGACCACATATGAGGTGTCGGTGTACTCAGGAGAAATTGCTTAACAAATTTTAGGATCCAATTTATCCTGTTGCCCATGTGAAAATGAAAAAATAGGAGTGCTGGCGGTGCTCCTTTGCTTGAGGAGTGCTGGCGGTGCTCCTTTGCTTGAGGAGTGCTGGCGGTGCTCCTTTGCTTGAGGAGTGCTGGCGGTGCTCCTTTGCTTGAGGAGTGCTGGCGGTGCTCCGTTGCTGAGGAGTGCTGGCGGTGCTCCTTGCTGTTGACTGCTGATGTCGGTGGCCCAAGCAGGTTCTGTGGTGGTTTGGCTCCAAGCTGGTGGTGCTATGGCGGTGGTGGTGCTCCATACAGGAGCAGCGCTTGCCATAGTGGTGGTGGCGGAGGTGTGTCCTGCAGCACTCAGACTTGAGGTGGTGTAGTGATGTCCGGCTTCGCTGGGAATGCAGGTGGCCGTGCAGTGGTATGCAGCAGAAGTCGGTAGTGTGGTCAAGCGAGTCAGTGGTGGAACTGTTGGAAATGACACCACTGACTGCTGCACATACCGATTCTGCTGCATAGCCTGCAAGTAAGCAGTGTTGCAGGCCTGTAACACACTCAGCTGTTGCTCAGGACTAAGGTGTTCCGCCATGCCCTGTTCAATTTTACTGAAAAAATGGTGCGCTGGTGAGTTGAGGTCGACCTCCAGATGGTCAAGGCGCTGGTCGACAGAGTGGAAGCGGTGTTCCATGTGGTTAAAACCATGCTCCATCAGGAAAAAAACGCTTTCCGTTCTGGCGGCCAGCGCCCTGAAGCTGGCCTTAAAGGCCTCGCTCAAGTGCATGAACTCGGGCATGACATTACTGTCCAAGGCCCACTGCCGCTGGCGGGTAGTGCCCGCATAACCAGTGACAGAGACCTGGGACAGGGGAACACCTGATGGACCAGCTTTCTGGTCACCAGCTGTCTGTGTTGCTGACCTGCAAGATGCTTCCTGGCTGTCGGATGGCTGGGACGGGCCCGAGGTCGATCGATGAAGAAGCGCTCCCGGGACAGGGTTAGGTTGCAGGGTGCTGCTCCAAGTGCTGTGGAAAGAAAGGGAAAACTTTAGTATCATGCATTTACAAGAAGCATCACCTGTGGTATAGAAAAGCATATATTAAGCACAAACAAAAAAAAAAAACTTACGCTCTGATGGCAAGGACCGGTCTCAGGAAAGCCAACTCGTGATGGTAGCGGTACTTTCTTCTGCGCCTTGCCGCAGAACCACTCCGAACCGGTCCCTCAGCACGAACATCAGTGTTGAAGCGGTCCTTCATCGAGCGCCAACGTGTGCGGATTTTTTTCACTGTTGGTAAAAAAAAAAATAAATAAAAATGCACTAGTTTAACATCATTCTCACCACACACCTCATTGAACTTTGAAAACAGTCTCTGCTGCAGCACCAATAAAATTCTAGACACAATGCAGTAACTGTTGAGACGGTGGACACTGTTATGTTTCCTGCTACAATATATGTATCAGCGAAAACAACAGTATCATCAGGAACAAGAGTGAAAACAGGATCAAGACAGCAGTTGAAAAATCAATCACAGTTCTCAACAAGGCATTGGTCCTTTTCATGCAAGAATATATCAAATCAATCACAGTTCTCAACAAGGCATTGGTAATATATCAAATCAATCACAGTTCTCAACAAGGCATTGGTGTGTTTAATGCAAGAATATATCTTGCAAAAAACACAGCACCGTCAGGTCCAAAAAACAATGCAACAGCTGAAGACACAAATCAATCACAGTTCTCAACAAGGCATTGGTGCTTTTCATGAAAGAATATATCTTGCCAAAAAAACACCACCACCGTCAGTTTTACAAAACAATGCAGCAGTTGAAGACACAATTCAATCATAGTTCTCATCAAGGCATTGGTGCTTTTCATGCAAAAATATAACTTGCCAAAAAAATACCACCACCGTCAGGTCCACAAAACAATGCAGCAGTTGAAGACACAAATCAATCAAAGTTCTCAACAAGGCTTTGGTGCTTTTCATGCAAGAATATATCTTGCCAAAAATACACCACCACCGTCAGGTCCACAAAACAATGGAGCAGTTCAAGTCACAAATCAATCACAGTTTTCCACCAGGCCTTGGTGTGTTTAATGCAAGAATATATCTTGCAAAATACACATCAGCACCAACAGGTCCAAAAATAAATGCTATATCACAGAGCATCTTTATACTTACTGAACACCCTTTTTGAAGCTGCAGAGGCGCTGTCCAAGCCATCCATCATCACTGCGGCCACCTCTTTTCAGAGCTCTGTCTTTGTACTGCTGGTCACGGCTGTCCCACAATGGGATGCGCTCTTCAACGAGGCGGATGAGGTGCTCGTTGTCTGTGTAGACTTCTTCGTTATTTCCCTCTACTCCTCTTTGGTCAGACCTCATCTGGAATATTGTGTCCAGTTTTGGGCACCACATTTTAAAAAAGACATCAACAAACTGGAGCAAGTTCAGAAAAGAGCGACCAGAATGGTGACCAGTCTGCAAACCCTGTCTTATGAGGAAAGGTTGCAGGATTTGGGAATGTTTAGTTTGCAAAAGAGAAGACTGAGAGGAGACTTAATAGCTGTCTACAAATATCTAAAGGGCTGTCACATTGTAGAAGGATCAACTTTATTCTCATTTGCACAATGAAAGACTAGAAGCAATGGGATGAAACTGAATGGGAGGAGACACAGATTAGATATTAGAATAAACTTTTTGACAGAGTGATCAATGAGTGGAACAGGCTGCCACGAGAAGTGGTGAGTTCTCCTTCAATGGAAGTCTTCAAACAGAGGCTGGACAGACATCTGACTGGGATGATTTAGCGAATCCTGCTTTGAGCAGGGGGTTGGACCAGATGGCCCAGGAGGTCCCTTCCAACTCTACGACTCTATGATTCTATGAGTCATCCCGCTGTGGAACCTAGAAAAAAAAATATAGAATGTTTAGAAGTTTGGAAAAGATACAAAAAGAAACAGAAAAGAAGCAAGAGAAAGAAAGACAGAAAAAAAATATATACAGTGCCTACAAGTAGTATTCAACCCCCTGCAGATTTAGCAGGTTTACACATTCGGAATTAACTTGGCATTGTGACATTTGGACTGTAGATCAGCCTGGAAGTGTGAAATACACTGCAGCAAAAAAGAATGTTATTTCTTTGTTTATTTTTTTTTTAAATTGTGAAAAGTTTATTCAGAGGGTCATTTATTATTCAACCCCTCAAACCACCAGAATTCTGTTTGGTTCCCCTAAAGTATTAAGAAGTATTTCAGGCACAAAGAACAATGAGCTTCACATGTTTGGATTAATTATCTCTTTTTCCAGTCTTTTCTGACTATTTAAGACCCTCCCCAAACTTGTGAACAACACTCATACATGGTCAACATGGGAAAGACAAAGGAGCATTCCAAGGCCATCAGAGACAAGATCGTGGAGGGTCACAAGGCTGGCAAGGGGTACAAAACCCTTTCCAAGGAGTTGGGCCTACCTGTCTCCACTGTTGGGAGCATTATCCGGAAGTGGAAGGCTTATGGAACTACTGTTAGCCTTCCACGGCCTGGACAGCCTTTGAAAGTTTCGTCCCGTGCCGAGGCCAGGCTTGTCCGAAGAGTCAAGGCTAACCCAAGGACAACAAGGAAGGAGCTCCGGGAAGATCTCATGGCAGTGGGGACATTGGTTTCAGTCAATACCATAAGTAACGTACTCCACCGCAATGGTCTCCGTTCCAGACGAGCCCGTAAGGTACCTTTACTTTCAAAGCGTCATGTCAAGGCTCGTCTACAGTTTGCTCATGATCACTTGGAGGACTCTGAGACAGACTGGTTCAAGGTTCTCTGGTCTGATGAGACCAAGATCGAGATCTTTGGTGCCAACCACACACGTGACGTTTGGAGACTGGATGGCACTGCATACGACCCCAAGAATACCATCCCTACAGTCAAGCATGGTGGTGGCAGTGTCATGCTGTGGGGCTGTTTCTCAGCCAAGGGGCCTGGCCATCTGGTCCGCATCTATGGGAAGATGGATAGCACGGCCTACCTGGAGATTTTGGCCAAGAACCTCCGCTCCTCCATCAAGGATCTTAAGATGGGTCGTCATTTCATCTTCCAACAAGACAACGACCCAAAGCACACAGCCAAGAAAACCAAGGCCTGGTTCAAGAGGGAAAAAATCAAGGTGTTGGAGTGGCCTAGTCAGTCTCCTGACCTTAACCCAATTGAAAACTTGTGGAAGGAGCTCAAGATTAAAGTCCACATGAGACACCCAAAGAACCTAGATAACTTGGAGAAGATCTGCATGGAGGAGTGGGCCAAGATAACTCCAGAGACCTGTGCCGGCCTGATCAGGTCTTATAAAAGACGATTATTAGCTGTAATTGCAAACAAGGGTTATTCCACAAAATATTAAACCTAGGGGTTGAATAATTGACCCACACTTGTATGTTTAAAATTTATTAAAATTTAACTGAGCAACATAACTTTTTGGTTTGTAAGATTTATGCATCTGTTAATAAATCCTGCTCTTGTGTGAAGTTTGAAGGCTCTAACTTATTTGCATCTTATCAAACCTGCTAAATCTGCAGGGGGTTGAATACTACTTGTAGGCACTGTATATACTCACATTGCGTCTCCTCGCCACGACTTGACTACGCTGCTCCCGCTCAGAATCCTCAGACGGCTCCCGCTCAGACCGCTCCGACTGCTCCCGCTCAGACCTCTCCCGCACTCCATTTTCACTTCCCGTGTCCGATGTCTGTAAAGAAAGAAAAAATTAAAACACATTTCTAGAGGCAGCTATACTTATCAAAAGGCAGCAAGATTCTCACCTCACGATCAGCTTGGGCCAGTTCTTGCCGAGATGGCAAATAGACCAATCCGGAAGAAGACATGCTGAAAAGAAAACAAAAAATACATTGGTACATAATAAATTGTACAGGACACACAGACATCATTTTGGCTCCTGAAGCTTGAATCCACAGGTAGAAGGCTCTTGTAGAATGCTTGTCTGGTCTCTGCAAGGCATTATGTAGAGTAATTGTCTGACCCTGAAGACACATTCTTTTATGTACACTCCTCCAAAACAATGTTGCTTGTTTAGGGGGAGTTCTAGACAAGTGTCTAGTCATTGTTTACTCAAATCGTGTGTGCGCACAAGGCGCTGACGTGCGCGGGGCCAAGCGCTCGTCAGCAACCACATAGACTGTAATGCTATTTTTGGGCGCACACGTGCGAGCGCAATTTTTTTAACGATGCCGCCGGAAAAAAAATGCAACATGTAGCGTACGTTGCAAACTATCAAAAACCAGCAGTTTCAATGAACACACATTTCTTGGTAGAATCGTGCAGGACTGAAATTTTTGATGTTTTTCTACTCCCCTCTCCTGAGCCCAAACAAGTCTCTAAAAGCATGAGTTTGCAACTACTTTACTTTTGGAGAAAATTCAAAACATTCATTATTCAATAGAGCCCAATAGGAAAAATCAGGTTTTGAATGAAGAATCACATTTCTTGGTAGAATCATGCAGGATTGAAATTTTTGATGGTTTTTTACTCCTCTCAACAGCCCAAACAAGTTTCTAAAAGGATGAGTTTGCAACTACTTTACTTTTGGAGAAAATTCAAAACATTCATTATTCAATAGGGCCCAAACTATCAAAAACCAGCGGTTTGAATGAACACACATTTCTTGGTAGAATCATGCAGGACTGAAATTTTTGATGTTTTTCTACTCCTCTCATGAGCCCAAACAAGTCTCTAAAAGCATGAGTTTCAATAGAGCCCAATAGCAAAAATCAGGTTTTGAATGAAGAATCACATTTCTTGGTAGAATCGTGCAGGACTGAAATTTTTGATGTTTTTCTACTCCTCTCAACAGCCCAAACAAGTTTCTAAAAGCATGAGTTTGCAACTACTTTACTTTTGGAGAAAATTCAAAACATTCACTATTCAAAAGAGCCCAATAGCAAAAATCAGGTTTTGAATGAAGAATCACATTTCTTGGTAAAATCATGCAGGATTGAAATTTTTGATGGCTTTTTACTCCTCTCAACAGCCCAAACAAGTTTCTAAAAGGATGAGTTTGCAACTACTTTACTTTTGGAGAAAATTCAAAACATTCATTATTCAATAGGGCCCAAACTATCAAAAACCAGCGGTTTGAATGAACACACATTTTTTGGTAGAATCATGCAGGACTGAAATTTTTGATGTTTTTCTACTCCTCTCATGAGCCCAAACAAGTCTCTAAAAGCATGAGTTTGCAACTACTTTACTTTTGGAGAAAATTCAAAACATTCATTATTCAATAGAGCCCAATAGCAAAAACCAGCGTTATGAATGAAGAATCACATTTCTTGGTAGAATCATGCAGGATTACAATTTTTGATGGTTTTTTACTCCTCTCAACAGCCCAAACAAGTTTCTAAAAGGATGAGTTTGCAACTACTTTACTTTTGGAGAAAATTCAAAACATTCATTATTCAATAGGGCCCAAACTATCAAAAACCAGCGGTTTGAATGAACACACATTTCTTGGTAGAATCATGCAGGACTGAAATTTTTGATGTTTTTCTACTCCTCTCACGAGCCCAAACAAGTCTCTAAGGCTAGTTTCACACTTGCTTTTTTTTGCAGCGCGTTTTTCCCGCAAAAAGACGCATACAAAAGCATACAACTGCTGCGTTTTTTTCAAGCATTTTTATGAGCATGCATGAAAAAAACGCAGCGTTTTTAAGCGTTTGTATGCGTTTTTAGTGCGTTTTTACCGCGTTTGCGTTTTTTTCCAACATTTTTAGGTGGCCCCTCACACTACCCAAACCATGACTTTACTGACCCTAACCCTAACCCTAACCCTGACCCTATCCCTAACCCTAACCCTGACCCTAACCCTTAACCAAATCATACTTAACCCTAAACCCTAACTGACCCTGACCCTAACCCTAACCCTAACCCTAACAAAACCATACTTAACCCTAACCCTAACCTTAACCCTAACCCTGACCCTAACCCTTAACCAAACCATACTTAACCCTAATCCTGACCCTAACCCTAACCCTAACCCTGACCCTAACCCTTAACAAAACCATACTTAACCCTAATCCTGACCCTAACCCTGACCCTAATCCTTAACAAAACCATACTTAACCCTAACCCTGACCCTAACCCTGACCCTAACCCTTAACAAAACCATACTTAACCCTAATCCTGACCCTAACCCTGACCCTAATCCTTAACAAAACCATACTTAACCCTAACCCTGACCCTGACCCTAACCCTAACCCTGACCCTAACCCTAACCCTGACCCTAACCCTTAACAAAACCATACTTAACCCTAATCCTGACCCTAACCCTGACCCTAACCCTTAACCAAACCATACTTAACCCTGACCCAAAACCCAACCCTAACCCTGACCCTAACCCTAACCCTAAACCCCCTTAACTAACCCTAACTCTAACCCAAACCCCTAAATTCCATGGTTAAAAAAAAAAAACGCATATGCAAAAAAACGCTTACATGAGCATGCCAGTGCGCACATATGCGCATCCATAGGCTATAATGGCCATTTTTAGCGCAAAACGTGCGCATATGTGCGCATGCGCTTTTTTGCAGGGCCAAAAAATGCAACATGCTGCGTCTGGAAAATCCAAAAGCACACCCCAAAAAACCGCAGCGCATGAAAATCGCATACATGCGCTTACAAGCGCGCAGGTATGCGCACCCATGTTAAATATAGGGGAAAAAACGCATGCGCAGGTTAGCGTTTTTTTCCAGCGCTAAAAAACGCAAATGTGAAACCAGCCTAAAAGCATGAGTTTGCAACTACTTTACTTTTGGAGAAAATTCAAAACATTCATTATTCAATAGAGCCCAATAGCAAAAACCAGCGTTTTGAATGAAGAATCACATTTCTTCGTAGAATCATGCAGGATTGAAATTTTTGATGGTTTTCTACTCCTCTCATGAGCCCAAACAAGTCTCTAAAAGCATGAGTTTGCAACTACTTTACTTTTGGAGAAAATTCAAAACATTCATTATTCAATAGAGCCCAATAGCAAAAATCAGGTTTTGAATGAAGAAACACATTTCTTGGTAAAATCATGCAGGATTGAAATTTTTGATGGTTTTTTACTCCTCTCAACAGCCCAAACAAGTTTCTAAAAGGATGAGTTTGCAACTACTTTACTTTTGGAGAAAATTCAAAACATTCATTATTCAATAGGGCCCAAACTATCAAAAACCAGCGGTTTCAATGAACACACATTTCTTGGTAGAATCATGCAGGACTGAAATTTTTGATGTTTTTCTACTCCTCTCATGAGCCCAAACAAGTCTCTAAAAGCATGAGTTTGCAACTACTTTACTTTTGGAGAAAATTCAAAACATTCATTATTCAATAGGGCCTAAACTATCAAAAACCAGCGGTTTGAATGAACACACATTTCTTGGTAGAATCATGCAGGACTGAAATTTTTGATGTTTTTCTACTCCTCTCACGAGCCCAAACAAGTCTCTAAGGCTAGTTTCACACTTGCTTTTTTTTGCAGCGCGTTTTTCCCGCAAAAAGACGCATTGAAAAAACACATACAAAAGCATACAACTGCTGCGTTTTTTTCAAGCATTTTTATGAGCATGCATGAAAAAAACGCAGCGTTTTTAAGCGTTTGTATGCGTTTTTAGTGCATTTTTACCGCGTTTGCGTTTTTTTCCAACATTTTTAGGTGGCCCCTCACACTACCCAAACCATGACTTTACTAACCCTGACCCTGACCCTAACCCTAACCCTAACCCTGACCCTATCCCTAACCCTAACCCTGACCCTAACCCTTAACCAAATCATACTTAACCCTGACCCTAACCCTGACCCTAACCCTAACCCTAACCCTGACCCTAACCCTTAACAAAACCATACTTAACCCTAACCCTAACCTTAACCCTAACCCTGACCCTAACCCTTAACCAAACCATACTTAACCCTAATCCTGACCCTAACCCTAACCCTAACCCTTAACAAAACCATACTTAACCCTAATCCTGACCCTGACCCTGACCCTAACCCTAACCCTGACCCTAACCCTAACCCTAACCCTGACCCTAACCCTAACCCTAACCCTGACCCTAACCCTTAACAAAACCATACTTAACCCTGACCCTAACCCTGACCCTGACCCTGACCCTAACCCTTAACAAAACCATACTTAACCCTAACCCTGACCCTAACCCTAACCCTAACCCTAACCCTGACCCTGACCCTAACCCTGACCCTGACCCTAACCCTGACCCTGACCCTAACCCTGACCCTAACCCTAACCCTGACCCTAACCCTTAACAAAACCATACTTAACCCTAATCCTGACCCTAACCCTGACCCTAATCCTTAACAAAACCATACTTAACCCTGACCCTGACCCTAACCCTGACCCTGACCCTGACCCTGACCCTAACCCTTAACAAAACCATACTTAACCCTAACCCTGACCCTAACCCTAACCCTGACCCTGACCCTAACCCTAACCCTGACCCTGACCCTGACCCTGACCCTGACCCTAACCCTAACCCTGACCCTAACCCTTAACAAAACCATACTTAACCCTAATCCTGACCCTAACCCTGACCCTAATCCTTAACAAAACCATACTTAACCCTAACCCTAACCCTGACCCTAACCCTAACCCTGACCCTAACCCTTAACAAAACCATATTTAACCCTAATCCTGACCCTAACCCTGACCCTAACCCTTAACCAAACCATACTTAACCCTAACCCTGACCCAAAACCCAACCCTAACCCTGACCCTAACCCTAACCCTAAACCCCCTTAACTAACCCTAACTCTAACCCAAACCCCTAAATTCCATGGTTAAAAAAAAAAAACGCATATGCAAAAAAACGCTTACATGAGCATGCCAGTGCGCACATATGCGCATCCATAGGCTATAATGGCCATTTTTAGCGCAAAACGTGCGCATATGTGCGCATGCGCTTTTTTGCAGGGCCAAAAAATGCAACATGCTGCGTCTGGAAAATCCAATCGCACACCCCAAAAAAACGCAGCGCATGAAAATCGCATACATGCGCTTACAAGCGCGCAGGTATGCGCACCCATGTTAAATATAGGGGAAAAAACGCATGCGCAGGTTAGCGTTTTTTTCCAGCGCTAAAAAATGCAAATGTGAAACCAGCCTAAAAGCATGAGTTTGCAACTACTTTACTTTTGGAGAAAATTCAAAACATTCATTATTCAATAGGGCCCAAAATATCAAAAACCAGCGGTTTGAATGAACACACATTTCTTGGTAGAATCGTGCAGGACTGAAATTTTTGATGTTTTTCTACTCCTCTCATGAGCCCAAACAAGTCTCTAAAAGCATGAGTTTGCAACTACTTTACTTTTGGAGAAAATTCAAAACATTCATTATTCAAAAGAGCCCAATAGCAAAAATCAGGTTTTGAATGAAGAATCACATTTCTTGGTAGAATCATGCTGCATTGAAATTTTTGATGGTTTTTTACTCCTCTCAACAGCCCAAACAAGTTTCTAAAAGGATGAGTTTGCAACTACTTTACTTTTGGAGAAAATTCAAAACATTCATTATTCAATAGGGCCCAAACTATCAAAAACCAGCGGTTTCAATGAACACACATTTCTTGGTAGAATCATGCAGGACTGAAATTTTTGATGTTTTTCTACTCCTCTCATGAGCCCAAACAAGTCTCTAAAAGCATGAGTTTGCAACTACTTTACTTTTGGAGAAAATTCAAAACATTCATTATTCAATAGAGCCCAATAGCAAAAATCAGGTTTTGAATGAAGAATCACATTTCTTGGTAGAATAATGCAGAATTGAAATTTTTGATGGTTTTTTACTCCTCTCAACAGCCCAAACAAGTTTCTAAAAGGATGAGTTTGCAACTACTTTACTTTTGGAGAAAATTCAAAACATTCATTATTCAATAGGGCCCAAACTATCAAAAACCAGCGGTTTGAATGAACACACATTTCTTGGTAGAATCATGCAGGACTGAAATTTTTGATGTTTTTCTACTCCTCTCATGAGCCCAAATAAGTCTCTAAGGCTAGTTTCACACTTGCTTTTTTTTGCAGCGCGTTTTTCCAGCAAAAAGACGCATTGAAAAAACGCATACAAAAGCATACAACTGCTGCGTTTTTTTCAAGCATTTTTATGAGCATGCATGAAAAAAACGCAGCGTTTTTAAGCGTTTGTATGCGTTTTTAGTGCGTTTTTACCGCGTTTGCGTTTTTTTCCAACATTTTTAGGTGGCCCCTCACACTACCCAAACCATGACTTTACTAACCCTAACCCTGACCCTAACCCTGACCCTGACCCTATCCCTAACCCTGACCCTAACCCTTAACCAAATCATACTTAACCCTAACCCAAACCCTAAACCCTAACTAACCCTAACCCTAACCCTAACCCTGACCCTGACCCTAACCCTTAACAAAACCATACTTAACCCTAACCCTAACCTTAACCCTAACCCTGACCCTAACCCTTAACCAAACCATACTTAACCCTAATCCTGACCCTAACCCTGACCCTAACCCTAACCCTGACCCTAACGCTGACCCTAACCCTTAACAAAACCATACTTAACCCTAATCCTGACCCTAACCCTGACCCTAATCCTTAACAAAACCATACTTAACCCTAACCCTGACCCTAACCCTAACCCTGAACAAAACCATACTTAACCCTAATCCTGACCCTAACCCTGACCCTAATCCTTAACAAAACCATACTTAACCCTGACCCTAACCCTGACCCTAACCCTAACCCTAATCCTTAACAAAACCATACTTAACCCTGACCCTAACCCTGACCCTAACCCTAACCCTGACCCTAACCCTTAACAAAACCATATTTAACCCTAATCCTGACCCTAACCCTGACCCAAAACCCAACCCTAACCCTGACCCTGACCCTAACCCTAAACCCCCTTAACTAACCCTAACTCTAACCCAAACCCCTAAATTCCATGGTTAAAAAAAAAAAAATGCATATGCAAAAAAACGCTTACATGAGCATGCCAGTGCACACATATGCGCATCCATAGGCTATAATGGCCATTTTTAGCGCAAAACGTGCGCATATGTGCGCATGCGCTTTTTTGCAGGGCCAAAAAATGCAACATGCTGCGTCTGGAAAATCCAATCGCACACCCCAAAAAAACGCAGCGCATGAAAATCGCATACATGCGCTTACAAGCGCGCAGGTATGCGCACCCATGTTAAATATAGGGGAAAAAACGCATGCGCAGGTTAGCGTTTTTTTCCAGCCCTAAAAAATGCAAATGTGAAACCAGCCTAAAAGCATGAGTTTGCAACTACTTTACTTTTGGAGAAAATTCAAAACATTCATTATTCAATAGAGCCCAATAGCAAAAATCAGGTTTTGAATGAAGAATCACATTTCTTGGCAGAATCATGCAGGATTGAAATTTTTGATGGTTTTTTACTCCTCTCAACAGCCCAAACAAGTTTCTAAAAGGATGAGTTTGCAACTACTTTACTTTTGGAGAAAATTCAAAACATTCATTATTCAATAGGGCCCAAACTATGAAAAACCAGCGGTTTCAATGAACACACATTTCTTGGTAGAATCATGCAGGACTGAAATTTTTGATGTTTTTCTACTCCTGTCATTAGCCCAAACAAGTCTCTAAAAGCATAAGTTTGCAACTACTTTACTTTTGGAGAAAATTCAAAACATTCATTATTCAATAGAGCCCAATAGCAAAAATCAGGTTTTGAATGAAGAATCACATTTCTTGGTAGAATCATGCAGGATTGAAATTTTTGATGGTTTTTTACTCCTCTCAACAGCCCAAACAAGTTTCTAAAAGGATGAGTTTGCAATTACTTTACTTTTGGAGAAAATTCAAAACATTCATTATTCAAAAGAGCCCAATAGCAAAAACCAGCGTTTTGAATGAAGAATCACATTTCTTCGTAGAATCATGCAGGATTGAAATTTTTGATGGTTTTCTACTCCTCTCATGAGCCCAAACAAGTCTCTAAAAGCATGAGTTTGCAACTACTTTACTTTTGGAGAAAATTCAAAACATTCATTATTCAATATAGCCCAATAGCAAAAATCAGGTTTTGAATGAAGATTCACATTTCTTGGAAGAATCATGCAGGATTGAAATTTTTGATGGTTTTTTACTCCTCTAAACAGCCCAAACAAGTTTCTAAAAGGATGAGTTTGCAACTACTTTACTTTTGGAGAAAATTCAAAACATTCATTATTCAATAGGGCCCAAACTATCGAAAACCAGCGGTTTCAATGAACACACATTTCTTGGTAGAATCATGCAGGACTGAAATTTTTGATGTTTTTCTACTCCTCTCATGAGCCCAAACAAGTCTCTAAAAGCATGAGTTTGCAACTACTTTACTTTTGGAGAAAATTCAAAACATTCATTATTCAATAGAGCCCAATAGCAAAAATCAGGTTTTGAATGAAGAATCACATTTCTTGGTAGAATCATGCAGGATTGAAATTTTTGATGGTTTTTTACTCCTCTCAACAGCCCAAACAAGTTTCTAAAAGGATGAGTTTGCAAGTACTTTACTTTTGGAGAAAATTCAAAACATTCATTATTCAATAGGGCCCAAAATATCAAAAACCAGCGGTTTGAATGAACACACATTTCTTGGTAGAATCGTGCCGGACTGAAATTTTTGATTTTTTTCTACTCCTCTCATGAGCCCAAACAAGTCTCTAAAAGCATGAGTTTGCAACTACTTTACTTTTGGAGAAAATTCAAAACATTCATTATTCAATAGAGCCCAATAGCAAAAATCAGGTTTTGAATGAAGAATCACATTTCTTGGTAGAATAATGCAGAATTGAAATTTTTGATGGGTTTTTTACTCCTCTCAACAGCCCAAACAAGTTTCTAAAAGGATGAGTTTGCAACTACTTTACTTTTGGAGAAAATTCAAAACATTCATTATTCAATAGGGCCCAAAATATCAAAAACCAGCGGTTTGAATGAACACACATTTCTTGGTAGAATCGTGCAGGACTGAAATTTTTGATGTTTTTCTACTCCTCTCAACAGCCCAAACAAATTTCTAAAAGGATAGTTTTGGCTTTCCATCATTTTTTCATGCTGGATCCGTTTTTTTCTCATAGACTTGTATTAGTGACTGATGGCCACACGTTTCATCTGTCGTCCAACGGATCCATCAGAAAATCTCTGTCCGTCGGCCGGAGACAACGGACAGATGAACGTTTTTTGTGTACGTCGAAAAGTCGGATAGCGACGGATTCCGTCTTTTAAAACTGAGCATGCCCGGAATCATTTTTCTTCCTTTATTTTAACCCCCTGCGGCTGCTTTTTCTATTCTGGCACAAAATCCTTCTCTCTCTCTCTCACTCCAGAATTCTGTTTCTTTAATTCCTACAGCAAGGCTGCTACAACGGATCAGTCATAAAAACAGATCCAGTGCATTAGTTTTTTGCAATATACGCAGGATCCGTCCACTTGACGGATCTGAACACTTTGACGGATTGTGACTGATTGCAAAACACTGGAGTGTGAAAGGGGCCTTAAGAAGCGAGATGTGGATGAGAAAAGGCGGTGGATCCGTTGCCAACCGTTAATTGACGGAATCTGCCATCGGATCCTCCTTTTTATACTGAGCATGCCCGAATGAATGTCCTTTCATGATATTTAACCCCAAATCCCATTCTGGCAGCTAAATCTCTCTCTCTCTCGTGAAACAGGCCTTACTTTAAATTTCATGCACTAGCGTCTAAAGCGGATCCGTACAAAAAACGGATCCAGTTGCATCCGTTTGCCACAAAACGGAAACGGATCCGCTTTTGCACACTGGCGGATTTTGACTAACGCCAGAAAACTGAAGTGTGAAACAGGCCTAAGAGAAAGAAAAGACTCAATCTGAGAAGAGGTCACCTATAAGGTACCAGGATGTACATTTTTAGCTATTGGTACTGACTGCGTCTCATCAGTACTATGGTTCCTGTATAGTCCACAGTCTGATAAAGACTGATAACTCCCAGCATCTCCTTACCATTGTTAAGGACATACTGGGAGTTGTAGGTTCATGAGATACAAATGTATATGGGCCTGACTTAGAAGGATTCAGCTCATCAGTTATTAATCACATGATGTCATAGACCTAATGGAAAAGGGAAGAATTAGCTGGGTAGAAATGCAAAATGGGTGCCTTCGGCTTCATCTGCCTTGGGCACCCAAAATACTTTGTTTCGGCCCTGGTAACGGATAAAGCAAAATCCTACATGACCTATCAGTGTTCTACGATTTGGGTTGAGGACACTTATTGTATGTGGGCTGGTGAATTTTGTGTGCCAGGGCTGCTTTTTAGTCCAAACTCGGCCCTGAATCCCCTCGTGTATCTGAATGGGAGGAAGAGTGTGAACTTGTGCTAATTGTGCAGTCACACTTTGTCATCTCTGCTCCGTCCTGTCTTCCAGCGCAGGGTTAAATTGCTCTGACTTCATATCTGGCTTCATGGCTTGATCATAGATGCTGGATCCTGATCCCCAACAAAATTTCACCAACCGAAGATTGTGAAAGAAACACACAAAACACTTTTATTGGATGTTAAATTGACCGAATTTTATTCCAAATCTCATCATTATTATTTCTTTCAGTGTCTGAAATTTAGAATCAGCCAATTACTATGAAAGAGACACTGAAAATGGCAGAACCCCCGACTCACGAAGAATCGTCCTTCAGCACTCAGGAGAGGAAAAACCCCCTGTAGTGGAAACCTCTAGGGAACCATGGCTGCAGGACTGCCCTTCCCTTGGGCTTAGAAGGTTAGTGCCAACATGTAACAGCAAATTGTACCTGAATTTGTACATTGTGTCATATTTGTTTTGGAGAAGCCTAATGCGACCTCTCCAGGCCGTACACATAAAGTGAAGGTGGCGAGTACCGGACGTGAGGGAGATCTGGCTGCAACATCTGTCACCCCATTGATCTGGCTGGCTAGGCGGTATGGCTGATCTGGCTGGCTAGGCGCTATGGCTGATCTGGCTGGCTAGGCGGTGTCCCCTTCCTCCCATTGTGGAGTGATGAAGCTCCAGGTCTCCAGACACATCAAGTATGGCTCCGTCTACGGCTGAATGACTTGTGGTTTTGGAATCTTCTCCTGCATCATAGATGCATGTCTTTATGACATCAGCGCAGTTGCCATAGTTATCACAGGTGTTTTATACTGTGGTTTCATTGGCTAGAAAGTCCCTCTCAGTGTTCCAAAGATTTAACCCTTGAATGACTGGTATTGTGCCTTTCTCCAGAAGCCTGTAAAATAAACTTGTCACTAGACAGGACCATTATCATTATTATATTTTAGAGTTGCCCCAACCAAAGTCTAATAAGTGAGCGCATCTACAGAGTTGATGTGTAACAAGCGCAGTCATTCCATTAAGCCCTACTAAATGCATAAATGCACAATATGAGATCAGAGTAGTCTCATAGAAAATTAATGATACCAAGGTAAAAGCAGTTAGATATGGGATGCTATATAGGGGCTCATACTGTATATAGGAGCTATATGGGGACTCACACTGTATATAGGAGGCAATATGGTGGCAAACAATGTAGTCAGGAGGCTATATGTGAGTGCTCATACTGTATATAGGAGGCTATATGGGGACTCACACTGTATATAGGAGGCAAACACTGTATTCAGGAGGCTATATGTGGGCTCATACTGTATATAGGAAGCGATTTGCAGGCTCATACTGTTTATAGGAAGCGATGTGCAGGCTCATACTGTACATAGGAGGCTATGTGGATACTCATACTGTTTATAGGAAGCAATGCGCAGGCTCATACTGTACATAGGAGGCTATATGTGGATGTTCATACTGTATATAGGAAGTGATGTACAGGCTCATACTGTATATAGGAAGCAATGTGCAGGCTCATACTGTATATAGGAGGCAAAAACTGTATTCAGGAGGCTATATGTGGGTGCTCATACTGTATATAGGAGGCTATATGCGGCCTCATACTGTATATAGGAAGCGATGTGCAGGTTCATACCGTACATAGGAGGCTATATGTGGCCTCATACTGTATATAGGAAGCGATGTGCAGGCTCATACTGTATATAGGAGGCTATGTGGGCTCATATTGTATATAGGTAGCAATGTGCAGGCTCATACTGTATATAGGAGGCAAAAACTGTATTCAGGAGGCTATATGTGGGTGCTCATACTGTATATAGGAGGCTATATGCGGCCTCATACTGTATATATGAAGCGATGTGCAGGCTCATACCGTACATAGGAGGCTATATGTGGCCTCATACTGTATACAGGATGCGATGTGCAGGCTCATACTGTATATAGGAGGCTATGTGGGCTCATATTGTATATAGGAAGCAATGTGCAGGCTCATAGTGTATATAGGAGACTATATGCGGCCTCATCTAATATATAAAGCTCAAAGTGTGTATGTATGTATGTGTGTGTGTATGTTTGTATGTCCGGGATAGGCATCTGCACCGTCGCAGCTACAGCCACAAAATTTGGCACAGTCACACGTCTGCACCCCGAGAGCGTCCTAAGCTATGTTGTGAGGCGAAATTTTAACCCTGCGCATTCCAATTCACCAAACAATTTTGCCCCTATCTACATACTGGGGGAAAAAGTGTGTGCGCGTCAAGCCCCGCCCCTCATTGTGTTGTCACAATGCCCCTATTTGCATACTGGGGAAGCAGTGTGTGTGCATCAAGCCCCGCCCCTCATTATGATGTCACAATGTTTGCCATGGTGATGCTGATGTCATCAAAGGTTGCAAGCCCTGCCGCCGCTCATTATGATGTCATAATGGTTGATTATGGAATGGAGGATGTGTGATGAGTATATGGGCACTGGACTATAGGATGGTGGATATGTATGATGGGTATATGGGCACGGGACTATGGGATGGGGGATGTGTGATGGGTATATGGGCACTGGACTATGGGATGGAGGATATGTTTGATGGGTATATGGGCACGGGACTATGGGATGGTGGATATGTATATGGGCACAGGACTATGGGATGGAGGATGTGTGATGGGTATATGGGCACTGGACTATAGGATGGAGGATACAGTGGGGAAGAAAAGTATTTAGTCAGTCAGCAATAGTGCAAGTTCCACCACTTAAAAAGATGAGAGGTGTCTGTAATTTACATCATAGGTAGACCTCAACTATGGGAGACAAACTGAGAAAAAAAAATCCAGAAAATCACATTGTCTGTATGTATGACGGTATATGGGCATGGGACTATGAGATAGCGGATATGTATGATGGGTATATGGGCACGGGACTATGGGATGGAGGATATGTATGATGGGTATATGGGCATGGGACCATGGGATGGAGAATATGTATGATCGGTATATGGGCATGGGACTATGGGATGGAGAATATGTATGATGGGTATATGGGCATGGGACTATGGGATGGAGGATATGTGATGGTATATGGGTACTCGACTATGGGATGGAGGATATGTATGATGGGTATATGGGCACGGGCCTATGGGATCGTGGATATGTATGATGGGTATATGGGCAGGGACTATGGGATGGAGGATAATTATAATTTTCTATAACTTACCACCGTTAGTTACTATGCCCGGGCAGCGCCGGGCTCTTCAGCTAGTACTGTATATACACTGTGTTCCAAATTATTATGCAAATGCTATTTTTCTCTGATTTTCCTAAATAGTCGGTACAAATGACAGTCAGTCTAATAAAAGTCATCACCCGTTAGAGTATGCATCGAATTTTATTGAAGAAACCTCCCAATGATAACAGTATAATCTCCAAAATGAATAAAAACTCAAATTGCACTGTTCCAAATTAGTATGCACAGTAGAATTTCTAAACATTTGATATGTTTTAAAGAACTGCAAAAATGCTCATTTGTGGAATTTGCAGCATTAGGCTACTTTCACACATCAGGTTTTCGGCGTCAGGCGCGATCCGGCGTCGTGCCGGAACGCCGGATCCGGCAAATGTTTCGTAAAACCGGATGTGACGGATCCGGTTTTCTGCCGGATCCGTCTTTTTCTGGACAGACAAAACCGGATCCGTCTCATCCGGTTCATCCGTTTTTCTATCCGTTTTTCGACGGATTACGCCGGATCCGTTTTTTAAAATTGACCCTTGTGGCCTTCCAAATGGGATTGGCTACTGGAAAACTATATATAGCATGTTCCTACAGCCCTTCTTTGACAGGTTGTAGAGGAGAAAGTGCAGGTTGGAGAGAAGAGCAAGTTACTGGCGAAGATGGATGTTGTCATTGGAAATATTTTGAAGAATTTGGAGGATTTTACAGCGGAGGCAAATCGTTTGAGGGTGATTGTTCTGGAGAAGGAGAGAGCGAGACAGCAGCGCATCAGGCATCGTAGACGACGTTTGTGGATCCACCCCATCACAGCCAAGAGAATGACGCGTGGGGTCTATTCTACACTATGCATGGACCTTCGACTAAACCCGGATAAATTTTTTGGATATGTTAGGATGAAAATGGAGAATTTTGATTACTTGGTGGAGCGCATTGCACACCTCATAAGAAAAGCGGACACCTATTGCCGCTTCTCTGTTTCACCCGCAGAGCGTCTGATGGTGACTTTAAGGTAAGCCACATTTATTGGATATGATCGCATCAGAGCACACTTTCACTGCAATCTTGTTGGTGGTAATTTGTATCTCCAAGTGTTATAGGTCAGTTTTGGTATGTAATGCTGTGATTTAAAACTAATTTATTGTTTTTTAATTCCCCACAGATTTCTTGCAACTGGAGAATCCCTTTCGTCACTGCATTTCCAGTACAGACTCGGGATTTCCACCATATCTGGAATTGTGAAGTACACATGCCGTGCACTGTGGGACTCCTTAGCTGAAGAGTTTTTACCAGAGCCCACAACAGAGAGGTGGATTGAAATTGCTGACAAGTTTCAACAGATATGTCAGTTTCCAAACTGCTTGGGCGCTGTGGACGGGAAACATATCCGCATTGTAAAGCCAGCTGGATCGGGATCGGAATATTTCAATTACAAGAAATATTTTTCCATTGTCCTCATGGCCATCGCTGACGCGGAATACAAATTTATTGCGGTTGATATTGGGGCCTATGGCCGCTCCAATGACTCTCAAGTTTTCAAACTGTCTGCCATGGGGCGTAAACTGTATGGAAACACCTTCCAGTTCCCACCACCTAGACCGCTGCCGCAAACATCTGGTCCACCTATGCCATTTGTCTGTGTAGGGGATGAAGCCTTCCAGCTGTCAGAACACCTTTTGAAACCGTACTCTAGCAGAGGATTGACAAGACCAAAACGCATTTTTAATTACCGCCTCACAAGAGCAAAAAGAATGGTTGAATGTACCTTTGGTATTCTGACAGCCAAATGGCGGGTCCTATTGACTGCGATCAACCTCAAGACAGAAACTGTGGACGAGGTGATCAAAGCGTGCGTGGTACTCCACAATTTTGCTATCTGCAAGGAACCCATTTCCATTGAGGACACCTCTGAAGAAACCACCTTGCAAGATTACCATGACATTACCACTAGAAGTTCTGTGACGGTTTCAGTAATGAGGGACAATTTTGCACTATACTTTGTCACCTCAAGGCAGAGTACACTGGCAGGATGACAGAGTGTGAAAGATTTGTGCCCTAACCAAACTTGTGTACCTTCTGTACCAACAGTATATACCTTTGCCAACCAAAGTTGGCTATCTTGTCATGGTCTCTATTTTTAGCTTTAGGCCACAGGTGTGTACCTGGTTGTGTTTTATGCAAAGTATTTCACCTTTTAACAAAAGTTGTGTACATTGTTAGGAAATCACCAACAATAAACACAACTTTTTAGGTGAAATACTTTGCTTCAAACACAACCAGGAACACAACTGTGGCAAAAAGCTAAAATTTACCCACAGTTATATACCTAGTTTTGAATACCATTTCACCTTTTAAATACCCTGTATTTAACCTTTTTCGCCGCAGAAAGAAATGACAGACAACCAGTGTAAAATAATTTAACTTTTATTGAAAAATGTTTTTTTTAGTAAACTTTTTTAAAATTTTAATAAACTTGTTTAATAAAACTTTGAAACTATAAAACTGAAACCATAAAACTGGTCATTTTTATTTAAATACACACATCATAAATCTGTGTAGTGTGTGGTGGAAATACTGCTGTAGGGGCTGCGGGACACTTCGACACTGGGAGTGTGGAGAGAGGACTGGGATCGTGGTGGGGAAGGAACAGTTAGAGGTGAAGGTGTGGAAAAAACTACAGAATGGGTGGACATGTGGGAAGCAGAAGAGGTGGGTGGTGGAGTGGAGGGTTGGGCAGGGACTGTAGGAGCAGATGATGTTGATGGCAAGTTGTATGGGGAAGGAGTTTGGTACGGGGCAGGTTGCTGGAAGTGGGGAGATGTCTGGTACGGGGCAGGTTGCTGGAAGTGGGGAGATGTCTGGTACGGGGCAGGTTGCTGGAAGTGGGGAGATGTCTGGTACGGGGCAGGTTGCTGTAAGTGGGGAGATGTCTGGTACGGGGCAGGTTGCTGTAAGTGGGGAGATGTCTGGTACGGGGCAGGTTGCTGGAAGTGGGGAGATGGCTGGTACTGGGGAGTTTGCAGGTACTGTGGAGGTTGCTGGTGCTGGGTAGGTGGATGGTGCTGGGGAGGTGGATGGTGCTGGGGAGGTGGATGGTGCTGGGGAGGTGGATGGTGCTGGGGAGGTGTATGGTATGTAATAGGAGGGGGAGGATGGAAAGTGGCTGGAGGTGGATGGTATGTAATAGGAGGGGGAGGATGGAAAGTGGCTGGAGGGGGTGTAGATGTAATAGGAGGGGGAGGATGGAAAGTGGCTGGAGGGGGTGCAGGTGGAGGAACTACAGTGGTGGGAGGAGGAGGAGGTTGGGAGGTAACTTGCTGGAGAGCAGCGTGGCATGAATGCATTACATACATCTGCTGGGCAGGAGAGAGCGTTTCCATGCGCTCCACAACAGACCTGAAAAAGGTGTGGTTTGGCGAAGATCTTGCTTCTGAATGCATGGTTTGCAGAAGTGTCTTCACCTCCAGAATGCTGGAGTTGATCTGCTGATAGCCTGCGGAGATTTGCTCTGACAAGACTTTTAGACAGTTCTGGAAAGATGCATTCAGATGCAAGAACTCTGGCGCATAAGTCTTTTCCTGACCCCTCTGCCGCTGCCGCCCAGTACCCGCAGGTGTACTAGAGGTGGCAGGGGCAGAAGGGTGGGGTAAAGGGAAAGCGATCTCCTCACCAGCAGCTTCATGTAATGTAGGCGGCCACGATGCTCCTGTGCTGGTGGATGGGACAGATGGGTCGAATGTGTGGGAAGGCTGGGAAGGTGCAGATGTACCGGGGCGGTCGAAGTGTCCCTCGGTGCCGGTCTCCTCAGGGATCGCCTCAGAAGGGTCCAATCGTGCAGGCTCCCGAGTGCTGCTCACCGTGCTGTGGAATAAAGAGAAAAAAAAAACATTAAAATACTGACATGGTATGGCCCTGGCTGAAAAAAAAATTTACATATAACATTTTTTTTCACATGTGGTGTGTAATATTTACCTTCTGGTGACCATTGTTTCCCGGAGGAACGACAGGGCTTCTGCGTACTTGTACTTGCTCCTGCGTCCTCCAGATCCACTCGGGGCCCGCATCTCTTTATTGAACTCCTTCTTGAAACGATCTCTGACAGACTGCCACCGATTCACAATTCTGTTCCCTGAAACGAGAAAGGAGTGGTTAGTATACAACATCAGTGTTTCCCAAACTCCAGTCCTCATAGAATCATAGAATCGTAGAGTTGGAAGGGACCTCCTGGGCCATCTGGTCCAACCCCCTGCTCAAAGCAGGATTCGCTAAATCATCCCAGTCAGATGTCTGTCCAGCCTCTGTTTGAAGACTTCCATAGTAAATAGAAATCCTGAACACATGATCCGTGGGGACCACGAGGACTGGAGTTCGGGAAACACTGGTTTACATCAAGCAACCGGTACTGTATATACTTACGCTCTTTAATCTGGGCCCGAGCTTCGAGGTCCTCCCAGCGGCCCACAAGGAGCGAACAGATTTCCTCCCAGAGTCGTCGGGTAACGATCAGGTCAGCGTGGCGTCGGTCAGCCATATTCCAGAGCGGCTCCCTTTCTCTGACGAGATCGATGAGGCGGTCCACATCAATCCCTCCATCCTCACCGTCAGAGTCGGGAGCACGCTGTGAAGGCTGTTAAAGAAAAAGACAAAAATAACATAATTAGCCTCCACAAAAGAAATGAAATAAAAAGTGCAAAAAAACAAAGCAAAAATATTTATACTTACACGCTGGTGACAGCCGCGTTGCTGTCGCCGACGACCCTGGGAGGCACTGCGAGCACCTCTTGGCCAAGCACCAGATTGGGAAGACTAGAGAAGAAAACAAAAAAAGTTATGTCTTTGGATGTAGGCATTTGTTTGCTGTGTGTGGTCTGCAGAACATTGTTTTCTATGTGTTGTGTGTAGTGTGATGTTGTGTTTCTGCGTTTGATGCAAAAAACTTACCAATTGTGAGCCCACTCCAGGTGTCTGTCCACCCCTTCCTTCTTCTTCTGGGAGCTCCTCTTCATCTTGTGATTCCTGTTTTGAAATAAAAGGCCATGAATAGACCTATATTACAGAGAAGATGGATTTTGGAAATAAAAACTTACCGTCAAACGCTGACGATGCGAGGGAGGGCTCCCAGAAGATGATGTGCTGTCTTCCTGGTGGCCACACTCCATGCCTGTGGGTGGTGTTCCAGCTGCTGCCATTGCTGCTGCTGCTGCTGCTGCATCTATTGGGCGGCTGTTGAATAAAGAGAAACAAAGGGCCAATGAATATCTTGATATTCAATAGCCCTAGTTTGGAGGAATGGGTTATTTGATAATTACCGTCTCTCATCTGCTGCTGGCCTCCCCTCCTCAGCATGTTCTATTTGCTGCTCCATTTGGGGTGGTGGTGGTGCTGATGGTGCTGCAGTGGTCTCCTGCCTTCTCCTGCTTCTCTTGGTTGCTTTCTTGGGTGGCATGTTGGGTGTGGCTGTGGGTCCCACTGTCTTGCTTTTATATATGTCTTGTGGGCAGAGCTACTGAGCATGCTCAGACCAAAAAACCGGATCCGGGCGCCGGATCCGGCGCATTGCGGCGCTCATAGGCTTTCATTGTGTGAAAAAGCCGGACGCGCCGGTTCCGGCGTGTCCGGCTTTTTCGCCGGAGACAAAAAACGTTACAGTAGACGTTTTTTCCAGACGCCGGATCGCGACACATTGCCGGATCCGGCGAAAACCGGATGAAACGCATGGCCATCCGGCGCAAATGCAAGTCAATGGGGGGGAAACCGGATCCGGCATTGCATTTCGCCGGATCCGGTTTTTGTCAAAAGCGCCGGATCGCGCCTGACGGCGAAAACCTGATGTGTGAAAGAGGCCTTAGGTGGTCACATTCACTGAACAAAAAGGATATTCTGGAGTTAAATAGCTTAACAGGCCAAGTTACATGTTAACATAGGAACCCTTCTTTGATATCACCTTCACAATTCTTGCATCCATTGAACTTGTGAATATTTTGGAGAGTTTCTGCTTGTATTTCTTTGCATGAAGTCAGAATAGCCTCCCAGAGCTGCTGTTTTGATGTGAACTGCCTCCCACCCTCATAGATCTTTCGCTTGATGATACTCCAAAGGTTCTCCATAGGGTTGAGGTCAGGGAAAGATGGTGGCCACACCATGAGTTACAGTGGGGAAAAGAAGTATTTAGTCAGTCAGCAATAGTGCAAGTTCCACCACTTAAAAAGATGAGAGGCGTCTGTAATTTACATCATAGGTAGACCTCAACTATGGGAGACAAACTGAGAAAAAAAAAACCAGAAAATCACATTGTCTGTTTTTTTTTTCATTTTATTTGCATATTATGGTGGAAAATAAGTATTTGGTCAGAAACAAGCAATCAAGATTTCTGGCTCTCACAGACCTGTAACTTCTTCTTTAAGAGTCTCCTCTTTCCTCCACTCATTACCTGTAGTAATGGCACCTGTTTAAACTTGTTATCAGTATAAAAAGACACCTGTGCACACCCTCAAACAGTCTGACTCCAAACTCCACTATGGTGAAGACCAAAGAGCTGTCAAAGGACACCAGAAACAAAATTGTAGCCCTGCACCAGGCTGGGAAGACTGAATCTGCAATAGCCAACCAGCTTGGAGTGAAGAAATCAACTGTGGGAGCAATAATTAGAAAATGGAAGACATACAAGACCACTGATAATCTCCCTCGATCTGGTGCTCCACGCAAAATCCCACCCCGTGGGGTCAGAATGATCACAAGAACGGTGAGCAGAAATCCCAGAACCACGCGGGGGGACCTAGTGAATGAACTGCAGAGAGCTGGGACCAATGTAACAAGGCCTACCATAAGTAACACACTACGCCACCATGGACTCAGATCCTGCAGTGCCAGACGTGTCCCACTGCTTAAGCCTGTACATGTCCGGGCCCGTCTGAAGTTTGCTAGAGAGCATTTGGATGATCCAGAGGAGTTTTGGGAGAATGTCCTATGGTCTGATGAAACCAAACTGGAACTGTTTGGTAGAAACACAACTTGTCGTGTTTGGAGGATAAAGAATACTGAGTTGCATCCATCAAACACCATACCTACTGTAAAGCATGGTGGTGGAAACATCATGCTTTGGGGCTGTTTCTCTGCAAAGGGGCCAGGATGACTGATCCGGGTACATGAAAGAATGAATGGGGCCATGTATCGTGAGATTTTGAGTGCAAACCTCCTTCCATCAGCAAGGGCATTGAAGATGAAACATGGCTGGGTCTTTCAACATGACAATGATCCAAAGCACACCACCAGGGCAATGAAGGAGTGGCTTCGTAAGAAGCATTTCAAGGTCCTGGAGTGGCCTAGCCAGTCTCCAGATCTCAACCCTATAGAAAACCTTTGGAGGGAGTTGAAAGTCCGTGTTGCCAAGCGAAAAGCCAAAAACATCACTGCTCTAGAGGAGATCTGCATGGAGGAATGGGCCAACATACCAACAACAGTGTGTGGCAACCTTGTGAAGACTTACAGAAAACGTTTGACCTCTGTCATTGCCAACAAAGGATATATCACAAAGTATTGAGATGAAATTTTGTTTCTGACCAAATACTTATTTTCCACCATAATATGCAAATAAAATGAAAAAAAAAACAGACAATGTGATTTTCTGGATTTTTTTTTCTCAGTTTGTCTCCCATAGTTGAGGTCTACCTATGATGTAAATTACAGACGCCTCTCATCTTTTTAAGTGGTGGAACTTGCACTATTGCTGACTGACTAAATACTTTTTTTCCCCACTGTATCTCCTTTTATGCCCATAGCAGTCAATGACTCAGAGGTATTCTTTGCAGCATGACATGGTGCAGTTTCATGCATGAAGAGGATTTTGCTCCTGAAGGCACATTTCTGCTTTTTATACCATGGAAGACAGCTGTCAGTCAGAAACTCTATATACTTTGCAGAGGTCATTTTCACACCATCAGGAACCTTAAAGAGCCCTACCAGCTGTTTCCCCATGATTCCGGCCCAAAACATGACTCCTCCACCTCCTTGCTGACGTCGCAGCCTTGTTGGGGCATAGTGGCCTTCCACCAACCATCCACTACTCCATCCATCTGGACCATCCAGGGTTGCTCGACACTCATCAGTAAACAAGACTGTTTGAAAATTAGTTTTCATGTATGTCTGGGCCCACTGCAACCATTTCTGCTTGTGAACACTGTTTAGGAGTGGCCGAATAGTAGGTTTATGCACCACAGCATGCCTTTGAAGGATCCTACACCTTGAGGTTCGAGGGACTCCAGAGGCACCAGCAGCTTTAAATATCTGTTTGCTGGTTTGTAATGGCTTTTTAGCAGCTGCTCTCTTAATCCGATGAACTTGCCTGGCAGAAACCTTCCTCATTCTGCCTTTATCAGCACAAACATGTCTGTTCTCAGAATCAACCACAAATCTCTTAAAAGTACGATGATCACGTTTAAGTTTTTGGGAAATATCTAATGTTTTTATCTCATGACCAAGGCATTGCACTATTTGATGCTTTTCAGCAGCAGAGAGATCCGTTTTCTTTCCTAAATTCCTTGAAACCTGTGCCCTGCTTAATAATGTGGAACATCATTCTTAAGTAGTTTTCCTTTAATTGGGCTCACCTGGTAAACTAATTATCACAGGAGTTTGAGATTGATTTCAGTGATCCAAAGAGCCCTGATACACAATACCATCTGAGTTTATTTGAAAAACAAAAAATTACATCTTTATGACACTTAAATCCAATTTGCATAATAATTTGGAACGCAGTGTAGAAGGCTATATGCGGCCTCATACTGTATACAGGAGGCTATGTGGGCACATACTGTGTATAGGAGGCTATATGCAGCCTCATACTGTATATAGGAAGCGATGTCCAGGCTCATACTGTATAAAGGATAAAGTACAAATATATCCCAAATACTGGAAAAAAATTCTTCAAAGGCTCAACTCACTGGAAATATAATAGCAAAAAAAATCTCATAAATGAGCTATTAAGCATCACAAGAGATCAAAATTGGAGTTTTTCAAGCTAAATAATTTATTTAGAATAATTAACAGAGCATAAATGCTAAATGCAAGTTACAGCAGACATAAACACAATATAATTAAACCAGCACCTTGACAGTTAATAAAGTTTTTATCTGTATAAAACATGTATTTTCTTTGCTTTCCTTTCACAAATAGAATGCATAGTAAACAGCAAACTCCCCATTTACATAATATGTATGCCCAGATACGGTTTTGCATACAATAAGTACCCAGAGTAAACTGCTGAATATAAAGTGCACAAGTGCCTTGTATCAAATAAGCCTGGTAGGCGTTAAGTGTACACAGAGTAAAAACTGTCTATACAAATTCCAGAGTAAGATACAAGGACTGCATTAGAAAGTAACAACTTACATGTGTAGTGTATGTCGCTGTAAAACCTGCCGCCCCTACGCGCGTTACGCCGCAGCTTCCTCAGGAGGCGTGGTTTACAAGTGCCCCGTTTCTAGTTTATATAGTGCGGTCAACCAATAAACCGCTTTCCCTAATAAAGCTTGTAAAATTCAGGACCTGAGCTGTAGTGTCCACAATGACGTCAATAGTATCCAGTTCTAAACGTCCACAGCATTATCGGCGCATGCGCTGTTGAGTCCCCACTATGAACAGGGAGTCTATGATCAGCATGAAAGTGGCTCAAGCTGCAAAACAGCCAGAGACAGCCACATACCAGACTGAGCACGTCAGAAGGCTCCTAGGGAGGACAGAACTGGGCATGCGCTCAAGTGAGGACAAGAAAATAAAATAATTATGAAGAATAATAATCACTATTTAAAGTGATAGCAAGTGTTGAAAGTGAGGGGATAAAACATAATGATGCTGAAATAATTATAGCGGTGTGTATGAACCATTAAAGTGAATATGTCTGACATAGAGTGCAAAGGCACACACATATGTGTCAATTATAAGCACACTATGCAAGCAATAAAAATTTTTTTTAACAATTAGCATAATGTGTATGCAGGCTATATGAAAGTGTATGTGCATCATATAACTATAACAACTATATACCATGTCTCTGTTAAAAAACAAATGAACATAAAAATAACACATGGCATTCAATACATACATCAAATGTCATATATCATAAAGTAATTATATACACAATTATGTATAATGCATAATACATAGCAAAAATACACAAAGAAAATTGTGAAAAAAATAAAAAATGAGTGAAAAAAATATATATAAAAATAAAACAAATAAAAATGTAAATGAAATAAACAAATAAAAAAAGAAAAAATGAATAAAAATGTGAACAAATAATATGAAATATTGAAGACCCAATGGGTACGAAAAGAGCCGTAGATTTCTTGTGAGAGGAGTGTTTCTTCATAAAATCTTGAAATGCCCTCAACAATGAATTCCATGCCAGATCATATACTGCAATGCGAAGATAGAGAACTGGAGTATAAGCACAGGAAAAAATAATTAAAAACAGAAAACTAAAACCAAGACTAAAAAGATACCCATACGATTTTTACAGAAAGGACCCAAAACCATTACTCTCATTCAATCATTTTTTTTTTTTTTGCTACTGTATATAGGAGGCTATGTGCAGGCTCATACTGTATATAGGAAGCAATGTGCAGGCTCATACTGTATATAGGAGGTAAACACTGCATTCAGGAAGCTATATGTTGGTGCTCATACTGTATATAGGAGGCTATATGCGGCCTCATACTGTAAGGGGACAGCCATGGTTGCAGCCTGTGCGCCATCCTATACAAACCTGTTCCTGGGGCTATGGGAGAGGGAGCCATTTTCCACAGATGCCATGAATCTGTTAGGCGTCGGATTCCTGACTCTGCACAGCGGGGATCCAGAGCCAGACATCCAGCGGTCTCCCATTTTTCTCTGACCGCTCCGGGTGCTGCTCAGACTTACTCTGACAGCCTGGATGTTGCTGCCACCTCTGGTGCAGCAATGGTAGCGCAACCTGCTCTGCAGGGAACAGCTCCAGAGGCTAAGTCCTCATGCCGTGCTACTGGGCATGCCCGCAAGTTTACCTCTCAGTGGAGAGCAGGGGTCACGTGTTCAGGTCCTGTGTCGGATCTGATTGGTCCTTCCCAGGGTCCTTCAGCAGACTGAAAGGATTGAAATTTTTGATGTTTTTCTACTCCTCTCAACAGCCCAAACAAGTTTCTAAAAGGATGAGTTTGCAACTACTTTACTTTTGGAGAAAATTCAAAACGTTCATTATTCAATAGGGACCAATAGCAAAAAGCAGCGGTTGCTATATAAAACTTGCTGCAAGTTGGCCTCCGCCTGCTGCATGATTGATCCTGGGCTTCAACACAGCCAGTTGTCGCTCGGAAGTGCTGTCCGCACAGAGAAAAACACTAGCTCCTGTGTTAGTGGGGTTCAGTAACGTCTGCTGGTACCCTGCTATGTGGATTGCAATGTCTCCTGCCGCCTCCACATTCAAAAACCATCAGGCCTCTGCCTGCTCCATGCTTGATCCTGGGCTCCAACAATGCCAGTTCGTGTTCGTGAAAAAACAAGTCCTACAGGAAGTCCCAGCGCAAGAAGAAGGAAGGGGGTTCTACTCCCCCCTCTTCTTAATACAAAAACCAGATGGCTCTTGGAGAACCATTGTCAACCTGAGGAGACTCAATCAGTGGATAGACAATTGCTCCTTCAAAATGGAGTCAATCAACACGGCCACAAAGATCCTGTTCCAGCATTGCCTCATGGCAGTGATAGACTTAAAAGATGCCTACTATCACATCCCAATCCATCGGGAGTATCAGAGATGTCTTTTCTGCGATCCAGGGACATAGTGATCGTCCCATACTTAGACGACTTTCTGGTAATAGGGAGGTCGGAATCCCACTGCACACTTCAAGTGAAGGAAGTAATAGCAACTCTAGTAGGACTAGGATGGATAGTAAACATCCCCAAGTCAAGGATAACCCCAGTAAAAGAGCAATCCTTCCTAGGGTTGATATTGGACTCCGAGCAACAACGCTGCCTCCTACCAGAGGAAAGTGACCAAGATAAGAGGCCTAGCTCGCACAGCAATACAAAGGCCAAATATGACACTGAGGAACGCAATGTCCCTTTTAGGCTCACTGACATCATGTATACCCGCAGTAACATGGGCGCAGTACCACTTAAGGCAACTACAGTGGGAAGTCCTGTCAGCGCAGAAACAATTAAAAGGGCATTTAGAAGGCAAACTATGTCTCTCAGTGGTTGTAAGAGATTCCCTGCTCTGGTGGACTGTAGAAAAGAATCTAACAGCTGGTGTCCCGTGGCAAAAACCAGTTGAGGACATCATTACGACAGACGCGAGTGCCACAGGGTGGGGAGCACACCTGAGATCCCATACAATACAGGGGACCTGGTCCTCACTAGAAAGCGATCAGAATTCAAATGTAAAAGAACTATGGGCAGTGGAAAAAGCCGTGAAACATTTCCTTCCCTTACTTCAGGGCCGCCACACCCGGGTCATGACGGACAATCAGGCAGTAGTAGCCTACATCAATCATCGGGGGGAACGAGATCTCGGGGCCTCATGCAAATATCAGATCTACTCTTCCAGCTAGCAGAACAACATCTCTTATCCATCACAGCATTGCACATAAAGGGGGCAGAAAATATACAAGCAGACTTCCTGAGTCGCAGGCATCTAAGACAAGGGGAATGGTCCCTAAACTCCCGAGTCTTCCAACAAATAGTTCAGGCCTGGGGCAGACCAGAAATAGACCTATTCGCTACCGCACACAACCGGAAGGTCAGGAAGTTCTGCCCGCTAAATCCAAGGGAAAACCCCTTCGCAGTAGATGCCCTACAAATACCCTGGAAGTTCATCCTGGCCTATGCATTTCCCCTGATAACAATGATCCCAGTAGTAGTCAGGAAAATCAGGGAGGATCGGGCAAGAATAATTCTTATAGCTCCTTTTTGGCCAAGAAGGCCTTGGTTCTCCCTTCTGAGGCTCATGTCAGTGACAGATCCATGGATACTACCAGAGATTCCAGACCTGCTTTCCCAGGGACCAGTGGTCCACTCTCAGGTGAAGGGCTTCCATCTAGCAGCCTGGAATTTGAGAGGGCGCTACTGAGTCACCAGGGATTCTCTCCAGGGTTAGTCTCCACCCTGTTGAAAAGTAGGAAACCAATAACATCCCAAATCTACGGTAGAACGTGGAAAAAGTTCCTAGACTTCCTGGGGGAACCTTTAGGGGATGTAGCTCCAGTGGGACCTATCCTAGAGTTCTTACAGTCGGGGCTGCAACTGGGGTTAGCCACTAACACACTCAAAGTTCAAGTCTCAGCTTTGGGGGCCCTATATAACTGCAATTTAGCAGCCAATAGGTGGGTGTCCCGGTTCATTAAGTCCTGTGGCAGGTCAAGACCGGTCATTATCCCAAAGATACCACCCTGGGACCTGAACCTAGTTTTGGAGGCTTTAACCAAAGATCCCTTCGAACCACTACTAGAGCTGTCACCAAAGCTACTTACACTTAAAACGGTCTTACTGGTAGCCTTAACGTCAGCCCGAAGAGTCAGCGACCTACAAGCTCTGTCTATATGTCCTCCTTATACACAGATCTTGGATGACCGAGTGGTTCTAAGACCAGACCCGGCCTATCTCCCCAAGGTAGTCCAAAAGTTTCATAGGACTCAGGAGATCTCCTTGCCATCGTTCTGTAACAATCCCAGAAACCCGGGGGAGCAAAAGTTCCATACATTAGATGTAAAAAGAGCCATAATACAATATATGTCAATAACTAGTCAGTGGAGGAAAGATCAGTCCCTTTTTGTAGCCTTTCAGGGTAGTAGAAAGGGGCACGGGGTAGCTAAAAGTACCATTGCCAGATGGATCAGGGAGGCCATTATGTTATCCTACTCCGCAAGTGGCACTCCAGTTCCAGAAGGCATCAAGGCTCACTCCACCAGAGCCGTGGCTACCTCCTGGGCAGAGAAGGCTGAGGTATCAATTGAGCAAATTTGTAAAGCCGCTACTTGGTCCTCACCTTCCACCTTTGTTAAACACTACCGACTTGATCTGTCTTCCTCTACTGACCTAACCTTTGGTAGAAGGGTGCTGCAAGCGGTGGTCCCTCCCTAAGGTGTCTTATTCTACAAAAGTCTCTCATGTGTGCCGTCATGGGAGACGGGAAAACACCAAGGTTACTTACCGGTAGCCGGTTTTTCCGGAGCCCATGACGGCACCTGTATATTCCCCCCCTTTTCACTCCTTTGGTGTGCACTATAGTTTGGGTGTTTTTTAGTTAGATAGATATAATGTGGTGATAGTTTTACCATGTGTACTAACCCGGGGGCCTCTCATGCTCTGTAAACCAACTGAAGCGAGGGAGAGGTACCGCCCTTTTATCTTCAGTAGGGTTCCTGTCCTGACTGGGCGGATCCCCTCTCTCATGTGTGCCGTCATGGGCTCCGGAAAAACTGGCTACCGGTAAGTAACCTTGGTGTTTCTCCTCCAGACGCAGAGAATGCCCCCTTGTGACCGTCGCCTTCCTTGGTATAAACAGATCCTCGGAGAGATATTTGTATTGTCCCCTTTTCCCAAAATTTAGAAGTTGGAGGGCCTCAAGGGGGAGACAATGTTTCACTAAAGAATTCATAAGCGTCAGGAATCTGGTAGAAATTTAATAACTTAACTACACATTGAAGTAATGAGGGAAGGCGCTGATGGTCTTGTAGCAGGTGGGTGTGCAGAAATGTATCCATCCAAACCTAAACACATTACTGCAGCTAATGACACCTGTACCTACCAAATAGCAAAAGCCAAGACAGATGATTTATATTGCAGACTGAATAAAATACAATGCCTTCCATATATAGGTGAGTACTTGATGTAGCAGAGTTGGTCAAGTTAAATCAAGCCACATGCATTTGGCATTTGAAATGTGCAACTTGGAAAATTAATGCAGAGCAACAAAAGTTGCAAGAAGCATTAAAATATTGCTTTGAAAAGACAACTTGCTTTGGTTTCAATTCAGTCTGTTTTTGGAAAACTTATCTCTCCTGATGCTGGGTATTGTAACCAACGAGTGTGCATACCATCCTCCCTACCTGTCTGCTGAGGCCCCCTCAGCAGACTGAAGCTGGCTGCTGCCGCACAGCTGGAAGACAGTCTGGACCGTCCATTGTGAAACTTGTTCTATTGTCTCCCTCTTGTGACCTACCTAACTACCTTCACCTGTCTGAGTATCCTCTTGGCTTACAGCAGCCAGGTGTCACAATGGAACAATTGGAACACATGTCACAATGGGCGGCCCAGACTGTCTTCCAGCTGTGCGACAGCAGCCAGCTTCAGTCTGCTGAGGGAGCCTCAGCAGACAGGTAGGGAGGTTGGTATGCATGCTTGTTGGTTACAATACCCAGCATCAGGAGAGATAAGGTTTCCAAAAGCAGACTGAATTGAATTGAAACCAAAATCTGGTCTTAAACTCTGGAATAAGAGGCATCTGGTAAGCAGCGGATACTGAAGGTAATAAACTTGTTTTCAGTTGAGGAACACTGGATTTCAAAATTGGGACTGACAAAGGTCCTGGTAAAATGATCTGATTTAATTAGAGGATATGCCACATGTTGTGCATAGCAGGCTTGTGTCCCTGATATGGGACTGGTACTGTTTGAGGACGTATGTCCTGCCCAGGTATGTGTGCCACGGGAGGAGAGGACGCGCTGGTTAGAAAGGCACTTGAGTGCAGGGGAATAGCGATGCATCTGTGTCCGGGCGTGTGTACAGCTGCTGAAGGAGATGCTCCTTCAGTCCCAATTTTGAAATCCAGTGCTCCTCAACTGAAAACAAGGTTATTACGTTCAGTATCTGCTGCTTACCAGATGCCTCTTACTCCAGACGTTTAGACCAGATATTCAGTACTGAATAATACCACACAGGCCAGCTGTCAATTTAATGATATATTAAAAAGACAACTTGCTTTGGATTCAATTCAGTCTGTTTTTGGAAACCTTATCTCTCCTGTTGCTGGGTTTTGAAACCAACACGTGTGCATACCCCCATCCCTACCTGTCTGCTGAGGCTCCCTCAACAGACTGAAGCTGGCTTCTGCCGCACTGCTGGAAGACAGTCTGGGACGCCCATTGTGACACGTGTTTCAATGTTCCATTGTGACACACCTCGGTGCTGTAAGCCGATAGAAAGCTCAGACAGGTGAAGGTAGGTAGGTAGTTAGGTAGGCCTCTAATTCAAACACACCAGGGGACTGAACAATCTGCCACAAGCTGTAACGTATGAGCGGTGCCCAGCGCTGCCCCCAGCAGGGAGTACTCTGAACCTTAGCAACAAAGCAGAAAGCAAAAAAAGGCACAACCAAATTAGATGCAAAGGATTAGCAAAGGGTCTTAGTGAAACTTCACACTGCACTCGGATGTCATCCCAGTGCAGTCCGATATACACCAAGTCAGGCCATGGAGGAGACGGAGAACTTACTTGTATCGCATCCGATGTGACTCCACTCCAGCCTTAGGCTCTGTGTCCACAATGAGATTTTGTTGCGTTTTTGACACGACATATTTTTGTTCCATCAAAAACACAGCTTCTTACAGTTCAGCAATGTGGATGGGATTTATAAAAACCTCCTGCCCGCTGGGCTTTTTTTTATGCAGTGTAAACTGACCTGGGGTGTGTGCTTCAAACACAACCTGTCACTTTTTCTTGCAGATATGCTAAGTTTTCTGTGCACATATTTCCCATAGACACTTTGGACCAATTGCCCAGGATCAATAACTCTGTAGCATGAGATACCATAAAGCTTAACTTTTAATATATAACAGGTAAACTAATTCAAACACCAATAGAATATATATGTGACACAGACTATTACAAAGTGCTCACGAAAAAAATCAGTGTAGGTAATAAAAAATTGGGGGGTTCATCCCTGTTTCTCTGAAGATCACCCTCAGAAGGCAGCATAGGAGGATGGGTGGAATAGTTCAGTCCTTAATATCCCCTGTCGTGCCCCAAATGCAGGACTCCCATCCTGAGGCCGGAGTAACTCCAGCGATGAATACGGACGAGTGCTATGCAATAAAACATCACATAGCACTCGGACCAGTATTCATCTACGGGACAGCTCCCATCACGGTTTTTTTCCCCAGACGTTTTCAGTGTCCGAGTGAAATGGTAGCATACAGAGATTGCCACTGACACATGGCAGAGTCTCGGCTCACTCGCACCCATATAAGCCTATGGATGCGGATGAATTAGAAAAAACACAGCACTCGATGACAGAGGGAGGTGCAGAAGTACGGTATCCAATCCACTATAGATTATAGTAAAGACTTGGCACTCAAGAGGGAAAATTGAATTTAACAGTTCCTTTATTGTACAAAGCATCCAGTTCCAAAATTCTTGAATGTTTTCAGTCGTACATTCGACCTTAGTAACATAGTAACAGTTAGTAAGGCCGAAAAAAGACATTAGTCCATCCAGTCCAGCCTATAAAATTCGGTCAGAATAAATCCCCAGATCTATGTCCTTCTAAAAAACCTAACAATAACTGTAAGATACAATATTGTTACGCTCCAGGAAGACATCCAGGCCCCTCTTGAACCCTTCGACTGAGTTTGCCATCACCACCTCCTCAGGAAGGGAATTCCAGATTCTCTCTACCCTAACTGTAAAGAATCCTCTTCTATGTTGGTGGAAAACCCTTTTTCCCGTCTCCCATGATGGCACACATGAGAGAGGGGATCCGCCCAGTCAGGACAGGAACCCTACTGAAGATAAAAGGGCGGTACCTTTCCCTCGCTTCAGTTGGGTTTCCTGTCCTGACAGGGACCCGTGCTGAAGACAGCAGGTCACACTTATAAATGGATGGGGGAACTACAATACCCAGAGAGATTAGCAAAATTAGGATTATTTAGTCTAGAAAAAAGACGACTGAGGGGTGAAATAATAACCATGTATAAATAAATGTAATAAATGTAATAAATGTAAAGTCAAATGGCGCTCCTTCGCTTCCGGACCCTGCCTTGCGCCTAAACAGTGGTTTATGACCACATATGAGGTATCGGTGTACTCAGGAGAAATTGCTTAACACATTTTAGGATCCATTTTATCCTGTTGCCCATGTGAAAATGAAAAAATAGGCTAAAAGAAAATTTTTGTGAAAAAAAAGTACCTTTTTTATTTACTGATGAATTGTGAAGCACCTGGGGGTTCAAAGTGAGCACTCTGCATCTAGATAAGTTCCTTGGGGCGTCTAGTTTCCAAAATGGGGTCACTTGTGGGAGAGCTCCAATGTTTAAGCACACAGGGGCTCTCCAAACGCGACATGGCAACCGCTAAATATTCCAGCATATTTTCCATTCAAAAAGTTTTCGAAGGGAGTGACAATAAAATCTCTTGAGGAGTAAGATCTGTTGGTGTCAAACCCATACAACGAAGTGAGCCATTAATATCTTTCCAGAAAGTTGAAATACCCGGGCAAAACCAGAAAATATGCACAAGAGATCCTATTGCACCAGAACATCTCCAACACAATGGTGTATTGCTTAAACCTAGGTGGACCAAGCGTTCCAGAGTTTTGTACCAGAATCTTGAATGCATTCTCCTGTAATAGAATACACCTGGAAAAACCATGAGAGTTGGCAAGCACTTGACTCACTTCTTGGTGAGATAGGGTTATCTTTAGCTCCGATTCCCAAGAGGTTATATAAAGAGGCTCGAAGTTCTCTGGTGGCTTGATAAGATTAGCATATAGTTTAGACACTAGTTTGGAGATAGAATGGAGCTTAACCATGAGCTCCAGCCATAACAGATCCAAGGAATGCTTCAGGTCTGCTTTAAATTTTAAGATGAAATGGACATGCTGTTTCTGCAAGAAGTCCTTAGGACGTTTTGTAGCATCTCTCGGCCAACCCTCCACACATGGTATATCACCTCACAGGAGATGGGAGATAGGAATGTTTGGGAGACCATCCCACAGATCATAAACATCCACGTATTTGGGGTTAGTCAACCAAGGGAGGACTCTGAGTGGGATATCCTCCAGAAAAAAACAGTGAGGTATGATATTTGGGATTAGTTTGAGCATTCCGATACCGCAAGTATCGGGTATCGGCCGATATTCACTGTATCGGAATTCCGATACTGAGTTTCCGATACTTTTAGCATATCGAATACCGGAATCGGAAGTTCCCATAATGCTATGAGCCAGCTTTCTTTTGCCTTGCAGCAGCGCTAGTCACAGCTGTCTGCAAGGTCTGTGTGAGTGTAGCTCACACTGTGTAGTGTGTCCTGCAGACACGTCTGCTTGTAGGACGTTCAGCGTGTCACTGCCTCATACAAATTTTTTCTTTTTCTTGCTGCAAATTTTTCATTCTCCTATTAGTGTGAATCCATCCGTATCCATATACGTTGGTTGCAAACACTATAGGAGTAGACAGCGGAGCCTTTCTGCAGCCTTTCAAGCCAAAGCGGGCGCTCCCAAGACTTGCAGTGCGTGGTCCTTTTTTGACACAGTTGCAGATGACATTTGCTTTGTCAAATGCAAGCTGTGTCATCAGAAAGTCAAAAGAGGGAAAAATGTCAGCAACCTCAGTTTGCTGCACTGTTCACGGCTGTCTGAGAGGTCCCTGTGTGTGAGTGCAGCTCACGCTGAGTAGTGTGTCCTTCAGCTACGTCTGGTTGTAGGCCGCTCAGTGTGCGTCACTGCCTCACACATTTTTCTTTTATTGCAGCTCATTTTTTATTCTCCTATTAGTGTGCATCCATCCGTATCCATCTACATTGGTTGGTTGCAAACACTATATAGGAGTAGATAGAGGAGCCTTTTTTCTGGCTTGTGCCCTTCAGCTGCAGCCAGATTAGTATTACCCTATTTTTTGGAGCCTCATCTTTTGCATTGTAGGTTACCTTCCTGCATTGTAATAGCTCCAAAAAGTTTGTGATACTATCGTGTTCAAATCTTTGGTCACATCCTTTTAGTTTTTACAAAAAACAAAAACAAAATAAAGTTCACCAAACACTCCATTTGACAGTTGTGTAGGCCACATTAGCTCCTATTAAAGTGTAGTCCACACACACACTTCATAAAATTAGTGTTTCTTATACCTGTTACCAGCTGTTCAGGAATAAGCACACTAAGCCCCCCCTTTGTACTTTTCTGCCTATCTTTATCAGTATACCAAGATGAAGAAGGCAGGAAGTAAGGCCCGTGGGCGTGGAGTTTCAGCAGGGAGAGGACGTGGGGATTCTGTGCCTGCTGCGGGCACCAATTAGTCAGCATCCCCCAGTTTTAGTAGGCAACAGTCCTTTATGCGCAGCTTTGTAGGACCTCGCCGTACCCCACTGCTGCGGGAGGAACAAATTGAAGCCGTTGTCGGATGGATGGCAGATAACGCATCGACTTCAATGACTTCCACGTCCTCTCAGGGCCAGAGCACTGAAGAGCAACCATCTGTCTCTTCACCACCTGCCAAAGTGCCCAGGCAGTCAGAGAGCCCTGGACAGGAGCCATCAGTCTCTACTTCTGTTCTCTGAATCTGTTGGCTTGGAAAGAGGGGGCCAGCCAAGCAGCATTCAAGAATGTGAAGAAGAGAGAGTATGCAGTGATGCGCAACTTCTTTGTCCCTCGGAATCTGAAGAGGTGGGTGGGCCAGTGCCTATGGTCAGCACACCTCGGTACGCATCAGATGATGAGACTCAGGTGCCACTTTCTGGTGTGTACGGTGCTGGCGAGACAACCCAGGAGAAGCAGGTGTTTCAAGAGGGGAGTGTAGATGATGAGGTCCTTGACCCATCATGGCGTGAGGTCAAGGACCTCTCCCAGGAGGGAGAGGGAGGGGGCAGACTTGGTTGCCTGTAGCCTCCACTTCGGCACCCGTTAGGAGCATTCCTCTTTCAAAAGCCAAAGTGGGCGCTCCCAAGACTTGCAGTGCGTGGTCCTTTTTTGACACAGTTGCAGATGACATTTGCTTTGTCAAATGCAAGCTGTGTCATCAGAAAGTCAAAAGAGGGAAAAATGTCAGCAACCTCAATACCACAAATATGTGGAAACATGTGCAGACCAAGCACGAGGTGGAGTTACACAGACACACTGAAGACGTAGGCCAGCGTACCGCACCACCTACCACCTCTTCAGCTCGTGTTGGTGCCTCTTCCTCCAGCTCACACACAGCTGGTTCGGCTTCCTCACAGGATCGCCAAGGAAGAACCTCTGGCACTGTTGTCCGAAGACCCAGTGACATTCCACCCACAGCACCACTTTCCCAGTCATCCTCACACTCCCAGGCCACTCTACAGCCATCGGTAGCACAGGCATGGGATAAAACCCGGCCATACTCGGCAAATCATCCCCGAGCACAGGCTCTGAATGCTGGCATTGCCAAACTACTGGCCCTTGAAATGCTCTCATTCAGACTGGTGGAGACTGACACCTTCCGGAACTTCATGGCATTGGCAGTCCCACAATACACCATGCCCAGCCGCTTTTATTTCAGCAGGCAAGCCGTCCCTGCCCTGCAAAAACATGTGGAGGGAAAAATAAAACATGCACTACTTAATGCCGTCAGTAGCAAGGTCCACCTGACCACCGATGCGTGGACCAGTAACCATGGACAGGGACGATACCTTTCCCTCACTGCCCATTGGGTCAATGTTGTGGAGCCGGGTACAGATCTGGAGAGTGGCGCTGTACGTGTTCTGCCAACCCCAAGCCCAGGATCAAGCATGGAGCAGGCAGAGGCCTGATGGTTTTTGAATGTGGAGGCAGCAGGAGACATTGCCGTCCACACAGCAGGGGAACAGCAGAAGTTACTTAACCCCACTAAAGGGGGTTTTACACTAAGCGATATCGCTAGCAATATCGCTAAAACGTCACTGGTTTTGTGACGTCATAGCGATATTGCTAGCGATATCGCTATGTGTGATACTTACCAGTGACCGGCTCCCCCGCTGTCCATCGCTGATCGCGCGAGAATGTCCGGCTCCATTTCTCGTTGGGCGCTTCCTGCTGAGACTTTCTGCTGTGACGACGAGCGACGCGTGGAGGCGGGCGGGAGGACGCCAGGATCGCTGTGTGTGAATGGTAAGTATCGTGCGCTGCGTCGCTGCTGCATCGCTGTGAGATCTTTCTGTATGAAAGCTCACTAGCGATCATTTAGCGATGCACCAGCGATCCTGACCGGGTCGGATCGCTGGTCGGATCGCTGGTGCATCGCTAAATGTAAAAGGGCCTTAACACAGGAGCTAGTGTGTTTTTCTCTGTGAAGATGGCACTTAAAATTTCAATCCTGCATGATTCTACCAAGAAATGTGATTCTTCATTCAAAACGCTGGTTTTTGCTATTGGGCTCTATTGAATAATGAATGTTTTGAATTTTCTCCAAAAGTAAAGTAGTTGCAAACTCATCCTTTTAGAGACTTGTTTGGGCTGTTGAGAGGAGTAAAAAAACCATCAAAAATTTCAATCCTGCATGATTCTACCAAGAAATGTGATTCTTCATTCAAAACGCTGGTTTTTGCTATTGGGCTCTATTGAATAATGAATGTTTTGAATAATGAATGTTTTGAATTTTCTCCAAAAGTAAAGTAGTTGCAAACTCATCCTTTTAGAGACTTGTTTGGGCTCATGAGAGGAGTAGAAAAACATCAAAAATTTCAGTCCTGCATGATTCTACCAAGAAATGTGTGTTCATTGAAACCGCTGTTTTTTGATAGTTTGGGCCCTATTGAATAATGAATGTTTTGAATTTTCTCCAAAAGTAAAGTAGTTGCAAACTCATCCTTTTAGAAACTTGTTTGGGCTGTTGAGAGGAGTAAAAAAACATCAAAAATTTCAATCCTGCATGATTCTACCAAGAAATGTGAATCTTCATTCAAAACCTGATTTTTGCTATTGGGCTCTATTGAATAATGAATGTTTTGAATTTTCTCCAAAGGTAAAGTAGTTGCAAACTCATGCTTTTAGAGACTTGTTTGGGCTCATGAGAGGAGTAGAAAAACATCAAAAATTTCAGTCCTGCATGATTCTACCAAGAAATGTGTGTTCATTGAAACCGCTGGTTTTTGATAGTTTGGGCCCTATTGAATAATGAATTGTTTTGAATTTTCTCCAAAAGTAAAGTAGTTGCAAACTCATCCTTTTAGAAACTTGTTTGGGCTGTTGAGAGGAGTAAAAAACCATCAAAAATTTCAATCCTGCATGATTCTACCAAGAAATGTGATTCTTCATTCAAAACCTGATTTTTGCTATTGGGCTCTATTGAATAATGAATGTTTTGAATTTTCTCCAAAAGTAAAGTAGTTGCAAACTCATGCTTTTAGAGACTTGTTTGGGCTCATGAGAGGAGTAGAAAAACATCAAAAATTTCAGTCCTGCATGATTCTACCAAGAAATGTGTGTTCATTCAAACCGCTGGTTTTTGATAGTTTGGGCCCTATTGAATAATGAATGTTTTGAATTTTCTCCAAAAGTAAAGTAGTTGCAAACTCATCCTTTTAGAAACTTGTTTGGGCTGTTGAGAGGAGTAAAAAACCATCAAAAATTTCAATCCTGCTCGATGGCAGAGCTGTGACCAAAGTGACTAGAGGATAAGGGAGATTTTGAATTTCTGCACACACTTGTGGACACTTATGGATTGTGTGAGGCCCACTGACTAGTATCTGAGCGCTCTGTCACAGGCTCCATGGCAGAGCTGTGACCAAAGTGACTAGAGGATAAGGGAGATTTTGAATTTCTGCACACACTTGTGGACACTTATGGATTGTGTGAGGCCCACTGACTAGTATCTGAGCGCTCTGTCACAGGCTCGATGGCAGAGCTGTGACCAAAGTGACTAGAGGATAAGGGAGATTTTGAATTTCTGCACACACTTCTGGACACTTATGTATTGTGTGAGGCCCACTGACTAGTATCTGAGCGCTCTGTCACAGGCTCGATGGCAGAGCTGTGACCAAAGTGACTAGAGGATAAGGGAGATTTTGAATTTCTGCACACACTTGTGGACACTTATGGATTGTGTGAGGCCCACTGACTAGTATCTGAGCGCTCTGTCACATGCTCGATGGCAGAGCTGTGACCAAAGTGACTAGAGGATAAGGGAGATTTTGAATTTCTGCACACACTTGTGGACACTTATGGATTGTGTGAGGCCCACTGACAAGCATCTGAGCGCTCTGTCACAGGCTCGATGGCAGAGCTGTGACCAAAGTGACTAGAGGATAAGGGAGATTTTGAATTTCTGCACACACTTGTGGACACTTATGGATTGTGTGAGGCCCACTGACTAGTATCTGAGCTCTCTGTCACAGGCTCGATGGCAGAGCTGTGACCAAAGTGACTAGAGGATAAGGGAGATTTTGAATTTCTGCACACACTTGTGGACACTTATGGATTGTGTGAGGCCCACTGACTAGTATCTGAGCGCTCTGTCACAGGCTCGATGGCAGAGCTGTGACCAAAGTGACTAGAGGATAAGGGAGATTTTGAATTTCTGCACACACTTGTGGACACTTATAGATTGTGTGAGGCCCACTGACTAGTATCTGAGCGCTCTGTCAAAGGCTCGATGGCAGAGCTGTGACCAAAGTGACTAGAGGATAAGGGAGATTTTGAATTTCTGCACACACTTGTGGACACTGGACACTTATGGATTGTGTGAGGCCCACTGACAAGCATCTGAGCGCTCTGTCACAGGCTCGATGGCAGAGCTGTGACCAAAGTGACTAGAGGATAAAGGAGATTTTGAATTTCTGCACACACTTGTGGACACTGGACACTTATGGATTGTGTGAGGCCCACTGAATATCTGAGCGCTAGGTCACAGGCAGAAATTGGCTAGTGTATCACAAACTACAAGGTGTATGTAGAATTGGGCAGAATTGGAATCTCCCTAGAGTGCAGGTCTGTAAGAACGGAACATGTCCTCGACTTATTCTCACAGAGTGACTCACTGATAGCTTCACTGTGGCTGTGATAACAGCCGTTACACGGTACTGTGTGAGGAGCGTACACCGCTGTATGGTGTGAAAAAATGCACGCTCAGTACCTCAGCAGGGCAAAAAAAAAATTTTGATTGCTTTTAAAAAAGCAGTTTGCGGAGCAGTGGGTAAACAGCAATGCAGGAATGTCAGGAAGCCTTAGAAGGCAGCCCAACAACCAACACCACTGATACACCACTATATAGCCTCCCCTTGCACTGCACAGTGACTGGTGTGTTGTACAGGCAAAATCGCTAGCAGCAGAAGCAGTTTTTGGTGTCTTCTTCCCTGCCTAACGCTCTCCCTACAAAATCAGCAGCAGCAGCAGCTCTCCCTATTCTGAGATCAGCATGAGTAACATGGCGGTCGGCGTGCACGCCCTTTTATACCCCCTGTGACGCCCCCCAAAGCAAGCCAATCACTTGCATGCCCTTATGAAAGATGGTGGTGACCCGTGCCTATGTCATCACGTTGCCCACAGTGTCCGTGGATCCTGATTGGCTGAAAAAGAGCGCAAAACAAACTTTTGAAACGCGACTTTGGCGCGTAGGTCGCCGACCTCGTGGCCGACCTCATCCTAGGGTCGGTTTTCGTTTCATGAAACCCGACATTGCCAAAAGTCGGCGACTTTTGAATTTTTTCGACCCGTTTCGCTCAACTCTAGTCGTTGATATTACGGAAGCATCCGAAGAGCCCACACTACACTCAAAGATCTAATTTTTAGTCTACTACTAACTCTGCTGTTATTATTTCTAATTTTCTAATCTTCTTGCAGTTCTCTATATATATGTATGTATTAGCTTGATGACCCTACTGAACCTCCACCACTGCCCTGCATAGAGCTGCACCATAAAACAGTGTAAGGAGACCCACGTGTCCTCCCCCTGCACAGACCCACAGTACACTCCCTACAGAGCCCTCATGTTCTCCCCTTGCACAGCCCCCCGTGTACCCCCCTGCACAGCCCCCCATGTCCTCCCCTACACAGCCTCATCATGTACCCCCCCAGCACAGTCTCCCATGTTCTCCCCTACACAGCCTCCTCATTTACCCCCCCTGCACAGCCCCCCCATGTCCTCCCCTACAGAGTCCCCCCATGTCCTCCCCTACAGAGTCCCCCCATGTCCTCCCCTACAGAGTCCCCCCATGTCCTCCCCTACAGAGTCCCCCCATGTCCTCCCCTACAGAGTCCCCCCATGTCCTCCCCTACAGAGTCCCCCCATGTCCTCTCCCATACTGTATATAGGGCTCAGGATGAACTCCAGGCAAGTATCAGAGACTCCACAGCGGAAACTCCAGATCTCATCCAGGGCTTCCTGGTGCCTGATCAGTAGGCAATGAGGTCCCTGTATCCACAATGATCCTTGGAGAAACAATTGTCCAGCAGACCCAGCACGCCCTATAACTGGTAAAACCATCCTTTTTACCTCCCTGGTGGCTTTGCAGCTCGTTCTGGCAGCCGGAGCCTGCAGCTCTTCCTGTCGAGTGATCACGTGGTACTGCTCATTAAGGTAATGAATATGCGCTCCACGCCTAAGGGAGCGGAGAGGCGAGCAGGCATGTGAGTATGGTGTGCTGGAAGCTGGTGGCCTCTGTGACCTGCTGCTACTGAAGTGTGAAACAGGCCTAAGAGAAAGAAAAGACTCAATCTGAGAAGAGGTCACCTATAAGGTACCAGGATGTACATTTTTAGTTATTGGTACTGACTGCGTCTCATCAGTACTATGGTTCCTGTATAGTCCACAGTCTGATAAAGACTGGTAACTCCCAGCATCTCCTTACCATTGTTAAGGACATACTGGGAGTTGTAGGTTCATGAGATACAAATGTATATGGGCCTGACTTAGAAGGATTCAGCTCATCAGTTATTAATCACATGATGTCATAGACCTAATGGAAAAGGGAAGAATTAGCTGGGTAGAAATGCAAAATGGGCGCCTTCGGCTTCATCTGCCTTGGGCACCCAAAATACTTTGTTTCGGCCATGGTAACGGATAAAGCAAAATCCTACATGACCTATCAGTGTTCTACGATTTGGGTTGAGGACACTTATTGTATGTGGGCTGGTGAATTTTGTGTGCCAGGGCTGCTTTTTAGTCCTAACTCGGCCCTGAATCCCCTCGTGTATCTGAATGGGAGGAAGAGTGTGAACTTGTGCTAATTGTGCAGTCACACTTTGTCATCTCTGCTCCGTCCTGTCTTCCAGCGCAGGGTTAAATTGCTCTGACTTCATATCTGGCTTCATGGCTTGATCATGGATGCTGGATCCTGATCCCCAACAAAATTTCACCAACCGAAGATTGTGAAAGAAACACACAAAACACTTTTATTGGATGTTAAATTGACCGAATTTTATTCCAAATCTCATCATTATTATTTCTTTCAGTGTCTGAAATTTAGAATCCGCCAATTACTATGAAAGAGACACTGAAAATGGCAGAACCCCCGACTCACGAAGAATCGTCCTTCAGCACTCAGGAGAGGAAAAACCCCCTGTGGTGGAAACCTCTAGGGAACCATGGCTGCAGGACTGCCCTTCCCTTGGGCTTAGAAGGTTAGTGCCAACATGTAACAGCAAATTGTACCTGAATTTGTACATTGTGTCATATTTGTTTTGGAGAAGCCTAATGCGACCTCTCCAGGCCGTACACATAAAGTGAAGGCGGCGAGTACCGGACGTGAGGGAGATCTGGCTGCAACATCTGTCACCCCATTGATCTGGCTGGCTAGGCGGTATGGCTGATCTGGCTGGCTAGGCGCTATGGCTGATCTGGCTGGCTAGGCGGTGTCCCCTTCCTCCCATTGTGGAGTGATGAAGCTCCAGGTCTCCAGACACATCAAGTATGGCTCCGTCTACGGCTGAATGACTTGTGGTTCTGGAATCTTCTCCTGCATCATAGATGCATGTCTTTATGACATCAGCGCAGTTGCCATAGTTATCACAGGTGTTTTATACTGTGGTTTCATTGGCTAGAAAGTCCCTCTCAGTGTTCCAAAGATTTAACCCTTGAATGACTGGTATTGTGCCTTTCTCCAGAAGCCTGTAAAATAAACTTGTCACTAGACAGGACCATTATCATTATTATATTTTAGAGTTGCCCCAACCAAAGTCTAATAAGTGAGCGCATCTACAGAGTTGATGTGTAACAAGCGCAGTCATTCCATTAAGCCCTACTAAATGCATAAATGCACAATATGAGAACAGAGTAGTCTCATAGAAAATTAATGATACCAAGGTAAAAGCAGTTAGATATGGGATGCTATATAGGGGCTCATACTGTATATAGGAGCTATATGGGGACTCACACTGTATATAGGAGGCAATATGGTGGCAAACAATGTAGTCAGGAGGCTATATGTGAGTGCTCATACTGTATATAGGAGGCTATATGGGGACTCACACTGTATATAGGAGGCAAACACTGTATTCAGGAGGCTATATGTGGGCTCATACTGTATATAGGAAGCGATTTGCAGGCTCATACTGTTTATAGGAAGCGATGTGCAGGCTCATACTGTACATAGGAGGCTATGTGGATACTCATACTGTTTATAGGAAGCAATGCGCAGGCTCATACTGTACATAGGAGGCTATATGTGGATGCTCATACTGTATATAGGAAGCGATGTACAGGCTCATACTGTTTATAGGAAGCGATGTGCAGGCTCATACTGTACATAGGAGGCTATGTGGATACTCATACTGTTTATAGGAAGCAATGCGCAGGCTCATACTGTACATAGGAGGCTATATGTGGATGCTCATACTGTATATAGGAAGCGATGTACAGGCTCATACTGTATATAGGAAGCAATGTGCAGGCTCATACTGTATATAGGAGGCAAACACTGTATTCAGGAGGCTATATGTGGGCTCATACTGTATATAGGAAGCGATTTGCAGGCTCATACTGTTTATAGGAAGCGATGTGCAGGCTCATACTGTACATAGGAGGCTATGTGGATACTCATACTGTTTATAGGAAGCAATGCGCAGGCTCATACTGTACATAGGAGGCTATATGTGGATGCTCATACTGTATATAGGAAGCGATTTGCAGGCTCATACTGTTTATAGGAAGCGATGTGCAGGCTCATACTGTACATAGGAGGCTATGTGGATACTCATACTGTTTATAGGAAGCAATGCGCAGGCTCATACTGTACATAGGAGGCTATATGTGGATGCTCATACTGTATATAGGAAGCGATGTACAGGCTCATACTGTATATAGGAAGCAATGTGCAGGCTCATACTGTATATAGGAGGCAAAAACTGTATTCAGGAGGCTATATGTGGGTGCTCATACTGTATATAGGAGGCTATATGCGGCCTCATACTGTATATAGGAAGCGATGTGCAGGTTCATACCGTACATAGGAGGCTATATGTGGCCTCATACTGTATATAGGAAGCGATGTGCAGGCTCATACTGTATATAGGAGGCTATGTGGGCTCATATTGTATATAGGAAGCAATGTGCAGGCTCATACTGTATATAGGAGGCAAAAACTATATTCAGGAGGCTATATGTGGGTGCTCATACTGTATATAGGAGGCTATATGCGGCCTCATACTGTATATATGAAGCGATGTGCAGGCTCATACCGTACATAGGAGGCTATATGTGGCCTCATACTGTATACAGGATGCGATGTGCAGGCTCATACTGTATATAGGAGGCTATGTGGGCTCATATTGTATATAGGAAGCAATGTGCAGGCTCATACTGTATATAAGAGACTATATGCGGCCTCATCTAATATATAAAGCTCAAAGTGTGTATGTATGTATGTGTGTGTGTATGTTTGTATGTCCGGGATAGGCATCCGCACCGTCGCAGCTACAGCCACAAAATTTGGCACAGTCACACGTCTGCACCCCGAGAGCGTCCTAAGCTATGTTGAGAGGCGAAATTTTAACCCTGCGCGTTCCAATTCACCAAACAATTTTGCCCCCATCTACATACTGGGGGAAAAAGTGTGTGCGCGTCAAGCCCCGCCCCTCATTGTGTTGTCACAATGCCCCTATTTGCATACTGGGGAAGCAGTGTGTGTGCATCAAGCCCCGCCCCTCATTATGATGTCACAATGTTTGCCATGGCGATGCTGATGTCATCAAAGGTTGCAAGCCCTGCCGCCGCTCATTATGATGTCATAATGGTTGATTATGGAATGGAGGATGTGTGATGAGTATATGGGCACTGGACTATAGGATGGTGGATATGTATGATGGGTATATGGGCACGGGACTATGGGATGGGGGATGTGTGATGGGTATATGGGCACTGGACTATGGGATGGAGGATATGTTTGATGGGTATATGGGCACGGGACTATGGGATGGTGGATATGTATATGGGCACAGGACTATGGGATGGAGGATGTGTGATGGGTATATGGGCACTGGACTATAGGATGGAGGATACAGTGGGGAGAAAAAGTATTTAGTCAGTCAGCAATAGTGCAAGTTCCACCACTTAAAAAGATGAGAGGCGTCTGTAATTTACATCATAGGTAGACCTCAACTATGGGAGACAAACTGAGGAAAAAAAAATCCAGAAAATCACATTGTCTGTATGTATGACGGTATATGGGCACGGGACTATGAGATAGCGGATATGTATGATGGGTATATGGGCACGGGACTATGGGATGGAGGATATGTATGATGGGTATATGGGCATGGGACCATGGGATGGAGAATATGTATGATCGGTATCTGTGCATGGGACTATGGGATGGAGAATATGTATGATGGGTATATGGGCATGGGACTATGGGATGGAGGATATGTGATGGGTATATGGGTACTCGACTATGGGATGGAGGATATGTATGATGGGTATATGGGCACGGGCCTATGGGATCGTGGATATGTATGATGGGTATATGGGCAGGGACTATGGGATGGAGGATAATTATAATTTTCTATAACTTACCACAGTTAGTTACTATGCCCGAGCAGCGCCGGGCTCTTCAGCTAGTACTGTATATACACTGTGTTCCAAATTATTATGCAAATGCTATTTTTCTCTGATTTTCCTAAATAGTCGGTACAAATGACAGTCAGTCTAATAAAAGTCATCACCCGTTAGAATATGCATCGAATTTTATTGAAGAAACCTCCCAATGATAACAGTATAATCTCCAAAATGAATAAAAACTCAAATTGCACTGTTCCAAATTAGTATGCACAGTAGAATTTCTAAACATTTGATATGTTTTAAAGAACTGAAAATGCTCATTTGTGGAATTTGCAGCATTAGGAGGTCACATTCACTGAACAAAAAGGATATTTTGGAGTTAAATAGCTTAACAGGCCAAGTTACATGTTAACATAGGAACCCTTCTTTGATATCACCTTCACAATTCTTGCATCCATTGAACTTGTGAATTTTTTGGAGAGTTTCTGCTTGTATTTCTTTGCATGAAGTCAGAATAGCCTCCCAGAGCTGCTGTTTTGATGTGAACTGCCTCCCACCCTCATAGATCTTTCGCTTGATGATACTCCAAAGGTTCTGCATAGGGTTGAGGTCAGGGAAAGATGGTGGCCACACCATGAGTTATCTCCTTTTATGCCCATAGCAGTCAATGACTCAGAGGTATTCTTTGCAGCATGACATGGTGCAGTTTCATGCATGAAGAGGATTTTGCTCCTGAAGGCACATTTCTGTTTTTTATACCATGGAAGACAGCTGTCAGTCAGAAACTCTATATACTTTGCAGAGGTCATTTTCACACCATCAGGAACCTTAAAGAGCCTTACCAGCTGTTTCCCCATGATTCCGGCCCAAAACATGACTCCTCCACCTCCTTGCTGACGTCGCAGCCTTGTTGGGGCATAGTGGCCTTCCACCAACCACCCACTACTCCATCCATCTGGACCATCCAGGGTTGCTCGACACTCATCAGTAAACAAGACTGTTTGAAAATTAGTTTTCATGTATGTCTGGGCCCACTGCAACCATTTCTGCTTGTGAACACTGTTTAGGAGTGGCCGAATAGTAGGTTTATGCACCACAGCATGCCTTTGAAGGATCCTACACCTTGAGGTTCGAGGGACTCCAGAGGCACCAGCAGCTTTAAATATCTGTTTGCTGGTTTGTAATGGCTTTTTAGCAGCTGCTCTCTTAATCCGATGAACTTGCCTGGCAGAAACCTTCCTCATTCTGCCTTTATCAGCACAAACATGTCTGTTCTCAGAATCAACCACAAATCTCTTAAAAGTACGATGATCACGTTTAAGTTTTTGGGAAATATCTAATGTTTTCATCTCATGACCAAGGCATTGCACTATTTGATGCTTTTCAGCAGCAGAGAGATCCGTTTTCTTTCCTAAATTCCTTGAAACCTGTGCCCTGCTTAATAATGTGGAACATCATTCTTAAGTAGTTTTCCTTTAATTGGGCTCACCTGGTAAACTAATTATCACAGGCGTTTGAGATTGATTTCAGTGATCCAAAGAGCCCTGATACACAATACCATCTGAGTTTATTTGAAAAACAAAAAATTACATCTTTATGACACTTAAATCCAATTTGCATAATAATTTGGAACGCAGTGTAGAAGGCTATATGCGGCCTCATACTGTATACAGGAGGCTATGTGGGCTCATACTGTGTATAGGAGGCTATATGCAGCCTCATACTGTATATAGGAAGCGATGTACAGGCTCATACTGTATATAGGATAAAGTACAAATATATCCCAAATACTGGAAAAAAATTCTTCAAAGGCTCAACTCACTGGAAATATAATAGCAAAAAAAATCTCATAAATGAGCTATTAAGCATCACAAGAGATCAAAATTGGAGTTTTTCAAGCTAAATAATTTATTTAGAATAATTAACAGAGCATAAATGCTAAATGCAAGTTACAGCAGACATAAACACAATATAATTAAACCAGCACCTTGACAGTTAATAAAGTTTTTATCTGTATAAAACATGTATTTTCTTTGCTTTCCTTTCACAAATAGAATGCATAGTAAACAGCAAACTCCTCATTTACATAATATGTATGTCCAGATAAGGTTTTGCATACAATAAGTGCCCAGAGTAAACTGCTGAATAAAAAGTGCATAAGTGCCTTGTATCAAATAAGCCTGGTAGGCGTTAAGTGTACACAGAGTAAAAACTGTCTATACAAATTCCAGAGTAAGATACAAGGACTGCATTAGAAAGTAACAACTTACATGTGCTGTGTATGTCGCTGTAAAACCTGCCGCCCCTACGCGCGTTACGCCGCAGCTTCCTCAGGAGGCGTGGTTTACAAGTGCCCCGGATGTAGTTTATATAGTGCGGTCAACCAATAAACCGCTTTCCCTAATAAAGCTTGTAAAATTCAGGACCTGCGCTGTAGTGTCCACAATGACGTCAATAGTATCCAGTTCTAAACGTCCACAGCATTATCGGCGCATGCGCTGTTGAGTCCCCACTATGAACAGGGAGTCTATGATCAGCATGAAAGTGGCTCAAGCTGCAAAACAGCCAGAGACAGCCACATACCAGACTGAGCACGTCAGAAGGCTCCTAGGGAGGACAGAACTGGGCATGCGCTCAAGTGAGGACAAGAAAATAAAATAATTATGAAGAATAATAATCACTATTTAAAGTGATAGCAAGTGTTGAAAGTGAGGGGATAAAACATAATGATGCTGAAATAATTATAGCGGTGTGTATGAACCATTAAAGTGAATATGCCTGACATAGAGTGCAAAGGCACACACATATGTGTCAATTATAAGCACACTATGCAAGCAATAAAATTTTTTTTTAACAATTAGCATAATGTGTATGCAGGCTATATGAAAGTGTATGTGCATCACATAACTATAACAACTATATATCATGTCTCTGTTAAAAAACAAATGAACATAAAAATAACACATGGCATTCAATACATACATCAAATGTCATATATCATAAAGTAATTATACACACAATTATGTATAATGCATAATACATAGCAAAAATACACAAAGAAAATTGTGAAAAAAATAAAAAATGAGTGAAAAAAAATATATAAAAATAAAACAAATATGTAAATGAAATAAACAAATAAAAAAAGAAAAAATGAATAAAAATGTGAACAAATAATATGAAATATTGAAGACCCAATGGGTACGAAAAGAGCCGTAGATTTCTTGTGAGAGGAGTGTTTCTTCATAAAATCTTGAAATGCCCTCAACAATGAATTCCATGCCAGATCATATACTGCAATGCGAAGATAGAGAACTGGAGTATAAGCACAGGAAAAAATAATTAAAAACAGAAAACTAAAACCAAGACTAAAAAGATACCCATACGATTTTTACAGAAAGGACCCAAAACCATTACTCTCATTCAATCATTTATTTTTTATTTTTCTTGCTACTGTATATAGGAGGCTATGTGCAGGCTCATACTGTATATAGGAAGCAATGTGCAGGCTCATACTGTATATAGGAGGTAAACACTGCATTCAGGAGGCTATATGTTGGTGCTCATACTGTATATAGGAGGCTATATGCGGCCTCATACTGTATATAGGAAGCGAAGTACAGGCTCATACTGTATATAGGAGGCTATATGCGGCCTCATACTGTATATAGGAAGCGATGTGCAGGCTCATACTGTATATAGGAGGCTATATGCAGCCTCATACTGTATGTAGGAGGCTATATGCGGCCTCATACTGTATATAGGAAGCGATGTGCAGGCTCATACTGTATATAGGAGACTATGTGCAGACTCATAATGTATATAGGAAGCAATGTGCAGGCTCATACTGTATATAGGAAGCAATGTGAAGGCTCATATTGTATATAGGAAGCGATGTGCAGGCTCATACTGTATATAGGAGGCTATATGTGGCCTCATACTGTATGTAGGAGGCTATATGCGGCCTCATACTGTATATGGGAAGCGATGTGCAGGCTCATACTGTATATAGGAAGCGCTGTGCAGGCTCATACTGTATGTAGGAGGCTATATGCGGCCTCATACTGTATATAGGAGGCTATATGCGGTCTCATACTGTATATAGGAAGCGCTGTGCAGGCTCATACTGTATGTAGGAGGCTATATGCGGCCTCATACTGTATATAGGAGGCTATATGCGGTCTCATACTGTATATAGGAAGCGATGTGCAGGCTCATACTGTATATAGGAGACTATGTTCAGACTCATACTGTATATAGGAAGCGCTGTGCAGGCTCATACTGTATATAGGAGGCTATATGCGGCCTCATACTGTATATAGGAAGCGCTGTGCAGGCTCCTACTGTATATAGGAGGCTATATGCGGCCTCATACTGTATATAGGAAGCAATGTGGAGGCTCACACTGTATATAGGAGGCAATTCAAAAGCAGGAAATATCCAGCTACAGATCCAGGGAAAAATTGTTAAAATCAAAAAATGAAGGAGAGCGATAAAGTGGCGCCTGTGTAAAAGGTTTTGTAACTGCTGCGACTCTAGATACCAACCACAAGGAAATCGAAAGGATTATAAATATTTGTGATAGACTCGCGCTGAAAAAACCAAGATGTGGGAGAAAAGCTAGTCACTTATTAATGAGACAAATAGAAGAATATTTAATAGGTAAAACCTGACAAGAATAAACAATAAACTGCAGTTAGCCCAATCGTGGGGATAAATAGCTGAGAAATAAATAGTGATTAGTATATCTTAATGAATATATTGCAACTCGCCCAGTACAAAGCTGTGAAAAAAATGGTAGCTAATGGAAATAGAAAGTATTGCACTCAAACAGTTGATTAACCAAGGAGAGATGGCATGTACCCGAATAGAATTCTCCTAGAAGTAAAGGGTTAATATGTATATAGAACACAATTGGGTGAAAATATTAAATGGTCATAAGCAATATGTCCCGGACCTGAAGAAAGAAGCTGAGTTTTCCGAAACGCGTTGGTTTCGGCCCTTTTTGCCACCCGTACCTCCATCTAGCAGCAGTTACACGGCACCACGTGATCCACCGCGTCACACAGGTCCTGCTCCTACTGCACATCTGCCGGGACGCAGCTATCGACCAGAGTGACCGGATCCCTGCCGACAGCTGGAGCGCAGGAGCGCTGGTCTCACACTACACCTCGGCATATCGCCGCATCTCCCAGGTCCGACCTTTACTGCACCAGCCAGAACGCAGTCACCGGATTCTACGCAGACCATCGGAGGTATTGTGAGTAGCAACACTCACATACAACTATATATGGTGAAATCACCATGTACTGTTCAGCGCGCTATTTCACAGGGTACGAGCCCTCCACTCATTGGAGAAAGTACTTGGTGTATCCATCATCGGCCGGGGCAGCTCTCCCCACGGCTATAGACATTGGAATATTTTATGAATGCAGGTTTATACCAAGCATTAACTATGGACTAAGGATATAATCACACTCTTTATGCCAGGAGATATTGCTCATGACCATTTAATATTTTCACCCAATTGTGTGTTCTATGTACCTATTAACCCTTTACTTCCTGCCGCTCTTATTTGCAGCCTCTAGGAGAATTCTATTCGGGTACATGCCATCTCTCTTGGTTAATCAACTGTTTGAGTGCAATACTTAATGGAAATAGTAACTACCATTTTTTTTCACAGCTTTGTACTGGGCGAATTGCAATATATTTATTAAGATATACTAATCACTATTTATTTCTCAGCTATTTATCCCCACGATTGGGCTAACTGCAAATTATTGTTTATTCTTGTCAGGTTTTAACTATTACCGTATATACTCGAGTATAAGCCGACCCGAGTACAAGCCGAGGCACCAACTTTTGCCACGAAAAACTGGGTAAACTTATTGACTTGAGTATAAGCCGGGTGTGCATTGACCACTCATCCCTACCGTGGTATGCATGGTTCCCCCGTCCCTGTCATTGTATGCATGGCTCCTTATCCCCTATCTTTGTAGGTATGATTCCTGTTAAGAAAAAAAACATCCTATTTAGCTGCCTGCGCGCCGTCGGTGCCACTGCATCTTGTTCCGGCCATATAACACGGATAATTCTTGGTAATGACAGTGAATATTTAGAACATTCATTACTGTGCACATTATACACATTATACATTCCTGCAGCTCAGTGGCGTAGCTACTGTTTGTGGCGCCCGGGGCGGTCGAAAAATTTACCGCCCCTTTGGTCGTTGATATTTCGGAAGCATCCGAAGAGCCCACACTACACTCAAAGATCTAATTTTTAGTCTACTACTAACTCTGCTGTTATTATTTCTAAATTTCTAGACTTTCATCTTCTTGCAGTTCTCTATATATACATGTATGTATTAGCTTGATGACCCTACTGAACCGCCACCACTGCCCTTCATAGAGCCGCACCATAAAACAGTGTAAGGAGACCCATGTGTCCTCCCCCTGCACAGAACCACAGTACACTCCCTACAGAGCCCTCATGTTCTCCCTTGCACAGCCCCCCGTTTACCCCCCTGCACAGCCCCCCATGTCCTCCCCTACGCAGCCTCCCCATGTACTCCCCCTGCACAGCCCCCCATGTCCCTCCTACAGAGCCCCCATGTCCTCCCCTGCACAGCCCCCCATGTCCTCCCCTGCACAGCCCCCCATGTCCTCCCCTGCACAGCCCATGTCCTCCCCTACAGAGCCCCCCATGTCCTCCCCTGCAGAGCCCCCCATGTCCTCCCTCTACAGAGCCCCCCCATGTCCTCCCCTGTACAGCCCCCCCATGTCCTCCCCCTGCACAGCCCCCCCATGTCCTCCCCCTGCACAGCCCCCCCATGTCCTCCCCCTGCACAGCCCCCCCATGTCCTCTCCCTACAGAGCCCCCCCATGTCCTCTCCCTACAGAGCCCCCATGTCCTCTCCCTACAGAGCCCCCCATGTCCTCCCCTGCACAGCCCCCCATGTCCTCCCCCTACAGAGCCCCCCATGTCCTCCCTCTACAGAGCCCCCCCATGTCCTCCCCTGCACAGCCCCCCACGTCCTCCCCCTGCAGAGCCCCCCATGTCCTCCCTCTACAGAGCCCCCCCATGTCCTCCCCTGCACAGCCCCCCACGTCCTCCCCCTGCAGAGCCCCCCATGTCCTCCCTCTACAGAGCCCCCCCATGTCCTCCCCCTGCACAGCCCCCCCATGTCCTCCCCCTGCACAGCCCCCCCATGTCCTCCCCCTGCACAGCCCCCCCATGTCCTCTCCCTACAGAGCCCCCCCATGTCCTCTCCCTACAGAGCCCCCATGTCCTCTCCCTACAGAGCCCCCCATGTCCTCCCCTGCACAGCCCCCCACGTCCTCCCCCTACAGAGCCCCCCCATGTCCTCCCCTGCACAGCCTCGCCATGGTCACCTATCTGCACAGCCCCCCAATTCCCAGTATTCCTCCTCCCGCCCTCACCTGCTGGTTGCCGGCTCCGTTCAGCAGCGGCGTGCTCTCCCCAGCCTCCTCCAGCTGCATGATTCTACCAAGAACTGTGATTCTTCATTCAAAACCTGATTTTTGCTATTGGGCTCTATTGAATAATGAATGTTTTGAATTTTCTCCAAAAGTAAAGTAGTTGCAAACTCATGCTTTTAGAGACTTGTTTGGGCTCATGAGAGGAGTAGAAAAACATCAAAAATTTCAGTCCTGCATGATTCTACCAAGAAATGTGTGTTCATTCAAACCGCTGGTTTTTGATAGTTTGGGCCCTATTGAATAATGAATGTTTTGAATTTTCTCCAAAAGTAAAGCAGTTGCAAACTCATCCTTTTAGAAACTTGTTTGGGCTGTAGAGAGGAGTAAAAAACCATCAAAAATTTCAATCCTGCATGATTCTACCAAGAAATGTGATTCTTCATTCAAAACCTGATTTTTGCTATTGGGCTCTATTGAATAATGAATGTTTTGAATTTTCTCCAAAAGTAAAGTAGTTGCAAACTCATGCTTTTAGAGACTTGTTTGGGCTCATGAGAGGAGTAGAAAAACATCAAAAATTTCAGTCCTGCATGATTCTACCAAGAAATGTGTGTTCATTGAAACCGCTGGTTTTTGATAGTTTGGGCCCTATTGAATAATGAATGTTTTGAATTTTCTCCGAAAGTAAAGTAGTTGCAAACTCATCCTTTTAGAAACTTGTTTGGGCTGTTGAGAGGAGTAAAAAACCATCAAAAATTTCAATCCTGCATGATTCTACCAAGAAATGTGATTCTTCATTCAAAACCTGATTTTTGCTATTGGGCTCTATTGAATAATGAATGTTTTGAATTTTCTCCAAAAGTAAAGTAGTTGCAAACTCATGCTTTTATTTTCCAATAATTTTTATTAGAATTTTCCAAGTTTTAAACAAACATAAAAGGAAGGGAGGATAGGAAGGGTAACAGAGGAAAGAAAGGGAAGGGAAAACAATAGAAAACTCAATGAGAGTACCTTGTTTATGCATGAATATAAAAAATGTCAGTACATTTAAACAATGGCGTGAAGCCACATAATCATCATCCAAAACTTAAGCTAAATTCTAATTTAAAGCTATACTTAAAAACTAAACACCAGACTCTAAAATATGAAATATGAAGTATAGTCTCACCTGGATTCGTCAAAGCCTAAAAGCAGATTTCTAGAGGTATCAGTTAAGTAATGAAAAGCTTGTTCCATGCGCCCCATTTCTTATTGTACTTGACCAAATAATTGTTTTGTACGGCAAAGCGCCTTTCTAGTGCACTGTGAACCAAAAGATTATGGAATATATCATCAAATTTTGGAGGATCAATTTTCCTCCAATGTGCTGCTATGGAGTTTTTTACTACTGATATAATATGTGCTATCATAAGATTCGATGGAAAATCTAGATGTTCCAGATCCAGGAGCAAAAGAGCCATACTAGGAGATATAACTAACCTTCTACCTAAAAAAGTATTTATATGAGCCGAAACCTTTCCCCACAAGCTCCTAAGGTTTGGGCATCCCCAAAATATGTGGAATAAATTCCCTACCGATCCACACTCTCTCCAGCATAAGTTGGAAGTGCCACGATTTATAAAAAACAATCTCGATGGAGTATAATACCATCTTGCAACTAGTTTATAGTAGGATTCGCGTAACGACATCGAGAATGATGAGGTATAAGAAAGTTTGAGGGCATCTTGCCATTTTTCTAGTGAGGGAGATATGTTTAAATCAGTCTCCCAACGTTTCATATATGCTGTTTTTAATATAACTGTATCTCTATTAAAAATTTTGTATATATTTTTTAAGTTCCAGACGCTTCTCTTTTCTAAGTTTCCGATGAATAAGGCCAATAAGTCCAAATTTAGTGGTTTAAGGTTAATGAATTTTTTAATATGATCTTTAAGAACAATGAAGAAAAAGATTTCTGAAGAAGGAAGATTAAACTTTAATTTAATTTCACTGAATGAACAGAAAGTCCCATTATACAAGTCTCCTATTTTCTTAATGTTGCATGTAGACCAGATATCTGGAATTGAAAGCTTATAGATGATTGACAGTAAGGATAACGGTACATTATTTAATTGTCTTATTTTATTCCAATTCCTTCCCGGCCGAATAAAGCTTTTCCAGGCCAAAAGTATAGCTTGGAATATGGGATGTGAAGGTAGATTTTGCTTATAGCCAAGAATATTATTATAAAAAATATCATAAAGTAGGTTATTGTTACTTTGATTCTCTTCCAATACCACCCACGCCGGAGACTTAGTTTGTTTAAACCAAAGAAGGCTGGCTTTAATTAACAAGGCATGGTAATATGCCATAATATTCGGCAATCCCAGACCTCCATTTTCTTTGTTTTTATAAAGAACGTTTGAGGCAATTCTGGGTTTTTTATCATCCCAAATAAAAGAGTTGATTAAAGCCTGGATTTTAGACAAATGGGCTGATGGAATATTGATAGGGAGGGTTCTAAATAAATATAATATTTTAGGCAAAATGAAAGACTTTACGGCCAGTATCCTTCCAAATAAGGATAGAGTAATTCGCTTAAAATTTGTAAAGTCTATAGTAATAGTTTTGATTAGGTTATTAATATTGATTGGGATAATTGACTGGAATTTATTTGTCAATATTATCCCTAAGTATCCAACTTCTTCCTCTTTTCCTGAAAAGTTTGAGAGACTCTCAAGCCGGTCTTTTTCCTGACAATTTAAATTAAAAGACAGAATCTTTGACTTTGAGTGATTGATTTTAAAATATGAGATATTCGAGAATTCCTTCAAATCCACCATCAATGCCACAATAGAGATCTCTGGGTTCAAAAGAGTCAATACTATATCGTCTGCGAACAAACTGATTTTAAAAGAACGTTTTAACATTTCAAGGCCATGGATATTTGGATTAGATCTAATTTTTTCTGCTAATGGTTCTATTGCTAAAACAAATAGAAGTGGGGAAAGGGGACACCCCTGTCTCGTACCATTTGAGATGGAAAATAACTTTGACAGGTGGTTGTTAGTATAAACTTTTACGCATGGTTCTGAGTATAAGGCCATAATCGAGGATATGAGTGTATCATTAAATCCAAACTTCAAAAGCACCCTTACGAGATAGTTCCAATCTAGCCTATCAAAAGCTTTCTCGGCGTCTAATGTAACCAGAACCGAAGGAGCAGTAGAGAATTTTGCAGCGCTCAATATATTCAAAATCCTTCTGGTCCCATCAGACGCCTGGCGACCCTCAACGAATCCAATCTGGTCATCTTTAACTAAGGAAGGAAGAATCTTCTTTAATCTCTCGGCCCATATTTTTGAGTATAACTTGACATCCCCATTGATAAGTGAGATTGGCCTGTAACTTTGAACCCTATCAGGGTCCCCCCCTTCCTTAGGTATCATAACTATAGTCGCTTCCAACATTTCCTTTGGGAAGGAACCCTGACAGGAAGCCAAATTGAATATATTTACCAAATGGGGAGTCAGAAGCTGTTGAAAGGTCTTATAGTACTCATTAATGAATCCATCAGGCCCTGGTGACTTTTGAGCCTTGAGTTTATTAATTGCATCAACGATTTCATCTGTGGAGATAGGCCTATTTATATGTTCTAATTCCAGAGAATCAATCTGGGGAAGATTTAATTTATCTAAGAATGCGCCTATTGATACAATATCGGGTTGTGGTGTATCAGAATCTGTAGATAGATTGTACAGACCTTGAAAGAAATCTGCGAAGGTATTCGCAATGTCAGAAGGATGAGTTTTGATATCCCCACTATTGGATTTGACTCTAATTATTCTCTTACTAATCCTATCTTGTTTAAATCTTCTCATCATATAAGCAGTCGGTTTATTAATAGATGAATAAAGTTTGAATTTCGAGTTTCTGATAGCCGCGTCATATTCAGTCATAATTAAAATTTTCAATTCTTGTCTTAATTTCAAGATTTCTAGTTGGACCTCCGAAGATGGAACCGATAAACTATGTTGGGAATCCTCTTTTAATTTTATTTGAGATTGGAGGTTTTTAATTTTCTGTCTCCTAATTTTTTTTAATTTGGATGAAAGTTGGATTAAGTGTCCCCTCAACACTGCCTTATGGGCGTTCCAGAGAATAAACGGGTTCACATCATCAATATCATTTTCTTTAAAAAAATTGGAAATTGTATCTGAAATAATTGTTCTATGTTCCGGATTCTTAAACAGAGAAGAATTGGCCTTCCAAAGGAATGTATTTTCTGAGTATGCTCCTATTTCAAATTCTGCTATAATAGGAACATGATCCGATATAGATTTCCCCAGAATATTGATACTTTTAAATTTGGAGATAGCAAAGACATCAGTAAGTATTAGATCTATTCTAGACGATGTCTTGTGCGTATCTGAGTAATGGGTATATTCGCATGAGGAAGTGTTCAAACAGCGAAATATGTCAAAGAACTCGTGTGAAACTAACCAGTTGTTAAGGGAAGGTGCTTTATAACGGACCAGAGAAGAGGAATCCATTTTGCTATCAGGGACTATATTGAAATCCCCCGCAAGGATAATCATCCCTCTCCTAACTTTGTCGATCTTGCCCATTAACCTGTTCAGATATGATATAGTCTTTTTGTTTGGTGCGTATATATTGACTATTGTGCAGAGTGTATGATTTAAATGGCAGACTAAAATATGGTATCTTCCTTGTGGATCTATAAATTCTTCTATCAACTCAAATGGGATATTGTTTTTTATGAGCGTAATAACCCCCGCTTTCTTTTTTCCTTGAAGAGATTGGAACATGTGTGGGAATTTCTTATCCTGAAAATAAGGATGATTTCCCCTAGCAAACTTAACTTCTTGCAGACATACAATGTCTGCTTTATTATATTCAATTTCTTTCCATAGAGCATGTCTCTTATAAGGGATATTTAAACCCCTAACATTAAAGGACAGAATTTTAAGTTTCATGCTATTACTACTTTAATACAAGAGAAAAGGTAGGCCGAATCCAAGTGAGACCCTTGACAAACACACAACAGGTACCAAACAGTAGAAGTGTAACTACAATACGAATAAAGAATAAAGAACAAGTAAAAATCAAAATAAAAAGTTCAAAAATAAACTCAAATGAGTTTCCCTGGAGGAATCCAATCTAGAAGGATTCTCACCTAGTTTGGGGTTAATAAAAAAAGTGGTTAAACTCCTACTCAAACACCTATGTTTATGAAATCTTCCCATTTTTAAGGATCATGGAGGCACCAAAAGATAGTAATACGAGAAAAGAAAAAGAAACTATGTCCTATTACTAATAAGCTCAACCAATACCCTCTTGAAATGATTGGACAAATAACATAGCTTCATCTGGCGTGAAAAAAGGAATTGTTTTCCCTCTATACCAGACCAAAAGCTTAGCAGGGAAGCCCCATCTGTACGATATCCCAAGATCCTTTATTTTTGTGTTTACTTCTCTAAAAGATCTCCTAAAATCCATAGTTGCCTTGGAAAAATCTCCGAAAACCTTTATGTTGGCATAGGGATCTGGAAAACTTCCACTATCTTTAATGTAAGATAATATTTTTTCCTTAGTTTCATAATAGTGCATATGGAGGATAGTGTCTCTTGGTTTATCAACGGACAGGCCTCTAGGACGAGGAATGCGATGAATTCTATCAATCCTAAATTCCGAGTCCGGTAAGTCAGGAAGAGCCTTTCTAAATATTGTTTTTGTGTATCCCAAAAGGTCATCCTGCAGAATATTCTCAGGGATGCCTCTTATTTTAAGGTTGTTCCTCCTACTCCTATCCTCCACATCCATCAACTTAGTCTTCACTGTCTGTAATTCCATTTTGAGTTCGGAGTTCTGTTTGAGTAGGGTATCCGTTTTATTCTCAACTACCAAAATTCTATTTTCACTCTTTTCTAATCTCTGAGTAAAGGTTTTACTTATTTCGCTGAGTGTCTTATTTTGATCCTCAAACCCCCGAGTAATAGATTCATTAAACATTTTACAGAATCTGGCCATAAAACCTTCTGTCACTCCTTTCTCGGAGGCCAGGAGTTCATCTGGTTCAATAGGAGTGAATCCTTTTTGTGAAATCTGTGGGGATAACGAGCGATCTTTTTTAGAGCGCTGTCTATTAGGGCTGCTGTCCGGTGAGGAATAATCTGAATTATCCTCAGATCCAGCTGTTATCGATCTCCCTTCATTGTCCCTTGAGTTAGGACCTTTTCTTTTGGCAGACCTAGAGGTGTCCATTTCCTCTGGATTAAGTTCCCTATTCATGGGGATCTGTATGGGATGATTTAAATCTAAATTTTTACTTTCTACTTCCTTCTTTGAAGGTTTATTTGGGGGTGCTATGAGAGATTGAGTATTCTGTGGGTTTCTCTTTAATGGAGACCTTGATTTAATAGGACTTAGCAGATTAGGTAAATCCTCAAAGGTCCTATTATATGACTTATTTTGATTTTGTTTTCCCTTTTGATTTTTATTTATGGAAGGTTCATCCATCTTAAAAACGGGTTTAAATTTAACTCCCCCTCCTGCCATCTTATCACTAAGGTGATTAAGTGTGTGAAGAGTTGATACCAGATCTAGTGTGTATATAATGCTTAACACTAAAAGAATACAGAAAATTATCTGAACCCCACACCAGTACTCTTAGTAATAATTTAGGATTCTCTCATACGCAACCTTATGTTATATTCTTGAAATATTCTGATATTTTAATAAAGTATTAACCGTTATTCTCTTTTGATTCTTCCCCCTTCTTGAAATATACTAACAGATCTAAACCAAGATCTCCTCTTTGACCTCACCAAATCAGCAGCAGTATTGAAGAGGCATAGAATTAACCAATTATCTGCAAGGTTATTCCTAAAAACCTTCCCCCTATGTCCGAATTTTAATTAAGCTCCAGAAACTTTGGAGCAGTTTCACAGAATCCTCCCCACACCTCTCCCACTTTAAGCTCCAAATAGATAACAGTATTAATATATATATATAGAAAAAAAAAAACGATTTGTGTCAGTAAAGCAATTCACCCCTTAATTTACCTCAATCAACTAAACGTACCAATATGACCAGACACACCAGATTAATAGTCAGATACCAGTAAGCTTCCAATTTGTAGACCACTTACTCTAAATAAACAAATAGAAAGAAAGGAATAGCGTCACAGATCTTCCACCGAAACACTGCAGACCTCCGTTTACCAGCCGCTGAAATCTACAGTAGAAGTCTTATATAGTAGCTAAAAAAGAGTATAAAACATATGGGCTAGACTGCTAACTAAGTAGCTAAAGAAAAATATAATGTGATTTAAATTATTAACATAAAATATACTACCCGTACTTCTCACGTGTCACGACTAATATTTAGTCATTAAGTGAACGGGCATAAAACATATATTGCCTACACCTTATACATAAAATATATTACTAATAAAATAACCAAAATTAAAAATTATTATATGTGGCTTAGGTTGTTAATTATGAGGATAGAGGTACCGCGTAGTACCTGCAGTTTTTATTGTCAAGGAAGAATCTACGAATAATATATATTATATACTGCTCATATTCTGCACATTAATTAACTTATTAATCGTAAAACATATATAGCTTATGCCGCTACCCGGTGTCAAAGTATAAACACTAATATAGGGTCTATATTATTTCTTAGTACCTATAGCTCCAAAACCTCAGTGCCTGTTAGTAACATATGACAGCGTTGAATATATCTTTCCTGGATCACCGATGAGTCCTGCCGGAGCCCTTATCTCCAACACCGCCGGTAATCCTAGGTGTATTCTTCGCCAATCCTCGACTTAGCCCACTGCACCAGTTCCAGAACCACTCAAAATAAGTTCCGGTACTTGCTCCCACTGATCAGGTCCACAGGAGAAACGTAGCACCGCAGGGGGATCGCAGCACTGCAAGATCGCGATGGTCAACAGACAAGCAATCAAGTCCAGCTCCAGACTCTCTTTCTCCCCAAAATCCACACCAGGAAGGTCCCAGGAATCCGACCTAGCAGCGCCACACAATAATCCAAAATCCGCAGTGAGCCCAAGCGCCGGCCACGGCTGTCAATCAAACACCCGCTCCTGCTTCTTCAACCCCGCCAAGGATTTTAGGCGATAACTCCTCCAATTTTCCACGGATCTCTGCGTGCCAGGTCTCGATCTTTTCAGGATGAGCCTCCGGATCCTACCAAACAGGCTCCCCCGGGATCAGGACCACCAGTGGAGTACCGCAAAATGAAAACCGCAGAGGGTCCAATATTACCGCGGCCGCTGCAGACACACTTCAAGTCCTGTTCTTCTCCCTCCCCGATCGTCACTCACCACTGCAGAATATAGGAGTGGAGCCAGGCACCGATGATTTTATGCTTTCCTCCTGAGTTCCTCTCTTCTCTTACAGGCAAACAGCAGTTTAAAACATGGCCAGTGATAAGATCTGACCGGGAATTCCCCTATTCAGCTTAACACAGGAAAACAGCAGCCTCTCCTCATAAGCTGTAGCGCTGTTAATCTGATTCAATCTTCAGTGTTAATTGTTGATAATCTTCTTCTAAAGCCTCCTCTTCTTTAAAGCAGATGGCTGATTGCATACAGACCTGATATGGATCTCCAGGGGATGATAAGAGCCGCCATAGTATCACCAGTCTCTGAGACTTGACCGGGATTTCCCCTCCTCTGCTCAGCACGGGAAAACAATGCCACTTTTCCTTATCTGCTGTATCTCTGCTGTCTGTGGCTCAAACTCATTGTTCTTGGTGTCAAAGTAATCAAGGCAGCGTCCAGAGTCTTAATCCAATTAAGGTTTCTTGATTGAAGAATTTCTGTCGCTTTAATGTTGCTTCAAGAAGGTGGTTGAGCAGGAGCCCCAAGCTAACACGTCCTCACTCCTTCATAGCTCAGGCCACGCCCCCCAAACTCATGCTTTTAGAGACTTGTTTGGGCTCATGAGAGGAGTAGAAAAACATCAAAAATTTCAGTCCTGCATGATTCTACCAAGAAATGTGTGTTCATTGAAACCGCTGGTTTTTGATAGTTTGGGCCCTATTGAATAATGAATGTTTTGAATTTTCTCCAAAAGTAAAGTAGTTGCAAACTCATCCTTTTAGAAACTTGTTTGGGCTGTTGAGAGGAGTAAAAAACCATCAAAAATTTCAATCCTGCATGATTCTACCAAGAAATGTGATTCTTCATTCAAAACCTGATTTTTGCTATTGGGCTCTATTGAATAATGAATGTTTTGAATTTTCTCCAAAAGTAAAGTAGTTGCAAACTCATGCTTTTAGAGACTTGTTTGGGCTCATGAGAGGAGTAGAAAAACATCAAAAATTTCAGTCCTGCATGATTCTTCCAAGAAATGTGTGTTCATTGAAACCGCTGGTTTTTGATAGTTTGGGCCCTATTGAATAATGAATGTTTTGAATTTTCTCCAAAAGTAAAGTAGTTGCAAACTCATCCTTTTAGAAACTTGTTTGGGCTGTTGAGAGGAGTAAAAAACCATCAAAAATTTCAATCCTGCATGATTCTACCAAGAAATGTGATTCTTCATTCAAAACCTGATTTTTGCTATTGGGCTCTATTGAATAATGAATGTTTTGAATTTTCTCCAAAAGTAAAGTAGTTGCAAACTCATGCTTTTATTTTCCAATCATTTTTATTATAATTTTCAAAATAATGACAAAGAGTGGGAGGAAAAAGGGGGGGAGACAAAGAAGGGAACAAGGGAAGGAAAAGGGTATTACAATAGAAAACTCAAAGAGTAACAAAGTAAAAAGTCATTACATATATAAACATAGTATTATCTGAGACATTTCACAGTTTACCAGTTGCATCCAGACACAAAAAAGAGAAAACGTTATGTAAAACAATGAGATGTGGTTTACAATCAAAATTCTAAGATCTAAATCTAAGATCTAGTAAGCTAAACCCTAATAGCTGATCTAAAATCTAAAGCCTAAAACCTAAAACCTAAAACTAAAACTACTGTCATAGTTTAAAGTAGGTCTCATCCTAATTTCCCGAGATAGAACTAAATTGTCTAATAAAAAGACTATTCCATATTCCCCATTTTTTATTGTATTTGTCCAAAAAATTATTATTTATGGCAAATCGCCTTTCTAATGCACTATGTACTTTAAGGTTGTGGATTATGTCTTCAAATTTTGGAGGAACAGTTTTCCTCCAATTTGCTGCTAAAGAATTTTTAACCACCAATAGGATGTGGGCTATCATGAAAATGGTTGAGAGATCCAAGTGTTCCATTCCCAAAAAGAGCAGCGCCATGCTAGGAGAAATAACTAGGTTCCTGCCTAAAAATGTATTTATGTGGGCAGAAACTTCACTCCATAAGGTCTTTATTTTTGGGCAACCCCAAAATATGTGGTACAAATTCCCAACTTTCCCACATTCCCTCCAACACAAATTTGAGTTATCTTGGTTTATAAAGAATAACCTCGATGGAGTATAATACCACCTCACCAATATTTTATAATATGATTCTTGTAACATCATCGAAATTGTTGAGGCCTGAGAAAATTTAAAAGCATCTTGCCATTGTTCTAATGAGGGGGAAATATTTAATTCAGACTCCCATCGTTTCATATAAACATTTTTCAGTATTTCTGAGTCTCCGTTAAAAATTGTATATATATTTTTTAATTTCCATACGCTTTTTTTCTCTATGTTTCCCAAAAAGAGAGTCAAAATATCCCAATTCAGTGGTTTAATTTGGAGGAATTTTTTAATGTAATCTTTTAAGATGGTGTAAAAAAAAAATTCTGATGAAGGAAGATTAAACTTTACTCTAATTTCGCTGAAGGTAAGAAAATCTCCATTATACAAATCTCCCATTTTTTTGATATTACACGTGGTCCAAATTTCTGGAATTGAGAATTTGTAGAGAACTGAGATCAAAACTAGCGGAACATTATACAGTTGTCTCAATTTATTCCAATTTTTCCTCGGTCTTACGAAGCTTTTCCAGGCCAGAAGTATTGCCTGAAAAATAGGATGTGATGGTAACCTAGGCCGAGAACCAATAATGTTATTGTAAAAAGTATTACCGAGTAGGTTATTTTCACTTTGGCTTTCCTCTAAGACAACCCATGCGGGAGGTACAATCTGTTTGAACCAATATCCGCTAGCCTTAATCAATGTGGCTTGGTAATACGCTGTGACGTTTGGAAGGCCCAAACCCCCGTTTTTCTTGTTCTTATATAAAACGCTCAACGCCACTCTTGGCTTTTTATTGTCCCAAATAAAGGAGTTTAATAAATTTTGAATTTTGGTTAGTTGGGTAGAGGGGATGCAAGTAGGGAGGGTTCTAAACAAATAGAGTATTTTAGGTAAAACAAAAGATTTGATTACCAAGACCTTCCCAAATAAGGATAGGTTAATACGTTTAAAATTTGCTAAGTCTTTGGTAATATTCTGTATTAGATTATTAAGGTTAATTGAAATAACTGATTCGATTTTATTTGTCAGTACCAGCCCCAAATAACCAACTTCTTCTGTGCAGGAAAACTTTGTAAGAGACTTCAGCTGTTCCACTTCCTGATCTTGTAAGTTAAAAAAAAGAATCTTAGATTTTGATTGGTTCACTTTAAAATAGGATACATACGCAAACAGTTCTAAGTCTAAAACTAGTGCTCTAATGGAAATCTCTGGATCTAATAGCGTGAGCACTATATCGTCTGCAAACAGACCGATTTTAAATGATCGCTGTGAAATTTCAGGGCTGTGGATGTTTGGGTTGGATCTTATTTTTTGTGCAAAGGGTTCCATTGCTAGAACAAATAGTAGTGGTGAAAGTGGGCACCCCTGTCTTGTGCCATTCGATATTGGAAATTTCCTAGACAGATGGTTATTTGTGTAAATCTTTGCGCAAGGATCTGAATATAAGGCAAAAATTGAGGACAAGAATTTATCATTGAATCCAAACTTCAAAAGCGTTCCTTTTAAATAACTCCAATCTAGCCTATCAAAGGCCTTTTCGGCATCCAACGTTACCAGTACTAAAGGATCTATAGAAAGTTTTGTAGCATTAATTATATTCAAAATCCTTCTGGTCCCGTCAGATGCCTGACGACCTTCAACAAAGCCGATCTGATCGTCCTTAACCAGGGAGGGAAGAATCCTTTTAAGTCTTTCGGCCCAAATTTTAGAATATAGTTTAACGTCCCCGTTTATGAGAGATATTGGCCTGTAGCTTTGAACCTTATCAGGGTCTCCTTTCTCCTTCGGTATCATAACGATAGTAGCTTCTAGCATTTCTGCCGGAAAAGAGCCCTGACAAGAAGCCACATTGAATATCCTCTCCAAGTGAGGAATCAAAATTTGATGAAAGGTTTTATAATATTCATTTATAAATCCATCGGGCCCCGGTGATTTCTTAATTTTAAGCTTATTAATTGCGACATTTATTTCTTCTGCGGAGATAGGTCTGTTAATATGATCCAATTCTAGGGAATCAATCTTGGGAAGAGCTAGCTTGTCTAAGAACATCTTTATTGAATTATCATTAGGTTGTGGTATATCCGACTCTAAAGCCAAATTGTATAGTCCCTGAAAAAAATCTGCAAACTCGTTCGCAATGTCTGAAGGATGAGTCTTGATCTCTCCCTTATCAGTTTTAATCTTATTTATTCTCCTGTTAATTCTCTCTTGTTTAAGTTTTTTCATCATAAAAGCGGTAGGTTTATTAACAGAAGAGTAAAAATTAAATTTTGAGTTTCTAATAACCGCGTCGTATTCGGATATAATTGCAGACCTCAGATCTTGTCTCAAGGTCAAGAGTTCAGATTGGATATCTGGTGATGGGACTGAGAGATTATTTTGAAAATCTTCTTTTAATTTTATTTGGGACTGTAGGGTTATGATTCTTTGTCTATTAATTTTCTTGAATCTGGATGAAAGTTGGATCAAGCATCCCCGTAAAACCGCCTTATGGGCATTCCAAACAACAAATGGATCCATGTCAGCAAGATCATTATTCCTAAAATATTCAGAGATTGTATCTGAGATTATTGCTTCATACTCAGGAATCCTAAAAAGGGTAGAATTAGCTTTCCAAAGGAACGTATTTGTTGAGTGAGATCCCAAATTAAATTCCGCTACTACTGGGACATGATCTGAGATAGATTTCCCTAAAATGCTGATACTTCTAAACTTGGAAATGGCAAAGACATCTGTCAATATTAAGTCTATTCTTGCTGATGTGTTGTGTGTATCTGAATAATGTGTATATTCACGTGAGGTAGTATTTAAACAACGGTAGATGTCAAAAAGTTCGTTAGAAAGTAACCAATTACCGAGTGACGGCGCTTTGTGGCGAACTAAGGACGAAGAGTCCATTTTACTATCCGGGACTATATTGAAATCTCCAGCAAATATAAGCATTCCTTTCTTGACTGCATTGATTTTGTCCATTAATCTGTTTAAGTACGATAAGATCTTTTTGTTTGGGGCATAAACATTAATTATTGTGCAAGGTTCATGGTTTAATTGACAGACGAGGATATGGTACCTCCCTTGCGTATCAACTATTTCTTGTATTAGTTCAAATTGGATATTATTTTTAATAAGCGTAATAACTCCTGCTTTCTTATTTTCTTTAAGGGATTGGAACACAAATGGAAACCTCTTATTTTGAAAATATGGATGATTATTTTTAGCAAATTTAACCTCCTGCAGACAAACGATGTCTGCTTTACTATGTTCAATTTCTTTCCAGAGCATATGTCTCTTATAGGGGATATTTAGACCCCTAACGTTAAATGAAAAAAACCTTAGTTTCATATTTCAAGAAAATTAAAGTATACTGTATATACAGACGAGACTCTTTCTAGACTTACAGAGAGAAGGACTAAGACCTTAAACACACTAAAAAAAGAAAAAAAAAACTACAATATGTATATACTAAATATATATAAACTACAAACATGAACTCAAATGAGTTCTCCTGGAGGAATCCAAGCAAGAAGGATTCTCACCTAGTTTGGGGAAAAAATAAAAAAGTGGTTAAACTCCCACTCAACCACCCATTATTCCTAATAATTTCTCTTTTATTTAAAGATAACAAATATTTTGGAAAACCTTAAACTCATATGTAAATTCAACCGATACCCTCCTGAAAAGACTGAACGAAGAGCATAGCTTCCTCCAGTGAGAAAAAGGGGATGGTCTTCCCCTTATACCAGACCAGAAGTTTAGCCGGGAAACCCCACCTATACGACAACCCAAGATCTTTTATGCTTGCGTTAACTTCTCTGAAAGACTTCCTGAAGTCCATGGTTGCTTTAGAGAAGTCTCCAAAAATTCTTATATTGGCGTAGGGATCTGGAAAGTTACCTTTATCCCTAATATAAGATAAGATTTTTTCTTTGGTTTCGTAATAGTGCATATGTAAGATAGTGTCCCTTGGCTTGTCAGTAGGCAGGCTCCTCGGACGAGGAATGCGGTGGATTCTATCGATCCTAAACTCAGAATTTGGTAGGTCAGGCAGAGCTTTTTTGAAAATGACCTTTGCATAATTTGAGAGCTCATCTTGCATGACATTCTCTGGGATACCTCTTATTTTGAGGTTGCTCCTCCTGCTCCTATCCTCCAAATCCATTAATTTAGTTTTTAGTGTCTGCACTTCCGTTTTTAATTGAGAATTTTGTTTAAACAAGGTGTCTGTTTTATTCTCAACTACCAAAATCCTATTCTCGCTCTTTTCTAATCTTTGGGAGAAATTTTTACTTATTTCGTTTAGTGTCTTGTTCTGAGATTCGAAGCCTAGAGCAATAGATTCATTAAACATTTTACAGAATCTAGCCATAAAACCCTCCGTCACTCCCTTCTCAGAAGCCAAGAGTTCATCCGGATCAATAGGGGCGAACCCTTGTCTTGGAGCATGTGGGGATGAAGAACGCTCTTTTTTAGAAGGTTGTCTATTAGGGCTGCTATCAGGCGAAGAGTAATCTGAGTTATCCTCAGATTCAGCTGTGATTGATTTCTTATCAGCGTCTCTTGAATTAGGGCCTTTCCTTTTAGCAGACTTAGATGTGTCCACTGCTTCAGAGTCGGTCTGCTTTTGCATAAGGGGATTATGGGGATCAGAAACTGAGCCCTTGCCCTCTACTTCTAATTGAGAAGGTTTATATGAAGATGTCGCGGATGTCCGACTAGTCTGCGTATCCCTCTTCAATGGGGACCTTGATTTGATGGGACTTAGCAGATTAGGGGAATCCTCAGAGGGCTTATTGTGCAGCCTATTTGGGGGATGTTTTCCCTTTAGATTTTTATTTGAGGATTCATTAACCTTAAAAGGTGGTTTAAATTTAGTCCCCCCACCCTCCATCTTGACAATTAAATTAGCTTAGGATGTAGGGTGTCAATTTCACTTATATTAAATAATTATTATATAAATATTTTAACTCCGTCTTAGATTTAATTTCTTTATAAAATAAGTATAAACTATAAGAATATAAACAGTGAACATCAAAGATTCACCCTTTGTAATATCAGCCCCAAAGTAGATTAAAAACAATTCAAGATATGCGTATCAACACCTTTAAACCGCTATTGTAACTTGTCTTGTCAGAAATGTATTATTATAATCTACCCAAACCTCCCCAACCAGGGTACCCACAGATCTAAATACGCAGGTTTACACAACTATTTAAAAAAAAAGCTGCAATGAATCTAAGTTCCTGGCCCCAGATGTCAATCAAGCTCCTGCTTTCCCCTGCACCGCTGATGATTTTATACAGGGAAATCTCCAATTCTTTTAATTACCAGCGTGCCCGGTATCCAGCCACTCGGTGGGACCTCCCGAATCCTTATATCTCCCCGGATCCTTGTTGGAGCTCGGTGATCCTGGTCTTCAATTATCCAGGGGGGTCCCCTGGATCTTACTGAACCGGTCTTCTATTAATCCGGCTCTGCAAGGGTGCGCGGCAATCAGAAAACCGCGGCGGGTAAGAATTTCGGCAGCCGCTGACACCCCCACAAAGCTCCACGTCCAGGAATCCCCTCCTGCCTCTCACCAATATTTAGTAATAGGGCGCCGGTCTGCCCCTCGGCCTCCACGAGCTCCCACCTTCTGCCTCAGTCCTCCTCAAAGCTGTGACTCCACCGGCTCCTGTAGTTCTCCTCACCGCCGAGGATTTCAGCGAAGAACTCCCTCAATTCTTGTCCAATCCAGGCGTGCCCAGTCTTATTCTCTTCAGGGGGGGCTCCTGAGTCGTGACAAACAGGCTCCCCCTTGATCCGGAATAGTAGGTAGTTGCAGCAGGCCAAAAACTCCGGCGTGTCTTCAGCCGCGGGCCTCGGTGTGCAGCGGCTGTCAATCAAGTCCCTGCTCCTGCAGCTCTCCTCACCGCCAAGGATTTTTGCTAAGAACTCCCCCAATTCTTCTCAGATCTTGGCGTGCCTGGCCTTGTTCTTTTCAGGGGGAGCTCCTGGATCTTGACAAGCAGGCTCCCTCGTGATCCAAAGCCGCAGTCAGCCGCAGCAGCCCAAAAACCGCGGCGGGTATTAATAACAAAGGCGCCGCTGCTTCCTCCTTTTCAGCTCTTCTGAAAATAGCTCCTCACCTCTGGGCAACAAGTCCACCAGAGCCAGGCAGCAAAGAAATAATGAAATCTTCTCCCCGGACTCTCCTTCAGCCGAGGGAGCCGGATATCAGCACAAGCTCTGCTCCTCTGCAAAGCGCGGGAAAAAACCACCGCCTCTCCCCAGCAGCTGTAGATTCAGTATTATCAGCTCAATCTTCAAGATTTTGGTGTCAAAATGATCCAGAGATATTCCAGAATCTTGTAATTAGTATCAATTCTTGATTAAAGGTTGTATGTCGCTTCCAGGTCGCTTCAATTAGGTGGCTGAGCAGGAGCCCCGAGCAAACACGTCCTCACACCTTCATTGCTCAGGCCACGCCCCCAAACTCATGCTTTTAGAGACTTGTTTGGGCTCATGAGAGGAGTAGAAAAACATCAAAAATTTCAGTCCTGCATGATTCTTCCAAGAAATGTGTGTTCATTGAAACCGCTGGTTTTTGATAGTTTGGGCCCTATTGAATAATGAATGTTTTGAATTTTCTCCAAAAGTAAAGTAGTTGCAAACTCATCCTTTTAGAAACTTGTTTGGGCTGTTGAGAGGAGTAAAAAACCATCAAAAATTTCAATCCTGCATGATTCTACCAAGAAATGTGATTCTTCATTCAAAACCTGATTTTTGCTATTGGGCTCTATTGAATAATGAATGTTTTGAATTTTCTCCAAAAGTAAAGTAGTTGCAAACTCATGCTTTTAGAGACTTGTTTGGGCTCATGAGAGGAGTAGAAAAACATCAAAAATTTCAGTCCTGCATGATTCTACCAAGAAATGTGTGTTCATTGAAACCGCTGGTTTTTGATAGTTTGGGCCCTATTGAATAATGAATGTTTTGAATTTTCTCCAAAAGTAAAGTAGTTGCAAACTCATCCTTTTAGAAACTTGTTTGGGCTGTTGAGAGGAGTAAAAAACCATAAAAAATTTCAATCCTGCATGATTCTACCAAGAAATGTGATTCTTCATTCAAAACCTGATTTTTGCTATTGGGCTCTATTGAATAATGAATGTTTTGAAGTGAGTAGGAGGCTGACCTGGCTGGTCATTGCTTGCGTTGAGAAACACGTGATGGTGTCTCCGCGGCTTCTGTTTTGCATGTTGAGCATAGCTTTAGACCTCATGGGACAGTGCAGAAAGGAGGCCTCCAACCCATCTGGCTTAGTGGATCCTAAATTGCTTCCAGGCTGGCTGGATCTCCATTACCATCTGTACTCAGTGCCCTGGTTTGCAACTCAAAATGTGAGTAAAAGTGTAAAGACTGCACCCCGCTGTGTTCTCCTGTTTATTTGCTGCAGGAGTAGAAAAACATCAAAAATTTCAGTCCTGCACGATTCTACCAAGAAATGTGAGTGTTCATTCAAACAGCTGGTTTTTGATAGTTTGGGCCCTATTGAATAATGAATGTTTTGAATTTTCTCCAAAAGTAAAGTAGTTGCAAACTCATGCTTTTAGAGACTTTTTTGGGCTCATGAGACGAGTAGAAAAACATCAAAAATTTCAGTCCTGCACGATTCTACCTAGAAATGTGAGTGTTCATTCAAACCACTGTTTTTTTATTTTGGGACCTATTGAATAAGGAATGTTTTGAATTTTCTAGAAAAGTAAAGTAGTTGCAAACTCATCCTTTTAGAAACTTGTTTGGGCTGTTGAGAGGAGTAAAAAACCATCAAAAATTTCAATCCTGCATGATTCTACCAAGAAATGTGATTCTTCATTCAAAACCTGATTTTTGCTATTGGGCTCTATTGAATAATGAATGTTTTGAATTTTCTCCAAAAGTAAAGTAGTTGCAAACTCATGCTTTTAGAGACTTGTTTGGGCTCATGAGAGGTGTAGAAAAACATCAAAAATTTCAGTCCTGCATGATTCTACCAAGAAATGTGTGTTCATTGAAACCGCTGGTTTTTGATAGTTTGGGCCCTATTGAATAATGAATGTTTTGAATTTTCTCCAAAAGTAAAGTAGTTGCAAACTCATCCTTTTAGAAACTTGTTTGGGCTGTTGAGAGGAGTAAAAAACCATCAAAAATTTCAATGCAGCATGATTCTACCAAGAAATGTGATTCTTCATTCAAAACCTGATTTTTGCTATTGGGCTCTATTGAATAATGAATGTTTTGAATTTTCTCCAAAAGTAAAGTAGTTGCAAACTCATGCTTTTAGAGACTTGTTTGGGCTCATGAGAGGAGTAGAAAACATCAAAAATTTCAGTCCTGCATGATTCTACCAAGAAATGTGTGTTCATTCAAACCGCTGGTTTTTGATAGTTTGGGCCCTATTGAATAATGAATGTTTTGAATTTTCTCCAAAAGTAAAGTAGTTGCAAACTCATCCTTTTAGAAACTTGTTTGGGCTGTTGAGAGGAGTAAAAAACCATCAAAAATTTCAATCCTGCATGATTTTACCAAGAAATGTGTTTCTTCATTCAAAACCTGATTTTTGCTATTGGGCTCTATTGAATAATGAATGTTTTGAATTTTCTCCAAAAGTAAAGTAGTTGCAAACTCATGCTTTTAGAGACTTGTTTGGGCTCATGAGAGGAGTAGAAAACCATCAAAAATTTCAATCCTGCATGATTCTACGAAGAAATGTGATTCTTCATTCAAAACGCTGGTTTTTGCTATTGGGCTCTTTTGAATAATGAATGTTTTGAATTTTCTCCAAAAGTAAAGTAGTTGCAAACTCATCCTTTTAGAGACTTGTTTGGGCTCATGAGAGGAGTAGAAAAACATCAAAAATTTCAGTCCTGCACGATTCTACCAAGAAATGTGTGTTCATTGAAACCGCTGGTTTTTGATATTTTGGGCCCTATTGAATAATGAATGTTTTGAATTTTCTCCAAAAGTAAAGTAGTTGCAAACTCATCCTTTTAGAAACTTGTTTGGGCTGTTGAGAGGAGTAAAAAACCATCAAAAATTTCAATCCTGCATGATTCTACCAAGAAATGTGATTCTTCATTCAAAACCTGATTTTTGCTATTGGGCTCTATTGAATAATGAATGTTTTGAATTTTCTCCAAAAGTAAAGTAGTTGCAAACTCATGCTTTTAGAGACTTGTTTGGGCTCATGAGAGGAGTAGAAAAACATCAAAAATTTCAGTCCTGCATGATTCTACCAAGAAATGTGTGTTCATTGAAACCGTTGGTTTTTGATAGTTTGGGCCCTATTGAATAATGAATGTTTTGAATTTTCTCCAAAAGTAAAGTAGTTGCAAACTCATCCTTTTAGAAACTTGTTTGGGCTGTTGAGAGGAGTAAAAAACCATCAAAAATTGTAATCCTGCATGATTCTACCAAGAAATGTGATTCTTCATTCAAAACGCTGGTTTTTGATATTGGGCTCTATTGAATAATGAATGTTTTGAATTTTCTCCAAAAGTAAAGTAGTTGCAAACTCATGCTTTTAGAGACTTGTTTGGGCTCATGAGAGGAGTAGAAAAACATCAAAAATTTCAGTCCTGCATGATTCTACCAAAAAATGTGTGTTCATTCAAACCGCTGGTTTTTGATATTTTGGGCCCTATTGAATAATGAATGTTTTGAATTTTCTCCAAAAGTAAAGTAGTTGCAAACTCATCCTTTTAGAAACTTGTTTGGGCTGTTGAGAGGAGTAAAAAACCATCAAAAATTTCAATCCTGCATGATTCTACCAAGAAATGTGATTCTTCATTCAAAACCTGATTTTTGCTATTGGGCTCTATTGAATAATGAATGTTTTGAATTTTCTCCAAAAGTAAAGTAGTTGCAAACTTATGCTTTTAGAGACTTGTTTGGGCTCATGAGAGGAGTAGAAAAACATCAAAAATTTCAGTCCTGCATGATTCTACCAAGAAATGTGTGTTCATTGAAACCGCTGGTTTTTGATAGTTTGGGCCCTATTGAATAATGAATGTTTTGAATTTTCTACAAAAGTAAAGTAGTTGCAAACTCATCCTTTTAGAAACTTGTTTGGGCTGTTGAGAGGAGTAAAAAACCATCAAAAATTTCAATCCTGCATGATTTTACCAAGAAATGTGATTCTTCATTCAAAACTTGATTTTTGCTATTGGGCTCTATTGAATAGTGAATGTTTTGAATTTTCTCCAAAAGTAAAGTAGTTGCAAACTCATGCTTTTAGAGACTTGTTTGGGCTCATGAGAGGAGTAGAAAAACATCAAAAATTTCAGTCCTGCATGATTCTACCAAGAAATGTGTGTTCATTGAAACCGCTGGTTTTTGATAGTTTGGGCCCTATTGAATAATGAATGTTTTGAATTTTCTCCAAAAGTAAAGTAGTTGCAAACTCATCCTTTTAGAAACTTGTTTGGGCTGTTGAGAGGAGTAAAAAACCATCAAAAATTTCAATCCTGCATGATTTTACCAAGAAATGTGATTCTTCATTCAAAACCTGATTTTTGCTATTGGGCTCTATTGAATAATGAATGTTTTGAATTTTTTCCAAAAGTAAAGTAGTTGCAAACTCATGCTTTTAGAGATTTGTTTGGGCTCATGAGAGGAGTAGAAAAACATCAAAAATTTCAGTCCTGCATGATTCTACCAAGAAATGTGTGTTCATTGAAACCGCTGGTTTTTGATAGTTTGGGCCCTATTGAATAATGAATGTTTTGAATTTTCTCCAAAAGTAAAGTAGTTGCAAACTCATCCTTTTAGAAACTTGTTTGGGCTGTTGAGAGGAGTAAAAAACCATCAAAAATTTCAATCCTGCATGATTTTACCAAGAAATGTGATTCTTCATTCAAAACCTGATTTTTGCTATTGGGCTCTATTGAATAATGAATGTTTTGAATTTTCTCCAAAAGTAAAGTAGTTGCAAACTCATGCTTTTAGAGTCTTGTTTGGGCTCATGAGAGGAGTAGAAAAACATCAAAAATTTCAGTCCTGCACGATTCTACCAAGAAATGTGTGTTCATTCAAACCGCTGGTTTTTGATATTTTGGGCCCTATTGAATAATGAATGTTTTGAATTTTCTCCAAAAGTAAAGTAGTTGCAAACTCATCCTTTTAGAAACTTGTTTGGGCTGTTGAGAGGAGTAAAAAACCATCAAAAATTTCAATCCTGCATGATTCTACCAAGAAATGTGATTCTTCATTCAAAACCTGATTTTTGCTATTGGGCTCTATTGAATAATGAATGTTTTGAATTTTCTCCAAAAGTAAAGTAGTTGCAAACTTATGCTTTTAGAGACTTGTTTGGGCTCATGAGAGGAGTAGAAAAACATCAAAAATTTCAGTCCTGCATGATTCTACCAAGAAATGTGTGTTCATTGAAACCGCTGGTTTTTGATAGTTTGGGCCCTATTGAATAATGAATGTTTTGAATTTTCTACAAAAGTAAAGTAGTTGCAAACTCATCCTTTTAGAAACTTGTTTGGGCTGTTGAGAGGAGTAAAAAACCATCAAAAATTTCAATCCTGCATGATTTTACCAAGAAATGTGATTCTTCATTCAAAACTTGATTTTTGCTATTGGGCTCTATTGAATAGTGAATGTTTTGAATTTTCTCCAAAAGTAAAGTAGTTGCAAACTCATGCTTTTAGAGACTTGTTTGGGCTCATGAGAGGAGTAGAAAAACATCAAAAATTTCAGTCCTGCATGATTCTACCAAGAAATGTGTGTTCATTGAAACCGCTGGTTTTTGATAGTTTGGGCCCTATTGAATAATGAATGTTTTGAATTTTCTCCAAAAGTAAAGTAGTTGCAAACTCATCCTTTTAGAAACTTGTTTGGGCTGTTGAGAGGAGTAAAAAACCATCAAAAATTTCAATCCTGCATGATTTTACCAAGAAATGTGATTCTTCATTCAAAACCTGATTTTTGCTATTGGGCTCTATTGAATAATGAATGTTTTGAATTTTTTCCAAAAGTAAAGTAGTTGCAAACTCATGCTTTTAGAGATTTGTTTGGGCTCATGAGAGGAGTAGAAAAACATCAAAAATTTCAGTCCTGCATGATTCTACCAAGAAATGTGTGTTCATTGAAACCGCTGGTTTTTGATAGTTTGGGCCCTATTGAATAATGAATGTTTTGAATTTTCTCCAAAAGTAAAGTAGTTGCAAACTCATCCTTTTAGAAACTTGTTTGGGCTGTTGAGAGGAGTAAAAAACCATCAAAAATTTCAATCCTGCATGATTTTACCAAGAAATGTGATTCTTCATTCAAAACCTGATTTTTGCTATTGGGCTCTATTGAATAATGAATGTTTTGAATTTTCTCCAAAATTAAAGAAGTTGCAAACTCATGCTTTTAGAGACTTGTTTGGGCTCATGAGAGGAGTAGAAAAACATCAAAAATTTCAGTCCTGCATGATTCTACCAAGAAATATGTGTTCATTGAAACCGCTGGTTTTTGATAGTTTGGACCCTATTGAATAATGAATGTTTTGAATTTTCTCCAAAAGTAAAGTAGTTGCAAACTCATCCTTTTAGAAACTTGTTTGGGCTGTTGAGAGGAGTAAAAAACCATCAAAAATTTCAATCCTGCATGATTCTACCAAGAAATGTGATTCTTCATTCAAAACGCTGGTTTTTGCTATTGGGCTCTATTGAATAATGAATGTTTTGAATTTTCTCCAAAAGTAAAGTAGTTGCAAACTCATCCTTTTAGAGACTTGTTTGGGCTCATGAGAGGAGTAGAAAAACATCAAAAATTTCAGTCCTGCACGATTCTACCAAGAAATGTGTGTTCATTCAAACCGCTGGTTTTTGATATTTTGGGCCCTATTGAATAATGAATGTTTTGAATTTTCTCCAAAAGTAAAGTAGTTGCAAACTCATCCTTTTAGAAACTTGTTTGGGCTGTTGAGAGGAGTAAAAAACCATCAAAAATTTCAATCCTGCATGATTCTACCAAGAAATGTGATTCTTCATTCAAAACCTGATTTTTGCTATTGGGCTCTATTGAATAATGAATGTTTTGAATTTTCTCCAAAAGTAAAGTAGTTGCAAACTCATGCTTTTAGAGACATGTTTGGGCTCATGAGAGGAGTAGAAAAACATCAAAAATTTCAGTCCTGCATGATTCTACCAAGAAATGTGTGTTCATTCAAACCGCTGGTTTTTGATAGTTTGGGCCCTATTGAATAATGAATGTTTTGAATTTTCTCCAAAAGTAAAGTAGTTGCAAACTCATCCTTTTAGAAACTTGTTTGGGCTGTTGAGAGGAGTAAAAAAACCATCAAAAATTTCAATCCTGCATGATTTTACCAAGAAATGTGATTCTTCATTCAAAACCTGATTTTTGCTATTGGGCTCTATTGAATAGTGAATGTTTTGAATTTTCTCCAAAAGTAAAGTAGTTGCAAACTCATGCTTTTAGAGACTTGTTTGGGCTCATGAGAGGAGTAGAAAAACATCAAAAATTTCAGTCCTGCATGATTCTACCAAGAAATGTGTGTTCATTGAAACCGCTGGTTTTTGATAGTTTGGGCCCTATTGAATAATGAATGTTTTGAATTTTCTCCAAAAGTAAAGTAGTTGCAAACTCATCCTTTTAGAAACTTGTTTGGGCTGTTGAGAGGAGTAAAAAACCATCAAAAATTTCAATCCTGCATGATTTTACCAAGAAATGTGATTCTTCATTCAAAACCTGATTTTTGCTATTGGGCTCTATTGAATAATGAATGTTTTGAATTTTCTCCAAAAGTAAAGTAGTTGCAAACTCATGCTTTTAGAGTCTTGTTTGGGCTCATGAGAGGAGTAGAAAAACATCAAAAATTTCAGTCCTGCATGATTCTACCAAGAAATGTGTGTTCATTGAAACCGCTGGTTTTTGATAGTTTGGGCCCTATTGAATAATGAATGTTTTGAATTTTCTCCAAAAGTAAAGTAGTTGCAAACTCATCCTTTTAGAAACTTGTTTGGGCTGTTGAGAGGAGTAAAAAACCATCAAAAATTTCAATCCTGCATGATTTTACCAAGAAATGTGATTCTTCATTCAAAACCTGATTTTTGCTATTGGGCTCTATTGAATAATGAATGTTTTGAATTTTCTCCAAAAGTAAAGTAGTTGCAAACTCATGCTTTTAGAGACTTGTTTGGGCTCATGAGAGGAGTAGAAAAACATCAAAAATTTCAGTCCTGCATGATTCTACCAAGAAATGTGTGTTCATTGAAACCGCTGGTTTTTGATAGTTTGGGCCCTATTGAATAATGAATGTTTTGAATTTTCTCCAAAAGTAAAGTAGTTGCAAACTCATCCTTTTAGAAACTTGTTTGGGCTGTTGAGAGGAGTAAAAAACCATCAAAAATTTCAATCCTGCATGATTCTACCAAGAAATGTGATTCTTCATTCAAAACCTGATTTTTGCTATTGGGCTCTATTGAATAATGAATGTTTTGAATTTTCTCCAAAAGTAAAGTAGTTGCAAACTCATGCTTTTAGAGACTTGTTTGGGCTCATGAGAGGAGTAGAAAAACATCAAAAATTTCAGTCCTGCATGATTCTACCAAGAAATGTGTGTTCATTGAAACCGCTGGTTTTTGATAGTTTGGGCCCTATTGAATAATGAATGTTTTGAATTTTCTCCAAAAGTAAAGTAGTTGCAAACTCATCCTTTTAGAAACTTGTTTGGGCTGTTGAGAGGAGTAAAAAACCATCAAAAATTTCAATCCTGCATGATTTTACCAAGAAATGTGATTCTTCATTCAAAACCTGATTTTTGCTATTGGGCTCTATTGAATAGTGAATGTTTTGAATTTTCTCCAAAAGTAAAGTAGTTGCAAACTCATGCTTTTAGAGACTTGTTTGGGCTCATGAGAGGAGTAGAAAAACATCAAAAATTTCAGTCCTGCATGATTCTACCAAGAAATGTGTGTTCATTGAAACCGCTGGTTTTTGATAGTTTGGGCCCTATTGAATAATGAATGTTTTGAATTTTCTCCAAAAGTAAAGTAGTTGCAAACTCATCCTTTTAGAAACTTGTTTGGGCTGTTGAGAGGAGTAAAAAACCATCAAAAATTTCAATCCTGCATGATTTTACCAAGAAATGTGATTCTTCATTCAAAACCTGATTTTTGCTATTGGGCTCTATTGAATAATGAATGTTTTGAATTTTCTCCAAAAGTAAAGTAGTTGCAAACTCATGCTTTTAGAGACTTGTTTGGGCTCATGAGAGGAGTAGAAAAACATCAAAAATTTCAGTCCTGCATGATTCTACCAAGAAATGTGTGTTCATTGAAACCGCTGGTTTTTGATAGTTTGGACCCTATTGAATAATGAATGTTTTGAATTTTCTCCAAAAGTAAAGTAGTTGCAAACTCATCCTTTTAGAAACTTGTTTGGGCTGTTGAGAGGAGTAAAAAACCATCAAAAATTTCAATCCTGCATGATTCTACCAAGAAATGTGATTCTTCATTCAAAACGCTGGTTTTTGCTATTGGGCTCTATTGAATAATGAATGTTTTGAATTTTCTCCAAAAGTAAAGTAGTTGCAAACTCATCCTTTTAGAGACTTGTTTGGGCTCATGAGAGGAGTAGAAAAACATCAAAAATTTCAGTCCTGCACGATTCTACCAAGAAATGTGTGTTCATTGAAACCGCTGGTTTTTGATAGTTTGGGCCCTATTGAATAATGAATGTTTTGAATTTTCTCCAAAAGTAAAGTAGTTGCAAACTCATCCTTTTAGAAACTTGTTTGGGCTGTTGAGAGGAGTAAAAAACCATCAAAAATTTCAATCCTGCATGATTTTACCAAGAAATGTGATTCTTCATTCAAAACCTGATTTTTGCTATTGGGCTCAGTATACAGTATGAGGCCACATATTGCCTCCTATGTACGGTATGAGCCTGCACATCGCTTCCTATATACAGTATGAGGCCGCATATAGCCTCCTATATACAGTATGAGCACCCACATATAGTAACATAGTAACATAGTTATTAAGGTTGAAGGGAGACTTTAAGTCCATCTAGTTCAACCCATATCCTATCCTAACTTGCCCTAACATGTTGATCCAGAGGAAGGCAAAAAAAACCCATGTGGCAACAGTAAGCTTCACATTGGGGAAAAAAATTCCTTCCCGACTCCACATACGGCAATCAGACTAGCTCCCTGGATCAACGCAATATTAAGGAGACTAGTGTATATACCCTGTAATATTATACTTTTCAAGAAAGGCATCCAGTCCCTTCTTAAATTTTAGTAGGGGTCCTTATTAACCTTTTGCACCTTTTTATAAACACTACTTATGTTCATAAACAAATTCTACATGATGAAGATGATGAATTAGCTGTGTAGTACTGATGATTGAAGGTGATGAAAATGGGATGAATGTACAGTACTGTACTGCACAGCATGGAAGAGCATTACAGCTCTCCTATTGGCACCACTTCATCAGGAGCTTCTTCAGGTGAGGCAGTAGTATCTTCAACCTCATCCGTAACTTTTACTACCACTAAATGCGTAACCAACCTCTTGTTCGAGTGATGAACATAGTCATGGAGAGATGCTGGTTCTGCTTCTTATGAACCATACGGAGGTCCTATTCCTCAGCCAATCGATGAAGTACATTGCCCATTATGACCATGGTTACAAGTCGATCAAGTGTTGGGCCAACCTCCTCCTCTTCTTAAACCCGTTGTTCAAACTGTTCCTCATCCTCTTCTTCACTTGCTGAAGGGTGTTTCCGTCTTCAGTAGTCATGTCACTGAAGCCCTCTCCTCCCGGTATTTTCACCAGCTTCACAGCCTAATCCACCGCAGAGTGATACATTTCATCAAGAGAAAGTCTGACACATCATTTTCTTTATGGTTTTTTGAACATTTTTTCAATATATTTTTTGTTTTTAACCCCTTCACCCCCAAGGGTGGTTTGCACGTTCATGACCGGGCCAATTTTTACAATTCTGACCACTGTACCTTTATGAGGTCATAACTCTGGAACGCTTCCATGGATCCCAGTGATTCTGACATTGTTTTGTCGTGACATATTGTACTTCATGTTAGTGGTAAAATTTCATTCAAATAACTTGCGTTTATTTATGAAAAAAATGGAAATTTGGTAAAAATTTTGAAAATTTCGCAATTTTCCAACTTTGAATTTTTATGCCCTTAAATCACGGAGATATGGCACACAAAAAACTTGATAACTAACATTTCCCACATGTTTACTTTACATCAGCACAATTTTGGAACCAAAATTTTTTTTTGTTAGGAAGTTATAAGGGTTAAAAGTTGACCAGCGATTTCTCATTTTTACAACTCCATTTTATTTTTAGGACCACATCACATTTGAAGCCACTTTGAGGGGTCTTTTTGATAGAAAATACCCAAAAGTGACACCATTCTAAAAACTGCACCCTTTAAGGTGCTCAAAACCACATTCAAGAAGTTTATTAACCCTTTAGGTGCGTCACAGGAATTTTTTTGAATATTTAAAAAAAAAAATGAACATCTAACTTTTTTTCACAAAAAAAGTACTTCAGGTTCAATTTTTTTTATTTTGCCAAGGGTAACAGGAGAGATTGGACTGCAAAAGTTATTGTGCAATTTGTCCTGAGTACGCTGATACCCGATTTGTGGGGGGGAACGACTGTTTCGGCGCATGGCAGAGCTCAGAATGGAAGGAGCGCCGTTTGACTTTTTCAATGCAAAATTGGCTGGAATTCAGATCGGACGCCATGTCACGTTTGGAGAGTCCCTGATGTACCTAAACAGTGGAAACCCCCTACAAGTGACCCCATTTTGGAAACTAGACCCCCCAAGGAACTTATCTAGATATGTGGTGAGAACTTTGAACCCACAAGGGCTTTACAGAAGTTTATAACGTACAGCAGTACAATTAAAAAAATCATATTTTTTCCACAAAAATGATCCTGATGTGCCCAAGCAGTGGAAACCCCCAATTCTAACTCCAACCCAAACCCCAACACACCCCTAACCCTAATCTCAGCCCTAACCCTAACCCAAGCCCTAACCCTAACCCTAGCCCTAACGGAAAAATGGAAATAAATACATTTTTTTTATTTTATTATTTTTCCCTAACTAAGGGGGTGATAACGAGGGGTTTGATTTACTATTTATGGCGGTTTTTATATTTGGCAGCTGTCGCACGCTAAAAGACGCTTTTTATTGTAAAAATAGTTTTTGCATCACCACATATTGAGAGCTATAATTTTTCCGTATTTTGACCCACCGAGTCATGTGAGGTCTTATTTTTTGCGGGATGAGTTGACGTTTTTATCGGTACCATTTTCAGGCACGTGACATTTTTTGATCGCTTTTTATTCCGATTTTTGGGACGCAGAATGAACAAAAACCAGCGTTTCATGGATTTCTTTTGGGGGAGTGCGTTTACACCGTTCTGCGTGCAGTAAAATTGATAAAGCGGTTTTATTCTTCGGGTCAGTACGGTTACAGCGATACCTCATTTAGGTCGTTTTTTTAGGTTTTGTCGGTTTTATGCAATGAAAACAATTTTATATAAAAAATAATTATTTTTGCATCGCTTTATTCTGCGAGCTATAACTTTTTTATTTTTTCACTGATGATGCTGTGTGGCGGCTCTTTTTTGTGGGACAAGATGCCATTTTCAGCGGTACCATGGATATTTATATGCGTCTTTTTGATCGCGCGTTATTACACTTTTTGTTTGGCGGTATGATAAATCATTTTTTGCTTCGTTTTTTATTTTTATTTTTTAAGGGGTTCGCTAAAGGGGTTAACTAACGGGACAGTTTTATAGGGCGGGTCGTTATGGACGTGGCGATACCTAATATGTGTACTTTTATTTTATTTTATTTTTTTCAAAAAATGAATTTATTGGGGAATATATATATATTTTTTTTTACTAATTTATTTGGCGATTTTTTTAAAATTATTTTTACACTTTTTTTTAATTTTTTTTTAACTTTATTACACAGTCCCAGGTGGGACATCACTGTCCTGTGACAGATCGCTGATCTGTCACATCACAGATCACTGTGACAGATCAGCGATCTGTCACAGGCATTGAAGCAGACTTCCTCTTCCCTGCGCTTTGCAGGCACTGAGGAAGCCAGCTTCCTGCAGGCCCCCGAAGGCCCCCGTCGCCATCTTGGATTCGGGGGGCCTGGAGGAAAGGAGCCCCCCGCAGCAGCGCTGCACATTGCGCTGCTGTGGAGGGCTCAGGGAAGCACGGAGGGAGCCCCCTCCCTGCCGATGCTTCCCTTTAACTCCCGGTACACCGCGATCATATTTGATCGCGGTGTGCAAGGGGTTAACGTGTCGGGGGCGGTCCTTGACCATCCCTGACACATTGTGCCGGGTGTCAGCTGTGATAATCAGCTGACACCCGGCCGCGATCAGCGGTGCTCACCACATGGGCGCCGCTGATCGCTGAGACGTACTATCCCGTCCATGGGCATAGGGGCCCAGGTCCCATGGACGGGATAGTACGTCGGATGGCAGGAAGGGGTTAAATATTTGATAGACTCGAAAAAAAACAAGAAGTGGGAGAAAAGGTAGTCACTTATTAATGAGACAAATAGAAGAATATTTACCATATACACTCGTGTATAAGCCAAGTTTTTCAGCACTTTTTTTGTGCTGAAAACACCCCCCTTGGCTTATACACGAGTCACGGTCCCAGAAAGCCGGCAGAGGAGGGGAGCAGCAGGTCACAGAGGCCACCAGCTTCCATCACACCATACTCACATGCCTGCACGCCTCTCCGCTCCCTTAGGCGTGGAGCGCATATTCATTACCTTAATGAGCAGTACCACATGATCACTCGACAGGAAGAGCTGCAGGCTCCGGCTGTAACGTCTGTCTGCGGTCTGGGCTGCAGCCAGACAACACCCCGAGAAACACTGATACCCTTTACCCCTATACAGGGATCTGGATTTATAGCAGAGCCCAGGAGGTGCTGTCTGAATAGGAGCAGTGGCCAGAGCAGGACGGTCGCCAGAGAGGGAGTTCCAATACAGGACAAAAACGTGGTAGTATCTGGGTCTAAACCAGTCGGGCAGCAGGGTACAAAAACGTTAGGCAGAAGCAGAGTCAGAAGTCCAGGCCAAGGTCAGAGTTATTCAACTATAGCAATTCACACAGTAACACGCAGGGGAACCAAGAATATATCCGGTGGCTTGCAAGACCAGTCCCAAGGTATTTGAGGGATCAGGTCACCCCTCACAGGTTCCCGGACTGCTGATGTCATCAGTACCGCCCCCAGGACCAGGCCAGATGATGATGCAGTAACCTTCTGATGACTGACAGAGGGGCGGAGCCTGCGCCCACCAGATGCCTGCACAGGTGCCCTTACTCTGTCAGCACCATAACTCACGGGCGAGTGACCGCGCCCAGAACAGCAGACCCCGAATTAAAAGGCAACGTGACAGACCAGCGCCTCCTAGAGGCTAAAGCCGGGACAGTAGGCCCTGAGTCTGATGCGACGGAACCACGGCCCCTCCCAGTGGCCAAGGCATTAACAGCCGTCCCTGAGTCTGACGACAAAGTGGCGGTCCGGCGCCTCCTAGTGGCCGCGACCGAAACAGCAGGCCCCAAGTCTGGCGGCGACGTGACAGTACCCCCCCTTCCAAGAGGGGCCTCCGGACCCTCAAAACCCGGTTTGTCCTGGTGAAGGAGGTGAAACCTTCTAATTAATGCCTTGGCATGGATGTTCCTTGCGGGGACCCAGGACCTCTCCTCCGGGCCGTAGCCCTTCCAGTGTACAAGATACTGTATGGAGCCTCTCACCAGGCGGGAGTCAAGGATACCCTGGACTTCATACTCTAAAGCTCCCCCGACCGAAACAGGAGGAGGGGGGGACTGGACAGGGTGAATGGGAGAACGATAAGGCTTGCGGAGAGACCTGTGGAATACGTTAGGTAATTTGAATGTGGAAACTGTGGAAGTTTTAAGCGGAAGGCTACTGGGTTAACCACCTCGATAATTTCGTATGGGCCGATGAACCTGGGACCCAGTTTGGCAGATGGTACCTTAAGCTTGATATTTTTTGTAGAGAGCCAAACCTTATCGCCACCTCCCAGGTGCGGCCCCTTAGATCGTCGTCTATTTGAGGCCGAAGCCTGTCTAACCTGAGCCCCTTACAAATTTGAATTAACCTCAGACCAAATCATTTTCAGCCGATGTATATTTTGCTCAACCCCAGGGAGCTCCGACATCCTGGCCGAAAACGACTCAAAGCGCGGATGTAGTCCAAGGTTACAGAAAAAGGGGGTAGTTTTAATGGAGTCCTGATATCGATTATTGAGCGCGAACTCAGCCAATGGCAGATGTTCCACCCCATCGGACTGATGTCCTGACACATAACAGCGGAGGTATTGTTCCAGAGCTTGGTTAGTACGCTCAGTTTGACCATTGGTCTCGGGATGGTATGCCGAGGAGAAGGACAACTCCACACCGATGCGTCTACAGAACGCCCTCCAGAACTTTGAGACAAACTCTGTACCCCTGTCGGACACAATATTTGTCGGAACGCCGTATGTGCAGAATGAACAGCTTACTTAAAGTTTCAGAGTTAGGCAAGCCAGACAGGGGAATAACATGACACTGCTTGCTGAACCTGTCTACCACCACCCAGATACAAGTTTTCCCATCTGAGGGTGGCAAATCTGTAATGAAGTCCATGGAGATGTGGGTCCATGGACTCTCAGGGGTGGGCAAGGACTGAAGCCAGCCGGCAGGGCGGCTATGGAGGGATTTGGCACGGGCACAGACTTCACACGCAGAAACATAGTCTTTACAGTCCTTGGCCACCGTTGGCCACCAAAAGTTCCTGGTTACCAGCCTGGTGGTATTATTGAGACCGGGATGGCCTGCCAGGACAGAGTCGTGTGATTCTTTTAGAACCTGCAGACAAAGGTTAGCTGGAACAAACAATTTTTTGGGGGGCGTAGCGTCAGGGGCTTGCTCTGAAGACCTACGGATCTCCTCCAGAAGGTCCAAAGACACTGCCGACACGACGATTCCATTAGCCAATATCGGTACTGGTTCACAGTCCTCGGTCTGTGTGGGGCAAAAACTGCGAGAGAGAGCATCTGCCCTCACATTTTTAGTACCGGGGCGAAAAGTAATTAAAAAATCAAACCTGGAGAAAAACAAGGCCCACCTGGCCTGCCTGGGATTTAGTCTCTTAGCTGACTCTAGGTAGGTTAAGTTTTTGTGGTCTGTAATAACAGTGACCTTGTGTTTGGCACCTTCGAGGAAGTGGCGCCATTCCTCGAAGGCCCATTTGATCGCCAATAATTCTCAATTACCAATGTCATAGTTTCTCTCCGTGGTAGAGAATTTGTGGGAGAAAAACGCACACAGGCGAAGCTGAGTGAGGGATGCAGTGCCTTGCGATAGCACTGCTCCCACTCCGACCTCGGAGGCATCCACTTCCACAACAAATGGGCGGTCTAAGTCCGGTTGCACCAAAACCGGGTTGGCCACGAAGCACTCTTTCAGTGTGGAAAATGCCTGAATAGCCTCAGGATTCCAATTGGTCACGTCCGCCCCTTTTCGGGTAAGGTCCGTGAGTGGCTTGGCAATCTCAGAGAAACCCCTGATAAACTTGCGGTAGTAATTCGCGAATCCCAAAAACTGCTGCAGCGTCTTCAGCGATTTGGGTTACACCCAAGCCTTAATAGGTTAAATCTTGGCAGGATCCATGCGAAACCCCTTGCCTGAGACCATGTATCCTAAAAACTGTACCTCTTCGGCAAAGAAAACACATTTTTCCAGTTTCGCAAACAAAGAGTGTTCTCGCAGTCTCTGCTGCACCGACCTGACGTGTTGAGTATGTGTCACAGGGTCAGCAGAGTAAATCAAAATGTCATCAAGATACACGACGACATACACCCCACAAATGTCTCTGAAAACATCATTGACGAAGTGTTGAAATACTGCAGGCGCGTTACTGAGTCCGAACGGCATTACCAGGTATTCAAAGTGACCAAGAGGTGTATTAAAGGCCGTTTTCCATTCGTCACCGTTTCTTATGCGGACCAGATTATATGCCCCCCCGAGGTCAAGTTTAGTAAACCAGTGGGCTCCCAGTAGCTGATTAAACAGATCAGGAATGAGTGGAAGCGGATACTGGTTTTTTACAGTAATAGCGTTAAGCTCACGACAATCTATACATGGTCTGAGTCCACCATCTTTTTTTCCTACAAAGAAAAACCCAGCCCCTACAGGTGAAGTGGAGGGTCTAATAAAACCTTTTCGCAGGCTGTCTGCTATGTAGTCATTCATGGCTACACGCTCAGGACCAGAGAGGTTAAATATTCTCCCCTTAGGGAGGCGGGCACCTGGGACCAAGTCGATAGGACAGTGATACTCTCTATGAGGAGGTAGTTTCTCAGACTCCACTATGGAGAAGACATCTTCATAATCTCTGAGCGCATATGGAATAGAGGGGTTTTTAATTTTAACTTGGTTCACTGGCAGTGACATACAGTTACTCTGACACCGTGGACTCCAGCGCACGATATCACCTAAGCGCCAGTCAATAACCGGATTATGCTGTTGCAACCATGGCATGCCTAACATAACCGGATTAGATAAATTATGTAGAACAAAAAATGATATCTGTTCGTTGTATAATGCCCCCACTGACATAGTAATGTCTGCAGTAACAAACTCCACTCCACCCTGGATAATGGATGTACCATTGATCGCAGTGGTCTGAATATGGGCATTAAGTCTTAGCAGTGGTACACCGAGATTCCTTGCGAGCAAAAAATCCATGAAATAGCCCGCAGAACCACAATCCACATAAGCCTTCACATACAGGGATTTATTAGAAAATGAGTGTGAGACGGGTAACAAAAGTTTAGCCACATTTGCGGGCAATACCTGAGCCTCTGGGCCAGCACGACCAGAGCTGCCCAGAGGCCGACGTCCCAGGAATGTGGATCTCTGACGCTCAGCATTTCCCTGGCCTCCAGGCTGCAGCATGCTGGTGTAGGAAGATGGGAGTGTTCCTTCAGGCTGTGCTCTGGAGCAGGTGTTAGGCCAGGAAATCAGCTCAGACAGAAGAAGAAAAAAAAAAATTCAGGAGACTGCTTTTATATATGGTGAACATATACACAAAAAGCAAGTTTTTTTCCTTGTATTATTTTGGGCCGGATATAATGTAACGTCCGTCTGCGGTCTGGGCTGCAGCCAGACAACACCCCGAGAAACACTGATACCCTTTACCCCTATACAGGGATCTGGATTTATAGCAGAGCCCAGGAGGTGCTGTCTGAATAGGAGCAGTGTCCAGAGCAGGACGGTCGCCAGAGAGGGAGTTCCAATACAGGACAAAAACGTGGTAGTATCCGGGTCTAAACCAGTCGGGCAGCAGGGTACAAAAACGTTAGGCAGAAGCAGAGTCAGAAGTCCAGGCCAAGGTCTGAGTCATAACCAGGAGGGCAGCAGAGATACAGAATCGTTAGGCAGAAGCAGAGTCAGAAGTCCAGGCCAAGGTCAGAGTCATAAATCAGGAGGGCAGCAGAGGTACAGAATCGTTAGGCAGAAGCAGGAGTCAGAAGTCAAGGCCAAGGTCATAGTTATTCAACTATAGCAAGTAACACACAGGGGAACCAAGAATATATCCGGCGGCTTGCAAGACCATTCCCAAGGTATTTGAGGGATCAGGTCACCCCTCACAGGTTCCCGGACTGCTGATGTCATCAGTACCGCCCCAGGACCAGGCCAGATGATGATGCAGTAACCTTCTGATGACTGACAGAGGGGCGGAGCCTGCGCCCACCAGATGCCTGCACAAGTGCCCTTACTCTGTCAGCACCATAACTCACGGGCGAGTCACGGCGCCTCCTAGTGACCGCGCCCAGAACAGCAGACCCCGAATTAAAAGGCAACGTGACAGACCGGCGCCTCCTAGAGGCTAAAGCCGGGACAGTAGGCCCTGAGTCTGATGCGACGGAACCACGGCCCCTCCCAGTGGCCGAGGCAGGAACAGCCGTCCCTGAGTCTGACGACGAAGTGGCGGTCCGGCGCCTCCTAGTGGCCGCGATCGGAACAGCAGGCCCCAAGTCTGGCGGCGACGTGACACCAGCAGCCAGAACGAGCTGCAAAGCCACCAGGGAGGTAAAAAGGATGGTTTTACCAGTTATAGGGCGTGCTGGGTCTGCTGGACAATTGTTTCTCCAAGGATCATTGTGGATACAGGGACCTCATTGCTTACTGATCAGGCACCAGGAAGCCCTGGATGAGATCTGGAGTTTCCGCTGTAGAGTCTCTGATACTTGCCTGGAGTTCATCCTGAGCCATCTGATTCATGAATACAATGCCAGTCCTGTAGTGAACATTGGCACCGATGTATAATGAAGCTCTGCAGATTCCCGAGGGCTGGTTAACTCTTCAGCCACTGCACAGGTCTCTGCTGATGTCAGGGGGTGGTCTCACGGGCCCCCTGACTATTGTGCTCAGTGTTATAATTGTGTCCCCTTTATGTTGAGGGCTGGTCCTGGCCTATGAATGGCTGATAACAGGGACCCATAGCTGCAGCACTGGAGTAGCGTGGGGGAGGGCGGTCCGCCCCAGGCGGCACGTGTGTGGGGGCAGCGCAGCAGCATGACAGCTCCTCGGCTGCTTTTAGGAAAGGCCCCAGCAGCCGTGTTGCTATGGTAACACTGTAGGACTACATTACCCGTCATGCCTCGGGCGTGCTTTCCTGGTATGACAGGAGGCTATGTGGAGGAGGCTATGTGGGCTCATACTGTATATAGGATAAAGTACAAATATATCCCAAATACTGGAAAAAATTCTTCAAAGGCTCAACTCACTGGAAATATAGTAGCAAAAAAAACTCATAAATGAGCTATTAAGCATCACAAGAGATCAAAATTGGAGTTTTTCAAGCTAAATAATTTATTTAGAATAATTAACAGAGCATAAATGCTAAATGCAAGTTACAGCAGACATAAACACAATATAAGTAAACCAGCACCTTGACAGTTAATAAAGTTTTTATCTGTATAAAACATGTAGTTTCTTTGCTTTCCTTTCACAAATAGAATGCATAGTAAACCGCAAACTCCCCATTTACATAATATGTATGCCCAGATATGGTTTTGCATACAATAAGTGCCCAGAGTAAACTGCTGAATATAAAGTGCATAAGTGCCTTGTATCAAATAAGCCTGGTAGGCGTTAAGTGTACACAGAGTAAAAACTGTCTATACAAATTCCAGAGTAAGATACAAGGACTGCATCAGAAAGTAACAACTTACATGTGCTGTGTATGTCGCTGTAAAACCTGCCGCCCCTACGCGCGTTACACCGCAGCTTCCTCGTGGTTTACAAGTGCCCCGGATCTAGTTTATATAGTGCGGTCAACCAATAAACCGCTCTCCCTAATAAAGCTTGTAAAATTCAGGACCTGCGCTGTAGTGTCCACAATGACGTCAATAGTATCCAGTTCTAAACGTCCACAGCATTATCGGCGCATGCGCTGTTGAGTCCCCACTATGAACAGGGAGTCTATGATCAGCGCTCATCAGCATGAAAGCGGCTCAAGCTGCAAAACAGCCAGAGACAACCACATACCAGACTGAGCACGTCAGATGGCTCCTAGGGAGGACAGAACTGGGCATGCGCTCAAGTGAGGACAAGAAAATAAAATAATTATGAAGAATAATAATCACTACTTAAAGTGATAGCAAGTGTTGAAAGTGAGGGGATAAAACATAATGATGCTGAAATAATTATAGCGGTGTGTATGAACCATTAAAGTGAATATGCCTGACATAGAGTGCAAAGGCACACACATATGTGTCAATTATAAGCACACTATGCACGCAATAAAAATTTTTTTTAACAATTAGCATAATGTGTATGCAGGCTATATGAAAGTGTATGTGCATCATATAACTATAACAACTATATATCATGTCTCTGTTAAAAAACAAATGTATATAAAAATAACACATGGCATTCAATACATACATCAAATGTCATATATCATAAAGTAATTATACACACAATTATGTATAATGCATAATACATAGCACAAATACACAAAGAAAATTGTGAAAAAAATAAAAAATGAGTGAAAAAAATATATATAAAAATAAAACAAATAAAAATGTAAATGAAATAAACAAATAAAAAAAGAAAAAATGAATAAAAATGTGAACAAATAATATGAAATATTGAAGACCCAATGGGTACGAAAAGAGCCGTAGATTTCTTGTGAGAGGAGTGTTTCTTCATAAAATCTTGAAATGCTCTCAACAATGAATTCCATGCCAGATCATATATTGCGATGCAAAGATAGAGAACTGGAGTATAAGCACAGGAAAAATTAATTAAAAACAGAAAACTAAAACCAAGACTAAAAAGATACCCATACGATTTTTACAGAAAGGACCCAAAACCATTACTCTCATTCAATCATTTTTTTTTTTGCTACTGTATATAGGAGGCTATGTGCAGGCTCATACTGTATATAGGAGGTAAACACTGCATTCAGGAGGCTATATGTGGGTGCTCATACTGTATATAGGAGGCTATATGCGGCCTCATACTGTATATAGGAAGCGAAGTACAGGCTCATACTGTATATAGGAGGCTATATGCGGCCTCATACTGTATATAGGAAGCGATGTGCAGGTTCATACTGTGTATAGAAGGGTAAATGCAGCCTCATACTGTATATAGGAGGAAAATACTGTATTCAGGAGGCTATATGTGGCCTCATACTGTATATGGGAAGCGATGTGCAGGCTCATACTGTATATAGGAGGCTATATGCGGCCTCATACTGTATGTAGGAGGCTATATGCGGCCTCATACTGTATATAGGAGGCTATATGCGGCCTCATACTGTATGTAGGAGGCTATATGCGGCCTCATACTGTATATAGGAAGCGATGTGCAGGCTCATACTGTATATAGGAGACTATGTGCAGACTCATACTGTATATAGGAAGCGCTGTGCAGGCTCATACTGTATATAGGAGGCTATATGCGGCCTCATACTGTATATAGGAAGCAATGTGCAGGCTCATACTGTATATAGGAGGCAATTCAAAAGCAGGAAATATCCAGCTACAGATCCAGGGAAAAATTGTTAAAAACAAAAAATGAAGGAGAGCGATAAAGTGGCGCCTGTGTAAGGCCTCTTTCACACATTCGGTTTTTGTCATCCGGCACGATGCGGCAAAATTTTTAATAACCGGATCCAGCACCGGATCCGGTTTTGTCCCATAAGCTTTCATGGGCGCCGCATCGTGCCGGATGGTTATGCGTCATGTCCGGTTGTTGCCGGACACGGCATAAATTAGCCGTCCGGCATCTGCAAAAAACGTTCCCTGCAACGCTTTTTGTCAGCGCCGGATCGGCTTTTTCCGCAGCGCATGCCCGGACTCTGTGAATGTTAACCCCACAAGTGCCCGGCGAGAGAGAGAGATCTCTCTCTGTCACCCGGACACTTGTGAGAGATCTCTCTCGCCGGGCACTTGTGGGGTTAACACTCACAGTGTCTGGGTGAGAGAGAGAGATCTCTCTGTGGGGTTAACCCCACAAGTGCCCGGCAAAAGAGAGAGATTCTCTTGCCTGGACACTAAGTGTTAACCACCCATGTCTCTCTCTCTCCACCCCCCTCTCCTCTCCTCCCCTCCCCTCTCCTATCCTCTCCTCCCTTCACCTCCCTTTCAGCAGCTGTCTCATTGGCTGCCTCTGTCCACCTCGTCCTGCGGCTCCTTTAATAATGTCCGAGCCGTATCGTCTCGCCGCACACACATCCGGTGTCACGGCTGCAGGCCGGATCCGGCGACCCGGCTTTTCGCCGCACGCCGCCGGACCCCACACACCGGATGTGTGAAAGTAGCCTAAAAGGTTTTGTAACTGCTGCGACTCTAGATACCAACCACAAGGAAATCGAAAGGATTATAAATATTTGTGATAGACTCGCGCTGAAAAAACCAAGATGTGGGAGAAAAGCTAGTCACTTATTAATGAGACAAATAGAAGAATATTTAATAGGTAAAACCTGACAAGAATAAACAATAAACTGCAGTTAGCCCAATCGTGGGGATAAATAGCTGAGAAATAAATAGTGATTAGTATATCTTAATGAATATATTGCAACTCGCCCAGTACAAAGCTGTGAAAAAAATGGTAGTTAATGGAAATAGTAAGTATTGCACTCAAACAGTTGATTAACCAAGGAGAGATGGCATGTACCCGAATAGAATTCTCCTAGAAGTAAAGGGTTAATATGTACATAGAACACAATCGGGTGAAAATATTAAATGGTCATAAGCAATATGTCCCGGACCTGAAGAAAGAAGCTGAGTTTTCTGAAACGCGTTTGTTTCGACCCTTTTTGCCACCCGTACCTCCATCTAGCAGCAGTTACGCGGCACCACGTGGTACAGGGATTCCCTAGCGAGGAGACTTATTTGATTGTTTTCAATGTTGGGACAGCAATTTTTGGGGAGCACTAGAGAATGATAGATGGGGCCCACCATACACTGGAACATTCCAAAGGTGGACATCAGACACTGGAGCAGCATTTACAGGGCCCATTATACACTAGAGCATTAGAAATGGGGCCCATTATGTTTGGAGTATTATTTGGGCCCATAAGACAGTGGAGCTTCATCCATGGGGACCAACATATACTGTAGCATTATGTGGAGCTCATCATATACTGTTTCAAACATTATATGGGACCAATGATTCTGTATGGAGAAATAGATGGGCCTCGTCATGAGATGTAAAAAGTGAAGTATTTTTCATTGTACTATACCGCTATTTCTCTGCCGTATCGGAGCATGATGAGTTGTGGTATGTGTTAAAGGGGCTCTCTTTCGCCCAGGGCACATGAAAACCTGGAGCCAGCCCTCCCCCCCACAACTTTAGCCAAATAACCCCCATTTTTCAGTGCGTAACTTGTATTATGAAGTTAATTAAGATTGACAAGCTTAAGTAAGAAGAATTGATGCTTTTGGCATTCAAATGGGCACTGTAGGTGTGTTTCCTGTCCTCCTCTCACTGCCGACTTTTATTCCCCATTGACTTACATTGGGTTTCGTGTTTCGGGACGACCCCGACTTTTCCCTATAATCGGACGATCTTGCTCGACCCGACTTTTGGAAAAGTCGGGTTTCACGAACCGAAACTCGACCCTAAAAAACCAAAAGTCGCTCAACTCATTCGCTCAACTATTCAGCAGCTTAAGTAATACATATATTAGCGCTTTTACGACTACATAAAACAATAAGCAAAACAACAAAATTTGCATACAAGTCTGTACAATGCCAAAAATCCATCCTGCTAGGCCATTAAACCAATTTGCTGGATTTAAAAAAAGAGAATGTGTTACCCCACCAGGAGTCTGTTTGCACTGTGCTGTTTTAACCATTGGTCTCTAAGTTCACCTATTTTGTCAATATAATTGCAACAGGTGGGACCAATTATATGACACATTCCTCCTTCTTTTGCTGTCAGGTAATCTAGTACTATAGTATGTTGGTTAGTAACTATGATTAATTGTCTCTGTATTGTATTAGTTTCATTAAGAACTTCAAGAATCTGGAAAATCTGATCATCTAGGTAGTCGATAGCTTCCACTAATTTATCCCTCATTTGTGTTATGAAGGGGTATATTAGCATATAACTGAATATTTTATTTGTTATCCCCATTTCTACTAGATGCGGCCTACCATTTGGACGGGGCTTATTGTCTGCAGCCCTTCTATACAAAGACTGAATTGGAATTGCTGCTGTGTCTATTTTCTTATAAGGAATTATGAAAGTGGCTTGTGTTAGTTTGGCAAGAGTGCAAACTCCTCTTATGTCTGGGCTCACCCACCTGTAGGCACGATGCCCGCAAACCAAGAATACTCCTTCAGGGAGAACACAAACGTGACCAGGGGTCTGTATACATTGGTATAAACTCAAAAGTCCTGACATAGGCTTAAGGGCACACCAAGTATTATTCATTTGATTTCCACTTATACCAGATGTACATTTACCCCTTTCTTTCCTTATTATTTTACCCGTAGATGCTCTACAGCCTTCAACACCATCTTGGTACACCGTCTCATTAACCTGTGTTTGATCATGAGTGTATATACGGAAGCAATTATTGTCCTCACCACAGGTATTTGCTCCAGTGTGTTGATGACTGAACCACAGTCCATCATTGGGAATGGGGTCTGAGTGAGGGATTTCAGTCCTCCTCCTGGCGACCATATTTCCGATGTCTGAATCATATTCCCGCCACCACATTTGTACCTTAGGCCGCGTTATGTTAAACTGAAACCAGGGATTAGTGGCCCGTCCGATTATAGCCAATGAGGCAGATATATGACGGGGCACATCTTTTCCCAGAAACCTAGATTGAGTCCAAGTCTCGTTGTGTATGCAGTGTGGTGTTAATACCTTCTAGGGCAGCACGGTGGCTCAGTCCCACCAAGGACAACATCTGCAAGGAGTATGTATGTTCTTCCCGTGTTTGCATGGGTTTCCTCTGGGTACTCCGGTTTCCTCCCACATTCCAAAGACATACTGATAGGGAATTTAGATTGTGAGCCCCATTGAGGACAGTGATGATAATGTGTGCAAACTGTAAAGCGCTGCAGAGTATGTTAGCGCTATATAAAAATAAAGATTATTATTAGATTTATTATTATTCCATGGCTCCATAGGTAAGGCTAAGTATGGTATAGTCCTTGCAGATACTGGGCTGTGTGTACAGATCCAACAGTCTTTTGGTTTCTGTCCTTCCATGTCCTTTATAAGAAGAGCATGATGTTGAATAAGTTTGTTGTCCCAGTCAGCATTTAAGAGTTTTTCCTGTGTCTCTGTAGAGTGCAGTAACCCTGCCACTGCCAGCAAGGTGATTAGGAGAACAGTCATTCTGCTGTTGAAAGGACCTTCTTGCAGTGACTGGCGTGGATCCAGGTGGGCTTTACCTCAAGTTTTACTGAGGTGGATGTGGTCAGCTGGACTTGGAAGGGGCCGTCAAATCGTGGGTTCAGGCTCCTTCTCACGTGTCTGCGTATAACCACCCAATCACCTGGATTGAGCTGATGCACATCTGCACTGACATTAGGATCTGGAATGGATGAGAACACATGTTTATGCACCACTTTAAGTCTTTCCTGCAAGGCCTGGACATAGGCTGTCATAGAACCGTGTTGCATTTGTAGCACCTGTGGGAAGTACAGACCAGTCTTTGGTGCACTACCAAACAGGACTTCAAAGGGAGACAAGCCTGTCTTTCTATTTGGAGTGTGTCTGACTCCAAGTCATGTAGATTATACCTATATGACTTGTCTTTTCCACAGCAGTCTCTACATTCTAGTAATATTGAACACACTAGATCCAGCAGGGTTCCCCAACTCCACTCCACAAGGTCCACCAACAGATCATGTTGTAATGAAATCCATAGCTCAGTTGCTAAAAATTTTTCAAACAGAGGATTCCATACAACATGATCTTTTGTTGGACCTTGAGGACTGGAGTTGGGGAACCCTGCTGGATGCACTCTGTGCAATATTCCTAGAATGTAGAGACTGTTCTGGAAAAGGAAAGTCATGTAGATTTGGTTTGTTGACAACACATATCTCCAAGACTGACACAAGAAACAAGTCTCACACAAGAAACAGTAATGGAGATATGTTTTTCCAAAAACCCTATGTGTATGGTGCAGTGTGTGTAGTCGGCGATAGACAAGGTAAACCATTACCAATTATTTGAAAGCACAAGTGCACATTTATTTTGAAACCAAAAATAAACAAGAAAAATTTTATTATGAATGACATTTGGGGGAAGATTGGGAGACTTTGGGTGTGTGGAGATACAAGGAACGACTGGAGGTAGAGGAAGGGGTTCTAGGAGAAGGGGTGACAAAAGTACTCGAGGAAGGGAGCTCTGGAATGGACATTGAGGCAGGTTGAGACACATTAGGAGGAGACGGTGGATGGACCAACAAAGTTTTTTTTTTTTTCTTCTTTTTTGGCACAGGTATATCCTGCCCCGACCTACTTGCAGCCTGTGACCGCTTTTCTTTTGTAGTCCGCCTGGTGACTGTGGACTGTGGCGTTGCCCTGTAAAATAGGGAATGCGGATCACCCCTTTGCTGCTCTGTGGTGGCAGTGCTGCTCAAAGTGGCAGTGGCGGTGCTCCTAGAAGGGGAGCATGTTGGGTCGGTGCTACGTGAAGGAGGCTGCGAATCAGGTATCTCAGCCAAAGTTCTTGGGGGACTACGAGGAGGAGAATTGGTGGCGGCGCTCTGAAGATGAGGAGTGGTGGTGCTCGTTTGATGAGGAGTGCTGGTGGTGCTCCGTTGCTGAGGAGTGCTGGCAGTGCTCCTTGCTGTTAACTGCTGATGTCGGTTGCCCAAGCAGGTTCTGTGGTGGTTTGGCTCCAAGCTGGTGGTGCTGTGGCGGTGGTGGTGCTCCATACAGGAGCAGCGCTTGCCATAGTGGTGGTGGCGGAGGTGTGTCCTGCAGCACTCAGACTTGAGGTGGTGTAGTGATGTCCGGCTTCGCTGGGAATGCAGGTGGCCGTGCAGTGGTATGCAGCAGAAGTCGGTAGTGTGGTCAAGCGAGCCAGTGGTGGAACTGTTGGAAATGACACCACTGACTGCTGCACATACCGATTCTGCTGCATAGCCTGCAAGTAAGCAGTGTTGCAGGCCTGTAACACACTCAGCTGTTGCTCAGGACTAAGGTGTTCCGCCATGCCCTGTTCAATATTACTGAAAAAATGGTGCACTGGTCTGTTGAGGTCGACCTCCAGACGGTCAAGGCGCTGGTCGACAGAGTGGAAGCGGTGTTCCATGTGGTTAAAACCACGTTCCATGTGGTTAAAACCACGCTCCATCAGGAAAAAGCCGGATTACTTACCGGTAATGCTCTTTTAATGAGTCCACGACAGCACCCACTGGAGGTATCGGATCCGCCCATTTGGAACAGGAAACCCTACAGGAAAGATAAAAGGGGCGGTCCGCCTTTCCTCCTCAGTTTTACGTTTCAGAGTACCAGAAGGACCGCCAAGGATTAGGCAATGTTCTCTTATTTTAACCTCTTTCTTATCCATTATTTGGTAATACTTTAACTATTGATATCTTTAGGGGGGGAAGTGAACGGGTGCTGTCGTGGACTCATTAAAAGAGCATTACCGATAAGTAATCCGGCTTTTTACTCTTCGCCACGACAGCACCCACTGGAGAGATTCCAGAGACCATCACCTGGGTGGGACCACCGTGCCAAGGATAGTCCTGCCAAAGCTTAAGTCAGAGGTTGATGAAAGATCAAGTCTGTAGTGGTTATAGAAGGTAGAAGGGGATGACCAAACTGCCGCCTTACATATAGTTTCAATCGGAACATCTCCCTTTTCCGCCCAAGAGGTTGCCATTGCCCTGGTGGAATGCGCCCTGATGTTCCCTGGAGGATCTTCGTTTTTTGCGGAGTAGGCTAAACGAATGGCCTCTCTGATCCACCGGGAAATGGTGCTCTTCGTGACTCCATACCCCTTCTTACAGCCCTGAAATGAAACAAATAGGGCCCTACTCTGCCTCCAACTGTTGGACCTCTCAATACTTTTTAGGACAGTTCTTTTGACGTCCAGAGTATGGAACTTCTGCTCTTCCGGAGTAGAGGGATTTTTATAGAAGGTTGGGAGGAGTATCTCCTGAGATCTATGGTATTTTGTTGCCACTTTTGGCAGGTAGGCAGGGTCTGGTTTTAATACCAATCTGTCTTGGTATTCTTGAAAAAAGGGTGGATCTATTGACAAGGCCCGAATATCACCCACTCTTCTAGCTGAGGTTAGTGATACTAAGAGGGCCATTTTAAGTGCTAAGTATTTGAAGGGTATTGTGTCGATCGGCTCAAAGGGGTCTACCGTTAGGGCGTCTAAGACCAGATTTAGATCCCATGTAGGGACGGAGGGTATGTGGATTGGGGTTATTCGTTCACATGCTGTAATAAAACGAGTTATCCATTTGTTGCCTGCTATATTATGGCCATATAGTGCTCCTAATGCCGATATTTGTACTTTCAGTGTATTGACTGCTAAGCCTAAGTCTTTCCCCTTCTGCAGAAATTCCAAGATTGGGATTATCGGAACTTCTGTTGTATGAGGTACTGTATGGAATTGAAGAAATTTTTTCCATATTCTAATGTAAATCTGGGTCGTGGACTGTTTTCTACTTTGTAGTAGTGTAGCAATTAAGGACTCCGAGAATCCTCTTGTCCTCAATAACTGCCTCTCAAATTCCACGCCGTCAAGTGCAAGCTGAGCACTTGAGGGTGGAAAAAGGGGCCTTGGGAGAGTAGATTGGCAGTCGGAAGGACCCAAGGATCTGTTATCGACATAATCTGCAGCCACGAAAACCACGGTCTTTTTGGCCAGAACGGTGCTATTAAGATTATTCTTGCTTTGTCGTCTCTGATCTTCCGAATTACCTGAGGTAGGAGGATCAATGGAGGGAACGCATACGCTAGGTTGAAATCCCATGGAACTAGAAAGGCGTCCAGTATGTTTGGGTGATCTGACGGAGATAGGGAGGCAAAGGTTTTTATCTGCCTGTTCTCCCTTGTGGCAAAAAGATCCACCTCGGGTTGTCCCCATGCGGCTACTATGTCCCTGAAGACCTTCCGATTGAGGCACCACTCTCCTTGTCGTAGAGTGTGACGGCTTAGGAAGTCTGCCTTTTGATTGCTCTCGCCTCTTATATGAAGGGCCGAGAGGGACAAAAAATAGTTTTCGGCTAAGTTTAAAATTTTTGCCGCTGAAGACATCAGAGTCTCTGATCGAGTTCCTCCTTGTCTGTTTATATATGCCACTGTGGTGGTATTGTCCGACAGGATCCTTACATGCTTCTGTTGGAGCTGCGGAAGGAAGTTGTATAGAGCATAGAACACTGCAGTCAGTTCTTTTAAATTAGATGAATAATCACATTCCTCTTTACTCCACCTTCCCTGACAAAACCCCTTCTCCATGTGGGCTCCCCAGCCCTGGGGACTGGCATCGGTGGTTACAATACAGGATGGAACTATAACCCATGGGACTCCTGAACATAAATGATCATCGTCTAACCACCACTCTAGGGAAGTCAAGACTTCTTGTGACAGGGTTATTTTGCTCTGTAAACGACCACTATGTCGCTTTTCCTCCTGGAGGATCTGGTGTTGTAGTGTACGGACATGGTACTGGGCCCACCGGACTGCCGGGGTGCAAGAATTTAGTGATCCTAATAGTGACATTGCTCCTCTTAAGGATACACGTGGTTTATCTATAGCTGCTTGTATTTTTTGTTTTGTGAGGATGATTTTTACCTGGGGTAGAAGACATCTTTGGGTCAAGGAATCTAGTTGAAATCCTAGAAATGTCTGGAGAGATTGCGGTTCGAGTCTGGACTTTTGGATATTGATGATCCAGCCAAGGCTCTGAAAAGAGGAGACTGCGTCAGTCACGCGTTGTTTGACTGAATTCCCAATTACTAGGAAGTCGTCTAGATATGGTACAATTAGTGTGTCCTTTTGGCGAAGGTAGGCCATCACTTCTGCCATCACCTTGGTAAATATTCTTGGTGCCGTGGAAAGCCCGAAGGGCATGGCCGCGTATTGGAAATGACGAATCCTGCCCTCGACTTCCACTGCGACTCGTAGGTATTTCTGGAATCTGTTGTGTATAGGGAGATGATAATAAGCATCTTTTAAATCAATCCCTGCCATTACGCAATTTGGGAAAAGAAGCTTTATAGTGGATCTAATCGATTCCATTTTGAACTTATAATTTTTTATAAACGAATTTAGCTTCTTTAAATTAATAATGGTTCTAAATGTACCGTCTGGTTTAGACACCAAAAACAGGGGAGAGTAAAAGCCTCTACCCTGTTGTTCCTCAGGGACGTCAACTAAAACTTTTTTAGCTAGCAGGACTCGAATCTCGTCTTCGAGAGCCTTTTGCTGAAGTGAGGAATTAAGGCGAGTTATAACAAAGAACTCATAGGGGATTCGAAGGAATTCAATCTTTATTCCTTCCTTGATTATATTCAAAATCCATGGGTTTAACGTAATTTGTTCCCATTTGGTAAAAAAAAATTTTAATCTGCCCCCAACCGGTGGGTCTAAACTTTTAATTTTTTTCTCTCCTATATGTTGGCCCTCTGAAGATGGTACCCTTCTGCTTTTCGTCTTTCGTGGCCCATCTCGTTCTGTCCGATTGTCTTCTTCTCCCGAATGGCCGTCTTTTAAAGGTTTTCCTATAAAACGGAATGGGAGAATCACTGAAGGCCTTTTTTCTTTCTTTTGCCTTGGCGAGAATTTCGTCTAAGGCTTTTCCGAAGAGGAACTCACCCTCGCATGGGGTTGCACTAATTTTGGATTTTGATTGTGCATCCCCTTTCCAGCTTTTTATCCAAAGCGCGCGTCTGGCGTTATTCACCAGGGCTGCCGACCTTGCTGCAAGTCTTAGGGTGTCCGCTGAAGCGTCTGCCATAAAGGCAGCTGCCCCTCTTATCAACGGGATGGCTGCACGCAGTTTCTCCCTTGACACTCTTTGCTCAATCTGCTGGTCTAATTGATCTAGCCATACCAGCATTGACCTAGCAGTACATGTGCTGGCTATTGCGGGTTTGAATACCCCGGTGGTGGACTCCCAGGACCTTTTGAGCGAGGATTCAGCCTTTCGGTCCAATGGGTCTGCTAACAATCCTGCGTCCTCGACCGGGATCGAGGTTTGTTTGGAAGTGGAGGATATGACAGCGTCCACCTTTGGTATTTTAGACCATTTTAATAGATCTTCATCAGTGAACGGATACTTCCGTTTTGAAGCGGATGGGAGAAAACCCCTCTGGTCGTGTTTTTCCCATTCCCTTTTGATGAGATCTTTAATTGCCGGTATTACTGGAAATGATCTCCTCTTTTTTTCTGCCAATCCCGCAAACATAATGTCCTGCGCGGTCTGGGCTCCCCTTTCCTCTTCACACCCCATAGTATTCCTAACCGCTTTTACCAGGTTATCTACGCTGTCCAGAGGAAAACATGCGCGTCCTTCCGCCTCCGAGGATGATGATGAGGACGTGGATGCGGAGCCTGAGTTTAACCCCTGTTCTTCCTCTGACTCTGAACTGACAATAATCTGTTTTCTATGCCTGGACTCTGCGGGAGTGCAGGCGCGGTTGATGGCTTGTATTTCCTCCCTAATTATGGCTCGGATATCCTGAGAAGATATCGTCGGCCCCTGCCTGGTCTCTTTCATGCATTGTTTGCAGAGTTTTTTGGGGTAGGAGTCAGGGAGAGGCTCTGAACATAATGCACATTCTTTATGTTTTGTTTTTCCTTTTTTCTTTGACTGAAACGGGAGGTCAAAGGTAAAGAGAGGGGGGGAGGGGGGGGGAGGAGAGGAGGTTAGCTTAATAGGTAGAGCATCTGCTTTGCACACTCACCCAGTGAAGCTTAATACCGGTTCAGATGGCTGAGACGGTTTGGATCGGGTTTCTGCTGCCTCGCTCCTGCGGGCAGTCTCCGTCCTGGCGCTGCGGTCCCTGGTGGAGCTGCTCCCAGCTGAATCCCCTGCTGGGGTTTGCGACTCTGCGGGGGACGACATGTTCCAATGCTGCAGCGCTGCAGCGCTGTTTTATCTGTATCGTTGCCCCGGAAGTCGCCCTGTCACAGGGCGCATGCGCCGCGTCATCGCCATCTTACCCCGGAAGTTCAACCATTACTTCCGGGGTATGGGAGCGTCGGGCGCCGGCCTGCTCCCGCGCCACCGCTATTAGCACCCGCGGCTCGCGCGCACATGGCCTCACCATCCACGCTATACCCCCACCGATGGGAATGGGGGGGGGGAAATCTCCCGGATGCCAGACCGGCGCGCTCCCTGGTAAGACCGGGCGGCCCTCCCCGGACCCGGCCATTACCACCATGCCACCAGACGAGGGGGGAGCCGTCAAACGGAATCTCCCCCGACGCTGCCTCCGGACCGCAGCCCCTGCCGTTCCCGAAGAGACCGCACAGGCGGATGCATGGCCCAGGTAAGATCCTGCAGGATCCTGCTCCATTTGGAACAGGAAACCAAAAACTGAGGAGGAAAGGCGGACCGCCCCTTTTATCTTTCCTGTAGGGTTTCCTGTTCCAAATGGGCGGATCCGATACCTCCAGTGGGTGCTGTCGTGGCGAAGAGTAAAAAAACGCTTTCCGTTCTGGCGGCCAGCGCCCTGAGGCTGACCTTAAAGGCCTCGCTCAAGTGCATGAACTCGGGCATGACATTACTGTCCAAGGCCCACTGCCGCTGGCGGGTAGTGCCCGCATAACCAGTGACAGAGACCTGGGACAGGGGAACACCTGATGGACCAGCTTTCTGGTCACCAGCTGTCTGTGTTGCTGACCTGCAAGATGCTTCCTGGCTGTCGGATGGCTGAGACGGGTCCGAGGTCGATCGATGAAGAACCGCTCCCGGGACAGGGTTAGGTTGCAGGGTGCTGCTCCAAGTGCTGTGGAAAGAAAGGGAAAACATGAGTATCATGCATTTACAAGAAGCATCACCTGTGGAATAGAAAAGCATATATTAAGCACAAACAAAAAAAAAAAAAAAACTTACGCTCTGCTGGCAAGGACCGGTCTCAGTAAAGCCAACTCATGATGGTAGCGGTACTTTCTTCTGCGCCTTGCCGCAGAACCACTCCGAACCGGTCCCTCAGCACAAACATCAGTGTTGAAGCGGTCCTTCATCGAGCGCCAACGTGTGCGGATTTTTTCACTGTTGGTAAAAAAAAAAAAAATTAAAAATGCACTAGTTTGTCATTCTCACCACACACCTCATTGAACTTTGAAAACAGTCTCTGCTGCAGCACCAATAAAATTCTAGACACAATGCAGTAACTGTTGAGACGGCGGACACTGTTATGTTTCCTGCTACTATATGTATCAGCGAAAACAACAGTATCATCAGGAACAAGAGTGAAAACAGGATCAAGACAGCAGTTGAAAAATCAATCACAGTTCTCAGCAAGGCATTGGTCCTTTTCATGCAAGAATATATCAAAACAATCACAGTTCTCAACAAGGCATTGGTGTGTTTAATGCAAGAATATATCTTGCAAAAAACACAGCACCGTCAGGTCCAAAAAACAATGCAGCAGTTGAAGACACAAATCAATCACAGTTCTCAACAAGGCATTGGTGCTTTTCATGAAAGAATATATCTTGCCAAAAAAACACCACCACCATCAGTTTTACAAAACAATGCAGCAGTTGAAGACACAATTCAATCAAAGTTCTCAACAAGGCTTTGGTGGTTTTCATGCAAGAATATATCTTGCCAAAAAAAACACCACCACCGTCAGGTCCACAAAACAATGCAGCAGTTCAAGACCCAAATCAATCACAGTTTTCCACCAGGCATTGGTGTGTTTAATGCAAGAATATATCTTGCAAAAAACACATCAGCACCATCAGGTCCAAAAATAAATGCTATATCACAGAGCATCTTTATACTTACTGAACACCCTTTTTGAAGCTGCAGAGGCGCTGTCCAAGCCATCCATCACTGCGGCCACCTCATTCCAGAGCTGCCGGGTCACCACTGTGTCTTTGTACTGCTGGTCACAGCTGTCCCACAATGGGATGCGCTCCTCAACGAGGCGGATGAGGTGCTCGTTGTCTGTGTAGACTTCTTCGTCATCCCGCTGTGGAACCTAGAAAAAAAATATAGAATGTTTAGAAGTTTGGAAAAGATACAAAAAGAAACAGAAAAGAAGCAAGAGAAAGAAAGACAGAAAAAAAAAAATATATATACTCACATTGCGTCTCCTCGCCACGACTTGACTACGCTGCTCCCGCTCAGAATCCTCAGACGGCTCCTGCTCAGACCGCTCCCGCACTCCATTTTCACTTCCCGTGTCCGATGTCTGTAAAGAGAGAAAAAATTAAAACACATTTCTAGAGGCAGCTATACTTATCAAAAGGCAGCAAGATTCTCACCTCACGATCAGCTTGGGCCAGTTCTTGCCGAGATGGCGAATAGACCGATCCGGAAGAAGACATGCTGAAAAGAAAACAAAAAATACATTAGTACATAATAAATTGTACAGGACACACAGACATTATTTTTAAGAATACTCACATTTTGGCTCCTGAAGCTTAAATCCACAGGTAGAAGGCTCTTGTAGAATGCTTGTCTGGTCTCTGCAAGGCATTATGTAGAGTAATTGTCTGACCCTGAAGACACATTCTTTTATGTACACTCCTCCAAAACAATGTTGCTTGTTTAGGGGGAGTTCTAGACAAGTGTCTAGACATTGTTTACTCAAATCGCGTGTGCACTCAAGGCGCTGATGTGAGCGGTGCCAAGCGCTCGTCAGCAACCACATAGACTGTAATGCTATTTTTGGGCGCACACGTGCGAGCACGATTTTTTTAACGATGCCACCGGAAAAAAAAATGCAACATGTAGCGTACGTCGCGTCTGGGTGCACACCTGTAAAATGCGCAGCGCACACTAAACGCTGAAGAGCGCGTACATTCTCAAGACCCTGCAATCACCATGTTAAAGATAGGGGGACATTGAGCGTGCGCACGATGCGCTGCGCGATAGAACGCTAGTGTGAAACCAGCCTTACTACGCAGATAAGAGAGCAGAACCAACCTTGCGAGAGAGACATGGGAGCAGAACCGAGCTTACTACAGTGCTATGGGAGCATAACCGATCTTACTACAGAGATAAGGGAGCAGAACCGAGTTTACTACAGACATAAGGGAGCAGAACCAAGCTTAATATGTCTACTACACAGATATGGGAACAGAACCAAGCTTACAGCATGCATATGGTACAAGAATTTAGATTACTACATCAATACAGAACCAGAACCAAGCTTACTCCTTAGATATGGTACCATAACTGAGCTTACTGACAAACATACATATATCTCTAGAAACACTGACAAGTAAACACACAGTACAGCAGGGACATTGCTAGGGTTCTAAAAGTTCAGGGGTCCAAGCCTCAAAGTGCATGTCTACCCATCTGACCCCACTATAATCATCTAAAGAGCATCTATAGATATATAGAATGCAGTGTTTACCTCCTATATACAGTATGAGCCTGCACATAGCCTCCTATATACAGTAGCAAAAAAAAATGATTGAATGAGAGTAATGGTTTTGGGTCCTTTCTGTAAAAATCGTATGGGTATCTTTTTAGTCTTGGTTTTAGTTTTCTGTTTTTAATTAATTTTTCCTGTGCTTATACTCCAGTTCTCTATCTTCGCATCGCAATATATGATCTGGCATGGAATTCATTGTTGAGGGCATTTCAAGATTTTATGAAGAAACACTCCTCTCACAAGAAATCTACGGCTCTTTTCGTACCCATTGGGTCTTCAATATTTCATATTATTTGTTCACATTTTTATTCATTTTTTCTTTTTTTATTTGTTTATTTCATTTACATTTTTGTTTTATTTTTACATATATATTTTTTTCACTCATTTTTTATTTTTTTCACAATTTTCTTTGTGTATTTGTGCTATGTATTATGCATTATACATAATTGTGTGTATAATTACTTTATGATATATGACATTTGATGTATGTATTGAATGCCATGTGTTATTTTTATATACATTTGTTTTTTAACAGAAACATGATATATAGTTGTTATAGTTATATGATGCACATACACTTTCATATAGCCTGCATACACATTATGCTAATTGTTAAAAAAAAATTTATTGCGTGCATAGTGTGCTTATAATTGACACATATGTGTGTGCCTTTGCACTCTATGTCAGGCATATTCACTTTAATGGTTCATACACACCGCTATAATTATTTCAGCATCATTATGTTTTATCCCCTCACTTTCAACACTTGCTATCACTTTAAGTAGTGATTATTATTCTTCATAATTATTTTATTTTCTTGTCCTCACTTGAGCGCATGCCCAGTTCTGTCCTCCCTAGGAGCCGTCTGACGTGCTCAGTCTGGTATGTGGTTGTCTCTGGCTGTTTTGCAGCTTGAGCCGCTTTCATGCTGATGAGCGCTGATCATAGACTCCCTGTTCATAGTGGGGACTCAACAGCGCATGCGCCGATAATGCTGTGGACGTTTAGAACTGGATACTATTGACGTCATTGTGGACACTACAGCGCAGGTCCTGAATTTTACAAGCTTTATTAGGGAGAGCGGTTTATTGGTTGACCGCACTATATAAACTAGATCCGGGGCACTTGTAAACCACGAGGAAGCTGCGGTGTAACGCGCGTAGGGGCGGCAGGTTTTACAGCGACATACACTACACATGTAAGTTGTTACTTTCTAATGCAGTCCTTGTATCTTACTCTGGAATTTGTATAGACAGTTTTTACTCTGTGTACACTTAACGCCTACCAGGCTTATTTGATACAAGGCACTTATGCACTTTATATTCAGCAGTTTACTCTGGGCACTTATTGTATGCAAAACCATATCTGGGCATACATATTATGTAAATGGGGAGTTTGCGGTTTACTATGCATTCTATTTGTGAAAGGAAAGCAAAGAAACTACATGTTTTATACAGATAAAAACTTTATTAACTGTCAAGGTGCTGGTTTACTTATATTGTGTTTATGTCTGCTGTAACTTGCATTTAGCATTTATGCTCTGTTAATTATTCTAAATAAATTATTTAGCTTGAAAAACTCCAATTTTGATCTCTTGTGATGCTTAATAGCTCATTTATGAGATTTTTTTTGCTACTATATTTCCAGTGAGTTGAGCCTTTGAAGAATTTTTTCCAGTATTTGGGATATATTTGTACTTTATCCTATATACAGTATGAGCCTGTACATCGATTCCTATATGCAGTATGAGGCTGCATATAGCCTCCTATATACAGTATGAGCCCACATAGCCTCCTGTATACAGTATGAGGCCGTATATAGTCTCCTATATACAGTATGAGCCTGCACATTGCTTCTATATACAATATGAGCCCACATAGCCTCCTATAAATAGTATGAGCCTGCACATCGCTTCCTATATACAGTATGAGGCCACATATAGCCTCCTATGTACGGTGTGAGCCTGCACATCGCTTCTTATATACTGCATGAGGCCGTATATAGCCTCCTATATACAGTATGAGCACCCACATATAGCCTCCTGAATACAGTTTTTGCCTCCTATATACAGTATGAGCCTGCACATTGCTTCCTATATACAGTATGAGCCAGCACATAGCCTCCTATATACAGTATGAGCCTGTACATCACTTCCTATATACAGTATGAGGCCGCATATAGCTTCCTATATACAGTATGAGCACCCACATATAGCCTCCTGTATACAGTATGATGCTGCATATAGCCTTCTATATGCAGTATGAGGCCGCATATAGCCTCCTATATACAGTATGAGCCTGTACTTCGCTTCCTATATACAGTATGAGGCAGCATATAGCCTCCTATATACAGTTTGAGCACCCACATATAGCCACCTGAATGCAGTGTTTACCTCCTATATACAGTATGAGCCTGCACATCGCTTCCTATATACAGTATGAGGCTGCATATAGCCTCCTATATGCAGTATGAGCCCACATAGCCTCCTGTATACGGTATGAGGCCGCATATAGCCTTCTATACACAGTATTAGGCCGCATATAGTCTCCTATATACAGTATGAGCCTGCACATGGCTTCCTATATACAATATGAGCCCACATAGCCTCCTATGTATGATATGAGCCTGCACATCACTTCCTATATACAGTATGAGGCCGCATATAGCCTCCTATATACAGTATGAGCACCCACATTTAGCCTCCTGAATACAGTTTTTGCCTCCTATATACAGTATGAGCCTGCACATTGCTTCCTATATACAGTATGAGCCTGTACATCACTTCCTATATACAGTATGAGGCCGCATATAGCCTCCTATATACAGTATGAGCATCCACATATAGCCTTCTATGTACAGTATGAGCCTGTGCATTGCTTCCTATAAACAGTATGAGCATCCACATAGCCTCCTATGTACAGTATGAGCCTGCACATCGCTTCCTATAAACAGTATGAGCCTGCAAATCGCTTCCTATATACAGTATGAGCCCACATACAGCCTCCTGAATACAGTGTTTGCCTCCTATATACAGTGTGAGTCCCCATATAGCCTCCTATATACAGTATGAGCACTCACATATAGCCTCCTGAATACATTGTTTGCCACCATATTGCCTCCTATATACAGTGTGAGTCCCCATATAGCTCCTATATACAGTATGAGCCCCTATATAGCATCCCATATCTAACTGCATTTACATTGGTATCATTAATTTTCTATGAGACTGCTCTGTTCTCATATTGTGCATTTATGCATTTAGTAGTGCTTAATGGAATGATTGCGCTTGTTACACATCAACTCTAGATGCGCTCACTTATTAGGCTTTGGTTGGGGCAACTTTAAAATATAATAATGATAATGGTCCTGTCTAGTGACAAGTTTATTTTACAGGCTTCTGGAGAAAGGCACAATACCAGTCATTCAAGGGTTAATTCTTTGGAACACTGAGAGGGACTTTCTAGCCAATGAAACCACAGTATAAAACACCTGTGATAACTATGGCAACTGCGCTGATGTCATAAACACATGCATCTACGATGCAGGAGAAGATTCCAGAACCACAAGTCATTTAGCCGTAGACGGAGCCATACTTGATGTGTCTGGAGACCTGGAGCTTCATCACTCCACAATGGGAGGAAGGGGACACCGCCTAGCCAGCCAGATCAGCCATAGCGCCTAGCCAGCCAGATCAGCCATAGCGCCTAGCCAGCCAGATCAATGGGGTGACAGATGTTGCAGCCAGATCTCCCTCACGTCCGGTACTCGCCGCCTTCACTTTATGTGTTCAGCCTGGAGAGGTCGCATTAGGCTTCTCCAAAACAAATATGACACAATGTACAAATTCAGGTACAATTTGCTGTTACATGTTGGCACTAACCTTCTAAGCCCAAGGGAAGGGCAGTCCTGCAGCCATGGTTCCCTAGAGGTTTCCACCACAGGGGGTTTTTCCTCTCCTGAGTGCTGAAGGACGATTCTTCGTGAGTCGGGGGTTCTGCCATTTTCAGTGTCTCTTTCATAGTAATTGGCGGATTCTAAATTTCAGACACTGAAAGAAATAAATAATGATGAGATTTGGAATAAAATTCGGTCAATTTAACATCCAATAAAAGTGTTTTGTGTGTTTCTTTCACAATCTTCGGTTGGTGAGATTTTGTTGGGGATCAGGATCCAGCATCTATGATCAAGCCATGAAGCCAGATATGAAGTCAGAGCAATTTAACCCTGCGCTGGAAGACAGGACGGAGCAGAGATGACAAAGTGTGACTGCACAATTAGCACAAGTTCACACTCTTCCTCCCATTCAGATACACGAGGGGATTCAGGGCCGAGTTAGGACTAAAAAGCAGCCCTGGCACACAAAATTCACCAGCCCACATACAATAAGTGTCCTCAACCCAAATCGTAGAACACTGATAGGTCATGTAGGATTTTGCTTTATCCGTTACCAGGGCCGAAACAAAGTATTTTGGGTGCCCAAGGCAGATGAAGCCGAAGGCGCCCATTTTGCATTTCTACCCAGCTAATTCTTCCCTTTTCCTTTAGGTCTATGACATCATGTGATTAATAACTGATGAGCTGAATCCTTCTAAGTCAGGCCCATATACATTTGTATCTCATGAACCTACAACTCCCAGTATGTCCTTAACAATGGTAAGGAGATGCTGGGAGTTATCAGTCTTTATCAGACTGTGGACTATACAGGAACCATAGTACTGATGAGACGCAGTCAGTACTAATAGCTAAAAATGTACATCCTGGTACCTTATAGGTGACCTCTTCTCAGATTGAGTCTTTTCTTTCTCTTAGGCCTGTTTCACACTTCAGTTTTCTGGCGTTAGTCAAAATCCGCCAGTGTGCAAAAACGGATCCGTTTCCGTTTGGTGGCAAACGGATGCAACTGGATCCGTTTTTTGTACGGATCCGCTTTAGACGCTAGTGCATGAAATTTAAAGTAAGGCCTGTTTCACGAGAGAGAGATTTAGCTGCCAGAATGGGATTTGGGGTTAAATATCATGAAAGGACATTCATTCGGGCATGCTCAGTATAAAAAGGAGGATCCGATGGCGGATTCCGTCAATTAACGGTTGGCAACGGATCCACCGCCTTTTCTCATCCACATCTCGCTTCTTAAGGCCCCTTTCACACTCCAGTCTTTTGCAATCAGTCACAATCCGTCAAAGTGTTCAGATCCGTCAAGTGGACGGATCCTGCGTACATTGCAAAAAACTGATGCACTGGACCCGTTTTTATGACTGATCCGTTGTATCAACCTTGCTGTAGGAATTAAAGAAACAGAATTCTGGAGCGAGAGAGAGAGAGAAGGATTTTGTGCCAGAATAGAAAAAGCAGCCGCAGGGGTTAAAATAAAGGAAGAAAAATGATTCCGGGCATGCTCAGTTTTAAAAGACGGAATCCGTCGCTATCCGACTTTTCGACGTACACAAAAAACGTTCATCTGTCCCTTGTCTCCAGCCGACGGACAGAGATTTTCTGATGGATCCGTTGGACGACGGATGAAACGTGTGGCCATCCGTCACAATCTGTCACTAACACAAGTCTATGAGAAAAAAACGGATCCAGCATGAAAAAATGATGGAAAGCCAAAATTATAAATATATATATTGTATACCAAATTATAATGTGATGACAAAAAAATCTGAATAATAAATATATCAATACATCTTGCCAAAATTAGTATAATATAAACACAAAAAAATAGAATAAAAAATATATATCAAAAAGTGCTAAGTGCTAAAATATAAAATCTGAAGACATACAATAAATAGATCAATACAACTTGCCAAAATTTGTATAATATCAGCACCAGAAAAAAATAAATAAAAAATATGTAAAAAAAAATGCTAAGTGCTAAAATATATCGCTCAAAAAACTTTTCTAAACATTTTTTTCGCTCAAAAAACTTTTTTCTATTAATAATGTGTAAGTTAAATATATAGTGTAGACAATAATATTGTGAAAAGTACTACCATAATATTCTAAAAATTGCACTAAAAAGTGCTATAGTGCTGTAAAACAAAAATTGTGCAAAAGTGAAAAGTATTGCAAGATATAGAATTAAATCCACTGTAAATGATTCAGTACTATAAAGTGCTAGAGGACAAAACATACAATGCACATTGAAAATAAATGAATATACAAGTATAACCAAGAAATAATGTTCTACAAAAAGTACTGCAATGCTATAGATGAATTGCAGAGTACTGCAAAATATGAGGGATAAATACAAATGAAAGTTAACGTATACTAAAATATGCCAAGATATAAATTACTATAATATGACCCAGTAATATAAGGTGCTAGAGTGCTACACCGCCATACACATTAAGTTTAGAGCTGTGACCAAGCTCACCCCAGCGAAGAGCGCTTGACACTGGACGCCAGAGTCCATGGCTGCACGGGTACAACAGTCCCAGCAGCCAAATCCGGAGGGCAGGCAAATGCCGGCCTCCTGACCCCATCACACACCTGAACGCACAGCAGCATACCAGAGCCAGAGCCACCACGAAGGAGTGACACCTGTGAAAGGCTCAAGCTGCCTGCCATACAGGCAAGGACTAAAGAACCGTAAGGAACAGTGGACTGAGCATAGCTTTAGACCTCATGGGACAGCGTAGAAAGGAGGCCTCCAACCCATCTGGCTTAGTGGATCCTAAATTGCTTCCAGGCTGGCTGGATCTCCATTACCATCAGTACTCAGTGCCCTGGTTTGCAACTCAAAATGTGAGTAAAAGTGTAAAGACTGCATCCCGCTGTGTTCTCCTGTTTATTTGCTGCGTCACCTCAACCCTGCATTACATCCATCATCACCATCTTTTATAATATAATTGCCCTGGGACTTAGCTCTACCTGTGGAGAGCTGTACCAACTCTGCTGCATCACTATGTCATGTCGGACGCTGTTCACACCACAGCATCCGGCAGGCAGAGGTAGTTCCACCTCCAGCCACTATAGCCTCAGTGGCGCCGGCCTAATCTTCAGGCTCTCGGGGGTTAATCCTGCTGGAGACCAGGTTGGATGGTTAGTCACGCCCACGGTCTTTAAATAGTCATGCTGGCCTATGGGCGTCGCCGATTATAGCTTGTGTTTCATACCAAGTGGTTCCGGTCTGGAGTGGAGGTGTTGCAGAGAGAGAGAGATTCATATCTGGAGTCGTATGATCCGTCGTTATCCTTTCTCCTTCCCATATTTGTGTTTAGTTGTGCCCTGTTCACATTACTGTTTATTCCTGTGTGTGTGCGGCGCAGTGCAGTTTAAGTTCTCCCTGTCTGTCATTATTTGTGTGGGAGCTTTGGTGGTGACTTCTCACTGGGTGGAGGGTGGAGGGTTAAGTGCAGGGCTGAGCAGGAGATAAGGAAAGGTCGGAGGCTCAGGCATTTGCACCTTCAGCAAAAACCCTGGGTTGAGGGTCAGACAGGGTTTCCCCTAGTAAAGGGACACCACAGGGGCCCCGGGTATTTCAGCCTTAGTTGAACTAAGCCCCCGTGACACACCATCAGCCTCAGCGGTTACCACAGCCTCAGCCTTAGCGAATACCACAGGTGGCGTCACAAACTATATCTTATATAGGGTCCAGGATCCAGCAGGATGATGAGGAGCTCTCCTAGCCAGCGTCCTCTCCCGTTCACGGCATAGCCACCCCCCACCTTGAGATTGTTGATATCTTTCAACAATTTTGGTTCTCAAGTCCTCACAGTTCTCATCTTCTCTTTATGTCCTCCATGCTTAGTGTGGCACAGAGACATACATTTCAAAGATTGAGTCAACTTCTCCCCTTTTTATCTGGTGTCAGGTGTTATTTTCATATTGCCCCCAATTGGTTTTAAATTCTGCCTGGAATCTGCCTTAAAAAGAGCCTCAAAACCACTGCAAAAAGTGAATATAATCCACAGCAATACTACACAATGATCCCCCACTTATCGCGGGCATTACATTCTAAACCTCCAACACGATAGTTGAAAATCCCCCAAGTAAGAAACTTACATTTATTTTAGCATTTATATATTTTAAGGATTTACAAACTCCTCCCACACACTTATTTACCATTACCAGTCCCTTATTAGTCGGCCCCAGTTCCTTATTAACCTTTTGTACCTTTTTATAAACACTACTTATGTTCATAAACAAATTCTACATGATGAAGATGATGAATTAGCTGTGTAGTACTGATGATTGAAGGTGATGAAAATGGGATGAATGTACAGTACTGTACTGCACAGCATGGAAGAGCATTACAGCTCTCCTATTGGCACCACTTCATCAGGAACTTCTTCAGGTGAGGCAGTAGTATCTTCAGCCTCATCCGTAACTTTTACTACCACTAAATGCGTAACCAACCTCTTGTTCGAGTGATGAACATCGTCATGGAGAGATGCTGGTTCTGCTTCTTATGAACCATACGGAGGTCCTATTCCTCAACCAATCGATGAAGTACATTGCCCATTATGACCATGACTACAAGTCGATCAAGTGTTAGGCCAACCTCCTCCTCTTCTTAAACCCGTTGTTCAAACTGTTCCTCATCCTCTTCTTCACTTGGTGAAGGGTGTTTCCGTCTTCAGTAGTCATGTCACTGAAGCCCTCTCCTCCCGGTATTTTCACCAGCTTCACAGCCTAATCCACCGTAGAGTGATACATTTCATCAAGAGAAAGTCTGACACATCATTTTCTTTATGGTTTTTTGAACATTTTTTCAATATATTTTTTGTTTTTAAATATTTGATAGACTCTAAAAAAAAACAAGGAGTGGGAGAAAAGGTAGTCACTTATTAATTAGACAAATAGAAGAATATTTACCGTATACACTCGTGTATAAGCCGAGTTTTTCAGCACTTTTTGTGCTGAAAACACCCCCCTTGGCTTATACACGAGTCACGGTCCCAGAAAGCCGGCAGAGGAGGGGAGCAGCAGGTCACAGAGGCCACTAGCTTCCAGCACACCATACTCACATGCCTGCACGCCTCTCCGCTCCCTTAGGCATGGAGCGCATATTCATTACCTTAATGAGCAGTACCACGTGATCACTCGACAGGAAGAGCTGCAGGCTCCGGCAGCCAGAACGAGCTGCAAAGCCACCAGGGAGGTAAAAAGGATGGTTTTACCAGTTAAAGGGCGTGCTGGGTCTGCTGGACAATTGTTTCTCTAAGGATCATTGTGGATACAGGGACCTCATTGCCTATTGATCAGGCACCAGGAAGCCCTGGATGAGATCTGGTGTTGCCGCTGTGGAGTCTCTGATACTTGCCTGGAGTTCATCCTGAGCCATCTGATTCATGAATACAATGCCAGTCCTGTAGTGAACATTGGCACCGATGTATAATGAAGCTCTGCAGATTCCCGAGGGCTGGTTAACTCTTCAGCCACTGCACAGGTCTCTGCTGATGTCAGGGGGTGGTCTCACGGGCCCCCTGACTATTGTGCTCAGTGTTATAATTGTGTCCCCTTTATGTTGAAGGCTGGTCCTGGCCTATGAATAGCTGATAACAGGGACCCATAGATGCAGTACTGGAGTAGCGTGGGGGGGAGGTCCCACTCAGGCGGCACGTGTGTGGGGGCAGCAAGGCAGCTCCTCAGCTGCTTTTAGTTAAGGCCCCAGCAGCCGTGTTGCTATGGTAACACTGTAGGACTACATTACCCGTCATGCCTCGGGCGTGCATTCCTGGTATGACCCCGCTGCAGCGCTGTAGATTGGCAGTCACATGACCGTGGGATCTGCCGAGGCTCCGGCTGTCACATGCCCAAACAGCGAGCGGAGCGGCCGCACAGCACGGAGCATGGCCAACAGGGTGTCGTGGTCCGGCCGGGAGCAGCTGGAGGAGGCCGGGGAGAGCACGCCGCTGCTGAACGGAGCCGGCAACCGGCAGGTGAGGGTGGGAGGAGGGATACTGGGAATTGGGGGGCTGTGCAGATAGGTGACCATGGCGAGGCTGTGCAGGGGAGGACATGGGGGGGCTCTGTAGGGAGAGGACATGGGGGGGCTCTGTAGGGGAGGACATGGGGGGCTCTGTAGGGGAGTACATGGGGGGCTCTGTAGGGGAGGACATGGGGGGCTGTGCATGGGAGGACATGGGGGCTGTGTATGGGAGAACATGGGGGCTCTGTGCAGGGGGGGTACATGGGGAGGCTGTGTAGGGGAGGACATGGGAGGCTGTGCTGGGGGGTACACGGGGGGGCTGTGCAAGGGGAGAACATGAGGGCTCTGTAGGGAGTGTACTGTGGGTCTGTGCAGGGGAGGACACGTTGGTCTCCTTACACTGTTTTATGGTGCGGCTCTATGCAGGGCAGTGGTGGAGGTTCAGTAGGGTCAACAAGCTAATACATACATACATATATATATATATATATATATAGAGAGAGAGAACTGCAAGAAGATGAAAGTCTAGAAATGTAGAAATAATAACAGCAGAGTTAGTAGTAGACTCAAAATTAGATCTTTGAGTGTAGTGTGGGCTCTTCGGATGCTTCCGGAATATCAACGACCAAAGGGGCGGCAAATTTTTCGACCGCCCCGGGCACCACAAACAGTTGCTATGCCACTGAGCTGCAGGAATGTATAATGTGCACAGTAATGAATGTTCTAAATATTCACTGTCATTACCAAGAATTATCCGTGTTATATGGCCGGAACAAGATGCAGTGCCACCGACGGCGCGCAGGCAGGTAAATAGGATGGTTTTTTTCTTAACAGGAATCATACATACAAAGATAGGGGATAAGGAGCCATGCATACAATGACAGGGACGGGGGAACCATGCATACCACGGTAGGGATGAGTGGTCAATGCACACCCGGCTTATACTCAAGTCAATAAGTTTACCCAGTTTTTCGTGGCAAAAGTAGGTGCCTCGGCTTATACTCGGGTCGGCTTATACTTGAGTATATACGGTAATAGGTAAAACCTGACAAGTAGAGTTGAGCGAAACAGGTCGAAAAATTTCAAAAGTCGCCGACTTTTGGCAAAGTCGGGTTTCATGAAACGAAACCCGACCCTAGTATGAGGTCGGCCACGAGGTCGGCGACTTACGCGCCAAAGTCGCGTTTCAAAAGTTTGTTTTGCGCTCTTTTTCAGCCAATCAGGATCCACGGACACTGTGGGCAACGTGATGACATAGGCAGGGGTCACCACCATCTTTCAGAAGGGCATGCAAGTGATTGGCTTGCTTTTTGGGCGTCACAGGAGGTATAAAAGGGCATGCACGCCGACCGCCATCTTACTTCTGCCGATCTTAGCATAGGGAGAGGTTGCTGCTGCTGATTCTGTAGGGAGAGCGTTAGGCAGGGAAGAAGAAAAAAATACTGCTTCTGCTGCTAGCAATTTTGCCTGTACAACATACCAGTCACTGTGTGTGCAGTGCAAGGGGAGGCTATATTGTGGTAGATCAGCGGTGTTGGTTGTTAGGCTGCCTTCTAAGGCTTCCTGACAGCTGCATTGCTGTTTACCCACTGCTCTGCAAACTGCTTTTTTAAAAGCAATCCCAATTTTTTTTTTTTGTCCTGCTGAGGTACTGAGCTGCAAACTGCTTTTTTAAAAGCAATCCCAATTTTTTTTTTTGTCCTGCTGAGGTACTGAGTGTGCATTTTTTCACACCATACAGCGGTGTACGCTCCTCACACAGTACCGTGTAATGGCTGATATCACAGCCACAGTGAAGCTATCTGTGTGTCACTCTGTGAGAATAAGTCGAGGACATGTTCCGTTCTTACAGACCTGCACCTACTAGTTTTGTCTAGCTTTCAAACTTGTTTGGGTTGTTGAGAGGAGTAAAAAACCATCAAAAATTTCAATCCTGCATGATTCTACCAAGAAATGTGATTCTTCATTCAAAACGCCCAGTACAAAGCTGTGAAAAAAATGGTAGTTAATGGAAATAGTAAGTATTGCACTCAAACAGTTGATTAACCAAGGAGAGATGGCATGTACCCGAATAGAATTCTCCTAGAAGTAAAGGGTTAATATGTACATAGAACACAATTGGGTGAAAATATTAAATGGTCATAAGCAATATGTCCCGGACCTGAAGAAAGAAGCGGAGTTTTCCGAAACGCGTTGGTTTCGGCCCTTTTTGCCACCCGTACCTCCATCTAGCAGCAGTTAGGCGGCACCACGTGATCCACCGCGTCACACAGGTCCTGCTCCTACTGCACATCTGCCGGGACGCAGCTATCGACCAGAGTGACCGGATCCCTGCCGACAGCTGGAGCGCAGGAGCGCTGGTCTCACACTACACCTCGGCATATCGCCGCATCTCCCAGGTCCGACCTTTACTGCACCAGCCAGAACGCAGTCACCGGATTCTACGCAGACCATTGGAGGTATTGTGAGTAGCAACACTCACATACAACTATATATGGTGAAATCACCATGAACTGTTCAGCGCGCTATTTCACAGGGCACGAGCCCTCCACTCATTGGAGAATGTACTTGGTGTATCCGTCATCGGCCGGGGCAGCTCTCCCCACGGCTATAGACATTGGACTATTTTATGAATGCAGGTTTATACCAAGCATTAACTATGGACTAAGGATATAATCACACTCTTTATGCCGGGACATATTGCTCATGACCATTTAATATTTTCACCCAATTGTGTGTTCTATGTACCTATTAATCCTTTACTTCCTGCCGCTCTTATTTGCAGCCTCTAGGAGAATTCTATTCGGGTACGTGCCATCTCTCTTGGTTAATGCAGTTAAACTTAAAGTTTCAGAGTTAGGCAAGCCAGACAGGGGAATAACATGACACTGCTTGCTGAACCTGTCTACCACCACCCAGATACAAGTTTTCCCATCTGAGGGTGGCAAATCTGTAATGAAGTCCATGGAGATGTGGGTCCATGGACTCTCAGGGGTGGGCAAGGACTGAAGCCAGCCGGCAGGGCGGCTATGGAAGGATTTGGCACGGGCACAGACTTCACACGCAGAAACATAGTCCTTACAGTCCTTGGCCACCGTCGGCCACCAAAAGTTCCTGGTTACCAGCCTGGTGGTATTATTGAGACCGGGATGGCCTGCCAGGACAGAGTCGTGTGATTCTTTTAGAACCTGCAGACGAAGGTTAGCTGGAACAAACAATTTTTTGGGGGGCGTAGCGTCAGGGGCTTGCTCTGAAGACCTACGGATCTCCTCCAGAAGGTCCAAAGACACTGCCGACACGACGATTCCATTAGCCAATATCGGTACTGGTTCACAGTCCTCGGTCTGTGTGGGGCAAAAACTGCGAGAGAGGGCATCTGCCCTCACATTTTTAGTACCGGGGCGAAAAGTAATTAAAAAATCAAACCTGGAGAAAAAACAGGCCCACCTGGCCTGCCTGGGATTTAGTCTCTTAGCTGACTCTAGGTAGGTTAAGTTTTTGTGGTCTGTAATAACAGTGACCTTGTGTTTGGCACCTTTGAGGAAGTGGCGCCATTCCTCGAAGGCCCATTTGATCGCCAATAATTCTCAATTACCAATGTCATAGTTTCTCTCCGTGGTAGAGAATTTGTGGGAGAAAAACGCACACAGGCGAGTGAGGGATGCAGTGCCTTGCGATAGCACTGCTCCCACTCCAACCTCGGAGGCATCCACTTCCACAACAAATGGGCGGTCTAAGTCCAGTTGCACCAAAACTGGGTTGGCCACGAAGCACTCTTTCAGTGTGGAAAATGCCTGAATAGCCTCAGGATTCCAATTGGTCACGTCCGCCCCTTTTCGGGTAAGGTCCGTGAGTGGCTTGGCAATCTCCGAGAAACCCCTGATAAACTTGCGGTAGTAATTCGCGAATCCCAAAAACTGCTGCAGCGTCTTCAGCGATTTGGGTTGCACCCAAGCCTTAATAGGTTGAATCTTGGCAGGATCCATGCGAAACCCCTTGCCTGAGACCATGTATCCTAAAAACTGTACCTCTTCGGCAAAGAAAACACATTTTTCCAGTTTCGCAAACAAAAAGTGTTCTCGCAGTCTCTGCTGCACCGACCTGACGTGTTGAGTATGTGTCACAGGGTCAGCAGAGTAAATCAAAATGTCATCAAGATACACGACGACATACACCCCACAAATGTCTCTGAAAACATCATTGACGAAGTGTTGAAATACTGCAGGCGCGTTACTGAGTCCGAACGGCATTACCAGGTATTCAAAGTGACCAAGAGGTGTATTAAAGGCCGTTTTCCATTCGTCACCGTTTCTTATGCGGACCAGATTATATGCCCCCCGGAGGTCAAGTTTAGTAAACCAGTGGGCTCCCAGTAGCTGATTAAACAGATCAGGAATGAGTGGAAGCGGATACTGGTTTTTTACAGTAATAGCGTTAAGCTCACGACAATCTATACATGGTCTGAGTCCACCATCTTTTTTTCCTACAAAGAAAAACCCAGCCCCTACAGGTGAAGTGGAGGGTCTAATAAAACCTTTTCGCAGGCTGTCTGCTATGTAGTCATTCATGGCTACACGCTCAGGACCAGAGAGGTTAAATATTCTCCCCTTAGGGAGGCGGGCACCTGGGACCAAGTCGATAGGACAGTGATACTCTCTATGAGGAGGTAGTTTCTCAGACTCCACTATGGAGAAGACATCTTCATAATCTCTGAGCGCATATGGAATAGAGAGGTTTTTAATTTTAACTTGGTTCACTGACAGTGACATACAGTTACTCTGACACCATGGACTCCAGCGCACGATATCACATAAGCGCCAGTCAATAACCGGATTATGCTGGTGCAACCATGGCATGCCTAACATAACCGGATTAGATAAATTATGTAGAACAAAAAATGATATCTGTTCGTTGTGTAATGCCCCCCACTGACATAGTAATGTCTGCAGTAACAAACTCCACTCCACCCTGGATAATGTATGTACCATTGATAGCAGTGGTCTGAAAAGGGGCATTAAGTCTTAGCAGTGGTACACCGAGATTCCTTGCGAGCGAAAAATCCATGAAATAGCCCGCAGAACCACAATCCACATAAGCCTTCACATACAGGGATTTATTAGAAAATGAGTGTGAGACGGGTAACAAAAGTTTAGCCGCATTTGCTGGCAATACCTGAGCCTCTGTGCCAGCGCGACCAGAGCTGCCCAGAGGCCGACGTCCCAGGAATGTGGATCTCTGACGCTCAGCATTTCCCTGGCCTCCAGGCTGCAGCATGCTGGTGTAGGAAGATGGGAGTGTTCCTTCAGGCTGTGCTCTGGAGCAGGTGTTAGGCCAGGAAATCAGCTCAGACAGAAGAAGAAAAAAAAAAATTCAGGAGACTGCTTTTATATATGGTGAACATATACACAAAAAGCAAGTTTTTTTTCCTTGTATTATTTTGGGCCGGATATAATGTAACGTCCGTCTGCGGTCTGGGCTGCAGCCAGACAACACCCCGAGAAACACTGATACCCTTTACCCCTATACAGGGATCTGGATTTATAGCAGAGCCCAGGAGGTGCTGTCTGAATAGGAGCAGTGTCCAGAGCAGGACGGTCGCCAGAGAGGGAGTTCCAATACAGGACAAAAACGTGGTAGTATCCGGGTCTAAACCAGTCGGGCAGCAGGGTACAAAAACGTTAGGTAGAGTCAGAAGTCCAGGCCAAGGTCTGAGTCATAACCAGGAGGGCAGCAGAGATACAGAATCGTTAGGCAGAGTCAGAAGTCCAGGCCAAGGTCATAGTTATTCAACTATAGCGAGTAACACACAGGGGAACCAAGAATATATCCGGCGGCTTGCAAGACCATTCCCAAGGTATTTGAGGGATCAGGTCACCCCTCACAGGTTCCCGGACTGCTGATGTCATCAGTACCGCCCCAGGACCAGGCCAGATGATGATGCAGTAACCTTCTGATGACTGACAGAGGACCGGAGCCTGCGCCCACCAGATGCCTGCACAGGTGCCCTTACTCTGTCAGCACCATAACTCACGGGCGAGTCACGGCGCCTCCTAGTGACCGCGCCCAGAACAGCAGACCCCGAATTAAAAGGCAACGTGACAGACCGGCGCCTCCTAGAGGCTAAAGCCGGGACAGTAGGCCCTGAGTCTGATGCGACGGAACCATGGCCCCTCCCAGTGGCCGAGGCAGGAACAGCCGTCCCTGAGTCTGACGACGAAGTGGCGGTCCGGCGCCTCCTAGTGGCCGTGATCGGAACAGCAGGCCCCAAGTCTGGCGGCGACGTGACACCGGCAGCCAGAACGAGCTGCAAAGCCACCAGGGAGGTAAAAAGGATGGTTTTACCAGTTATAGGGCGTGCTGGGTCTGCTGGACAATTGTTTCTCCAAGGATCATTGTGGATACAGGGACCTCATTGCTTACTGATCAGGCACCAGGAAGCCCTGGATGAGATCTGGAGTTTCCGCTGTAGAGTCTCTGATACTTGCCTGGAGTTCATCCTGAGCCATCTGATTCATGAATACAATGCCAGTCCTGTAGTGAACATTGGCACCGATGTATAATGAAGCTCTGCAGATTCCCGAGGGCTGGTTAACTCTTCAGCCACTGCACAGGTCTCTGCTGATGTCAGGGGGTGGTCTCACGGGCCCCCTGACTATTGTGCTCAGTGTTATAATTGTGTCCCCTTTATGTTGAGGGCTGGTCCTGGCCTATGAATGGCTGATAACAGGGACCCATAGCTGCAGCACTGGAGTAGCGTGGGGGAGGGCGGTCCGCCCCAGGCGGCACGTGTGTGGGGGCGGTGCAGCAGCATGACAGCTCCTCGGCTGCTTTTAGGAAAGGCCCCAGCAGCCGTATTGCTATGGTAACACTGTAGGACTACATTACCCGTCATGCCTCGGGCGTGCGTTCCTGGTATGACCCCGCTGCAGCGCTGTAGATTGGCAGTCACATGACCGTGGGATCTGCCGAGGCTTCGGCTGTCACATGCCCAAACAACGAGCGGAGCGGCCGCACAGCATGGCCAATGTGGCCAACAGGGTGTCGTGGTCCGACCGGGAGCAGCTGGAGGAGGCCGGGGAGAGCACGCCGCTGCTGAACGGAGCCGGCAACCAGCAGGTGAGGGCGGGAGGAGGAATACTGGGAATTGGGGGGCTGTGCAGATAGGTGACCATGGCGAGGCTGTGCAGGGGAGGACATGGGGGGCTCTGTAGGGAGAGGACATGGGGGGCTCTGTAGGGAGAGGACATGGGGGGGCTCTGTAGGGAGAGGACACGGGGGGGCTCTGTAGGGAGAGGACATGGGGGGGCTCTGTAGGGGGAGGACATGGGGGGCTCTGTAGAGGGAGGACATGGGGGGCTCTGTAGGGGAGGACATGGGCTGTGCAGGGGAGGACATGGGGGGCTGTGCAGGGGAGGACATGGGGGCTCTGTAGGAGGGACATGGGGGGCTGTGCAGGGGGAGTACATGGGGAGGCTGCGTAGGGGAGGACATGGGGGCTGTGCAGGGGGGTAAACGGGGGGCTGTGCAAGGGAGAACATGAGGGCTCTGTAGGGAGTGTACTTTGGTTCTGTGCAGGGGGAGGACACATGGGTCTCCTTACACTGTTTTATGGTGCGGCTCTATGAAGGGCAGTGGTGGCGGTTCAGTAGGGTCATCAAGCTAATACATACATATATATATATATATATATATATATAGAGAACTGCAAGAAGATGAAAGTCTAGAAATTTAGAAATAATAACAGCAGAGTTAGTAGTAGACTAAAAATTAGATCTTTGAGTGTAGTGTGGGCTCTTCGGATGCTTCCGAAATATCAACGACCAAAGGGGCGGCAAATTTTTCGACCGCCCCGGGCGCCACAAACAGTTGCTACGCCACTGAGCTGCAGGAATGTATAATGTGTATAATGTGCACAGTAATGAATGTTCTAAATATTCACTGTCATTACCAAGAATTATCCATGTTATATGGCCGGAACAAGATGCAGTGGCACCGACGGCGCGCAGGCAGGTAAATAGGATGTTTTTTTTCTTAACAGGAATCATACCTACAAAGATAGGGGATAAGGAGCCATGCATACAATGACAGGGACGGGGGAACCATGCATACCACGGTAGGGATGAGTGGTCAATGCACACCCGGCTTATACTCAAGTCAATAAGTTTACCCAGTTTTTCGTGGCAAAAGTTGGTGCCTCGGCTTGTACTCGGGTCGGCTTATACTCGAGTATATACGGTAATAGTTAAAACCTGACAAGAATAAACAATAATTTGCAGTTAGCCCAATCGTGGGGATAAATAGCTGAGAAATAAATAGTGATTAGTATATCTTAATAAATATATTGCAATTCGCCCAGTACAAAGCTGTGAAAAAAAATGGTAGTTACTATTTCCATTAAGTATTACACTCAAACAGTTGATTAACCAAGAGAGATGGCATGTACCGAACAGAATTCTCCTAGAGGCTGCAAAAAAGAGCGGCAGGAAGTAAAGGGTTAATAGGTACATATAACACACAATTGGGTGAAAATATTAAATGGTCATGAGCAATATGTCCTGGCATAAAGAGTGTGATTATATCCTTAGTCCATAGTTAATGCTTGGTATAAACCTGCATTCATAAAATATTCCAATGTCTATAGCCGTGGGGAGAGCTGCCCCGGCCGTTGACGGATACACCAAGTACTTTCTCCAATGAGTGGAGGGCTCGTGCCCTGTGAAATAGCGCGCTGAACAGTACAAGGTGATTTCACCATATATAGTTGTATGTGAGTGTTGCTACTCACAATACCTCCGATGGTCTGTGTAGAATCCGGTGACTGCGTTCTGGCTGGTGCAGTAAAAGTCGGACCTGGGAGATGCGGCGATATGCCGAGGTGTAGTGTGAGACCAGCGCTCCTGCGCTCCAGCTGTCGGCAGGGATCCGGTCACTCTGGTCGATAGCTGCGTCCCGGCAGATGTGCAATAGGAGCAGGACCTGTGTGACCCGGTGGATCACGTGGTGCCGTGTAACTGCTGCTAGATGGAGGTACGGGTGGCAAAAAGGGCCGAAACCAACGCGTTTCGGAAAACTCAGCTTCTTTCTTCAGGTCCGGGACATATTGCTTATGACCATTTAATATTTTCACCCAATTGTGTTCTATGTACATATTAATCCTTTACTTCTAGGAGAATTCTATTCGGGTACATGCCATCTGTCCTTGGTTAATCAACTGTTTGAGTGCAATACTTACTATTTCCATTAACTACCATTTTTTTCACAGCTTTGTACTGGGCGATTTGCAATATATTCATTAAGATATAATAATCACTATTTATTTCTCAGCTATTTATCTCCATGATTGGGCTAACTGCAGTTTATTGTTTATTCTTGTCAGGTTTTACCTATTAAATATTCTTCTATTTGTCTCATTAATAAGTGACTAGCTTTTCTCCCACATCTTGGTTTTTTCAGCGCGAGTCTATCACAAATATTTATAATCCTTTCGATTTCCTTGTGGTTGGTATCTAGAGTCGCAGCAGTTACAAAACCTTTTACACAGGCGCCACTTTATCGCTATCCTTCATTTTTTTGTTTTTAACAATTTTTCCCTGGATCTGTAGCTGGATATTTCCTGCTTTTGAATTGCCTCCTATATACAGTATGAGCCTGCACATTGCTACCTATATACAGTATGAGTCTGCACATAGCCTCCTATATACAGTAGCAAAAAAAAAAATGATTGAATGATAGTAATGGTTTTGGGTCCTTTCTGTAAAAATCGTATGGGTATCTTTTTAGTCTTGGTTTTAGTTTTCTGTTTTTAATTATTTTTTCCTGTGCTTATACTCCAGTTCTCTATCTTCGCATCGCAATATATGATCTGGCATGGAATTCATTGTTGAGGGCATTTCAAGATTTTATGAAGAAACACTCCTCTCACAAGAAATCTACGGCTCTTTTCGTACCCATTGGGTCTTCAATATTTCATATTTGTTCACATTTTTATTCATTTTTTCTTTTTTGTTTATTTCATTTACATTTTTATTTGTTTTATTTTTATATATTTTTTTTTCACTCATTTATTTTTTTCACAATTTTCTTTGTGTATTTGTGCTATGTATTATGCATTATACATAATTGTGTGTATAATTACTTTATGATATATGACATTTGATGTATGTATTGAATGCCATGTGTTATTTTTATGTACATTTGTTTTTTAACAGAGACATGATATATAGTTGTTATAGTTATAAAATTTATTGCTTGCATAGTGTGCTTATAATTGACACATATGTGTGTGCCTTTGCACTCTATGTCAGGCACACACATAAAAGGCAAATGCAATTCTAGGATGTATTAACAGAAGCATACAGTCTAGATCACGTGAAGTCATTATTTCCCTCTACTCCTCTTTGGTCAGACCTCATCTGGAATATTGTGTCCAGTTTTGGGCACCACATTTTAAAAAAGACATCAACAAACTGGAGCAAGTTCAGAAAAGAGCGACCAGAATGGTGACCGGTCTGCAAACCATGTCTTATGAGGAAAGGTTGCAGGATTTGGGAATGTTTAGTTTGCAAAAGAGAAGACTGAGAGGAGACTTAATAGCTGTCTACAAATATCTAAAGGGCTGTCACATTGTAGAAGGATCAACTTTATTCTCATTTGCACAAGGAAAGACTAGAAGCAATGGGATGAAACTGAATGGGAGGAGACACAGATTAGATATTAGAAAAAACTTTTTGACAGAGTGATCAATGAGTGGAACAGGCTGCCACGAGAAGTGGTGAGTTCTCCTTCAATGGAAGTCTTCAAACAGAGGCTGGACAGACATCTGACTGGGATGATTTAGCGAATCCTGCTTTGAGCAGGGGGTTGGACCAGATGGCCCAGGAGGTCCCTTCCAACTCTACGATTCTATGATTCAGGCATATTCACTTTAATGGTTCATACACACCGCTATAATTATTTCAGCATCATTATGTTTTATCCCCTCACTTTCAACACTTGCTATCACTTTAAGTAGTGATTATTATTCTTCATAATTATTTTATTTTCTTGTCCTCACTTGAGCGCATGCCCAGTTCTGTCCTCCCTAGGAGCCGTCTGACGTGCTCAGTCTGGTATGTGGCTGTCTCTGGCTGTTTTGCAGCTTGAGCCGCTTTCATGCTGATGAGCGCTGATCATAGACTCCCTGTTCATAGTGGGGACTCAACAGCGCATGCGCCGATAATGCTGTGGACGTTTAGAACTGGATACTATTGACGTCATTGTGGACACTACAGCGCAGGTCCTGAATTTTACAAGCTTTATTAGGGAAAGCGGTTTATTGGTTGACCGCACTATATAAACTAGATCCGGGGCACTTGTAAACCACGCCTCCTGAGGAAGCTGCGGCGTAACGCGCATAGGGGCGGCAGGTTTTACAGCGACATACACTACACATGTAAGTTGTTACTTTCTGATGCAGTCCTTGTATCTTACTCTGGAATTTGTATAGACAGTTTTTACTCTGTGTACACTTAACGCCTACCAGGCTTATTTGATACAAGGCACTTGTGCACTTTATATTCAGCAGTTTACTCTGGGCACTTATTGTATGCAAAACCTTATCTGGGCATACATATTATGTAAATGGGGAGTTTGCGGTTTACTATGCATTCTATTTGTGAAAGGAAAGCAAAGAAACTACATGTTTTATACAGATAAAAACTTTATTAACTGTCAAGGTGCTGGTTTACTTATATTGTGTTTATGTCTGCTGTAACTTGCATTTAGCATTTATGCTCTGTTAATTATTCTAAATAAATTATTTAGCTTGAAAAACTCCAATTTTGATCTCTTGTGATGCTTAATAGCTCATTTATGAGATTTTTTTTGCTACTATATTTCCAGTGAGTTGAGCCTTTGAAGATTTTTTTCCAGTATTTGGGATATATTTGTACTTTATCCTATATACAGTATGAGTGTCAGAGACACCGCACTACACTTGCTCATAGAGCCAGTGCGCGTGTCCTGAGTACAGAAGCAGTGCTAAACGAGGTACAGGAGGAATAAACAGACGGGAGGTCAGACAAAGCCAAAGGTCATACACAGGATCACAGTACAGTACCAGGGATGAGACAGAGCGGATAATCAGGGCCAAGCCGAGATCAAAACCAAACAGACATATAAGGTACCAGGCAGAATCCAAAGCGATATCCAGAGAACAGACCGAGTCATACACAGAGAATCAAGTAACCAGAACACAGCACAAACACACTTAGGGGTCACCACACAAATGCCAAGGGCAAGAGTATAACTGACAGGGATGGGAGCGTCCTGAGGCTATAAGAAGCCTCCCCCAGACCCAGGGAGAGGCCACAATCATAGCCCCAGGTGTGCAGGTAAGCCTGCATCGGGATCACAACCTTTAACCACAGAAATGCCAATCATCAGCACTGGTTCCAAACATTAACCCCACGTGTGCGAGTCAAACCCGCACTGAGATCATGACAGTACCCCCCTCTCAACGGGGGGCCTCTGGACCCCCAGGCTTGCCCGGGTACTTAGCATGGAAAGCCCGTACCAGGCGATCAGCATGCATCAACCGGGCCGGTACCCAGGACCTGTCCTCCGGTCCATACCCCTTCCAATGAACCAGGTACTGTACCGACCGCCGTACCAACCTGGAATCTACGATATGACCAACCTCGTACTCCACCTGCCCCTCGACCAAAACAGGAGAAGCAGCAGACTCGGAGTCTCCCCGGACTGCTTCAAAAGGTTTCAGTAGAGATTTGTGGAAGACGTTAGGGATCTTGAAAGAGGGTGGAAGGCACAGCCTATACGCCACTGGATTGATTTTTTCCACAATCTTGTACGGGCCAATGAATTTGGGTCCTAACTTGGCTGACGGAATCTTTAACTTAATGTTTCGCGTGGAGAGCCAAACTTTCTCTCCCACCCGAAACATGGGACCAGGTGTTCATTTCCTGTCCGCGAAATACTTATACCTGCCTTGAGACCTGGATATACGCCGCTGGACTTCTGCCCATGTATTTTTTAACCGCTGAACAGAGTCCTCAGCCCCGGGGCACCCCGAATCCAGACGAGAAAACTCACCGAAATGAGGACTGAACCCATAGTTAATCAAGAAAGGGGACCTACCAGTGGATTGACTCACCCGACTATTGAAGGCAAATTCAGCTAACGGCAGTGCATCACACCAGTCACTCTGTCTAGCAGAGGTTAGACACCTGAGGATCTGTTCCAGGGACTGGTTAGTGCGCTCCGTCTGCCCATTGCTCTCAGGATGGTATGCAGACGAAAAGGACAGAGACATACCTAATTTTTTGCAGAAAGCACGCCAAAACTTAGCCACAAACTGCACACCACGATCAGACATCACATTCAGGGGTACCCCATGCAACCGGATCACATGCTGCACAAACAACCTGGACAACGTCTCAGCTGACGGTAGTGCGGACAGGGGTACGAAATGAGCCTGCTTAGAAAACCTGTCCACCACTACCCATACCACTGTATTACCCTTAGATGGAGGGAGATTGGTAACAAAATCCATGGATAAGTGAGTCCATGGCCTTTCGGGCACTGCCAAGGGTATCAGCTCCCCTGCCGGCCGGCTATGAGAGCTTTTAGAACGAGCGCAGACCCCACAACCAGCAATGAATTTTTTTATGTCCGAACCAAGGGTAGGCCACCAAAAGATCCTAGCCACCGCCAGACGTGTGGCTGAAATACCAGGGTGAGCACTCAGCTTGGATTCATGGAACTCCTGCAAGAGTTTCAGGCGAAGTTGCTCTGGGACAAACAACTTCCCCTCCGGCTTGGCCGCCGAGGCCTGCGACTGGGCCCCCTGAATCTCCCGTTCCAATTCAGATGAGACCTCTGCTATCACAACCCCAGGGTGAAGAATGGAGGACGGTGGCTCAGGGGGCGACACCGGCTGAAAACTGCGTGATAAGGCGTCAGCCTTGACATTTTAAGACCCTGGACGAAATGTAATTGTAAACTGAAAACGGGGAAAAAAAAGTGACCAACGGGCTTGTCTGGGCATTAGTCTTTTAGCAGACTCAATGTACGACAAATTTTTGTGATCCGTGATCACCGTAACCGGGTGACTGGCCCCCCTCCAAAAAGTGCCTCCATTCTTCAAACGCCAATTTGACCGCAAGAAGCTCTCTATTGCCTACGTCGTAATTTCTTTCCGCAGCAGAGAACTTCTTGGAAAAGAAAGCACATGGCCTGAGGTTGGTTAGAGTGGCAGGCCCTTGGAACAACACCGCCCCCACCCCCACCTCAGAGGCATCCACTTCCACGACAAATGGTTTGGACGGATCTGGCTGCACTAACACAGGAGCAGACATAAAACATTTTTTCAGCGTCGCAAAGGCCGCTTTTGCGAGCGAGGACCAATTTCTCACATCCGCACCTTTGCATGTTAGATCCGTGAGAGGTTTGACCACTTGCGAAAACCCCTGGATAAATTTGCGGTAATAATTGGCGAACCCCAAGAAGCGCTGAAGACCCTTAAGATCTCGGGGTTGCACCCAATCCGCAATGGCCTGCACCTTCTTGGGGTCCATGCGAAAACCCTCACCGGATACAATTAACCCCAAAAAGGACAACTCTTGTACACAGAATACACATTTTTCCAATTTGGCATACAAATGATTTTCTCTCAGCCTTTGGAGCACAGTTCGTACATGTTCCAAATGAGAATACTTGTCGGGGGAATATATCAAAATATCATCTAAGTAGCTAACGACAAAACGACCAATGAGATCTGAGAATACCACGTTGATGAAATTCTGAAATATGGCAGGGGCGTTGGTAAGACCAAACGGCATGACTACATTTTCAAATAGTCCCTCGGTCGTGAGGAACGCGGTTTTCCATTCATCCCCCTCTCGGACCCTTATCAAATTATATGCCCCCCGAAGGTCCAGTTTAGAAAACCACTTTGCCCCTGATAGTTGGTTACATAAATCGGGAATCAACGGAAGGGGGTACGTATTCCGTACAGTAATTTGATTAAGCTCCCGGAAGTCGAGACAGGGACATAACCCGCCATCTTTTTTCTTTACAAAAAAGAAACCTGCCGCCACAGGTGAGACTGAAGGACGTATGTGTCCTTTGCGCAGACTTTCAGTAATGTACTCCTTCATAGCCAAGCGCTCAGGACCGGACAAATTAAACAGACGGGCTTTGGGTAATTTAGCCCCCGGGGCCAGCTCAATAGCGCAGTCAAAGGGTCTATGTGGCGGTAACGTCTCGGCCTCGCTTTCGGAGAATACATCTTCGAAGTCCTTCAGGCATTCCGGAATACCTTCCAGCTCGACAGATGATACAGACACAGATTTAACAGGTTCAACCAGCAGTGCGGCTTTATCATATAACTCAAAATCATTAAACCCCCATTGTACAATCTCCCCCGTTTTCCAGTTAATAACTGGGTTATGGTGTTGTAACCAGGGCATGCCCAACACCAACCCTGCAGGTAGATTGTCCAGCACACAACAACTTATGTTTTCCACATGAGTAGCGCCCACTCTGAGCGAAAACACATCAGACATAAAGCGAATTCCCTCCTTAGTGAGGGGAGATGAGTCAATGGCCATCACCTTGATCGGAACCTTGAGCCTAACTGTCCCTATCTTGCAGTGTGTGACCAATTGGGAGTCAATAAGATTAATAGATGATCCGCAGTCCACAAAGGCTGTAGAGGAAAAAGAACTACCATCCACAACCAGTTCCACAGGCAGTACTACTTTAGAAGACGAGGAAAATGGTACCTGAGGGTCTGAGCAGCCTCCCCGTTGACTACCCAGACCTAGTCGTTTCCCGCCGACCGGGTTTGAAGACGGGCAATTCGGGCACTCCCTTTTCCAATGTCCCGTTTTACCGCAGTAAAAGCATAACTGCTTGTCCTTCCGGCGTTTCCTCTCCGTATCCTTCAGGGAGAGGGCGCCTACATCCATGGGCTCAGGGGCAGTCTCTTTTCCACTGGGGAATAATGGAGTATCCACCTGCATCACCCCTCTGGCCCGCAGCCTGCGGTCCATCCGGACGGCCTGGGTCATGGCGTCCTCGAGAGAGTTAGGTGGGGGATGTAACGCCAAGGCATCCAGCCGCTCGGACAAGCCTCTGCGAAAGAGTCCTCGGAGTGCGGCGTCGCTCCAAGAGACCTCTGCCGCCCAGCGGCGGAACTCAGAACAAAACCACTCAGCTGTGTGTTTCCCCTGACAGACACTCATCACCATGTCCTCTGCCAATCGCACTCGGTCAGGTTCATCATAAATGTGCCCAAGGGCCTCAAAGAATGCGTTCACTAACATACGTTCAGGAGCAGAGGAAGACAGAGAGAAAGCCCATGCTTGCGGAGCCCCCCGAAGTAGGGAAATAATGACCCCCACCCTCTGGAACTCATCCCCAGAAGAGCGGGGCCTTAGAGAAAAAAAAAGCTTGCATCCTTCTCTGAAAGACCTGAACTCCTTTTTATCCCCTGAGAAAAGGTCTGGTAACTTGACCTGAGATTCGGGGGATGCTAATGACACATCCCTACCCCCAGAACCAGAAGCCCCTGCATCAACAGCCCCCTGCACAGTAACCACCAACTGTTACTGGGTATGGGCCATCGTGCGTTGTTCCACATTGAGCTTATGGAACATTTGGGTCAGGTGCTTGACCTGATCAGCCAAGGCTTGTATGGGATCCATGAGGATAACACACACTTTTTTTTTTTTTTCTTCAGAAAAAAAAAAACTGAAAGGGTCAGTTATAATGTCAGAGACACCGCACTGCACTTGCTCATAGAGCCAGTACGCGTGTCCTGAGTACAGAAGCAGTGCTAAACGAGGTACAGGAGGAATAAACAGACGGGAGGTCAGACAAAGCCAAAGGTCATACACAGGATCACAGTACAGTACCAGGAATGAGACAGAGCGGATAATCAGGGCCAAGCAGAGATCAAAACCAAACAGACATATAAGGTACCAGGCAGAATCCAAAGCGATATCCAGAGAACAGACCGAGTCATACACAGAGAATCAAGTAACCAGAACACAGCACAAACACACTCAGGGGTCACCACACAAATGCCAAGGGCAAGAGTATAACTGACAGGGATGGGAGCGTCCTGAGGCTATAAGAAGCCTCCCCCAGACCCAGGGAGAGGCCACAATCATAGCCCCAGGTGTGCAGGTAAGCCTGCATTGGGATCACAACCTTTAACCCCAGAAATGCCAGTCATCAGCACTGGTTCCAAACATTAACCCCACGTGTGCGAGTCAAACCCGCACTGAGATCATGACAATGAGCCTGTACATCGATTCCTATATACAGTATGAGGCTGCATATAGCCTCCTATATAAAGTATGAGCCCACATAGCCTCCTGTATACAGTATGAGGCCGCATATAGCCTTCTATATACAGTATGAGCCTGCACATTGCTTCCTATATACAGTATGAGGCCACATATAGCCTCCTATATACAGTATGAGCCTGCACATCGCTTCCTATATACAGTATGAGGCCACATATAGCCTCCTATATACATTATGAGCACCCACATATAGCCTCCTGAATACAGTTTTTGCCTCCTATATACAGTATGAGCCTGCACATTGCTTCCTATATACAGTATGAGCCTGCACATAGCCTCCTATATACAGTATGAGCCTGTACATCACTTCCTATATACAGTATGAGCACCCACATATAGCCTCCTATGTACAGTATGAGCCTGCGCATTGCTTCCTATAAACAGTATGAGCATCCACATAGCCTCCTAAGTACAGTATGAGCCTGCACATCGCTTCCTATAAACAGTATGAGCCTGCACATCGCTTCCTATAAACAGTATGAGCCTGCAAATCGCTTCCTATATACAGTATGAGCCCACATATAGCCTCCTGAATACAGTATTTGCCTCCTATATACAGTGTGAGTCCCCATATAGCCTTCTATATACAGTATGAGCCTGCACATCGCTTCCTATATACAGTATGAGGCCACATATAGCCTCCTATATACAGTATGAGCACCCACATATAGCCTCCTGTATACAGTATGATGCTGCATATAGCCTACTATATACAGTATGAGCCTGTACTTCGCTTCCTATATACAGTATGAGGCCGCATATAGCCTCCTATATACAGTATGAGCACCCACATATAGCCACCTGAATGCAGTGTTTACCTCCTATATACAGTATGAGCCTGCACATTGCTTCCTATATACAGTATGAGCCTGCACATAGCCTCCTATATACAGTATGAGCCTGTACATCGCTTCCTATATACAGTATGAGGCTGCATATAGCCTTCTATATACAGTATGAGCCCACATAGCTTCCTGTATACAGTATGAGGCCGCATATAGCCTTCTATACACAGTATGAGGCCGCATATATTCTCCTATATACAGTATGAGCCTGCACATCTCCATTACCATCTGTACTCAGTGCCCTGGTTTGCAACTCAAAATGTGAGTAAAAGCGTAAAGACTGCACCCCGCTGTGTTCTCCTGTTTATTTGCTGCATCACCTCAGCCCTGCATTACACCCCCCTTGTCTTGTAGACGAGTCACGGTCCCAGAAAGCCGGCAGAGGAGGGGAGCAGCAGGTCACAGAGGCCACCAGCTTCCAGCACACCATACTCACATGCCTGTACGCCTCTCCGCTACCTTAGGCGTGGAGCGCATATTCAGTACCTTAATGAGCTTTACCACGTGATCACTCGTCAGGAAGAGCTGCAGGCTCCGGCAGCCAGAACGAGCTGCAAAGCCACCAGGGAGGTAAAAAGGATGGTTTTACCAGTTATAGGGCGTGCTGGGTCTGCTGGACAATTGTTTCTCCAAGGATCATTGTGGATACAGGGACCTCATTGCCTACTGATCAGGAACCAGGAAGCCCTGGATGAGATCTGGAGTTTCCTATTGAATAATGAATGTTTTGAATTTTCTCCAAAAGTAAAGTAGTTGTAAACTCATCCTTTTAGAAACTTTTTTGGGCTGTTGAGAGGAGTAAAAAAACATCAAAAATTTCAATCCTGCATGATTCTACCAAGAAATGTGAGTGTTCATTCAAACCGCTGTTTTTTGCTATTTTGGGCCCTATTGAATAATTAATGTTTTGATTTTTCTCCAAAAGTAAAGTAGTTGCAAACTCATCCTTTTAGAAACTTGTTTGGGCTGTTGAGAGGAGTAAAAAAAAATCAAAAATTTCCATCCTGCACGATTCTACCAAGAAATGTGAGTGTTCATTCAAACCGCTGTTTTTTGCTATTTTGGGCCCTATTGAATAATGAATGTTTTGAATTTTCTCCAAAAGTAAAGTAGTTGCAAACTCATCCTTTTAGAAACTTGTTTGGGCTCTTGAGAGGAGTAGAGAATCATCAAAAATTTCAATCCTGCACAATTCTACCAAGAAATGTGAGTGTTCATTCAAACCGCTGTTTTTTTTTCTTTTGGTTTCTATTGAATAATGAATGTTTTGAATTTTCTCTAAAAGTAAAGTAGTTGCAAACTCATCCTTTTAGAAACTTGTTTGGGCTGTTGAGAGGAGTAAAAAAACATTAAAATTTTCAATCCTGCACGATTCTACCAAGAAATGTGATTGTTCATTCAAAACGCTGCTTTTGCTATTGGGCTCTATTGAATAATGAATGTTTTGAATTTTCTCCAAAAGTATGATTCACATAAAGTGAAGGCGGCGAGTACCGGACGTGAGGGAGATCTGGCTGCAACATCTGTCACCCCATTGATCTGGCTGGCTAGGCGGTATGGCTGATCTGGCTGGCTAGGCGCTATGGCTGATCTGGCTGGCTAGGCCTTATGGCTGATCTGGCTGGCTAGGCGGTGTCCCCTTCCTCCCATTGTGGAGTGATGAAGCTCCAGGTCTCCAGACACATCAAGTATGGCTTCCGTCTATGGCTGAATGACTTATGGTTCTGGAATCTTCTCCTGCATCATAGATGCATGTGTTTATGACATCAGCGCAGTTGCCATAGTTATCACAGGTGTTTTATACTGTGGTTTCATTGGCTAGAAAGTCCCTCTCAGTGTTCCAAAGAATTAACCCTTGAATGACTGGTATTGTGCCTTTCTCCAGAAGCCTGTAAAATAAACTTGTCACTAGACAGGACCATTATCATTATTATATTTTAAAGTTGCCCCAACCAAAGTCTAATAAGTGAGCGCATCTAGAGTTGATGTGTAACAAGTGCAATCATTCCATTAAGCCCTACTAAATGCATAAATGCACAATATGAGAACAGAGCAGTCTCATAGAAAATTAATGATACCAAGGTAAATGCAGTTAGATATGGGATGCTATATAGGGGCTCATACTGTATATAGGAGCTATATGGGGACTCACACTGTATATAGGAGGCAAACACTGTATTCAGGAGGCTGTATGGGGACTCACACTGTATATAGGAGGCAATATGGTGGCAAACAATGTATTCAGGAGGCTATATGTGAGTGCTCATACTGTATATAGGAGGCTATATGGGGACTCACACTGTATATAGGAGGCAAGCACTGTATTCAAGAGGCTATATGTGGGCTCATACTGTATATAGGAAGCAATTTGCAGGCTCATACTGTTTATAGGAAGCGATGTGCAGGCTCATACTGTACATAGGAGGCTATGTGGATGCTCATACTGTTTATAGGAAGCAATGCGCAGGCTCATACTGTACATAGGAGGTTATATGTGGATGCTCATACTGTATAGCTATATGAGGCTATATGCAGCCTCATACTGTATATATGAAGTGAAGTACAGGCTCATACTGTATATAGGAGGCACAAACTGTATTCAGGAGGCTATATGTGGGTGATCATACTGTATATACTGTAGGAGGCTATGTGGGCTCATATTGTATATATGAAGCAATGTGCAGGCTCATACTGTATATAGGAGACTATATGCGGCCTCATACTGTATACAGGAGGCTATGTGGGCTCATACTGTATATAGGAGGCTATATGCAGCCTCATACTGTATATAGGAAGTGATGTACAGGCTCATACTGTATATAAAAGGCTATGTGCAGGCTCATACTGTATATAGAAAGCAATGTGCAGGCTCATACTGTATATAGGAGGTAAACACTGCATCAGGAGGCTATATGTGGGTGCTCATACTGTATATAGGAGGCTATATGCGGCCTCATACTGTATATAGGAGGCTATATGCAGCATCATACTGTATACAGGAGGCTATATGTGGGTGCTCATACTGTATATAGGAGGCTATATGTGGCCTCATACTGTATATAGGAATCGATGTGCAGGCTCATACTGTATATAGAAGGCTATATGGGGACTCACACTGTATATAGGAGGGAAATACTGTATTCAGGAGGCTACATGTGGGCTCATACTGTATATAGGAAGCGATGTGCAGGCTCATACTGTTTATAGGAAGCGATTTGCAGGCTCATACTGTACATAGGAGGCTATGTGGATGCTCATACTGTTTATAGGAAGCAATGCGCAGGCTCATACTGTACAAAGGAGGCTATATGTGGGTGCTCATACTGTATATAGGAGGCTATATGCAGCCTCATACTGTATATAGGAAATGATGTACAGGCTCATACTGTTTATAGGAGGCTATGAGCAGGCTCATACTGTATATAGGAAGCAATGTGCAGGCTCATGCTGTATATAGGAGGCAAAAACTGTATTCAGGAGGCTATATGTGGGTGCTCATACTGTATATAGGAGGCTATATGCGGCCTCATACTGTATATAGGAAGCGATGTGCAGGCTCATACCGTACATAGGAGGCTATATGTGGCCTCATACTGTATATAGGAAGCGATGTGCAGCCTCATACTGTATATAGGAGGCTATGTGGGCTCATATTGTATATAGGAAGTAATGTGCAGGCTCATACTGTATATAGGAGACTATATGCGGCCTCATACTGTATATAGAAGGCTATATGCGGCCTCATACTGTATACAGGAGGCTATGTGGGCTCATACTGTATATAGGAGGCAATATGCAGCCTCATACTGTATATAGGAAGCGATGTACAGGCTCATACTGTATATAGTATAAAGTGCAAATATATCCCAAATACTGGAAAAAATTCTTCAAAGGCTCAACTCACTGGAAATATAATAGCAAAAAAAATATCATAAATGAGCTATTAAGCATCACAAGAGATCAAAATTGGAGTTTTTCAAGCTAAATAATTTATTTAGAATAATTAACAGAGCATAAATGCTAAATGCAAGTTACAGCAGACATAAACACAATATAATTAAACCAGCACCTTATCATTTTCACTTTTAACAGCCAATCAGAGCGATTGTAGACATGTGGGGGTGAAGCCACCCCACCTGTGGAGAAGTACAAAGCCCCCTGTGTGTGTGGGTCGGGTGGGGTCACTAAAAGGTCAGTCACCCGACCCGCAGGAGGGCAATTAATTCATGACGCCACATAGGCGTCACTGGTCAGATTGGCACAGCTTTTCATGATGCCTATGTGGAGTCATTGGTCGGGAAGGGGTTAAAGGAGCATACACGCCTTTGCACAGTGGGGGTATTAATATTTTCTATGGGACACTAATTTTTGGGGGAGGGAGTAATCATAGTAATGGCACAGTTTTTTAAAATATTGGGGTCAGTATCCTATGCCTCAGGTAAGCAGAGTGGGGAGTTTTTGTAGGTTGGGAACAAAATGAGACATCAGTAGAAATGTGAGATGTCAAATGTGTTTTTGTTGTAATCTGTGCAGATGAGTTGTGGCTGGAGAAGTGGTAATGGAGGTCTGGGCCTGATGAAAAAGACAGGAAAAGTGAGCGACCCAAATCAGAAAGATTGTCAGCTGTAAGGTTCTATATATAACTACTGTACTCACGTGTATGTTCTGTGGGACTAGTATCTACCAATATACGATAACAGTAAGATGGTAATATTGCTCTTTTTAGTAGACTATTTTTTTATTTAGTGACCGCTAAATTTGTTTCAGTCTATGTAGTAGTAGGTGTATGGTGGTGTCATTGGTCTCTGTATAGTGTTTTGTTATATAAAGGTAATGGTTATATTATATTATGTATTTGCTGAGTAGTGGTGATGGTGGTGGACATTGAGTAGTTTTATTGTTTTGGTCTTTTATAGTAGTAATTTTGATAATATTGGTCTTTGCATTGTATGTTTTTGGTTAGCAACAGTGGTATACTGTACTTATATATCTATAGATGCTCTTTAGATGATTATAGGGGGTCAGATGGGTAGACATGCACTTTGAGGCATGGACCCCTGAACTTTTAGAACCCTAGCAATGTCCCTGCTGTAATGTGTGTTTACTTGTCAGTGTTTCTAGAGATATATGTATGTTTGTCAGTAAGCTCAGTTATGGTACCATATCTAAGCAGTAAGCTTGGTTCTGGTTCTGTATTGATGTAGTAATCTAGTTTCTTGTACCATATGCATGCCGTAAGCTTGGTTCTGTTCCCATATCTGTGAAGTAGACATATTAAGCTTGGTTCTGCTCCCTTATATCTGTAGTAAACTCGGTTCTGCTCCCTTATCTCTGTAGTAAGATCGGTTATGCTCCCATAGCACTGTAGTAAGCTCGGTTCTGCTCCCATGTCTCTCTCGTAAGGTTGGTTCTGCTCCCTTATCTACATAGTAAGGCTCGTTTCACACTAGCGTTTGATCGCGCAGCGCATCGTGCACACGCGCAATGTCCCCCTATCTTTAACATGGTGATCGCAGGGTCTTGCGAATGTACGCGCTCTTCAGCGTTTAGCGTGCGCTGCGCATTTTACAGGTGTGCGCCCAGACGCGACGTACGCTACATGTTGCATTTTTTTTCCGGCGGCATCGTTAAAAAAATCGCGCTCGCACGTGTGCGCCCAAAAATAGCATTACAGTCTATGTGGTTGCTGATGAGCGCTTGGCACCGCGCACGTCAGCGCCTTGTGCGCACACGCGATTTGAGTAAACAATGACTAGACACTTGTCTAGAACTCCCCCTAAACAAGCAACATTGTTTTGGAGGAGTGTACATAAAAGAATGTGTCTTCAGGGTCAGACAATTACTCTACATAATGCCTTGCAGAGACCAGACAAGCATTCTACAAGAGCCTTCTACCTGTGGATTCAAGCTTCAGGAGCCAAAATGTGAGTATTCTTAAAAATAATGTCTGTGTGTCCTGTACAATTTATTATGTACTAATGTATTTTTTGCTTTCTTTTCAGCATGTCTTCTTCCGGATCGGTCTATTCGCCATCTCGGCAAGAACTGGCCCAAGCTCATCGTGAGGTGAGAATCTTGCTGCCTTTTGATAAGTATAGCTGCCTCTAGAAATGTATTTTAATTTTTTCTTTCTTTACAGACATCGGACACGGGAAGTGAAAATGGAGTGCGGGAGCGGTCTGTACGGGAGCAGTCGGAGCGGTCTGAGCGGGATCCGTCTGAGGATTCTGAGCGGGAGCAGCATAGTCAAGTCGTGGCGAGGAGACCCAATGTGAGTATATATATATTTTTTTTCTGTCTTTCTTTCTCTTGCTTCTTTTCTGTTTCTTTTTGTATCTTTTCCAAACTTCTAAACATTCTATATTTTTTTTTCTAGGTTCCACAGCGGGATGACGAAGAAGTCTACACAGACAACGAGCACCTCATCCGCCTCGTTGAGGAGCGCATCCCATTGTGGGACAGCCGTGACCAGCAGTACAAAGACACAGTGGTGACCCGGCAGCTCTGGAATGAGGTGGCCGCAGTGATGGATGGCTTGGACAGTGCCTCTGCAGCTTCAAAAAGGGTGTTCAGTAAGTATAAAGATGCTCTGTGATATAGCATTTATTTTTGGACCTGATGGTGCTGATGTGTTTTTTGCAAGATATATTCTTGCATTAAACACACCAATGCCTGGTGGAAAACTGTGATTGATTTGTGTCTTGAACTGCTGCATTGTTTTTTGGACCTGACGGTGGTGGTGTTTTTTTGGCAAGATATATTCTTGCATGAAAACCACCAAAGCCTTGTTGAGAACTTTGATTGATTTGTGTCTTCAACTGCTGCATTGTTTTGTGGACCTGACTGTGGTGGTGTATTTTTGGCAAGATATATTCTTGCATGAAAAGCACCAATGCCTTGTTGAGAACTGTGATTGATTGGTATTTTCAACTGCTGCATTGTTTTGTGGACCTGACGGTGGTGGTGTTTTTTGGCAAGATATATTCTTGCATGAAAAGCACCAATGCCTTGATGAGAACTGTGATTGATTTGTGTCTTCAACTGCTGCATTGTTTTGTGGACCTGACGGTGGTGTTTTTTTTGGCAAGATATATTCTTGCATGAAAAGCACCAATGATGGAATCCTCTGTTTGAAAATTTTTTAGCAACTGAGCTATGGATTTCATTACAACATGATCTGTTGGTAGACCTTGTGGAGTGGATTTGGGGAATGCTGCTGGATCTAGTGTGTTCAATATTACTAGAATGTAGAGACTGCTGTGGAAAAGACAAGTCATATAGGTATTATCTACATGACTTGGAGTCAGACACACTCCAAATAGAAAGACAGGCTTGTCTCCCTTTGAAGTCCTGTTTGGTAGTGCACCAAAGACTGGTCTGTACTTCCCACAGGTGCTACAAATGCAACACGGTTCTATGACAGCCTATGTCCAGGCCTTGCAGGAAAGACTTAAAGTGGTGCATAAACATGTGTTCTCATCCATTCCAGATCCTAATGTCAGTGCAGATGTGCATCAGCTCAATCCAGGTGATTGGGTGGTTATACGCAGACACGTGAGAAGGAGCCTGAACCCATGATTTGACGGCCCCTTCCAAGTCCAGCTGTCCACATCCACCTCAGTAAAACTTGAGTCACTGCAAGAAGGTCCTTTCAACAGCAGAATGACTGTTCTCCTAATCACCTTGCTGGCAGTGGCAGGGTTACTGCACTCTACAGAGACACAGGACAAACTCTTAAATGCTGACTGGGACAACAAACTTACTCAACATCATGCTCTTCTTATAAAAGACATGGAAGGACAGAAACCAAAAGACTGTTGGATCTGTACACACAGCCCAGTATCTGCAAGGACTATACCATACTTAGCCTTACCTATGGAGCCATGGAATAATAATAAATCTAATAATAATCTTTATTTTTATATAGCGCTAACATACTCTGCAGCGCTTTACAGTTTGCACACATTATCATCACTGTCCTCAATGGGGCTCACAATCTAAATTATTCAATAGGGCCCAAAATATCAAAAACCAGCGGTTTGAATGAACACACATTTCTTGGTAGAATCATGCAGGACTGAAATTTTTGATGTTTTTCTACTCCTCTCATGAGCCCAAACAAGTCTCTAAAAGCATGAGTTTGCAACTACTTTACTTTTGGAGAAAATTCAAAACATTCATTATTCAATAGAGCCCAATAGCAAAAATCAGGTTTTGAATGAAGAATCACATTTCTTGGTAGAATCATGCAGGATTGAAATTTTTGATGTTTTTTTACTCCTCTCAACAGCCCAAACAAGTTTCTAAAAGGATGAGTTTGCAACTACTTTACTTTTGGAGAAAATTCAAAACATTCATTATTCAATAGGGCCCAAAATATCAAAAACCAGCGGTTTGAATGAACACACATTTCTTGGTAGAATCATGCAGGACTGAAATTTTTGATGTTTTTCTACTCCTCTCATGAGCCCAAACAAGTCTCTAAAAGCATGAGTTTGCAACTACTTTACTTTTGGAGAAAATTCAAAACATTCATTATTCAATAGAGCCCAATAGCAAAAATCAGGTTTTGAATGAAGAATCACATTTCTTGGTAGAATCATGCAGGATTGAAATTTTTGATGTTTTTTTACTCCTCTCAACATCCCAAACAAGTTTCTAAAAGGATGAGTTTGCAACTACTTTACTTTTGGAGAAAATTCAAAACATTCATTATTCAATAGGGCCCAAACTATCAAAAACCAGCGGTTTGAATGAACACTCACATTTCTTGGTAGAATCGTGCAGGACTGAAATTTTTGAAGTTTTTCTACTCCTCTCATGAGCCCAAACAAGACTCTAAAAGGATGAGTTTGCAACTACTTTACTTTTGGAGAAAATTCAAAACATTCATTATTCAATAGAGCCCAATAGCAAAAACCAGCGTTTTGAATGAAGAATCACATTTCTTGGTAGAATCATGCAGGATTGAAATTTTTGATGGTTTTTTACTCCTCTCAACAGCCCAAACAAGTTTCTAAAAAGATGAGTTTTGCAACTGCTTTACTTTTCTAGAAAATTCAAAACATTCCTTATTCTATAGGGCCCAAAATATCAAAAACCAGTGGTTTGAATGAACACTCACATTTCTTGGTAGAATCATGCAGGACTGAAATTTTTGATGTTTTTCTACTCCTCTCATGAGCCCAAACAAGTCTCTAAAAGCATGAGTTTGCAATTACTTTACTTTTGGAGAAAATTCAAAACATTCATTATTCAATAGAGCCCAATAGCAAAAATCAGGTTTTGAATGAAGAATCACATTTCTTGGTAAAATCATGCAGGATTGAAATTTTTGATGGTTTTTTACTCCTCTCAACAGCCCAAAAAAGTTTCTAAAAGGATGATTTTGCAACTACTTTACTTTTGGAGAAAATTCAAAACATTCATTATTCAATAGGGCCCAAAATATCAAAAACCAGCGGTTTGAATGAACACACATTTCTTGGTAGAATCATGCAGGACTGAAATTTTTGATGTTTTTCTACTCCTCTCATGAGCCCAAACAAGTCTCTAAAAGCATGAGTTTGCAACTACTTTACTTTTGGAGAAAATTCAAAACATTCATTATTCAATAGAGCCCAATAGCAAAAATCAGGTTTTGAATGAAGAATCACATTTCTTGGTAGAATCATGCAGGATTGAAATTTTTGATGTTTTTTTACTCCTCTCAACAGCCCAAACAAGTTTCTAAAAGGATGAGTTTGCAACTACTTTACTTTTGGAAAAAAAATTCAAAACATTCATTATCCAATAGGGCCCAAACTATCAAAAACCAGCGGTTTGAATTAACACACATTTCTTGGTAGAATCGTGCAAGACTGAAATTTTTGATGTTTTTCTACTCCTCTCATGAGCCCAAACAAGTCTCTAAAAGCATGAGTTTGCAACTACTTTACTTTTGGAGAAAATTCAAAACATTCATTATTCAATAGAGCCCAATAGCAAAAATCAGGTTTTGAATGAAGAATCACATTTCTTGGTAGAATCATGCAGGATTGAAAATTTGATGGTTTTTTACTCCTCTCAACAGCCCAAACAAGTTTCTAAAAGGATGAGTTTGCAACTACTTTACTTTTGGAGAAAATTCAAAACATTCATTATTCAATAGGGCCCAAAATATCAAAAACCAGCGGTTTGAATGAACACACATTTCTTGGTAGAATCATGCAGGACTGAAATTTTTGATGTTGTTCTACTCCTCTCATGAGCCCAAACAAGTCTCTAAAAGCATGAGTTTGCAACTACTTTACTTTTGGAGAAAATTCAAAACATTCATTATTCAATAGAGCCCAATAGCAAAAATCAGGTTTTGAATGAAGAATCACATTTCTTGGTAGAATCATGCAGGATTGAAATTTTTGATGTTTTTTTACTCCTCTCAACAGCCCAAACAAGTTTCTAAAAGGATGAGTTTGCAACTACTTTACTTTTGGAGAAAATTCAAAACATTCATTATTCAATAGAGCCCAATAGCAAAAACCAGCGTTTTGAATGAAGAATCACATTTCTTGGTAGAATCATGCAGGATTGAAATTTTTGATGGTTTTTTACTCCTCTCAACAGCCCAAACAAGTTTCTAAAAGGATGAGTTTGCAACTACTTTACTTTTCTAGAAAATTCATAACATTCCTTATTCAATAGGGCCCAAAATATCAAAAACCAGTGGTTTGAATGAACACTCACATTTCTTGGTAGAATCGTGCAGGACTGAAATTTTTGATGTTTTTCTACTCCTCTCATGAGCCCAAACAAGTCTCTAAAAGCATGAGTTTGCAACTACTTTACTTTTGGAGAAAATTCAAAACATTCATTATTCAATAGAGCCCAATAGCAAAAACCAGCGTTTTGAATGAAGAATCACAATTCTTGGTAGAATCATGCAGGATTGAAATTTTTGATGGTTTTTTACTCCTCTCAACAGCCCAAACAAGTTTCTAAAAGGATGAGTTTGCAACTACTTTACTTTTCTAGAAAATTCAAAACATTCCTTATTCAATAGGGCCCAAAATATCAAAAACCAGTGGTTTGAATGAACACTCACATTTCTTGGTAGAATCGTGCATGACTGAAATTTTTGATGTTTTTCTACTCCTCTCATGAGCCGAAACAAGACTCTAAAAGGATGAGTTTGCAACTACTTTACTTTTGGAGAAAATTCAAAACATTCATTATTCAATAGAGCCCAATAGCAAAAACCAGCGTTTTGAATCAAGAATCACATTTCTTGGTAGAATCATGCAGGATTGAAATTTTTGATGGTTTTTTACTCCTCTCAACAGCCCAAACAAGTTTCTAAAAGAATGAGTTTGCAACTACTTTACTTTTGGAGAAAATTCAAAACATTCATTATTCAATAGGGCCCAAAATATCAAAAACCAGCGGTTTGTATGAACACTCACATTTCTTGGTAGAATCGTGCAGGACTGAAATTTTTGATGTTTTTCTACTCCTCTCATGAGCCCAAACAAGACTCTAAAAGGATGAGTTTGCAACTACTTTACTTTTGGAGAAAATTCAAAACATTCATTATTCAATAGAGCCGAATAGCAAAAATCAGGTTTTGAATGAAGAATCACATTTCTTGGTAGAATCATGCAGGATTGAAATTTTTGATGTTTTTTTACTCCTCTCAACAGCCCAAACAAGTTTCTAAAAGGATGAGTTTGCAACTCCTTTACTTTTGGAGAAAATTCAAAACATTCATTATTCAATAGGGCCCAAACTATCAAAAACCAGCGGTTTGAATGAACACACATTTCTTGGTAGAATCGTGCAAGACTGAAATTTTTGATGTTTTTCTACTCCTTTCATGAGCCCAAACAAGTCTCTAAAAGCATGAGTTTGCAACTACTTTACTTTTGGAGAAAATTCAAAACATTCATTATTCAATAGAGCCCAATAGCAAAAATCAGGTTTTGAATGAAGAATCACATTTCTTGGTAGAATCATGCAGGATTGAAATTTTTGATTTTTTTTACTCCTCTCAACAGCCCAAACAAGTTTCTAAAAGGATGAGTTTGCAACTACTTTACTTTTGGAGAAAATTCAAAACATTCATTATTCAATAGGGCCCAAAATATCAAAAACCAGCGGTTTGAATGAACACACATTTCTTGGTAGAATCATGCAGGACTGAAATTTTTGATGTTGTTCTACTCCTCTCATGAGCCCAAACAAGTCTCTAAAAGCATGAGTTTGCAACTACTTTACTTTTGGAGAAAATTCAAAACATTCATTATTCAATAGAGCCCAATAGCAAAAATCAGGTTTTGAATGAAGAATCACATTTCTTGGTAGAATCATGCAGGATTGAAATTTTTGATGTTTTTTTACTCCTCTCAACAGCCCAAACAAGTTTCTAAAAGGATGAGTTTGCAACTACTTTACTTTTGGAGAAAATTCAAAACATTCATTATTCAATAGGGCCCAAACTATCAAAAACCAGCGGTTTGAATGAACACTCACATTTCTTGGTAGAATCGTGCAGGACTGAAATTTTTGATGTTTTTCTACTCCTCTCATGAGCCCAAAAAAGACTCTAAAAGGATGAGTTTGCAACTACTTTACTTTTGGAGAAAATTCAAAACATTCATTATTCAATAGAGCCCAATAGCAAAAACCAGCGTTTTGAATGAAGAATCACATTTCTTGGTAGAATCATGCAGGATTGAAATTTTTGATGTTTTTTTACTCCTCTCAACAGCCCAAACAAGTTTCTAAAAGGATGAGTTTGCAAATGCTTTACTTTTGGAGAAAATTCAAAACATTCATTATTCAATAGGGCCCAAAATATCAAAAACCAGCGGTTTGAATGAAGAATCACATTTCTTGGTAGAATCATGCAGGATTGAAATTTTTGATGGTTTTTTACTCCTCTCAACAGCCCAAACAAGTTTCTAAAAGGATGAGTTTGCAACTACTTTACTTTTGGAGAAAATTCAAAACATTCATTATTCAATAGAGCCCAATAGCAAAAATCAGGTTTTGAATGAAGAATCACATTTCTTGGTACAATCATGCAGGATTGAAATTTTTGATGTTTTACTCCTCTCAACAGCCCAAACAAGTTTCTAAAAGGATGAGTTTGCAACTCCTTTACTTTTGGAGAAAATTCAAAACATTCATTATTCAATAGGGCCCAAACTATCAAAAACCAGCGGTTTGAATGAACACACATTTCTTGGTAGAATCGTGCAAGACTGAAATTTTTGATGTTTTTCTACTCCTTTCATGAGCCCAAACAAGTCTCTAAAAGCATGAGTTTGCAACTACTTTACTTTTGGAGAAAATTCAAAACATTCATTATTCAATAGAGCCCAATAGCAAAAATCAGGTTTTGAATGAAGAATCACATTTCTTGGTAGAATCATGCAGGATTGAAATTTTTGATGTTTTTTTACTCCTCTCAACAGCCCAAACAAGTTTCTAAAAGGATGAGTTTGCAACTACTTTACTTTTGGAGAAAATTCAAAACATTCATTATTCAATAGGGCCCAAAATATCAAAAACCAGCGGTTTGAATGAACACACATTTCTTGGTAGAATCATGCAGGACTGAAATTTTTGATGTTGTTCTACTCCTCTCATGAGCCCAAACAAGTCTCTAAAAGCATGAGTTTGCAACTACTTTACTTTTGGAGAAAATTCAAAACATTCATTATTCAATAGAGCCCAATAGCAAAAATCAGGTTTTGAATGAAGAATCACATTTCTTGGTAGAATCATGCAGGATTGAAATTTTTGATGTTTTTTTACTCCTCTCAACAGCCCAAACAAGTTTCTAAAAGGATGAGTTTGCAACTACTTTACTTTTGGAGAAAATTCAAAACATTCATTATTCAATAGGGCCCAAACTATCAAAAACCAGCGGTTTGAATGAACACTCACATTTCTTGGTAGAATCGTGCAGGACTGAAATTTTTGATGTTTTTCTACTCCTCTCATGAGCCCAAAAAAGACTCTAAAAGGATGAGTTTGCAACTACTTTACTTTTGGAGAAAATTCAAAACATTCATTATTCAATAGAGCCCAATAGCAAAAACCAGCGTTTTGAATGAAGAATCACATTTCTTGGTAGAATCATGCAGGATTGAAATTTTTGATGTTTTTTTACTCCTCTCAACAGCCCAAACAAGTTTCTAAAAGGATGAGTTTGCAACTACTTTACTTTTGGAGAAAATTCAAAACATTCATTATTCAATAGAGCCCAATAGCAAAAATCAGGTTTTGAATGAAGAATCACATTTCTTGGTAGAATCATGCAGGATTGAAATTTTTGATGTTTTTTTACTCCTCTCAACAGCCCAAACAAGTTTCTAAAAGGATGAGTTTGCAACTACTTTACTTTTGGAGAAAATTCAAAACATTCATTATTCAATAGGGCCCAAAATATCAAAAACCAGCGGTTTGAATGAACACACATTTCTTGGTAGAATCATGCAGGACTGAAATTTTTGATGTTGTTCTACTCCTCTCATGAGCCCAAACAAGTCTCTAAAAGCATGAGTTTGCAACTACTTTACTTTTGGAGAAAATTCAAAACATTCATTATTCAATAGAGCCCAATAGCAAAAATCAGGTTTTGAATGAAGAATCACATTTCTTGGTAGAATCATGCAGGATTGAAATTTTTGATGTTTTTTTACTCCTCTCAACAGCCCAAACAAGTTTCTAAAAGGATGAGTTTGCAACTACTTTACTTTTGGAGAAAATTCAAAACATTCATTATTCAATAGGGCCCAAACTATCAAAAACCAGCGGTTTGAATGAACACTCACATTTCTTGGTAGAATCGTGCAGGACTGAAATTTTTGATGTTTTTCTACTCCTCTCATGAGCCCAAAAAAGACTCTAAAAGGATGAGTTTGCAACTACTTTACTTTTGGAGAAAATTCAAAACATTCATTATTCAATAGGGCCCAAAATATCAAAAACCAGCGGTTTGAATGAACACACATTTCTTGGTAGAATCATGCAGGACTGAAATTATACTGTATATAGAAAGCTATATGGGGACTCACACTGAATGAATGAAGTGATTAAACAGAGTCAGCATGGGTTTGTAACTAATAAGTCATGTCAGACTAACTTAATTTCCTTCTATGACGGTATCACTGATTGGGTGGATCAAGGAAATGCTGTAGATATAGTATATCTTGACTTCAGCAAAGCATTTGACAAAGTCTCTCATACAATCCTTATTGAAAAAATGACTAAGTATGGAATGGACAAGGCAACTGTTAGGTGGATTCATAACTGGCTTAGTGATCGGACCCAAAGAGTGGTCGTAAATGGCTGCACATCCAGTTGGAAGAATGTCTCAAGTGGGGTACCACAGGGCTCTGTCCTGGGCCCTGTATTGTTCAACATCTTTATCAACGATTTAGATGAAGGAATTGAGGGTAAACTGATTAAATTTGCTGATGACACAAAGCTAGGAGGGATAGCTAATACTAGAGAAGAGAGAGAGAGGATTCAAAAAGATTTAAATAAACTGGAGAAGTGGGCAGCAACTAACAGAATGGTTTTTAACAGGGAGAAATGCAAAGTACTACATCTGGGCAATAAAAATGAAAAAAGCATATATAGAATGGGAGGAATAGGGCTAAGTGACAGCACATGTGAAAAAGACTTGGGTATACTAATAGATCACAGACTGAATATGAGTCAACAGTGTGATGCAGCAGCAAAAAAGGCAAATGCAATTCTAGGATGTATTAACAGAAGCATACAGTCTAGATCACGTGAAGTCATTATTTCCCTCTACTCCTCTTTGGTCAGACCTCATCTGGAATATTGTGTCCAGTTTTGGGCACCACATTTTAAAAAAGACATCAACAAACTGGAGCAAGTTCAGAAAAGAGCGACCAGAATGGTGACCGGTCTGCAAACCCTGTCTTATGAGGAAAGGTTGCAGGATTTGGGAATGTTTAGTTTGCAAAAGAGAAGACTGAGAGGAGACTTAATAGCTGTCTACAAATATCTAAAGGGCTGTCACATTGTAGAAGGATCAACTTTATTCTCATTTGCACAAGGAAAGACTAGAAGCAATGGGATGAAACTGAATGGGAAGAGACACAGATTAGATATTAGAAAAAACTTTTTGACAGTTAGAGTGATCAATGAGTGGAACAGGCTGCCACGAGAAGTGGTGAGTTCTCCTTCAATGGAAGTCTTCAAACAGAGGCTGGACAGACATCTGACTGGGATGATTTAGCGAATCCTGCTTTGAGCAGGGGGTTGGACCAGATGGCCCAGGAGGTCCCTTCCAACTCTATGATTCTATGATTCTATGACTGTATATAGGAGGCAAATACTGTATTCAGTAGGCTATATGTGGGCTCATACTGTATATAGGAAGCGATTTGCAGGCTCATACTGTTTATAGGAAGCGATGTGCAGGCTCATACTGTATATAGGAGGCTATGTGGATGCTCATACTGTTTATAGGAAGCAATGCGCAGGCTCATACTGTACATAGGAGGCTATATGTGGGTGCTCATACTGTATATAGGAAGCTATATGCGGCCTCATACTGTATATAGGAAGTGATGTACAAGCTCATACTGTATATAGGAGGCAAAAACTGTATTCAGGAGTCTATATGTGGGTGCTCATACTGTATATAGGAGACTATATGCAGCCTCATACTGTATATAGGAAGCGATGTGCAGGCTCATACCGTACATAGGAGGCTATATGTGGCCTCATACTTTATATAGGAAGCGATGTGCAGGCTCATACTGTATATAGGAGGCTATGTGGGCTCATATTGTATATAGAAGCAATGTGCAGGCTCATACTGTATATAGAAGGCTGTATGTGGCCTCATACTGTATACAGGAGGCTATGTGGGCTCATACTGTATATAGGAGGCTATTTGCAGCCTCATACTGTATATAGGAATCTTTGTACAGGCTCATACTGTATATAGGATAAAGTACAAATATATCCCAAATACTGGAAAAAATTCTTCAAAGGCTCAACTCACTGGAAATATAGTAGCAAAAAAAATCTCATAAATCAGCTATTAAGCATCACAAGAGATCAAAATTGGAGTTTTTCAAGCTAAATAATTTTTTTAGAATAATTAACAGAGCATAAATGCTAAATGCAAGTTACAGCAGACATAAACACAATATAATTAAACCAGCACCTTGACAGTTAATAAAGTTTTTATCTGTATAAAACATGTAGTTTCTTTGCTTTCCTTTCACAAATAGAATGCATAGTAAACAGCAAACTCCCCATTTACATAATATGTATGCCCAGATAAGGTTTTGCATACAATAAGTGCTCAGAGTAAACTGCTGAATATAAAGTGCACAAGTGCCTTGTATCAAATAAGCCTGGTAGGCGTTAAGTGTACACAGAGTAAAAACTGTCTATACAAATTCCAGAGTAAGATACAAGGACTGCATTAGAAAGTAACAACTTACATGTGTAGTGTATGTCGCTGTAAAACCTGCCGCCCCTACGCGCGTTACGCCGCAGCTTCCTCAGGAGGCGTGGTTTACAAGTGCCCCGGATCTAGTTTATATAGTGCGGTCAACCAATAAACCGCTTTCCCTAATAAAGCTTGTAAAATTCAGGACCTGCGCTGTAGTGTCCACAATGACGTCAATAGTATCCAGTTCTAAACGTCCACAGCATTATCGGCGCATGCGCTGTTGAGTCCCCACTATGAACAGGGAGTCTATGATCAGCGCTCATCAGCATGAAAGCGACTCAAGCTGCAAAACAGCCAGAGACAGCCACATACCAGACTGAGCACGTCAGACGGCTCCTAGGGAGGACAGAACTGGGCATGCGCTCAAGTGAGGACAAGAAAATAAAATAATTATGAAGAATAATAATCACTACTTAAAGTGATAGCAAGTGTTGAAAGTGAGGGGATAAAACATAATGATGCTGAAATAATTATAGCGGTGTGTATGAACCATTAAAGTGAATATGCCTGACATAGAGTGCAAAGGCACACACATATGTGTCAATTATAAGCACACTATGCAAGCAATAAATTTTATAACTATAACAACTATATATCATGTCTCTGTTAAAAAACAAATGTACATAAAAATAACACATGGCATTCAATACATACATCAAATGTCATATATCATAAAGTAATTATACACACAATTATGTATAATGCATAATACATAGCACAAATACACAAAGAAAATTGTGAAAAAAATAAAAAATGAGTGAAAAAAATATATATAAAAATAAAACAAATAAAAATGTAAATGAAAAACAAATAAAAAAAGAAAAAATGAATAAAAATGTGAACAAATAATATGAAATATTGAAGACCCAATGGGTACGAAAAGAGCCGTAGATTTCTTGTGAGAGGAGTGTTTCTTCATAAAATCTTGAAATGCCCTCAACAATGAATTCCATGCCAGATCATATATTGCGATGCGAAGAGTACTGGAGTATAAGCACAGGAAAAGCACAGGAAAAAATAATTAAAAACCGAAAACTAAAACCAAGACTAAAATGATACCCATACGATTTTTACAGAAAGGACCCAAAACCATTACTCTCATTCAATCATTTTTTTTTTGCTACTGTATATAGGAGGCTATGTGCAGGCTCATACTGTATATAGGAAGCAATGTGCAGGCTCATACTGTATATAGGAGGTAAATACTGCATTCAGGAGGCTATATGTGGGTGCTCATACTATATATAGGAGGCAAAATGCGGCATCATACTGTATATAGGAAGCGATGTGCAGGCTCATACTGTATATAGAAGGCTAAATGCAGCCTCATACTGTATATAGGAGGCAAATACTGTATTCAGGAGGCTATATGTGGCCTCATACTGTATATGGGAAGCGATGTGCAGGCTCATACTGTATATAGGAGGCTATATGCGGCCTCATACTGTATGTAGGAGGCTATATGCGGCCTCATACTGTATGTAGGAGGCTATATGCGGCTTCATACTGTATGTAGGAGGCTATATGCGGCCTTATACTGTATATAGGAAGCAATGTGCAGACTCATACTGTATATAGGAGGCAATTCAAAAGCAGGAAATATCCAGCTACAGATCCAGGGAAAAATTGTTAAAAACAAAAAATGAAGGATAGCGATAAAGTGGCGCCTGTGTAAAAGGTTTTGTAACTGCTGCGACTCTAGATACCAACCACAAGGAAATCGAAAGGATTATAAATATTTGTGATAGACTCGCGCTGAAAAAACCAAGATGTGGGAGAAAAGCTAGTCACTTATTAATGAGACAAATAGAAGAATATTTAATAGGTAAAACCTGACAAGAATAAACAATAAACTGCAGTTAGCCCAATCGTGGGGATAAATAGCTGAGAAATAAATAGTGATTATTATATCTTAATGAATATATTGCAACTCGCCCAGTACAAAGCTGTGAAAAAAATGGTAGTTAATGGAAATAGAAAGTATTGCACTCAAACAGTTGATTAACCAAGGAGAGATGGCATGTACCCGAATAGAATTCTCCTAGAAGTAAAGGGTTAATATGTACATAGAACACAATTGGGTGAAAATATTAAATGGTCATAAGTAGAGTTGAGCGATACCGTCCGATACTTCAAAGTATCGGATCGGAATGGATCGGCCGATCTTTAAAAAAAGTATCGGTATCGCCGATTCCGATACCGGAAGTCCCATTCAAGTCTATGGGACTTCCGGTATCGGAATAAGAAAAACCCTGTTTTTGCCTTGTACAGCCTCTCTGGGGTCTGTACGGGCCTTTCGGGGGGCTGTGCCGGCCTGCCAGGGGGTCTGTGCAGGCTCCGGTGGGCTGTGCCGGCCTGCCGGGGGGCTGTGCCGGCCTGCCGGGGGGCTGTGCAGGCTCCGGGGGGCTGTGCCGGCCTGCCGGGGGGCTGTGCAGGCTTCGGGGGGCTGTGCCGGCCTGCCGGGGGGCTGTGCCGGCCTGCCGGTGGTCTGTGCAGGCTCCGGGGGGCTGTGCCGGCCTGCCGGGGGGCTGTGCCGGCCTGCCGGTGGTCTGTGCAGGCTTCGGGGGTCTGTGCAGGCATCGTCCGATGGGACTACAAGTCCCATCGGGCGATGCCTGCTACCATGACAGTGATTGACACATTAGCCAATGATGGGACAGTAGTAGTCCCATCATCCGGCTAATGTGTTAAATGTTAAAAAAAAAAAAAAAATACTACATACATACTACATACATACTACATGCATGCTACATACATACTACATGCTACATACATACTACATGCTACATACATACTACATATATACTACATGCATGCTACATACATACTACATGCTACATACATACTACATATATACTACATGCATGCTACATACATACTACATGCTACATACATACTACATGCTACATACATACTACATGCTACATACATACTACATATATACTACATACATACTACATATATACTACATACATACTGCATGCTACATACATACTACATACATACTACATGCATGCTACATACATACTACATACATACTACATACTACATGCATGCTACATACATACTACATGCTACATACATACTACATGCTACATACATACTACATATATACTACATGCATGCTACATACATACTACATGCTACATACATACTACATATATACTACATGCATGCTACATACATACTGCATGCTACATACATACTACATGCTACATACTACATATATACTACATACATACTACATACATGCTACATACATGCTACATACATACTGCATGCTACATACATACTACATACATACTACATGCATGCTACATACATACTACATACATACTACATACATACATGCATGCTACATACATACTACATGCATGCTACATGCTACATACATACTACATACATACTACATACATACTACATACATACTACATGCTACATACATACTACATATATACTACATGCATGCTACATACATACTATATGCTACATACATACCACATACATGCTACATATATACTACATACATACTACATACATACTACATGCATGCTACATACATACTACATACATACTACATACATACTACATGCATGCTACATGCATGCTACATACATACTACATGCATGCTACATTCATACCACATACATACTACATACATACTACATGCTACATACATACTACATATATACTACATGCATGCTACATACATACTACATGCTACATACATACCACATACATACTACATACATGCTACATACATACTACATATATACTACATGCATGCTACATACATACTACATATATACTACATGCATGCTACATACATACTGCATGCTACATGCATGCTACATACATACTACATACATACTACATGCTACATACATACCACATATATACTACATACATACAATACATTCATACAATACATACATAGACATACAGTACATATAACATAGAGTAACATACTTACCAATACTTGTCACATTGTTCCCCGAAGCCATTGTCTTTTCCGGAATAAATATTAACATAACAAACCACAAAAATACTCACCCACGATCCGAAGCAGTCCACGAGTGTGTCCCACGACGATCTTGGGTAGAGAACTGCAGCATCAGCTGATGCTGCCGTTCTCTACGGGCTGCAGGAATCCAATGACGGAAGGTAGGTATCGTTCCGCACTGTATTCCTCCGCCACTTAAAAAAAAAAAGTCCCTAGTCTCACTTTATGCCATTGCTTTGTGGGAATTTCCCACGCAGCAATGGCATAAAGTGAGACTAGGGACTTTTTTTTTTTTAAGTGGCGGATGAATACAGTGCGGAAGGATACCTACCTTCCGTCATTGGATTCCTGCAGCCCGTAGAGAACGGCAGCATCATCTGATGCTGCAGTTCTCTACCCAAGATCGTTGTGGGACACACTCGTGGACTGCTTCGGATCGTGGGTGAGTATTTTTGTGGTTTGTTATGTTAATATTTATTCCGGAAAAGACAATGGCTTCGGGGAACAATGTGACAAGTATTGGTAAGTATGTTACTCTATGTTATATGTACTGTATGTCTATGTATGTATTGTATGAATGTATTGTATGTATGTAGTATATATGTGGTATGTATGTAGCATGTAGTATGTATGTAGTATGTATGTAGTATGTATGTAGCATGCAGTATGTATGTAGCATGTATGTAGTATGTATGTAGTATATATGTAGTATGTATGTAGCATGTAGTATGTATGTAGCATGTAGTATGTATGTAGCATGCATGTAGTATATATGTAGTATGTATGTAGCATGTAGTATGTATGTAGCATGCATGTAGTATATATGTAGTATGTATGTAGTATGTATGTAGCATGCATGTAGTATATATGTAGTATGTATGTAGCATGTAGTATGTATGTAGCATGCATGTAGTATGTATGTATGTAGTATGTATGTAGTATTATTTTTTTTTTTTTTTTTTTTTAACATTTAACACATTAGCCGGATGATGGGACTACTACTGTCCCATCATTGGCTAATGTGTCAATCACTGTCATGGTAGCAGGCATCGCCAGATGGGACTTGTAGTCCCATCGGACGATGCTTGCACAGACCCCCGGACATCAGCACAGCCCCCCGGCAGACCGGCACAGCCCCCCGGCAGGCCGGTACAGACCCCCACAGGGTGCACAGACCACCGGCAGGCCGGCACAGCCCCCCGGCAGGCCGGTACAGACCCCCACAGGGTGCACAGACCACTGGCAGGCCGGCACAGCCCCCCGGCAGGCCGGTACAGACCCCCACAGGGTGCACAGACCACCGGCAGGCCGGCACAGCCCCCCGGCAGGCCGGTACAGACCCCGGGCAGTCCACACAGCCCCCCGGCAGGCCGGCAGAGACCCCCGGAAGGCCCGAAATGACGGCGCATCATGATGCGCACACACCGCGCATCATGATGACGTCAGGCTTTCAATCAACTTTGAACTTCCGATTCCGATGCCGAATTCCGATATTGAAAAAATATCGGAAGTCGGTATCGGAATTCCGATACAGCAAGTATCGGCCGATACCCGATACTTGCGGTATCGGAATGCTCAACACTAGTCATAAGCAATATGTCCCGGACCTGAAGAAAGAAGCTGAGTTTTCCGAAACGCGTTGGTTTCGGCCCTTTTTGCCACCCGTACCTCCATCTAGCAGCAGTTACGCGGCACCACGTGATCCACCGCGTCACACAGGTCCTGCTCCTACTGCACATCTGCCGGGACGCAGCTATCGACCAGTGTGACCGGATCCCTGCCGACAGCTGGAGCGCAGGAGCGCTGGTCTCACACTACACCTCGGCATATCGCCGCATCTTCCAGGTCCGACTTTTACTGCACCAGCCAGAACGCAGTCACCGGATTCTACGCAGACCATCGGAGGTATTGTGAGTAGCAACACTCACATACAACTATATATGGTGAAATCACCTTGTACTGTTCAGTGCGCTATTTCACAGGGCACGAGCCCTCCACTCATTGGAGAAAGTACTTGGTGTATCTGTCATCGGCCGGGGCAGCTCTCCCCATGGCTATAGACATTGGACTATTTTATGAATGCACGTTTATACCAAGCATTAACTATGGACTAAGGATATAATCATACTCTTTATGCCAGGACATATTGCTCATGACCATTTAATATTTTCACCCAATTGTGTGTTCTATGTACCAATTAACCCTTTACTTCCTGCCGCTCTTATTTGCAGCCTCTAGGAGAATTGTATTCGGGTACATGCCATCTCTCTTGGTTAATCAACTGGTTGAGTGCAAAACTTAATGGAAATAGTAACTACCATTTTTTTTTCACAGCTTTGTACTGGGCGAATTGCAATATATTTATTAAGATATACTAATCACTATTTATTTCTCAGCTATTTATCCCCACGATTGGGCTAACTGCAAATTATTGTTTATTCTTGTCAGGTTTTACCTATTACCGTATATACTCGAGTATAAGCCGACCCAAGTATAAGCCGAGGCACCTACTTTTGCCACGAAAAACTGGGTAAACTTATTGACTTGAGTATAAGCCGGGTGTGCATTGACCACTCATCCCTACCGTGGTATGCATGGTTCCCCCGTCCCTGTCATTGTATGCATGGCTCCTTATCCCCTATCTTTGTATGTATGATTCCTGTTAAGAAAAAAACCATCCTATTTACCTGCCTGGGCGCAGTCAGTGGCACTGCATCTTGTTCTGGCCATATAACACGGATAATTCTTGGTAATGACAGTGAATATTTAGAACATTCATTACTGTGCACTTTATACACATCAATCAATCAATCAAATTTATTATCGCCAAGTACATATTACATATATACAAGGAATTCTTTGTGGCAAAGAGGCAACATAATATATAACAACAGATACAACAAGTAACATCTAACAAGACAGATACAGTATATAGTCTACACATGACGATTTAATTGTTGAACAGAGAGTGGAAAGAAGCTGTTCATATGGCGGTTGGTGCTGCATTTGGGGACTCTGAAGCGACGTCCTGAAGGGAGTAGTTGGAATGAGGAGTGTCCCGGGTGAGAGGGATCGGATGAAATTTTCAATGCGTGGGATCGAATACTCTTATCATAAAGATCCTGGATTTTAGGCAGGGGGGAGCCTATAATTCTCTCTGCTGTTCTGAAAGTCCTTTGTAAGCGGAGCTTGTCATGCGCAGTGGCTCCCCCATACCAGACACATTATACATTCCTGCAGCTCAGTGGCGTAGCAACTGTTTGTGGCGCCCGGGGCGGTCGAAAAATTTGCCGCCCCTTTGGTCGTTGATATTACGGAAGCATCCGAAGAGCCCACATTACAGTCAAAGATCTAATTTTCAGTCTACTACTAACTCTGCTGTTATTATTTCTAATTTTCTAGACTTTCATCTTCTTGCAGTTCTCTATATATATATGTATGTATTAGCTTGATGACCCTACTGAACCTGTCACGTGGGGCTTAGTCCCACTAAGGCTGTAATACCCGGGGGCCCTGTGATGTCCCTATAACTAGGGGAAACCCTCTCTGACCCTCAACCCAGGGTTTTTGCTGATGGTGCAAATGCCTGATCCTCCAACCTTTCCTTGTCTCCTGCTCAGCCCTGCACTTAACCCTCCACCCTCCACCCAGTGAGGAGACACACCACCAAAGCCCCCACACAAATAAAGACAGACAGGGAGAACTTAAACTGCACTGCGCCGCACACACACAGGAATATACAGTAATGTGAACAGGGCACAACTAAACACAAATATGGGAAGGAGAAAGGATAACGACGGATCATACGACACCAGATACGAATCTCTCTCTCTGCAACACCTCCACTCCAGACCGGAACCACTTGGTATGAAACACAAGCTATAATCGGCGACGCCCATAGGCCAGCATGACTATTTAAAGACCGTGGGCGTGACTAACCATCCAACCTGGTCTCCAGCAGGATTAACCCCCGAGAGCCTGAAGATCAGGCCGGCGCCACTGAGGCTATAGTGGCTGGAGGTGGAACTACCTCTGCCTGCCGGACGCTGTGGTGTGAACAGCGTCCGACATGACATTACCCCATCTTCTACGAGGGACCTCCGGACCCTCAAGACTCATAGGACCCGGCTTGTCCGGATGACGACGGTGAAAATAACTGACCAGCCGATCCGCATGTATGTCTGAGGCTGGAACCCAAGACCTCTCCTCCGGACCATACCCCCGCCAGTGCACCAAATACTGAAGAGTACGGCGTACTACTCGAGAGTCCACTACCTTAGCGACCTCAAATTCTAAATCACCATCCACCATGACTGGAGGTGGCATCGGCGTCACGTCCACAGAGCCTACCACCTTTTTCAATAAAGCTCTGTGAAACACGTTGTGTATCTTGTACACCGCAGGAAGTTCCAACCGATACGCCACTGGGTTAATGATGGCTGAAATCCTAAAAGGCCCAATAAACCTTGGACCCAGTTTTAAAGATGGAACTTTGAGTCTTATGTTCTTCGTAGCTAACCACACCCATTCACCCACACACAGGTCCGGACCTGGCACACGTCTACTGTCAGACACCCGTTTGTACCTGGCACTCATGCTCAACAAACGCTGTTTCACCCGCCTCCAGACTGATGACAATTGGGCTCCTAGCTGATCCTCCTCCGGGACACCCCCGAGTCACCCTGACATAAGGTACAAAACTGAGGATGTTGACCGTAAACACAAAAGAATGGAGACTCTCCCGATGACTCTTGGCGGTGATTATTTAACGCGAATTCGGCCAGAGGAAGGAAAGTAGACCACTCCTCCTGGTTGTCGGACACAAAGCATCGTAAATATTGTTCTAGATTTTGGTTCATGCGCTCAGTTTGTCCATTAGACTGTGGATGAAACGCCGATGAATGTGACAACTTGATCCCCAAACGTGATCAAAAAGCTTTCCAAAACCTCGCTACAAATTGCGTACCCCTATCAGATACTATGTCCGACGGTACTCCGTGGAGTCTGACCACCTCCTTCACAAATACCTGAGCCAACGTCTTAGCATTGGGCAACGAAGACAACGCCACAAAATGCGCCATCTTTGAAAAACGGTCAACCACCACCAGGATGACCGTGTTCCCCGCCGAGGCTGGCAAGTCAGTGATGAAATCCATGGAGATTTCTGTCCATGGCCTATTGGGTACCCCAGAGGCTGTAGCGTGCCAGCAGGACGGGTACGGGGTGACTTAGCCCTAGCGCACGTGATGCAAGCTGCCACGTATGAGACCACGTCCTGCCGGATTTTGGGCCACCAGAAACGACGCGATACCAGCTCTAAGGTGCCCCTCACCCCTGGATGACCAGCCAGTACCGAGTCGTGGTGTTCCTTCAACACCTTAAGCCGAAGATGCAGGGGTACAAATGATTTGTTGGCGGGAAGTCCTGGTGGTACCTCCTCTTGGGCCTCGGCAATCTCCGCCTCTACCTCCGTCGTGAGAGCCGAGACCACTACCCCTTTCTGGAGGATGGGTGTACCGGCTCTTCCCGAGGTTCTCCCCCCGGAAAACACCTAGACAAAGCATCCGCCTTGGTGTTTTTAGCCCCGGGACGGTAAGTCACCAGAAAATTGAAACGAGTAAAAAACAATGCCCAGCGAGCCTGCCTAGGAGACAGACGCTTGGCCGACTCCAGATAGAGCAGATTCTTATGATCGGTGATGACTGTGACCTGGTGAGCCGCCCCCTCCAAGAAGTGTCGCCATTCCTCAAAAGCCAGTTTGATGGCCAACAACTCCCTGTTGCCGATATCATAATTCCGTTCGGCCGGCGACAGCTTCTTGGAGAAGTAGGCGCATGGATGCATCTCGCTCAAGGACGAGCCTTGAGACAGTACTGCCCCCACTCCCACCTCCGACGCATCAACCTCCACCACAAAAGGTTTAGACACGTCTGGTTGCACCAGAATGGGGGCTGAAGCAAAACTATTCTTCAGACGCTCAAAGGCACGTATAGCCACCTCAGGCCAGTTCGCCAGATCGGCACCCTTTTTTGTCATGTCCGTGAGCGGTTTGGCGATAGTCGAAAAGTGTTTTATAAACTTCCTATAATAATTCGCAAACCCAAGGAACCGCTGGAGTGCTTTCAGACTCTCCGGCCTCTCCCACTGCAGCACCGCTTCTACCTTAGCGGTGTCCATTTTAAACCCGGCTGCGGACACAATATATCCCAAAAAGGGCAACTCCTGGACGAAAAATAAACATTTTTCCAGCTTAGCATAGAGCTGGTTCTCCCGGAGCAACTGTAACACCTGCCTGACATGCTCCAAATGAGTGTCCCGATCGCTAGAATAAATGAGGATATCATCCAGGTATATAATCACAAATCTCCCCAGGACATGAGCAAATACATCATTAATAAAATGTTGGAAAACGGCAGGCGCGGTGGTCAACCCAAACGGCATAACCAGACTCTCAAAATGACCCTCAGGAGTGTTAAACGCCGTCTTCCACTCATCCCCCTGACGGACCCTTATGAGGTTATATGCCCCCCTGAGGTCCAGCTTGGAAAACCATTTCGCCCCCGCTACCTGGTTGAACAAATCCGGGATTAACGACATAGGGTAAGGATCACGGATAGTAATCTGGTTTAACTCTCGGAAATCCAGACACGGGCGTAACCCCCCATCTTTCTTCTTAATGAAGAAAAACCCCGCGGCTACAGGCGAGGACGAAGGCCGGATGTGTCCTTTGCTCAGACTCTCCGCGATGTAGTCTTTCAGAGCTTGTCTCTCAGGACCAGAAATATTAAACATCCTGGCCTTAGGTAATTTGGCCCCGGGTTTTAACCTGATCGCACAGTTATAGGCTCTATGTGGAGGCAGTTCTGAGCAACCCTTCTCAGAGAAAACATCTGCGAAATCCTGCAAAACCTCCGGCAGGCTGGGCGTCACGGCGGACACACATGTGGCCAAGCAATTGTCTTGGCAAAAATGACTCCATTGTACTATGTCCTGAGTTTTCCAATCAATTACCGGGTTGTGTCTGGACAACCATGGAAAACCCAGGACCATTTGTGCTGGGAGATTACGGAAGACCCTACATGTAACCGACTCAGAATGTAGGACCCCAATGTGGAGTTTCACCTCTGCCACAAACTCTGTAATCTCCCCTTGAGGGAGGGGAACAGCATTAATGGTCACCACCTGTATGGGGTGAGGAAGTTTTTCAATCTTAAACCCGGCGGTGTGTGCAAACTCCTCATCTATGAGATTGGTGGCGGAACCGCTATCCACAAACACTGATATTGGTAGCTCTCTGCCCGCGATAATAACCTTGGCAGGGAGCATACATTGAGATACCATCATGGAGGATATGCATACGCTCAGTTGGGTCTCCTCCATACCCTCTGAGCTTAACAGTTTTCCGCCGATGTGACCCTCTTAGGTAGTACCGGGCAAACGTTAATATAATGACCTCTTTTACCACAGTAGAAACATGCCCCGGGCTTCCGGAATCCTGGAGCGCGACGCTTAACCTGTGCCACGCCAGCAATCTGCATAAGTTCAGGGGACTCATCTACTTCAACCACACTTGCACCTCTGCTTTCGCCCAGAGGTAGCGTCTCCTGTGCCCCCTGACGAAAACAGCGATCAATACGTATCACCAAACTCATGGCAGACTCCAACGTTGCCGGAGTCTCATACATCAGGAGGGCCTGTTTAACCCTCCCTGACACCCATGCATAAACTGGCTCCGCAGCGCTGGGTCATTCCACTGTGTGTCTACGGCCCAGCGGCGAAATTCCGAACAACAGTCCTCTGCCAAGCGCTCCCCCTGGCGGAGGGCGCGGATTTTAGATTCCGCTAGAGCCAGTCGGTCAGGATCATCATAAATGAGTCCGAGGGCAGAAAAAACATTATCAACAGAAAGAAATGTAGCAGAGTCAGCTGGTAAGGAAAATGCCCATGCTTGGGGGTCACCACTCAGTAATGACAACACCACCCCTACCCGCTGTGCCTCATTACCTGAGGAGATAGGGCGCATGCGGAAGTATAACTTGCAGGCCTCCCAAAATACGACAAATTTGCTGCGATCCCCTGAAAAACGTTCTGGCAGCGGAAACTTCGGCTCTGCACCGATACCTGCAGATGCCGTTTGCACCTTCGCTACTACCAGGCCCTGCTGCTGAACTGCCCCTTTCAACTCGGAGACCTGTAAGGACAGCGCCGCCAACTGGCGGGTTATGGAATCTAATGGAACCATGGACTCCTGAAAAAATGAAGGCCGATTATAATGTCACGTGGGGCTTAGTCCCACTAAGGCTGTAATACCCGGGGGCCCTGTGATGTCCCTATAACTAGGGGAAACCCTGTCTGACCCTCAACCCAGGGTTTTTGCTGATGGTGCAAATGCCTGAGCCACCAACCTTTCCTTGTCTCCTGCTCAGCCCTGCACTTAACCCTCCACCCTCCACCCAGTGAGGAGACACACCACCAAAGCCCCCACACAAATAATGACAGAAAGGGAGAACTTAAACTCCACTGCGCCGCACACACACAGGAATATACAGTAATGTGAACAGGGCACAACTAAACACAAATATGGGAAGGAGAAAGTATAACGACGGATCATACGACACCAGATACGAATCTCTCTCTCTGCAACACCTCCACTCCAGACCGGAACCACTTGGTATGAAACACAAGCTATAATCGGCGACGCCCATAGGCCAGCATGACTATTTAAAGACCGTGGGCGTGACTAACCATCCAACCTGGTCTGCAGCAGGATTAACCCCCGAGAGCCTGAAGATCAGGCCGGCGCCACTGAGGCTATAGTGGCTGGAGGTGGAACTACCTCTGCCTGCCGGACGCTGTGGTGTGAACAGCGTCCGACATGACAGAACCTCCACCACTGCCCTGCATAGAGCCACATCATAAAACAGTGTAAGGAGACCCATGTGTCCTCCCCCTGCACAGTCCCACAGTACACTCCCTACAGAGCCCTCATGTTCTCCCCTTGCACAGCCCCCCGTGTTCCCCCCATGTCCTCCCCTACACAGCCTCCCCATGTACCCCCCCAGCACAGTCTCCCATGTCCTCCCCTACACAGCCTCCCCATTTACCCCCCTGCACAGCCCCCCCATGTCCCTCCTACAGAGCCCCCATGTTCTCCCATACACAGCCCCCATGTCCTCCCATGCACAGCCCCCCATGTCCCCCCATGTCCTCCCCTACAGAGCCCCCCCATGTCCTCCCCCTACAGAGCCCCCCCATGTCCTCTCCCTACAGAGCCCCCCCATGTTCTCTCCCATACTGTATATAGGGCTCAGGATGAACTCCAGGCAAGTATCAGAGACTCCACAGCGGAAACTCCAGATCTCATCCAGGGCTTCCTGGTGCCTGATCAGTAGGCAATGAGGTCCCTGCAGCTCTTCCTGTCGAGTGATCACGTGGTACTGCTCATTAAGGTAATGAATATGCGCTCCACGCCTAAGGGAGCGGAGAGGCGTGCAGGCATGTGAGTATGGTGTGCTGGAAGCTGGTGGCCTCTGTGACCTGCTGCTCCCCTCCTCTGCCGGCTTTCTGGGACCGTGACTCGTGTATAAGCCAAGGGGGGTGTTTTCAGCACAAAAAAGTGCTGAAAAACTCAGCTTATACACGAGTGTATACGGTAAATATTCTTCTATTTGTCTCTTTAATAAGTGACTACCTTTTCTCCCACTTCTTGTTTTTTTCGAGTCTATCAAATATTTAAAAACAAAAAATACATTGAAAAAATGTTCAAAAAACCATAAAGAAAATGATGTGTCAGACTTTCTCTTGATGAAATGTATCACTCTGCGGTGGATTAGGCTGTGAAGCTGGTGAAAATACCGGGAGGAGAGGGCTTCAGTGACATGACTACTGAAGACGGAAACACCCTTCAGCAAGTGAAGAAGAGGATGAGGAACAGTTTGAACAACAGGTTTAAGAAGAGGAGGAGGTTGGCCTAACACTTGATCGACTTGTAATCATGGCCATAATGGGCAATGTACTTCATCGATTGGCTGAGGAATAGGACCTCTGTATGGTTCATAAGAAGCAGAACCAGCATCTCTCCATGACTATGTTCATCACTCGAACAAGAGGTTGGTTACGCATTTAGTGGTAGTAAAAGTTACGGATGAGGCTGAAGATACTACTGCCTCACCTGAAGAAGCTCCTGATGAAGTGGTGCCAATAGGAGAGCTGTAATGCTCTTCCATGCTGTGCAGTACAGTACTGTACATTAATCCCATTTTCATCACCTTCAATCATCAGTACTACACAGCTAATTCATCATCTTCATCATGTAGAATTTGTTTAAGAACATACGTAGTGTTTATAAAAAGGTGCAAAAGGTTAATAAGGAACTGGGGCCGACTAATAAGGGACTGGTAATGGTAAATAAGTGTGTGGGAGGGGTTTGTAAATCCTTAAAATATATAAATGCTAAAATAAATGTAAGTTTCTTACTTGGCGGATTTTCAACTATCGTGTTGGAGGTTTAGAATGTAATGCCCGCGATAAGTGGGGGATCATTGTGTAGGATTGCTGTGGATTATATTCACTTTTTGCAGTGGTTTTGAGGCTCTTTTTAAGGCAGATTCCAGGCAGAATTTAAAGCCAATTGGGGGCAATATGAAAATAACACCTGACACCAGATAAAAAGGGGAGAAGTTGACTCAATCTTTGCAATGTATGTCTCTGTGCCACACTAAGCATGGAAGACATAAAGAGAAGATGAGAACTGTGAGGACTTGAGAACCAAAATTGTTGAAAGATATCAACAATCTCAAGGTGGGGCGTGGCTATGCCGTGAACGGGAGAGGATGCTGGCTAGGAGAGCTCCTCATCATCCTGCTGGATCCTGGACCCTATATAAGATATAGTTTGTGACGCCACCTGTGGTATTCGGCAAGGGATAGCCGACGCTGCTTAAAAAGACCGCTGAGGCTGATGGTGATGCAGCAGAGTTGGTAAAGCTCTCCACAGGTAGAGCTAAGTCCCAGGGCAATTATGTTATAAAAGATGGTGATGATGGATGTAATGCAGGGCTGAGGTGACGCAGCAAATAAACAGGAGAATACAGCGGGGTGCAGTCTTTACGCTTTTACTCACATTTTGAGTTGCAAACCAGGGCTCTGAGTACAGATGGTAATGGAGATCCAGCCAGCCTGGAAGCAATTTAGGATCCACTAAGCCAGATGGGTTGGAGGCCTCCTTTCTACTCTGTCCCATGAAGTCTAAAGCTATTCTCAGTCCTCTGTTCCTTACGGTTCTTTAGTCCTTGCCTGTATGGCAGGCAGCTTGAGCCTTTCACAGGTGTCACTCCTTCGTGGTGGCTCTGGCTCTGGTATGCTGCTGTGCGTTCAGGTGTGTGATGGGGTCAGGAGGCCGGCAGTCTCCTGCCCTCCGGATTTGGCTGCTGGGACTGTTGTACCAGTGCAGCCACGGACTCTGGCGTCCAGTGTCAAGCGCTCTTCGCTGGGGTGAGCTTGGTCACAACTCCAAACTTAATGTGTATGGCGGTTTAGCACTATAGCACCTTATATTACTGGGTCATATTATAGTAATTTATATCTTGGCATATTTTAGTATACGTAAACTTTCATTTGTATTTATCCCTCATATTTTGCAGTACTCTGCAATTCATCTATATCATTGCAGTACTTTTTGTTGAACATTATTTCTTAGTTATACTTGTATGTTCATTTATTTTCAATGTGCATTGTATGTTTTGTCCTCTAGAACTTTATAGTACTGAATCATTTACATTGGATTTAATTCTATATCTTGCAATACTTTTCACTTTTGCACAATTTTTGTTTTACAGCACTATAGCACTTTTTAGTGCAATTTTTAGAATATTATGGTAGTACTTTTCACAATATTATTGACTACACTATATATTTAACTTACACATTATTAATAGAAAAAAGTTTTTTGAGCGAAAAAAATTTATTAAAAATTTTTTGTGCGATATATTTTAGCACTTAGCATTTTTTTTACATATTTTATTTTTTCTGGTGCTGATATTATACAAATTTTGGCAAGATGTATTGATTTATTTAATGTATGTATTCAGATTTTATATTTTAGCACTTAGCACTTTTTGATATATATTTTTTATTCTATTTTTTGTGTTTATATTATACTAATTTTGGCAAGATGTATTGATATATTTATTATTCAGATTTTTATGTCATCACATTATAATTTGGTATGCAATATATATATATTTATAATTTTGGCTTTCCATCATTTTTTCATGCTGAATCCGTTTTTTTCTCATAGACTTGTATTAGTGACAGATTGTGACGGATGGCCACACGTTTCATCTGTCGTCCAACGGATCCGTCAGAAAATCTCTGTCCGTCGGCCGGAGACAACGGACAGATGAACGTTTTTTGTGTACGTTGAAAAGTCGGATAGCGACGGATTCCGTCTTTTAAAACTGAGCATGCCCGGAATCATTTTTCTTCCTTTATTTTAACCTCTGCGTCTGCTTTTTCTATTCTGGCACAAAATCCTTCTCTCTCTCTCTCACTCCAGAATTCTGTTTCTTTAATTCCTACAGCAAGGCTGCTACAACGGATCAGTCAAAAAAACGGGTCCAGTGCATCAGTTTTTTGCAATATACGCAGGATCCGTCCACTTGACGGATCTGAACACTTTGACGGATTGTGACTGATTGCAAAAGACTGGAGTGTGAAAGGGGCCTTAAGAAGCGAGATGTGGATGAGAAAAGGCGGTGGATCCGTTGCCAACCGTTAATTGACGGAATCCGCCAACGGATCCTCCTTTTTATACTGAGCATGCCCGAATGAATGTCCTTTCATGATATTTAGCCCCAAATCCCATTCTGGCAGCTAAATCTCTCTCTCTCGTGAAACAGGCCTTACTTTAAATTTCATGCACTAGCGTCTAAAGCGGATCCGTACAAAAAACGGATCCAGTTGCATCCGTTTGCCACAAAACGGAAACGGATCCATTTTTGCACACTGGCGGATTTTGACTAACGCCAGAAAACTGAAGTGTGAAACAGGCCTAAGAGAAAGAAAAGACTCAATCTGAGAAGAGGTCACCTATAAGGTACCAGGATGTACATTTTTAACTATTGGTACTGACTGCGTCTCATCAGTACTATGGTTCCTGTATAGTCCACAGACTGATAAAGTGTCACGGCACCGCCAGACTCAGGGCCTGCTGTTCCGGCCTCGGCCAGTAGGAGGCGCCGGACTATCACATCACCGCCAGACTCGGGGCCTGCTGTCCCGGCCTCGGCCAGTAGGAGGCGCCGGACTATCACATCACCGTCAGACTCAGAGCCTGCTGTTCCGGCCTCGACCACTAGGAGGCGCCGGACTGTCCTATCACCGTCTGACCCGTGGCCTGCAGTCTCGGCCTTGGTCTCTGGGAGGCGTTGTGCTTCAACCCCGAGTGGTGGCGGCGATAGTCATGAGGCTCCTGCGCAGGCGTCCGCTGGACGCAGGCTTCGCTCCTCGGTCAGTCATGAAGGGGCTGGTGCATTACCATCCAGCCTGGTCCTGGGGGCGGTCCGGATGACATCATCAGGCCACGGGCCTGTAAGGGATGACCTGATCCCTTAAATACCTTGGGACTGCTCTTGCAGGCCGCCGGATATATTCTTGGTTCCCCTGCGTGTTACTGTGTGAATTGCTGTTTTACTGACGCTGACTTTTGCCTGGACTTCTGACTTTGCTTCTGCCTAATGATTCTGTACCTCTGCGACTCTCCTGGTTTATGACACTGACTTCGGCCTGGATTCTGACTCTGCTTCTGCCTAACGACTTTGTACCTCTGCTGCCCTCCTGGTTTATGACTCTGGCTTTGACCTGGAATCTGACTCTGCTACTGTCTACTGTCTTTATACCATTTCTGCCTGACTGGTTTAGTCTCGGATATCATTGCCTCTGTGTCCTGTATTGGAACACCTTTCTGGCGACCGTCCTGCTCTGGTCATTGCTCCTATTCAGACAGCGCCTCCTGGGCTCTGCTATAAATCCAGATCCCTGTATAGGGGTAAAGGGTCTCAGTGTTTCTCGGGGTGCTGTCTGGCTGCAGTCCAGACCGCAGGCAGATGTCACATTATATCCGGCGCTAAAAATAAAACGGCTTTTTGTGTCTATACTTAACACAGATAAAAGCAGTTTTCCTCACCTTTTTTTTTTCTTCCTCTTGACTGAGCTGATTCTTGGCCCAAACACCTGTTACATTGCTCAGCCTGGGAAGTCACTCTCAGGCTCAAACATGCTGCAGCCTGGAAGCTTCAAGGAAAATGCTGGCTGTTGGAAATCCACATTCCTGGACCATCACCCCCTGGACAGCGTTGGGGGTCAGGTATTGCCCGCAAAAGCGGCCAAACTGTTGTTACCAGTTTCCCTTTCTTTTGCTAAGCAACGTCTGTGTGTGAAGGCTTATGTGGATTGTGGTGCTGCCGTCAACCTTATGGATTTTTTATGTGCTAAGAGTCTGGGTGTACCTCTGTCAAGGCTTAAAGCGCCTATTCAGACTACTGCGATTAATGGTACATCTATATTCCAAGGAGGCGTGGAATTCTTTACTGCTGAAATTTCTATGTCAGTGGGGACATTGCATAATGAACAAATGTCATTTTTTGTTATATACAATTTATCAGATCCAGTGGTGTTAGGCATGCCATGGTTGCACCAACATAATCCGATTATTGACTGGCGCATAGGTGACGTGGTACGCTGGAGTCCATGGTGTCAGAGTAACTGTATGTCTTTTTCAGTGAACCAGATTAAAATTAAAACACCTTCTATTCCATATGCGTTTAGGGATTATGAAGATGTTTTCTCTATAGTGGAGTCGGAGAAACTACCTCCTCACAGAGAATACGATTGTCCTATCGAATTGGTCCCTGGTGCCCGTCTCCCTAAGGGGAGAATATTCAACCTCTCCGGTCCTGAGCGTGTAGCCATGAAGGAATACATTGCAGACAGCCTTCGAAAAGGCTTCATTAGACCTTCCACCTCACCTGTAGGAGCTGGGTTTTTCTTTGTAGAGAAAAAAGATGGTGGTCTCAGACCATGCATTGACTACCGTGAGCTTAACGCCATAACGGTAAAAAATCAATACCCGCTGCCACTCATTCCTGATCTGTTTAACCAGTTACTGGGAGCTCGCTGGTTTACTAAGCTTGACCTCCGGGGGGCATATAACCTGGTCCGCATAAGAGATGGGGACGAATGGAAAACGGCCTTTAATACACCCCTTGGCCATTTTGAGTACCTGGTAATGCCCTTCGGACTCAGTAACGCTCCTGCAGTGTTCCAGCACTTCGTCAATGATATTTTTAGAGATATTTGTGGGGTGTATGTCGTCGTATATCTGGACGACATTTTGATTTATTCTGCTGATCCTGTGACTCATGCTCAACACGTCCGTTCAGTACTGCAAAGACTGCGCGAAAACTCTTTGTTCGCGAAATTTGAAAAATGTGTTTTGTTTTTTTTTGCCGAAGAGGTGCAGTTCTTAGGATACATGGTCTCAGGCAAGGGGTTCCGCATGGATCCCGCCAAGATTCAACCCATTAAGGATTGGGTACAACCCAAATCGCTGAAAGCACTCCAGCGATTTTTGGGATTTGCGAATTATTATCGCAAATTCATCAGGGGATTCTCAGAGATTGCCAAGCCACTCACGGACCTTACCCGGAAAGGGGCGGACGTGACTAATTGGAATCCTGAGGCAACCAGGGCTTTTTCCACACTAAAAGGGTGCTTCGTGGCCAACCCGGTGTTGATTCAACCAAACTTGGACCACCCGTTTATTGTGGAGGTGGATGCCTCCGAAGTCGGAGTGGGAGCAGTGCTCTCACAAGGCTCTGCATCCCTCACTCAGCTTCGTCCATGTGCCTTTTTCTCCCGCAAATTCTCTGCCACGGAGAGAAATTATGACATCGGCAACCGAGAATTATTGGCAATTAAGTGGGCCTTCGAGGAATGGCGCCACTTCCTCGAAGGCGCCAAACACAAAATTACTGTTATTACCGATCACAAAAACCTAACCTACCTAGAGTCGGCTAAAAGACTATACCCTAGGCAGGCCAGGTGGGCCTTGATTTTCTCCAGGTTCGATTTTTTTAATCACCTTTCGCCCCGGAACCAAAAATGTGAGGGCAGATGCCCTCTCCCGCAGCTTTTGTCACACACACACCAAGGACTATGAACCAGCTCCCATATTGGCAAATGGCATTGTTGTGTCGGCAGTATCTCTGGACCTTCTGGAGGAGATCCGTAGGTCATCAGAACAAGTTCCTGACTCTACGCCCCCCAAAAAATTATTCGTCCCAGCTACTTTTCGCTTACGAGTGTTAAAAGAATCTCACGACTCCGTCCTGGCAGGCCACCCTGGTCTTAATAATACCACTAGGCTGGTAACCAGGAACTTTTGGTGGCCAACGGTGGCCAAGGACTGCAAGGAGTACGTCTCAGCGTGTGAAGTCTGTGCCCGCGCCAAGTCCCCCATAACCGTCCTGCCGGCTGGCTTCAGCCCTTGCCCACCCCTGAAAGTCCATGGACCCACATCTCCATGGACTTCATTACAGACCTGCCACCTTCCGAGGGGAAAACTTGTATTTGGGTGGTGGTGGACAGGTTCAGTAAGCAGTCTCACTTTGTTCCCCTGTCCGGCTTGCCCAACTCTGAAACCTTAAGCAAGTTGTTTGTTCTTCATGTTGTACGTCTGCACGGCGTTCCGGCAAATATCGTATCCGACAGGGGTACCCAGTTCGTCTCGAAGTTCTGGAGGGCGTTCTGTAGACGTATTGGTGTTGAGTTGTCTTTTTCCTCGGCATACCATCCCGAGACGAATGGTCAAACTGAGCGTGCCAACCAAACGCTGGAGCAATACCTCCGCTGCTATGTCTCAGCACATCAGTCAGATTGGGTGGAACATTTGCCATTGGCAGAGTTCGCTCTCAATAATAGATACCAAGACTCCATCAAAACCACCCCCTTCTTCTGTAACCTCGGTCTACATCCGCGCTTTGGATCATTTTCGGCAAAGATGTCGGAAATCCCAGGGGTTGAGCAAAGTATACATCGTCTAAAGACTATTTGGTCCGAAGTAAACTCTAATTTAAAAGGGGCTCAAATTAGACAGACTTCGGCAGCCAATAGACGACGATCCCAGGGGCCGCACCTGGGAGTTGGTGACAAGGTTTGGCTCTCTACAAGAAACATCAAACTTAAGGTACCGTCAGCCAAACTGGGTCCCAGGTTCATCGGACCATATGAAATATTAGAGGTAATTAACCCAGTAGCGTTTCGGTTAAAACTCCCGCAGTCTTTTAAAATTCCTAACGTTTTTCATAAGTCCCTCCTCAAGGTATACCGCTCCCCAATTCGTCCCGTCCGGTCCCCTCCTCCTCCAGTTTTGGTCAAAGGCGCCTTAGAGTACGAGGTCCAAGGCATATTTGATTCCCGTTTAGTGAGAAACTCGGTACAATACTTGGTGCATTGGAAGGGCTACGGCCCAGAGGAGAGGTCCTGGGTCCCCGCTAGTGACATTCGTGCAAAGCGGTTGATTAGCAGGTTTCACCTCCTCCACCCTGACAAACCGGGTTTTGAGGGTCCGGAGGCCCCTCTTAGAGGGGGGGGTACTGTCACGGCACCGCCAGACTCAGGGCCTGCTGTTCCGGCCTCGGCCAGTAGGAGGCGCCGGACTATCACATCACCGCCAGACTCGGGGCCTGCTGTCCCGGCCTCGGCCAGTAGGAGGCGCCGGACTATCACATCACCGTCTGACCCGTGGCCTGCAGTCTCGGCCTTGGTCTCTGGGAGGCGTTGTGCTTCAACCCCGAGTGGTGGCGGCGATAGTCATGAGGCTCCTGCGCAGGCGTCCGCTGGACACAGGCTTCGCTCCTCGGTCAGTCATGAAGGGGCTGGTGCATTACCATCCAGCCTGGTCCTGGGGGCGGTCCGGATGACATCATCAGGCCACGGGCCTGTAAGGGATGACCTAATCCCTTAAATACCTTGGGACTGCTCTTGCAGGCCGCCGGATATATTCTTGGTTCCCCTGCGTGTTACTGTGTGAATTGCTGTTTTACTGACTCTGACTTTTGCCTGGACTTCTGACTTTGCTTCTGCCTAACGATTCTGTACCTCTGCGACTCTCCTGGTTTATGACACTGACTTCGGCCTGGATTCTGACTCTGCTTCTGCCTAACGACTTTGTACCTCTGCTGCCCTCCTGGTTTATGACTCTTACTTTGGCCTGGATTCTGACTCTGCTTTTGCCTAACGATTCTGTACCTCTGCTGACCTCCCGGTTTATGACTCTGGCTTCGACCTGGAATCTGACTCTGCTACTGTCTACTGTCTTTATACCATTTCTGCCTGACTGGTTTAGTCTCGGATATCATTGCCTCTGTGTCCTGTATTGGAACACCTTTCTGGCGACCGTCCTGCTCTGGTCATTGCTCCTATTCAGACAGCGCCTCCTGGGCTCTGCTATAAATCCAGATCCCTGTATAGGGGTAAAGGGTCTCAGTGTTTCTCGGGGTGCTGTCTGGCTGCAGTCCAGACCGCAGGCAGACGTCACATAAAGACTGATAACTCCCTGCATCTCCTTACCATTGTTAAGGACATACTGGGAGTTGTAGGTTCATCAGATACAAATGTATATGGGCCTGACTTAGAAGGATTCAGCTCATCAGTTATTAATCACATGATGTCATAGACCTAATGGAAAAGGGAAGAATTAGCTGGGTAGAAATGCAAAATGGGCGCCTTAGGCTTCATCTGCCTTGGGCACCCAAAATACTTTGTTTCGGCCCTGGTAACGGATAAAGCAAAATCCTACATGACCTATCAGTGTTCTACGATTTGGGTTGAGGACACTTATTGTATGTGGGCTGGTGAATTTTGTGTGCCAGGGCTGCTATTTAGTCCCAACTCGGCCCTGAATCCCCTCGTGTATCTGAATGGGAGGAACGGGGTGAACTTGTGCTAATTGTGCAGTCACACTTTGTCATCTCTGCTCCGTCCTGTCTTCCAGCGCAGGGTTAAATTGCTCTGACTTCATAATCTGGCTTCATGGCTTGGTCATAGATGCTGGATCCTTATCCCCAACAAAATCTCACCAACCGTTGATTGTGAAAGAAACACACAAAACACTTTTATTGGATGTTAAATTGACCGAATTTTATTCCAAATCTCATCATTATTATTTCTTTGAGTGTCTGAAATTTAGAATCAGCCAATTACTATGAAAGAGACACTGAAAATGGCAGAACCCCCGACTCACGAAGAATCGTCCTTCAGCACTCAGGAGAGGAAAAACCCCCTGTGGTGGAAACCTCTAGGGAACCATGGCTGCAGGACTGCCCTTCCCTTGGGCTTAGAAGGTTAGTGCCAACATGTAACAGCAAATTGTACCTGACTTTGTACATTGTGTCATATTTGTTTTGGAGAAGCCTAATGCGTCCTCTCCAGGCCGTACACATAAAGTGAAGGCGGCGAGTGCCGGACGTGAGGGAGATCTGGCTGCAACATCTGTCACCCCATTGATCTGGCTGGCTAGGCGGTATGGCTGATCTGGCTGGCTAGGCGCTATGGCTGATCTGGCTGGCCTTCCCATGTACAGCATGAGCCCCACACAGCCTTCCCATGTACAGCATGAACCTCACACATCCTCGCCATGTACAGCATGAGACCCCACACAGCCTCCCATGTAGCCCCCCCAGGGAGCCTCAGCAGACAGGTAGGGAGGGGGGTATGCACGCTCTTTGGTTACAATACCCAGCATCAGGAGAGATAAGGCTTCCAAAAACAGACTGAATTGAAGTTGTCGTAGCTGTTTTCCTTCTGACCAAAGTCAGGTATGTCAGGAGACCAGTCCACCCCCGTAGCCCGGCCCCTACCACATTTGCATCCAAAGCTAAACACATTACTGCAGCTTATCACACCCAGGGCCGGACTGGCAATCGGGCATTTCTGGAAAATGCCAGAACGGCCGAACCCTGTAGTGGGACGCACGATCAGTAATCCTCTTCACGCTGTCAGCTGCTAAAAATCACGGCCGCCACATGAAATTTGTGGCTGCGGTCTGATGTCCAACTCTTGATCCGGGATGCAGTGACGTAACAGAGATAGGGCAAGGGGAGGAGGAGACTCAATGTGCTCAGTGCTGTGCTGCTTGGAGTTCCGGTCCTGCTTCTTACTGCAGTGATCAGTACATCAGACGTCCACTTCCTCAAGTCTAGCCCAGCTTGCATGACCAGAAGGGGTTAACAAGCATCTGATAAGCTGAGTGCACTGCACAGAGAAGCCCAGACAGCAGCACAGGAGTTGCACCTAGGAAGAAAGAAGCTGTTAAGAGGCAGGCATTTGTGTACGTGCACATGCTGTGGAATGCTCTGTGGATTAGGCTGCGAGGATATTGTAAAATTCGTAGATAAATCTGCAGGTCAAAAGACCTGCAGTTTTACCTGTGGATTAGCCTGCGGTTTTGCCCTGCGGTCTATCATCTCTACAGTGGAGGAGATGGTAAACTGCAGCCGAATCCGCAGAAAGATTTGACATGTCAATTTTTTTCTGCGGTTTAGAAAACGCAGCAAATCCGCGTAGAAAAATCTGCACTGCGGTTTTTGATATCTATAGGATATTATGGTAGTGTACACCGCAGCAGAAACTGCTGCGGGTCCGCAGGGCCAAAACTGCTGCGGATTCGCAGCATAATCCACAGCGTGTGCACACACCCTAAGGCTGTGTTCACACGTAGCATTTTTTTGCGTTTTCGCTGCGATTTTCAACGTGCGATTTTGCCGCAAAAAATAGCATCCCATGCAATCATATAGCATTCCGCTCATGCTTTCCTAATGCTGCGGATTTTTCCATGGCGGAATTGCATTGCAGAAAGATACGCAGCATGCTCATTCTTTGTGCGGAATCGCGGGAATTCCGCACACATAGGAATGCATTGTTCTGCCTTCTTTCCGCATGAGGCTATGCTCACCATGCGAAAAGTAAGCAGAACATTTGCGGATTGTACCCACTGTTTGGAAGAGAGGAGATTCTCCTCCAGGCTCTGGGTACCATATACCTGTAAAAAATAGAATTAAAATAAAAAAATGGTGATAATCTCACCTTCCGATGTCCCTCGCAGCGTCACCAGGCCTCAGCAATGCTCTGGGCAGGTCCCGTTCCAAGTGATGCATTGTGACAATGACCTTTGATGACGTCGCATTCTCGCGATACCATAGCAGTGACGCGAGACTGCGATGTCATCAAATGGGAACGGCACCTGCCAGGAGCATCGCGATGATCGGGAACGCTGCGTGGGACGTCAGAAGGTGAGAATGACACGATTTTTTATTTTTTTAATTATTTTTAACATTAGATCTTTTTACTACTGATGCTTCATAGGCAGCCTCAATAGTAAAAAGTTGGTCACACTAGTCAAACACTATAACAAAGGAGGAAGAAAAAGACCAGGTTTTCCAATGTATCCACACTGACCACACAAGGACAGAAATGTCAAAGTAAATGTCTAAGAGAGAGATTTTTAGAGCGTGAATGCCCTAAAAAATTAGTAAAAAAAGCATACTCAGAGGCAAAGGGAATTTCACAAAGTAGTTTAATACATGGGACAGACAATAAAAAATCTACAGATGAATACTATACCACTAATTTCATCACAACCTTTTCTTCCCAAAATGGCACTTTCTCAGGAATATAATACAGAAGCACTGAAAGGTCCTACTAAATTACCCAGTCTTTCAGAAAGTATTACCAACTAGACCAGTGGTTACCCTTAGGAGGGCGCCATCCCTATAAAACATTTTAGCCCCCAGTAGAATTAGGAATGTGGGAGACAAAAAAGCCCCGAATGCAGGAAAAAGTACCTTACAGAAGCACATAAGAGTTTCCTTTAAATGTAAAAACAAAAAATGCTTATGTTTATGCATTAGTGATAATGTAAATACCTTTTATTCAAATAGTGATAATGATAGAGTATATAACATTAATTTTAAGCTAACATGTCAATCCAGTTTTGTGATTTATCTAATTGATTGTTGCTGTGGGAAACAATATGTGGGACGCACTACACAGCCTCTACATCTAAGGATGAGCTCACAACATAGACACAATATCTCTAAAGGATATCTGAAACATGGCTTGTCTCGACATTGTTTTGAAAAACACGGGAATAAAGCCTCTCTGTGAGTTACACCCATAGATCATATACCAGCAGATACCCCAAACAGAATACAGTGTCTAAATAAGAGAGAACTGTATTGGATATGTAAACTAGATACCATTCATCCTAAAGGCCTCAATGAGTTGGTAGATATTTTTTGATAAGCTTTCTCTCATGTTTCTTTGTCCCTAGCGGCCCAACGGATTTCCTTCCCTGACCTGGCGTGTCAGCGTTCTCACATGGGGGTCCGTTATTGGATGTCGGACACCTAGTGGGAATTTTACCAAACAATCGGTTAATTCCAAATTACATAACCATTCCTTGCAAGTGGAGAGGTAGCATAATGGTAATGGGAAGCCTACAGGGTTCTGGCTTGCCTAAACCTTGTGGGTTCGAGTCCAGTCATTATATCTTTATAAAAATGTAATATATATTTATTATAGGTTTCATACATTTTTAAATGAAAGATTGATTTTTTAGATGTTCAATGTGTTTTATCAGAGGTTATATTTATATAGGTTTGACATTTTAACATTGGAGGGGGAGTTTTCACAGGAAGTGATGTTTTGTCTGTTAGTGATGTCATGTAGGTCTTATGTCATGAAGGGCTTATATAAAACCACAACAATCCTAACAAGTGGAGAGATAGTATGATGGTAATGGGAGGCCTTAAGTGTTCTGGCTTGCCGAAAATCTGTGGGTTTGATTCTAGTCAATTCTATTTTTATCAAATTTTAATATGTAGTGAATATAGGTTTCATACACTTTTTCAAATTAAAGATTGATTTTTTAGATGTTTAATGTGTTTTATCAGAGGTTAGATCTTGATATAAAGTTATTGTGACTGGTGTATGACATTTTGACATTGGAGGGGGTAATTCCACAGGAAGTGATGTCTTTTTGCATGTAATTGTGATGTGATGTAATGAAGGTTTTGTATAAAACCACTGCTGTAATCAGATTCTGTAATTCTTTGGCCCTGAGGAAGTGGCAGATATGCCATGAAACGCATCGGCACAATAAAGCTATGAAGAATATTTCTGTCCTTGTGTGGTCAGCGTGGATATATTGAAAAACCCGGTCTTTTTTTCCTCCTTTGCGACATTGGTGTCTACAGCAACCACTGGTTCCTTTCACATTCTGCAAGGGGTTGTGACAGTTCACAACCTTTAAAGGTGAGTGCACTAACCGTGTATTTGCCACCCCCAAAAAAATCACTTTTATCGCCCTATGTGCGCTCTCTTTCCTTAATAGTCAAACACTGTTTGACGAGTGTGACCTACCTGTCAATCAGTTTTCCAAGCGATGCTACAGATTGCTTGGAAAACGCTAGCATTCTGCAAGCTAATTACTTTTGCAAATTGCTAGTTTTTCCGTGGGAAATAGGCAGAAATTGAAATGTGATTTTCTCGCATATTTCCTGCGGAATGGAATTCCGGCATTCCCGCTGAAATTTCCGCGGCAACGTGTGGACATAGCCTTAGAATTAACAAAAAAAAGTGTCCTCTCTGCTCCCATGCCACTAATGCAAAAGAAAATCATTACTCCTGTGGTGAACTATAACTCCCAACATGCCATATTAGCTCCTGTACATGCTGGGAGTTATAGCTCTCTTCAAAGACATAAGGATAATGGTCAACCATGTGACATAACTGGCACCTATGGGATCTTAAAGGTAATCTGATGGCTGATGCCAGCTGCTCAATCCACAGGCCGCATGGATCAGACATTGGCTGTATCATTCCAGCCAGGTATGGTTGACTCTGACACGCTGCGGCATTTCATGCAAAAACCTACTTTGAAAGCCGCCGTGGACTGAGGTCACACAGGTGACTAGTCAGACAGGTGGGTCCCTGGTGGCTTCTCCCCATCTGCTCCCACTGAGGGACAATTTTCTTTCTGCGTGCAACCAGTCATTGGCAGCAGGAGGGGAGAAGTCAGAAAAGTTTTTCTCTGTGACGCTGCAGTGTTAAAGAGACAAACATACTGGGCTTAGATCGTACAGCCGGTGCCGGACACGTGCTGCCTATGGGTCAGACTCACTATAAAGCAGGTGTGAGCAATTAATTTTTTAGAGGGGCCACATGAGACCATGACTGTTGTGGAAGGCAGAACCAATAGCTTGAAATTAATTCTCAATATTAATTTATTAATATTAATTGTATCACTTAATATTGAGCAGAATTAAATATGCTAAACCCCTATATATCTTTAACCCCCCACAGCCCCTTATATACATAACATGAGCCTCACACAAGCTACTACATATGCAACATGAGCCCCACACAGCAGCCCCACACAGCCTACCCATGTAATGCATAAGCCCCACACAGCCTCCCCATGTACAGCATGAACCCTACACAGTCTCGCCATGTACAGCATGAACCTCACACAGCTTCGCCATGTACAGCATGAACCTCACACATCCTCGCCATGTACAGCATGAGACCCCACACAGCCTCCCCATATACTGCATGAGCCCCACACAGCCTCCCATGTAGCCCCCCCAGGGAGCCTCAGCAGACAGGTAGGGAGGGGGGTATGCACGCTCTTTGGTTACAATACCCAGCATCAGGAGAGATAAGGCTTCCAAAAACAGACTGAATTGAATTGAAGCTGTCGTAGCTGTTTTCGTTCTGACCAAAGTCGGGTATGCCAGATGACCAGTGAGTCTGAATTAGCAGTTTTTTACGCCCTTAATTTACAAGCAATTGGAGACAAAAGAGACTGCACACGGGTCGTGGGAAAATCACTTCATCTGACGAAATGAAACACAAGGCAATATTTTATACCATTTACAACAAATGTAGCTCTATGTGGCTCATGTAGCCCCCACCCCTCAGGGTCATACCTTGTTTACCATGTACCCAGAACATGTTGTTGCTGACTATTGAGGACATATATGATAACAAGTATAGTCTCCTTGAAACAGAGACTAATAGTCTGCAGTGTCATAAGAATAATTCTAGCAATAATAGGCAAAAGGCAATTGAAGTATTAAAGGGATATGAAAGCAAACCTTCTATATCAATTTCCCCCTTTTGTAAATGGTATAACTTTTGCCACAGGGTCAGCTGATGTCCACAAAGGAGCTATTGTCTCATGGGTCTAGTACCCATAAGGGGGCTTCCTACCTGCTTCACCCATCCACCCTCAGTGTGGACACTCACTTTCCCCATCAGCAACGCTATCTGGGGTCTATGATACACTACAGAAGGTTCAGCCTTAGATTATTTTTTCACACATACATTATTCAGCAGTAGAGTTGAGCGAAACTGGTCGAAAAATTTCAAAAGTCGCCGACTTTTGGCAAAGTCGGGTTTCATGAAACGAAACCCGACCCTAGGATGAGGTCGGCCACGAGGTCGGCGACTTACGCGTCAAAGTCGCGTTTCAAAAGTTTGTTTTGCGCTCTTTTTCAGCCAATCAGGATCCACGGACACTGTGGGCAACGTGGTGACATAGGCACGGGTCACCACCATCTTTCAGAAGGGCATGCAAGTGATTGGCTAGCTTTGGTGGGCGTCACAGGGGGTATAAAAGGGCATGCACGCCGACCGCCATCTTACTTCTGCCGATCTTAGCATAGGGAGAGGTTGCTGCTGATTCTGTAGGGAGAGCGTTAGGCAGGGAAGAAGAAAAAAAAACTGCTTCTGCTGCTAGCGATTGTGCCTGTACAACACACCAGTTACTGTGTGTGCAGTGCAAGGGGAGGCTATATTGTGGTGTATCAGTGGTGTTGGTTGTTGGGCTGCCTTCTAAGGCTTCCTGACAGCTGCATTGCTGTTTACCCACTGCTCTGCAAACTGCTTTTTTAAAAGCAATCCCAATTTTTTTTTTTTTTGTCCTGCTGAGGTACTGAGCGTGCATTTTTTCACACCATACAGCGGTGTACGCTCCTCACACAGTACCGTGTAACGGCTGTTATCACAGCCACAGTGAAGCTAACTGTGTCACTCTGTGAGAATAAGTCGAGGACATGTTCCCTTCTTACAGACCTGCACTCTAGGGAGATTCCTATTCTGCCCAATTCAACATACACCTTGTAGTTTGTGATAAACTAGCCAATTTCTGCCTCTGACATAGCGCTGTGCAGAAATTCAAAATCTCCCTTATCCTCTAGTCACTTTTGTCACAGCTGTGCCATCGAGCCTGTGACATAGCTCTCAGATATTCAGTGGGCCTCACACAATCCAAGAGTGTCCAGTGTCCACAAGTGTCTGCAGAAATTCAAAATCTCCCTTATCCTCTAATCACTTTTGTCACAGCTGTGCCAGTGAGCCTGTGACATAGCGCTCAGATATTCAGTGGGCCTCACACAATCCAAGAGTGTCCAGTGTCCACAAGTGTCTGCAGAAATTCAAAATCTCCCTTATCCTCTAGTCACTTTTGTCACAGCTGTGCCATAGCGCTCAGATATTCAGTGGGCCTCACACAATCCAAAAGTGTCCAGTGTCCACTAGTGTGTGCAGAAATTCAAAATCTCACTTATCCTCCAGTCACTTTTGTCACAGCTGTGCCATCGAGCCTGTGACATAGCGCTCAGATATTCAGTGGGCCTCACACAATCCAAAAGTGTCCAGTGTCCACTAGTGTGGGCAGAAATACAAAATCTCACTTATCCTCTAGTCACTTTTGTCACAGCTGTGCCATCAAGCCTGTGACATAGCGCTCAGATATTCAGTGGGCCTCACACAATCCAAAAGTGTCCAGTGTCCAATAGTGTGTGCAGAAATTCAAAATCTCCCCTGTCCTATAGACACCTTGTACCTTGTTTTACATTACTATATAGTTTGTTGGATTTTGTCTACATTTCTGCAAAAAATGAGGAAGTCTGGTGGAAGAGGCTGTGGAATTGGGCGGGGTTTGGCAGCTGGTAATGATGGTGTTGGTGGTGGATCTGATGGTAGTGGCAAGAGCAAAATAGGACCGAATGCAGGAGGTGTTGAGCCTGCATCATCGTCTGTCTCCATAAGGCTTCGAAGGCTTAGTTTTCTAGGAGTTGGCAAACCGCTTTTAAAGCCAGAGCATCAGGAAAAAGTTTTGTCTTACATTGCTGACTCAGCCTCCAGCTCTATCGCCTCCTCTTCTTCAGTTGTAAAAAGTAAAAGCACTGAGTCGTCATTGGAGGCTCATGTTCATGAACCACACCTTTCCTTGTGTCCTTCACCCCAACCAAGATTGAAGGATGACGCAGGCCATACTACTGATTACTCCATGGAGCTGTTTTCACATACCATGCCTGGATTATCAAGTGAAATGGTGAATTACCCAGGCCAAGATGAATCTGACATGGAGTGCACTGATGCACAGCCGCTGATGGATGATTCTGCTGGTACATTCACTCAGAGCACTACATTGTCCTCGCAGTGTACAGAGCCAGATTCTGACCCTGATGAGTCTCAGGTGCCATCTAGGCCATCAGAAAGAACAACAACTCCATCACCATCATCAACCCTCTCTCAGTCCGCCCTGTCCACCGCTACTTCCACCATATGCAGCTCTCAAGTCCAGCTCACCCTCCCAGACATTATGAGTAGGTCAAGAAAGTACTCAGTCTCTCATCCGCGTACACACTGGGTTTGAACACCCACATTGCCAAACTAATCTCGTTTGAGATGATGCCCTTTCGGTTGGTGGAAAGCGCAGCTTTCCGCGAACTCGTGGCCTATGCAGTACCACGCTATGACCTACCCAGTCGCCACTTCTTCTCTCGCAAAGCCATCCCAGCCCTCCACCATCATGTGAAAGACCGCATTCTCCATGCACTCAAGCAGTCAGTGAGCGGAAAGGTGCACCTCACAACTGATGCATGGTCCAGTCGGCATGGCCAGGGCCGTTACGTGTCCATCACTGCGCACTGGGTTAATGTGGTGGATGCAGGGTCCACAGGGGACAGCAGTGGTGGGACAGTGCTGCCTAGCCCACGGTATAGGAAACAGTTGGCTGTAGGCGTTCGACCCTCCTCCTCCTCCAGAAGCGCAAGCTCGTCCACAGAGCGCAGTCGTACGAGCACTCCATCTGCAGCTGCCACTGTTGCACACGAGGTGTCCCCCTATCGAGCAGCTAGTGGAAAGCGTCAGCAGGCTGTGTTGCAGATGATGTGTTTGGGCGACAGACACACCGCCGAGGTGCTGGCCGAGTACTTGAAGCGACAAACTGAGTCATGGCTGGGCAGTGTACATCTTGAGGCAGGCAAGGTAGTTAGTGATAACGGCCATAATTTTGTGGCAGCCATAGCCCTTTCAAAACTCGGCCATATACCTTGCTTGGCTCACACCTTGAACCTGGTGGTGCAGTGCTTCCTCAAAAATTATCCGGAGTTAACAGCCCTGCTCCAGAAGGTGCGAAGACTGTGTGCGCACATCCGCCGGTCGCCTGTACACTCCGTTCGTATGCAGAAGCTGCAGCGATTGCTCCACCTTCCCAACCACCGCCTCATTATCGACATTGCAACAAGGTGGAACTCCACCCTGCACATGGTGGAGCGGCTGTGCGAGCAGAGGCAGGCCATAATGCATTTGTGGGAGGATACACGGCCAGGCACTTTGAGAGCAGACATGGAGTTGACAGGTGTGCAGTGGTCGAAGCTGAAAGACCTCTGTAAAGTCCTTCAGTGTTTTGAGGAATGCACACGGCTGGTAAGCGCAGACGACGCCATCCTAAGCATGAGTATCCCACTTATGCGTCTGCTCATGCAAACTTTGACGCACCTTAAGGAGCAGGCTTCTGCAGCCAATGTTGATGAGGAGGAAGAGGAGGAGGGAATCCTTGATGACATTCAGCCATTGTCTGCTCAGGGACCTCTCCTGGACGAGGTGGAGGAAGAAGGGGAGGAGGAGGAGGATGATGGGGATGATTACTTAGGAGAGGAGGATGCATCTCGTGGGGCAAGTGAAAATGTTGGCGTGGCAAGGTCTGGTACAGGGTTTGTGCGTGACTGGAGGGATGTGGATTTGCCAGAAAGTGCTCCTCCAACCAGCACTCGCAGTGCATCATTGACACCGGGAACATTGGCCCACATGTCAGATTATGCCTTGCAGATCCTAAAAAGGGACCCCCGCATTGCCAAAATGATGAACGATGATGACTACTGGTTGGCCAGCATCCTGGATCCACGCTATAAAGGCAAATTACAAAACATCATGCCACAGGACAACCTTGACCTAATATTGGCTAATAAACAAGCAACTCTAGAAAATCGGTTGCTTGAGGCATTCCCAGCACACAGCAGCGGTGATGGTTCTCACACGAGCCGTACGGGCCGGGGGCAGCTTGGCAGAGGTGTTCGTGGTGCACACAGCAGAAGTGGCATTGGAGACAGGGGTTTCATGACAATGTTGTGGACTGATTTTTCAAGTACCGCTCACACAACTGGTAATACTGCATCGATGGAAAGTGACAGGAGACAGCAGTTGTCAACTATGGTTACAAACTACTTTTCCTCCCATATCGATGTTCTACCACACAGGTCATTCCCCTTTGACTATTGGGCTGCTAAACTGGACACCTAGCCTGAACTGGCACAATATGCCTTACAGGAGCTCGCTTGCCCAGCTGCAAGTGTGCTATCGGAAAGAGTCTTCAGTGCAGCTGGATCAATCCTGACAGAAAAAAGGACCCGTCTGTCAACCCAAAATGTGGATGATCTAACCTTCATTAAAATGAACCACGCATGGGTTTCCAAGGATTTTGTCCCACCATCCCCTGATGACACATAGGGTGACAGAAAAATGGCTTGCTTTGGTCCACCTCTTCCTGGGACTTGACCTATTTCACCTTTTGCATCAGCTGAATGTCCAACATGAACATATGCTACTTTCTAAAACTCCCTAACTGTGCTGCCTCCCCCCCATGAACAAAAAAATTGTCATCTGATGAAGCGCAGGTTGATGATGGTGATGGAGTTGTTGTTGTTCTTTCTGATGGCCTAGAATCAGTCTTTCGTTGATATAACAGTGGGATTCCCTGACTGCTGTGGCATTGCAACGACACCTCAACATTTGCTGCTGTGCTAACCGGTGGGCTTACAGTGGGGGAAACAATGTAGCGTTGCTGACTACCTTCGTTGTGATCAGTTGCACATGTGGCACTTGAGGTTTGGTGTTGTGTCCACGCTTGCAAGTGCATGCTGGTTAAATGTCTAAGCATGCGACTGGTATTCAAATTTTTCAGATTTTTCCCTCGGCTAAAGGTCTTTGCGCACTTCTTACAGATAACCTTGGCCTGATCATGAGGATTTTGTTCAAAAAAGTGCCACACTGCACTCTTCCTACTTTGGCAGACATTTTGCGGCCTAGCACGCTGTGATCTTTTGACCCTCTGGACAAGCTGTCCAGCAACTCTTTTGATGTTTGGAACCTGTCTTTGGAGTGCTCCGGGCCTGCCAGATAACAGCTGTTGCGATGTCGATGTCTGCTGTGGATGCTCCTTATCTGAGCTATTGGAAGCAGCACCCTCTTCCCCCAATGGATGCCAATCTGGGTCAACAACTGGGTCATCCATCACCTCCTCTTCTATGTCATGTGCACCTTCTTCTGTGTCACCGTGTATGGTGGTATAGTGTGCGGGAAGGGGCACCTGAGTCTCATCAGGGTCAGAATCTGGCTCTGTACACTGCGAGGACAATGTAGTGCTCTGAGTAAATGTACCAGCAGAATCATCCATCAGCGGCTGTGCATCAGTGCACTCGATGTCAGATTCATCTTGGCCTGGGTAATTCACCATTTCACTTGATAATCCAGGCATGGTATGTGAAAACAGCTCCATGGAGTAATCAGTAGTATGGCCTGCGTCATCCTTCAATCTTGGTTGGGGTGAAGGACACAAGGAAAGGTGTGGTTCATGAACATGAGCCTCCAATGACGACTCAGTGCTTTTACTTTTTACAACTGAAGAAGAGGAGGTGATAGAGCTGGAGGCTGAGTCAGCAATGTAAGACAAAACTTTTTCCTGATGCTCTGGCTTTAAAAGCGGTTTGCCAACTCCTAGAAAACTAAGCGTTCGAGGCCTTATGTAGCCAGACGATGACGCAGGCTCAACACCTCCTGCATTCGGTCCTATTTTGCTCTTGCCACTACCATCAGATCCACCGCCAACACCATCATTACCAGCTGCCAACCCCCGCCCAATTCCACGGCCTCTTCCACCAGCCTTCCTCATTTTTGGTAGAAATGTAGACAAAATCCAACAAACTATATAGTAATGTAAAACAAGGTACAAGGTGTCTATAGGACAGGGGAGATTTTGAATTTCTGCAGACACTTGTGGACACTGGACACTTTTGGATTGTGTGAGGCCAACTGACTAGTATCTGAGCGCTCTGTCACAGGCTCGATGGCAGAGCTGTGACCAAAGTGACTAGAGGATAAGGGAGATTTTGAATTTCTGCACACACTTGTGGACACTTATGGATTGTGTGAGGCCCACTGACTAGTATCTGAGCGCTCTGTCACAGGCTCGATGGCAGAGCTGTGACCAAAGTGACTAGAGGATAAGGGAGATTTTGAATTTCTGCACACACTTGTGGACACTTATGGATTGTGTGAGGCCCACTGACTAGACGCATATAAATATCCATGGTACCGCTGAAAATGGCATCTTGTCCCACAAAAAAGAGCCGCCACACAGCATCATCAGTGAAAAAATAAAAAAGTTATAGCTCGCAGAATAAAGCGATGCAAAAATAATTATTTTTTATATAAAATAGTTTTCATTGCATAAAACCGACAAAACCTAAAAAAACGACCTAAATGAGGTATCGCTGTAACCGTACTGACCCGAAGAATAAAACCGCTTTATCAATTTTACTGCACGCAGAACGGTGTAAACGCACTCCCCCAAAAGAAATTCATGAAACGCTGGTTTTTGTTCATTCTGCGTCCCAAAAATCGGAATAAAAAGCGATCAAAAAATGTCACGTGCCCGAAAATGGTACCGATAAAAACGTCAACTCGTCCCGCAAAAAATAAGACCTCACATGACTCGGTGGGTCAAAATACGGAAAAATTATAGCTCTCAATATGTGGTGATGCAAAAACTATTTTTACAATAAAAAGCGTCTTTTAGCGTGCGACAGCTGCCAAATATAAAAACCGCCATAAATAGTAAATCAAACCCCTCGTTATCACCCCCTTAGTTAGGGAAAAATAATAAAATAAAAAAAATGTATTTATTTCCATTTTTCCGTTAGGGCTAGGGTTAGGGTTAGGGCTTGGGTTAGGGCTGAGATTAGGGTTAGGGGTGTGTTGGGGTTCGGGTTGGAGTTAGAATTGGGGGTTTCCACTGCTTGGGCACATCAGGATCATTTTTGTGGAAAAAATATGATTTTTTTAATTGTACTGCTGTACGTTATAAACTTCTGTAAAGCCCTTGTGGGTTCAAAGTTCTCACCACATATCTAGATAAGTTCCTTGGGGGGTCTAGTTTCCAAAATGGGGTCACTTGTAGTGGGTTTCCACTGTTTAGGTACATCAGGGACTCTCCAAACGTGACATGGCGTCCGATCTGAATTCCAGCCAATTTTGCATTGAAAAAGTCAAACGGCGCTCCTTCCATTCTGAGCTCTGCCATGCGCCGAAACAGTCGTTCCCCCCCACAAATCGGGTATCAGCGTACTCAGGACAAATTGCACAATAACTTTTGCAGTCCAATCTCTCCTGTTACCCTTGGTAAAATAAAAAAAATTGAACCTGAAGTACTTTTTTTGTGAAAAAAAGTTAGATGTTCATTTTTTTTTTTTAAATATTCAAAAAAATTCCTGTGACGCACCTAAAGGGTTAATAAACTTCTTGAATGTGGTTTTGAGCACCTTAAAGGGTGCAGTTTTTAGAATGGTGTCACTTTTGGGTATTTTCTATCAAAAAGACCCCTCAAAGTGGCTTCAAATGTAATGTGGTCCTAAAAATAAAATGGTGTTGTAAAAATGAGAAATCGCTGATCAACTTTTAACCCTTATAACTTCCTAACAAAAAAAAATTTTGGTTCCAAAATTGTGCTGATGTAAAGTAAACATGTGGGAAATGTTAGTTATCAAGTTTTTTGTGTGCCATATCTCCGTGATTTAAGGGCATAAAAATTCAAAGTTGGAAAATTGCGAATTTCCATTTTTTTCACAAATAAACACAAGTTATTTGAATGAAATTTTACCACTAACATGAAGTACAATATGTCACGACAAAACAATGTCAGAATCACCGGGATCCATGGAAGCGTTCCAGAGTTATGACCTCATAAAGGTACAGTGGTCAGAATTGTAAAAATTGGCCCGGTCATGAACGTGCAAACCACCCTTGGGGGTGAAGGGGTTAAAAACAAAAAATATATTGAAAAAATGTTCAAAAAACCATAAAGAAAATGATGTGTCAGACTTTCTCTTGATGAAATGTATCACTCTGCGGTGGATTAGGCTGTGAAGCTGGTGAAAATACCGGGAGGAGAGGGCTTCAGTGACATGACTACTGAAGACGGAAACACCCTTCAGCAAGTGAAGAAGAGGATGAGGAACAGTTTGAACAACGGGTTTAAGAAGAGGAGGAGGTTGGCCCAACACTTGATCGACTTGTAACCATGGTCATAATGGGCAATGTACTTCATCGATTGGCTGAGGAATAGGACCTCCGTATGGTTCATAAGAAGCAGAACCAGCATCTCTCCATGACTATGTTCATCACTCGAACAAGAGGTTGGTTACGCATTTAGTGGTAGTAAAAGTTACGGATGAGGCTGAAGATACTACTGCCTCACCTGAAGAAGCTCCTGATGAAGTGGTGCCAATAGGAGAGCTGTAATGCTCTTCCATGCTGTACAGTACTGTACATTCATCCCATTTTCATCACCTTCAATCATCAGTACTACACAGCTAATTCATCATCTTCATCATGTAGAATTTGTTTATGAACATAAGTAGTGTTTATAAAAAGGTGCAAAAGGTTAATAAGGAACTGGGGCCGATTAATAAGGGACTGGTAATGGTAAATAAGTGTGTGGGAGGGGTTTGTAAATCCTTAAAATATATAAATGCTAAAATAAATGTAAGTTTCTTACTTGGGGGATATTCAACTATCGTGTTGGAGGTTTAGAATGTAATGCCCGCGATAAGTGGGGGATCATTGTGTAGGATTGCTGTGGATTATATTCACTTTTTGCAGTGGTTTTGAGGCTCTTTTTAAGGCAGAATTTAAAACCAATTGGGGGCAATATGAAAATAACACATGACACCAGATAAAAAGGGGAGAAGTTGACTCAATCTTTGCAATGTATGTCTCTGTGCCACACTAAGCATGGAGGACATAAAGAGAAGATGAGAACTGTGAGGACTTGAGAACCAAAATTGTTGAAAGATATCAACAATCTCAAGGTGGGGCGTGGCTATGCCGTGATCTGGAGAGGACGCTGGCTAGGAGAGCTCCTCATCATCCTGCTGGATCCTGGACCCTATATAAGATATAGTTTGTGACGCCACCTGTGGTATTCGGCAAGGGATAGCAGACGCTGCTTAAAAAGACCGCTGAGGCTGATGGTGATGCAGCAGAGTTGGTACAGCTCTCCACAGGTAGAGCTAAGTCTCAGGGAAATTATATTATAAAAGATGGTGATGATGGATGTAATGCAGGGCTGAGGTGACGCAGCAAATAAACAGGAGAACACAGCGGGGTGCAGTCTTTACGCTTTTACTCACATTTTGAGTTGCAAACCAGGGCACTGAGTACTGATGGTAATGGAGATCCAGCCAGCCTGGAAGTAATTTAGGATCCACTAAGCCAGATGGGTTGGAGGCCTCCTTTCTACGCTGTCCCATGAGGTCTAAAGCTATGCTCAGTCCTCTGTTCATAGAATCATAGAATCGTAGAGTTGGAAGGGACCTCCTGAGCCATCTGGTCCAACCCCCTGCTCAAAGGAGGATTCGCTAAATCATCCCAGTCAGATGTCTGTCCAGCCTCTGTTTGAAGACTTCTATTGAAGGAGAACTCACCACTTCTCGTGGCAGCCTGTTCCACTCATTGATCACTCTAACTGTCAAAAAGTTTTTTCTAATATCTAATCTGTGTCTCCTCCCATTCAGTTTCATCCCATTGCTTCTAGTCTTTCCTTGTGCAAATGAGAATAAAGTTGATCCTTCTACAATGTGACAGCCCTTTAGATATTTGTAGACAGCTATTAAGTCTCCTCTCAGTCTTCTCTTTTGCAAACTAAACATTCCCAAATCCTGCAACCTTTCCTCATAAGACAGGGTTTGCAGACCGGTCACCATTCTGGTCGCTCTTTTCTGAACTTGCTCCAGTTTGTTGATGTCTTTTTTAAAATGTGGTGCCCATAACTGGACACAATATTCCAGATGAGGTCTGACCAAAGAGGAGTAGAGGGAAATAATGACTTCACGTGATCTAGACTGTATGCTTCTGTTAATACATCCTAGAATTGCATTTGCCTTTTTTGCTGCTGCATCACACTGTTGACTCATATTCAGTCTGTGATCTATTAGTATACCCAAGTCTTTTTCACATGTGCTGTCACTTAGCCCTATTCCTCCCATTCTATATATGCTTTTTTCATTTTTATTGCCCAGATGTAGTACTTTGCATTTCTCCCTGTTAAAAACCATTCTGTTAGTTGCTGCCCACTTCTCCAGTTTATTTATTTAAATCTTTTTGAATCCTCTCTCTCTCTTCTCTAGTATTATCTATCCCTCCTAGCTTTGTGTCATCAGCAAATTTAATCAGTTTACCCTCAATTCCTTACGGTTCTTTAGTCCTTGCCTGTATGTCAGGCAGCTTGAGCCTTTCACAGGTGTCACTCCTTCGTGGTGGCTCTGGCTCTGGTATGCTGCTGTGCGTTCAGGTGTGTGATGGGGTCAGGAGGCCTGCAGTCTCCTGCCCTCCGGATTTGGCTGCTGGGACTGTTGTACCCGTGCAGCCACGGACTCTGGCGTCCAGTGTCAAGCGCTCTTCGCTGGGGTGAGCTTGGTCACAGCTCCAAACTTAATGTGTATGGCGGTGTAGCACTATAACACCTTATATTACTGGGTCATATTATAGTAATTTATATCTTGGCATATTTTAGTATACGTAAACTTTCATTTGTATTTATCCCTCATATTTTGCAGTACTCTGCAATTCATCTATAGCATTGCAGTACTTTTTGGAGAACATTATTTCTTGGTTATACTTGTATATTCATTTATTTTCAATGTGCATTGTATGTTTTGTCCTCTAGCACTTTATAGTACTGAATCATTTACAGTGGATTTAATTCTATATCTTGCAATACTTTTCACTTTTGCACAATTTTTGTTTTACAGCACTATAGCACTTTTTAGTGCAATTTTTAGAATATTATGGTAGTACTTTTCACGATATTATTGTCTACACTATATATTTAACTTACACATTATTAATAGAAAAAAGTTTTTTGAGCGATATATTTTAGCACTTAGCATTTTTTTTTACATATTTTTTATTTATTTTTTTCTGGTGCTGATATTATACAAATTTTGGCAAGATGTATTAGTATATTTATTATTCAGATTTTTATGTCATCACATTATAATTTGGTATACAATATATATAATTTATAGTTTTGGCTTTCCATCATTTTTTCATGCTGGATCCGTTTTTTTCTCATAGACTTGTATTAGTGACGGATGACCACACGTTTCATCTGTCGTCCAACGGATCCGTCAGAAAATCTCTGTCCGTCGGCCGGAGACAACGGACAGATGAACGTTTTTTGTGTACGTCGAAAAGTCGGATAGCGACGGATTCCGTCTTTTAAAACTGAGCATGCCCGGAATCATTTTTCTTCCTTTATTTTAACCCCCTGCGGCTGCTTTTTCTATTCTGGCACAAAATCCTTCTCTCTCTCTCTCTCACTCCAGAATTCTGTTTCTTTAATTCCTACAGCAAGGCTGCTACAACGGATCAGTCATAAAAACAGATCCAGTGCATTAGTTTTTTGCAATATACGCAGGATCCGTCCACTTGACGGATCTGAACACTTTGACGGATTGTGACTGATTGCAAAAGACTGGAGTGTGAAAGGGGCCTTAAGAAGCGAGATGTGGATGAGAAAAGGCGGTGGATCCGTTGCCAACCGTTAATTGACGGAATCTGCCATCGGATCCTCCTTTTTATACTGAGCATGCCCGAATGAATGTCCTTTCATGATATTTAACCCCAAATCCCATTCTGGCAGCTAAATCTCTCTCTCGTGAAACAGGCCTAACTTTAAATTTCATGCACTAGCGTCTAAAGCGGATCCGTACAAAAAACGGATCCAGTTGCATCCGTTTGCCACAAAACGGAAACGGATCCGCTTTTGCACACTGGTGGATTTTGACTAATGCCAGAAAACTGAAGTGTGAAACAGGCCTAAGAGAAAGAAAAGACTCAATCTGAGAAGAGGTCACCTATAAGGTACCAGGATGTACATTTTTAGCTATTGGTACTGACTGCGTCTCATCAGTACTATGGTTCCTGTATAGTCCACAGTCTGATAAAGACTGATAACTCCCAGCATCTCCTTACCATTGTTAAGGACATACTGGGAGTTGTAGGTTCATGAGATACAAATGTATATGGGCCTGACTTAGAAGGATTCAGCTCATCAGTTATTAATCACATGATGTCATAGACCTAAAGGAAAAGGGAAGAATTAGCTGGGTAGAAATGCAAAATGGGCGCCTTCGGCTTCATCTGCCTTGGGCAGCTCTCCCCACGGCTATAGACATTGGACTATTTTGTGAATGCAGGTTTATACCAAGCATTAACTATGGACTAAGGATATAATCACACTCTTTATGCCGGGACATATTGCTCATGACCATTTAATATTTTCACCCAATTGTGTGTTCTATGTACCAATTAACCCTTTACTTCCTGCCGCTCTTATTTGCAGCCTCTAGGAGAATTCTATTCGGGTACATGCCATCACTCTTGGTTAATCAACTGGTTGAGTGCAAAACTTAATGGAAATAGTAACTACCATTTTTTTTTCACAGCTTTGTACTGGGCGAATTGCAATATATTTATTAAGATATACTAATCACTATTTATTTCTCAGCTATTTATCCCCACGATTGGGCTAACTGCAAATTATTGTTTATTCTTGTCAGGTTTTACCTATTACCGTATATACTCGAGTATAAGCCGACCCGAGTATAAGCCGAGGCACCAACTTTTGCCACGAAAAACTGGGTAAACTTATTGACTTGAGTATAAGCCGGGTGTGCATTGACCACTCATCCCTACCGTGGTATGCATGTTTCCCCCGTCCCTGTCATTGTATGCATGGCTCCTTATCCCCTATCTTTGTATGTATGATTCCTGTTAAGAAAAAAACCATCCTATTTACCTGCCTGCGCGCCGTCGGTGGCACTGCATCTTGTTCCGGCCATATAACACGGATAATTCTTGGTAATGACAGTGAATATTTAGAACATTCATTACTGTGCACTTTATACACATTATACATTCCTGCAGCTCAGTGGCATAGCAACTGTTTGTGGCGCCCGGGGCGGTCGAAAAATTTGCTGCCCCTTTGGTCGTTGATAGAGTTGAGCGACTTTTGGTTTTTTAGGGTCGAGTTTCGTTTCGTGAAACCCGACTTTTCCAAAAGTCGTGTCGAGCAAGATCGTCCGATTATAGGGAAAAGTCGGGGTCGTCCCAAAACACGAAACCCAATGTAAGTCAATGGGGAATAAAAGTCGGCAGTGAGAGGAGGACAGGAAACACACCTACAGTGCCCATTTGAATGCCAAAAGCATCAATTCTTCTTACTTAAGCTTGTCAACCTTAATTAACTTCATAATACAAGTTACGCTCTGAAAAATGGGGGTTATTTGGCTAAAGTTGTGGGGGGGGGGCTGGCTCCAGGTTTTCATGTGCCCTGGGCGAAAGAGCGCCCCTTTAACACATACCAAAACTCATCATGCTCCGATACGGCAGAGAAATAGCGGTATAGTACAATGAAAAATACTTCACTTTTTACATCTCATGACGAGGCCCATCTATTTCTCCATACAGAATCATTGGTCCCATATAATGTTTGAAACAGTATATGATGAGCTCCACATAATGCTACAGTATATGTTGGTCCCCATGGATGAAGCTCCACTGTCTTATGGGCCCAAATAATGCTCCAAACATAATGGGCCCCATTTCTAATGCTCTAGTGTATAATGGGCCCTGTAAATGCTGCTCCAGTGTCTGATGTCCACCTTTGGAATGTTCCAGTGTATGGTGGGCCCCATCTATCATTCTCCAGAGTATAGTGCTCCCCAAAAATTGCTGTCCCAACATTGCAAACAATCAAATAAGTCTCCTCGCTAGGGAATCCCTGTACTAGTCTGGACTCCTCGTCGTCCCCATCTTCCATCTCACTGCACAGTATTTCAACCTTGCAAGTGCTGTGATCCTGAGCAAGCAGGGGGGGCCCACTCGTTGGCGACGGCACTGGCACAGGGTCCCTGATAGTACGGTGGTGTGTCTGATGGTGGGTGGGCCGAACCTGCACTTTCATCTGCAGCTTCCTCTTTGTCACCGTGTAAGATGGAACTGTATATGGGAAGGGTAACCTGAGTTTCATCAGGGTCAGATTCAGGCCGTGTAGCGTGCGAGGGGAATGTAGTGGTCTGGGTCAATGTACCAGCAGATTCATCGAGCAGTGGCTGGGCATCAGTGCACTTGTGTCGCCCCCAGGAGTACGGTCGCCACAGTGGCATTACCTTCCTCCTAGGGAGTGTGATGTCATGCTTGGGAGCAACGAAGGATCTCTCTAGGAGGTTAACTGATTGGGCGGCGTTATTCCCACGAGTCATGACCCTCCAAACAGCGTTCATGAAGGCAAAGTGTTTGTTTTACGTGGGCAGTATGGTTGCAAAGCTGAACCTTAAAGGAATGTCCAGAAGGGCACCAGCAGGAGTGGAGCCTACGGTTAAATTCGACTCCACCTGGGAAACCTCAACCATGCCAGCTACAGAACAGATGCACACATTGCAAGCTTAATTCCGTTAACGAACGAGACTCCGTCATGCCCCGCGGTCCGAGTCCGGCTTACTAGAGGGACACGTGAGGCTCTGGCACATGAGATTGGCCAATAACTGGTGTGTCATGCCCTTACATGTCCGTGGCTGCATGTGCGCTACACTGAAAAGGCCAGCGTTTGTCGCTTACAGGTGCAGATAACCCGCTGAACAACGTTAGTGATGGGGATCACTGATTACAATTATTACCCGCGAACGATGATTTCCCAGTAAGTGCAGGTCAACCGCAGTTCCGGAATTAGGCCTAACCGTCATTCCTGAAAAAATTAAAAACTTATGTGTGCAAACCACAGGTGCTGTAGCTTGCTTAACAGCTCGCCAGCCGTTCTCACGCCCAGTATGGATTACACGTGATTGCACAAAGGTGAGAAAGGGTACCGTATCCCCAGATAACATGTATGGATAGCGTACACATTCAAAATATATGTCTATACATGAGGAGGCAGGCTCAGACGGTGTTAGGCCCAGTATGGATTGCACGTGATTGCACAAAGGTTAGAAAGGGTACCGTATCCCCGGATAACATGTATGGATAGCATACACATTCAAAATATATGTCTATACATCAGGAGGCAGGCTCTCCGGAGCTAGAGCCCGGACAGCAGGACAGGGCATAGCTACATCTTAACCATCATCTTTCAGTTCAATCAATTTGTAGTGGCAGTCCCAGTGAAGGATTTGACAGACCAGACTACACAGCGGAGGAGCAGGGAGAGGTAAACATTGCAATTGCTGGGGCCCTGCCCAAGCAAGGGGGGCATACTCATGGGCGTCGTTACTGGCCCTGGGCCCCTCATAGTATGGCGGTGTGTCTGACGGCGGGTGTGCACCACCACCGTCAGACACTTGATTGCACTATGAGGGACCCTGTGCCAGTGCCCGCGCCCAAGAGTCGGCCCACCCACCTGTCCAGGGCAACGGCACTTGCACGGTTTCAGGTGCTAGGTGGTGACCCCGGCCATTGGGGGGGGCAGCCCAGTTAGGGAGGTTTACAAAGTGGCATATGTTGATGTGGGACATTCAGCTGCTGCAAAAGGCGAAATAGATCAAGTTCGCGGAATAGGAGGATAACCAAAGCAAGCCATTTTTCTGGCAACCTATGTGTCATCAAGGGAAGGTGGGACAAAATCCTTGGAAACCCATGCATGGTTCATTTTAATGAAGGTTAGATCATCCACATTTTGGGTTGACAGACGGGTCCTTTTTTCTGTCAGGATTGATCCAGCTGCACTGAAGACTCTTTCCGATAGCACACTTGCAGCTGGGCAAGCGAGCTCCTGTAAGGCATATTGTGCCAATTCAGGCCAGGTGTCCAGTTTAGCGGCCCAATAGTCAAAGGGGAATGACCTGTGTGGGAGAACATCGATATGGGAGGAAAAGTAGTTTGTAACCATAGTTGACAACTGCTGTCTCCTGTCACTTTCCATCGATGCAGTATTACCAGTTGTGTGAGTGGTACTTGAAAAATCAGTCCACAACATTGTCATGAAACCCCTGTCTCCAACGCCACTTCTGCTGTGTGCACCACGAACACCTCTGCCAAGCTGCCCCCGGCCCGTACGGCTTGTGTGAGAAACATCACCGCTGCTGTGTGCTGGGAATGCCTCAAGCAACCGATTTACCAGAGTTGCTTGTTTATTAGCCAATATTAGGTCAAGGTTCTCCTGTGGCATGATGTTTTGTAATTTGCCTTTATAGCGTGGATCCAGGATGCTGGCCAACCAGTAGTCGTCATCGTTCATCATTTAGGCAATGCGGGGGTCCCTTTTTAGGATCTGCAAGGCATAATCTGACATGTGGGCCAATGTTCCCGGTGTCAATGATGCACTGCGAGTGCTGGTTGGAGGAGCACTTTCTGGCAAATCCACATCCCTCCAGTCACGCACAAACCCTGTACCAGACCTTACCACGCCAACATTTTCACTTGCCCCACGAGATGCATCCTCCTCCCCTAAGTAATCATCCCCATCATCATCCTCCTCCTCCTCTTCTTCCTCCACCTCGTCCAGGAGAGGTCCCTGAGCAGACAATGGCTGAATGTCATCAAGGATTCCCTCCTCGTCAAGTCAACATTGGCTGCAGACGCCTGCTCCTTAAGGTGCGTCAAAGTTTGCATGAGCAGACGCATAAGTGGGATGCTCATGCTTAGGATGGCGTCGTCTGCGCTTACCAGCCGTGTGCATTCCTCAAAACACTGAAGGACTTTACAGAGGTCTTTTAGCTTCGACCACTGCACACCTGTCAACTCCATGTCTGCTCTCAAAGTGCCTGGCCGTGTATCCTCCCACAATTGCATTATGACCTGCCTCTGCTCGCACAGCCGCTCAACCATGTGCAGGGTGGAGTTCCACCTTGTTGCAATGTCGATAATGAGGCGGTGGTTGGGAAGGTGGAGCAATCACTGCAGCTTCTGCATACGAATGGAGTGTACAGGCGACCGGCGGATGTGCGCGCACAGTCTTCGCACCTTCTGGAGCAGGGCTGTTAACTCCGGATAATTATTGAGGAAGCACTGCACCCCCAGGTTCAAGGTGTGAGCCAAGCAAGGTATGTGGCTGAGTATTGAAAGGGCTATGGCTGCCACAAAATTACGGCCGTTATCACTAACTACCTTGCCTGCCTCAAGATGTACACTGCCCAGCCATGACTCAGTTTGTCGCTGGAAGTACTCGGCGAGCACCTCGGCGGTGTGTCTGTCGCCCAAACACATCATCTGTAACACAGCCTGCTGACGCTTTCCACTAGCTGCTCGATAGGGGGACACCTCGTGTGCAACAGTGGCAGCTGCAGATGGAGTGCTCGTACGACTGCGCTTTGTGGACGAGCTTTCGCTTCTGGAGGAGGAGGAGGATCGAATGCCTACAGCCAACTGTTTCCTATACCGTGGGCTAGGCAGCACTGTCCCACCACCGCTGTCCCCTGTGGACCCTGCATCCACCACATTAACCCAGTGCGCAGTGATGGACACGTAACGGCCCTGGCCATGCCGACTGGACCATGCATCAGTTGTGAGGTGCACCTTGCCACTCACTGACTGCTTGAGTGCATGGACAATGCGGTCTTTCACATGATGGTGGAGGGCTGGGATGGCTTTGCGAGAGAAGAAGTGGTGACTGGGTAGGTCATAGCGTGGTACTGCATAGGCCATGAGTTCGCGGAAAGCTGCGCTTTCCACCAACCGATAGGGCATCATCTCAAATGAGATTAGTTTGGCAATGTGGGCGTTCAAACCCAGTGTACGCGGATGAGAGACTGAGTACTTTCTTGACCTACTCATAGTGTCTGGGAGGGTGAGCTGGACTTGAGAGCTGCATATGGTGGAAGTAGCGGTGGACAGGGCGGACTGAGAGAGGGTTGATGATGGTGATGGAGTTGGTGTTCTTTCTGATGGCCTAGATTCAGTCTTTCGTTGATATAACAGTGGGATTCCCTGACTGCTGTGGCCTTGCAACAACACCTCAACATTTGCTGCTGTGCTAACCGGTGGGCTTACAGTGGGGGAAACAATGTAGCATTGCTGACTACCTTCTTTGTGATCAGTTGCACATGTGGTACTTGAGGTTTGGTGTTGTGTCCACGCTTGCAAGTGCATGGTGGTTGAATGTCTAAGCATGCAACTGGTATTCAAATTTTTCAGATTTTTCACTCGGCTAAAGGTCTTTGCGCACTTCTTACAGATAACCTTGGCCTGATCATGAGGATTTTGTTCAAAAAAGTGCCACACTGCACTCTTCCTACTTTGGCAGACATTTTGCGGCCTAGCACGCTGTGATATTTTGACCCTCTGGACAAGCTGTCCAGCAACTCTTTTGATTTTTGGAACCTGTCTTTGGAGTGCTCCGTGCCTGCCAGATAACAGCTGTTGCGATGTCGATGTCTGCTGTGGATGCTCCTCATCTGAGCTATTGGAAGCAGCACCCTCTTCCCCCAATGGATGCCAATCTGGGTCAACAACTGGATCATCCATCACCTCCTCTTCAATGTCATGTGCACCTTCCTCTGTGTCACCGTGTATGGTGGTATAGTGTGCGGGAAGGGGCACCTGAGTCTCATCAGGGTCAGAATCTGGCTCTGTACACTGCGAGGACAATGTAGTGCTCTGAGTGAATGTACCAGCAGAATCATCTATCAGTGGCTGTGCATCAGGGGACTCGATGTCAGATTCATCTTGGCCTGGGTAATTCACCATTTCACTTGATAATCCAGGCATGGTATGTGAAAACAGCTCCATGGAGTAATCAGTAGTATGGCCTGCGTCATCCTTCAATCTTGGTTGGGGTGAAGGACACAAGGAAATTTGTGGTTCATGAACATGAGCCTCCAATGACGACTCAGTACTTTTATTTTTTACAACTTCAGAAGAGTAGGCGATAGAGCTGGAGGCTGAGTCAGCAATGTAAGCCAAAACTTTTTCCTGAAGCTCTGGCTTTAAAAGCGGTTTGCCAACTCCTAGAAAAGTAAGCCTTCGAGGCCTTGTGGAGCCAGACGATGACACAGGCTCAACACCTCCTGCATTCGGTCCTATTTTGCTTTTGCCACTACCATCAGATCCACCACCAACACCATCATTACCAGCTGCCAACCCCCGCCCAATTCCACAGCCTCTTCCACCAGCCTTCCTCATTTTTGGTAGAAATGTAGACAAAATCCAACAAACTATATAGTAATGTAAAACAAGGTACAAGGTGTCTATAGGACAGGGGAGATTTTGAATTTCTGCACACATTTGTGGACACTGTACACTTTTGGATTGTGTGAGGCCCACTGAATATCACAGCGCTATGTCACAGGCTCGATGGCACAGGTGTGAAAAAAGTGACTACAGGATAAGGGAGATTTTGAATTTCTGCACACACTTGTGGACACTGGACACTTATGGATTGTGTGAGGCCCACTGAATATCACAGCGCTATGTCACAGGCAGAAATTGGCTAGTGTATCACAAACTACAAGGTGTATATAGAATTGGGCAGAATAGGAATCTCCCTAGAGTCTGTAAGAACGGAACAAGTCCTCCACTTATCCTTCCAGAGTGACACACAGATAGCTTCACTGTGGCCGTGATAACAGCCGTTACACGGTACTGAGAGGAGCGTGCACGTACACGGCTGTCCGGTGTACGTAAAATTGTCAAACTCCGTGTTTTTTAAGTATACGGACTGACACACGCTGTCTCTCTATAGTTTTGAATGTGATCAAACAGCAAATATATTTAACTGTTTGAAAGCTAGACAAAACTAGAAGGTGCAGGTCTGTAAGAACGGAACATGTCCTCGACTTATTCTTACAGAGTGACACACAGATAGCTTCACTGTGGCTGTGATAACAGCCGTTACACGGTACTGTGTGAGGAGTGTGCACCGCTGTATGGTGTGAAAAAATGCACACTCAGTACCTCAGCAGGACAAAAAAAAAATTGGGATTGCTTTTAAAAAAGCAGTTTGCAGAGCAGTGGGTAAACAGCAATGCAGCCATCAGGAAGCCTTAGAAGGCAGCCTAACAACCAACACCGCTGATCCAGCAAAATATAGCCTCCCCTTGCACTGCACACACAGTGACTGGTGTGTTGTACAGGCAAAATCGCTAGCAGCAGAAGCAGTTTTTGGTGTCTTCTTCACTGCCTAACGCTCTCCCTACAGAATCAGCAGCAGCTCTCCCTATTCTGAGATCAGCATGAGAAACATGGCGGTCGGCGTGCACGCCCTTTTATACCCCCTGTGACGCCCACCAAAGCAAGCCAATCACTTGCATGTCCTTCTGAAAGATGGTGGTGACCCCTGCCTATGTCATCACGTTGCCCACAGTGTCCGTGGATCCTGATTGGCTGAAAAAGTGCGCAAAACAAACTTTTGAAACGCGACTTTGGCGCGTAAGTCGCCGACCTCGTGGCCGACCTCATCCTAGGGTCGGGTTTCGTTTCATGAAACCCGACTTTGCCAAAAGTCGGCGACTTTTGAAATTTTTCGATCCGTTTCGCTCAACTCTAATTTTGGCTTTCCATCATTTTTTCATGCTGGATCCGTTTTTTTCTCATAGACTTGTATTAGTGACAGATTGTGACGGATGGCCACACGTTTCATCTGTCGTCCAACGGATCCGTCAGAAAATCTCTGTCCGTCGGCCAGAGACAACGGACAGATGAACATTTTTTGTGTACGTCGAAAAGTCGGATAGCGACGGATTCCATCTTTTAAAACTGAGCATGCCCGGAATCATTTTTCTTCCTTTATTTTAACCCCTGCGGCTGCTTTTTCTATTCTGGCACAAAATCCTTCTCTCTCTCTCTCGCTCCAGAATTCTGTTTCTTTAATTCCTACAGCAAGGCTGCTACAACGGATCAGTCATAAAAACAGATCCAGTGCATCAGTTTTTTGCAATATACGCAGGATCCGTCCACTTGACGGATCTGAACACTTTGACGGATTGTGACTGATTGCAAAAGACTGGAGTGTGAAAGGGGCCTTAAGAAGCGAGATGTGGATGAGAAAAGGCGGTGGATCCGTTGCCAACCGTCAATTGACGGAATCTGCCATCGGATCCTCCTTTTTATACTGAGCATGCCCGAATGAATGTCCTTTCATGATATTTAACCCCAAATCCCATTCTGTGGCAGCCAAATCTCTCTCTCTCGTGAAACAGGCCTTACTTTAAATTTCATGCACTAGCGTCTAAAGCGGATCCGTACAAAAAACGGATCCAGTTGCATCCGTTTGCCACAAAACGGAAACGGATCCGTTTTTGCACACTGGCGGATTTTGACTAACGCCAGAAAACTGAAGTGTGAAACAGGCCTAAGAGAAAGAAAAGACTCAATCAGAGAAGAGGTCACCTATAAGGTACCAGGATGTACATTTTTAGCTATTGGTACTGACTGCGTCTCATCAGTACTATGGTTCCTGTATAGTCCACAGTCTGATAAAGACTGATAACTCCCAGCATCTCCTTACCATTGTTAAGGACATACTGGGAGTTGTAGGTTCATGAGATACAAATGTATATGGGCCTGACTTAGAAGGATTCAGCTCATCAGTTATTAATCACACGATGTCATAGACCTAATGGAAAAGGGAAGAATTAGCTGGGTAGAAATGCAAAATGGGCGCCTTTGGCTTCATCTGCCTTGGGCACCCAAAATACTTTGTTTCGGCCCTGGTAACGGATAAAGCAAAATCCTACATGACCTATCAGTGTTCTACGATTTGGGTTGAGGACACTTATTGTATGTGGGCTGGTGAATTTTGTGTGCCAGGGCTGCTTTTTAGTCCCAACTCGGCCCTGAATCCCCTCGTGTATCTGAATGGGAGGAAGAGTGTGAACTTGTGCTAATTGTGCAGTCACACTTTGTCATCTTTGCTCCGTCCTGTCTTCCAGCGCAGGGTTAAATTGCTCTGACTTCATATCTGGCTTCATGGCTTGATCATAGATGCTGGATCCTGATCCCCAACAAAATCTCACCAACCGAAGATTGTGAAAGAAACACACAAAACACTTTTATTGGATGTTAAATTGACCGAATTTTATTCCAAATCTCATCATTATTATTTCTTTCAGTGTCTGAAATTTAGAATCAGCCAATTACTATGAAAGAGACACTGAAAATGGCAGAACCCCCGACTCACGAAGAATCGTCCTTCAGCACTCAGGAGAGGAAAAACCCCCTGTGGTGGAAACCTCTAGGGAACCATGGCTGCAGGACTGCCCTTCCCTTGGGCTTAGAAGGTTAGTGCCAACATGTAACAGCAAATTGTACCTGAATTTGTACATTGTGTCATATTTGTTTTGGAGAAGCCTAATGCGACCTCTCCAGGCCGTACACATAAAGTGAAGGCGGCGAGTACCGGACGTGAGGGAGATCTGGCTGCAACATCTGTCACCCCATTGATCTGGCTGGCTAGGCGGTATGGCTGATCTGGCTGGCTAGGCGCTATGGCTGATCTGGCTGGCTAGGCGCTATGGCTGATCTGGCTGGCTAGGCGGTGTCCCCTTCCTCCCATTGTGGAGTGATGAAGCTCCAGGTCTCCAGACACATCAAGTATGGCTTCCGTCTACGGCTGAATGACTTATGGTTCTGGAATCTTCTCCTGCATCATAGATGCATGTGTTTATGACATCAGCGCAGTTGCCATAGTTATCACAGGTGTTTTATACTGTGGTTTCATTGGCTAGAAAGTCCCTCTCAGTGTTCCAAAGAATTAACCCTTGAATGACTGGTATTGTGCCTTTCTCCAGAAGCCTGTAAAATAAACTTGTCACTAGACAGGACCATTATCATTATTATATTTTAAAGTTGCCCCAACCAAAGTCTAATAAGTGAGCGCATCTAGAGTTGATGTGTAACAAGCGCAATCATTCCATTAAGCCCTACTAAATGCATAAATGCACAATATGAGAACAGAGCAGTCTCATAGAAAATTAATGATACCAAGGTAAATGCAGTTAGATATGGGATGCTATATAGGGGCTCATACTGTATATAGGAGCTATATGGGGACTCACACTGTATATAGGAGGCAATATGGTGGCAAACAATGTATTCAGGAGGCTATATGTGAGTGCTCATACTGTATATAGGAGGCTATATGGGGACTCACACTGTATATAGGAGGCAAACACTGTATTCAAGAGGCTATATGTGGGCTCATACTGTATATAGGAAGCAATTTGCAGGCTCATACTGTTTATAGGAAGCAATGTGCAGGCTCATACTGTACATAGGAGGTTATATGTGGATGCTCATACTGTATAGCTATATGCGGCCTCATACTGTATATATGAAGTGAAGTACAGGCTCATACTGTATATAGGAGGCACAAACTGTATTCAGGAGGCTATATGTGGGTGATCATACTGTATATACTGTAGGAGGCTATGTGGGCTCATTGTATATATGAAGCAATGTGCAGGCTCATACTGTATATAGGAGACTATATGCGGCCTCATACTGTATACAGGAGGCTATGTGGGCTCATACTGTATATAGGAGGCTATATGCAGCCTCATACTGTATATAGAAAGTGATGTACAGGCTCATACTGTATATAAGAGGCTATGTGCAGGCTCATACTGTATATAGAAAGCAATGTGCAGGCTCATACTGTATATAGGAGGTAAACACTGCATTCAGGAGGCTATATGTGGCCTCATACTGTATATAGGAATCGATGTGCAGGCTCATACTGTATATAGAAGGCTATATGGGGACTCGCACTGTATATAGGAGGCAAATACTGTATTCAGGAGGCTTTATGTGGGCTCATACTGTATATAGGAAGCGATTTGCAGGCTCATACTGTTTTTAGGAAGTGATGTGCAGGCTCATGCTGTTTAGGAAGCGATGTGCAGGCTCATACTGTACATAGGAGGCTATGTGGATGCTCATACTGTATATAGGAGGCTATATGCGGCCTCATACTGTATATAGGAAGTGATATACAGGCTCATACTGTATATAGGAGGCTATTTGCAGGCTCATACTTTATATAGGAAGCAATGTGCAGGCTCATACTGTATATAGGAGGTAAACACTGCATTCAGGATGCTATATGTGGGTGCTCATACTGTATATAGGAGGCTATATGCGGCCTCATACTGTATATAGGAAGCGAAGTACAGGCTCATACTGTATATAGGAGGCTATATGCAGCATCATACTGTATACAGGAGGCTATATGTGGGTGCTCATACTGTATATAGAAGGCTATATGTGGCCTCATACTGTATATAGGAAGCGATGTGCAGGCTCATACTGTATATAGAAGGCTATATGGGGACTCGCACTGTATATAGGAGGCAAATACTGTATTCAGGAGGCTATATGTGGGCTCATACTGTTTATAGGAAGCGATTTGCAGGCTCATACTGTACATAGGAGGCTATGTGGATGCTCATACTGTTTATAGGAAGCAATGCGCAGGCTCATACTGTACAAAGGAGGCTATATGTGGGTGCTCATACTGTATATAGGAGGCTATATGCGGCCTCATACTGTATAGAGGAAATGATGTACAGGCTCATACTGTTTATAGGATTCTATGTGCAGGCTCATACTGTATATAGGAAGCAATGTGCAGGCTCATGCTGTATATAGGAGGCAAAAACTGTATTCAGGAGGCTATATGTGGGTGCTCATACTGTATATAGGAGGCTATATGCGGCCTCATACTGTATATAGGAAGCGATGTGCAGGCTCATACCGTACATAGGAGGCTATATGTGGCGTCATACTGTATATAGGAAGCGATGTGCAGCCTCATACTGTATATAGGAGGCTATGTGGGCTCATATTGTATATAGGAAGTAATGTGCAGGCTCATACTGTATATGAGACTATATGCGGCCTCATACTGTATATAGAAGGCTATATGCGGCCTCATACTGTATACAGGAGGCTATGTGGGCTCATACTGTATATAGGAGGCAATATGCAGCCTCATACTGTATATAGGAAGCGATGTACAGGCTCATACTGTATATAGTATAAAGTGCAAATATATCCCAAATACTGGAAAAAATTCTTCAAAGGCTCAACTCACTGGAAATATAATAGCAAAAAAAATATCATAAATGAGCTATTAAGCATCACAAGAGATCAAAATTGGAGTTTTTCAAGCTAAATAATTTATCTAGAATAATTAACAGAGCATAAATGCTAAATGCAAGTTACATCAGACATAAACACAATATAATTAAACCAGCACCTTATCATTTTCACTTTTAACAGCCAATCAGAGCGATTGTAGACATGTGGGGGTGAAGCCACCCCACCTGTGGAGAAGTACAAAGCCCCCTGTGTGTGTGGGTCGGGTGGGGTCACTGAAAGGTCAGTCACCCAACCCACAGGAGGGCAATTAATTCATGACGCCACATAGGCGTCACTGGTCAGATTGGCACAGCTTTTCATGATGCCTATGTGGAGTCATTGGTCGGGAAGGGGTTAAAGGAGCATACACGCCTTTGCACAGTGGGGGTATTAATATTTTCTATGGGACACTAATTTTTGGGGGAGGGAGTAAACATAGTAATGGCACAGTTTTTTTAAATATTGGGGTCAGTATCCTATGCCTCAGGTAAGCAGAGTGGGGAGTTTTTGTAGGTTGGGAATAAATGAGACATCAGTAGAAATGTGAGATGTCAAATGTGTTTTTGTTGTAATCTGTGCAGATGAGTTGTGGCTGGAGAAGTGGTAATGGAGGTCTGGGCCTGATGAAAAAGACAGGAAAAGTGAGCGACCCAAATCAGAAAGATTGTCAGCTGTAAGGTTCTATATATAACTACTGTACTCACGTGTATGTTCTGTGGGACTAGTATCTACCAATATACGATAACAGTAAGATGGTAATATTGCTCTTTTTAGTAGACTATTTTTTTATTTAGTGACCGCTAAATTTGTTTCAGTCTATGTAGTAGTAGGTGTATGGTGGTGTCATTGGTCTCTGTATAGTGTTTTGTTATGTAAAGGTAATGGTTATATTATATTATGTATTTGCTGAGTAGTGGTGATGGTGGTGGACATTGAGTAGTTTTATTGTTTTGGTCTTTTATAGTAGTAATTTTGATAATATTGGTCTTTGCATTGTATGTTTTTGGTTAGCAACAGTGGTATACTGTACTTATATATCTATAGATGCTCTTTAGATGATTATAGGGGGGTCAGATGGGTAGACATGCACTTTGAGGCATGGACCCCTGAACTTTTAGTACCCTAGCAATGTCCCTGCTGTAATGTGTGTTTACTTGTCAGTGTTTCTAGAGATATATGTATGTTTGTCAGTAAGCTCAGTTATGGTACCATATCTAAGCAGTAAGCTTGGTTCTGGTTCTGTATTGATGTAGTAATCTAGATTCTTGTACCATATGCATGCCGTAAGCTTGGTTCTGTTCCCATATCTGTGAAGTAGACATATTAAGCTTGGTTCTGCTCCCTTATCTCTGTAGTAAACTCGGTTCTGCTCCCTTATCTCTGTAGTAAGATCGGTTATGCTCCCATAGCACTGTAGTAAGCTCGGTTCTGCTCCCATGTCTCTCTCGTAAGGTTGGTTCTGCTCCCTTATCTACGTAGTAAGGCTCGTTTCACACTAGCGTTTGATCGCGCAGCGCATCGTGCACACGCGCAATGTCCCCCTATCTTTAACATGGTGATCGCAGGGTCTTGCGAATGTACGCGCTCTTCAGCGTTTAGCGTGCGCTGCGCATTTTACAGGTGTGCGCCCAGACGCGACGTACGCTACATGTTGCATTTTTTTTTCCGGCGGCATCGTTAAAAAAATCGCGCTCGCACGTGTGCGCCCAAAAATAGCATTACAGTCTATGTGGTTGCTGATGAGCGCTTGGCACCGCGCACGTCAGCGCCTTGTGCGCACATGCGATTTGAGTAAACAATGTCTAGACACTTGTCTAGAACTCCCCCTAAACAAGCAACATTGTTTTGGAGGAGTGTACATAAAAGAATGTGTCTTCAGGGTCAGACAATTACTCTACATAATGCCTTGCAGAGACCAGACAAGCATTCTACAAGAGCCTTCTACCTGTGGATTCAAGCTTCAGGAGCCAAAATGTGAGTATTCTTAAAAATGTCTGTGTGTCCTGTACAATTTATTATGTACTAATGTATTTTTTGTTTTCTTTTCAGCATGTCTTCTTCCGGATCGGTCTATTCGCCATCTCGGCAAGAACTGGCCCAAGCTCATCGTGAGGTGAGAATCTTGCTGCCTTTTGATAAGTATAGCTGCCTCTAGAAATGTGTTTTAATTTTTTCTTTCTTTACAGACATCGGACACGGGAAGTGAAAATGGAGTGCGAGAGCGGTCTGTGCGGGAGCAGTCGGAGCGGTCTGAGCGGGAGCCGTCTGAGGATTCTGAGCGGGAGCAGCATAGTCAAGTCGTGGCGAGGAGACCCAATGTGAGTATATATATATATTTTTTTTCTGTCTTTCTTTCTCTTGCTTCTTTTCTGTTTCTTTTTGTATCTTTTCCAAACTTCAAAAACATTCTATATTTTTTTTTCTAGGTTCCACAGCGGGATGACGAAGAAGTCTACACAGACAATGAGCACCTCATCCGCCTCGTTGAGGAGCGCATCCCATTGTGGGACAGCCGTGACCAGCAGTACAAAGACACAGTGGTGACCCGGCAGCTCTGGAATGAGGTGGCCGCAGTGATGGATGGCTTGGACAGCGCCTCTGCAGCTTCAAAAAGGGTGTTCAGTAAGTATAAAGATGCTCTGTGATATAGCATTTATTTTTGGACCTGATGGTGCTGATGTGTTTTTTGCAAGATATATTCTTGCATTAAACACACCAATGCCTGGTGGAAAACTGTGATTGATTTGTGTCTTGAACTGCTGCATTGTTTTGTGGACCTGACGGTGGTGGTGTTTTTTTTGGCAAGATATATTCTTGCATGAAAACCACCAAAGCCTTGTTGAGAACTTTGATTGATTTGTGTCTTCAACTGCTGCATTGTTTTGTGGACCTGACGGTAGTGGTGTATTTTTGGCAAGATATATTCTTGCATGAAAAGCACCAATGCCTTGTTGAGAACTGTGATTGATTTGTGTCTTCAACTGCTGCATTGTTTTGTGGACCTGACGGTAGTGGTGTTTTTTGGCAAGATATATTCTTGCATGAAAAGCACCAATGCCTTGATGAGAACTGTGATTGATTTGTGTCTTCAACTGCTGCATTGTTTTGTGGACCTGACGGTGGTGGTTTTTTTGGCAAGATATATTCTTGCATGAAAAGCACCAATGCCTTGTTGAAAACGGTGATTGATTTGTGTCTTCAACTGCTGCATTGTTTTTTGGACCTGACGGTGCTGTGTTTTTTGCAAGATATATTCTTGCATTAAACACACCAATGCCTTGTTGAGAACTGTGATTGATTTTTCAACTGCTGTCTTGATCCTGTTTTCACTCTTGTTCCTGATGATACTGTTGTTTTCGCTGATACATATATTGTAGCAGGAAACATAAGTGTCTGCCGTCTCAACAGTTACTGCATTGTGTCTAGAATTTTATTGGTGCTGCAGCAGAGACTGTTTTCAAAGTTCAATGAGGTGTGTGGTGAGAATGACGTTAAACTAGTGCATTTTTAATTTTTTTTTTTTACCAACAGTGAAAAAAATCCGCACACGTTGGCGCTCGATGAAGGACCGCTTCAACACTGATGTTTGTGCTGAGGGACCGGTTCGGAGTGGTTCTGCGGCAAGGCGCAGAAGAAAGTACCGCTACCATCACGAGTTGGCTTTCCTGAGACCGGTCCTTGCCAGCAGAGCGTAAGTTTTTTTTTTTTCGTTTGTGCTTAATATATGCTTTTCTATTCCACAGGTGTTGCTTCTTGTAAATGCATGATACTAATGTTTTCCCTTTCTTTCCACAGCACTTGGAGCAGCACCCTGCAACCTAACCCTGTCCCGGGAGCGGTTCTTCATCGATCGACCTCGGACCCGTCTCAGCCATCCGACAGCCAGGAAGCATCTTGCAGGTCAGCAACACAGACAGCTGGTGACCAGAAAGCTGGTCCATCAGGTGTTCCCCTGTCCCAGGTCTCTGTCACTGGTTATGCGGGCACTACCCGCCAGCGGCAGTGGGCCTTGGACAGTAATGTCATGCCCGAGTTCATGCACTTGAGCGAGGCCTTTAAGGCCAGCCTCAGGGCGCTGGCCGCCAGAACGGAAAGCGTTTTTTTCCTGATGGAGCGTGGTTTTAACCACATGGAACGTGGTTTTAACCACATGGAACACCGCTTCCACTCTGTCGACCAGCGCCTTGACCGTCTGGAGGTTGACCTCAACAGACCAGCGCACCATTTTTTCAGTAAAATTGAACAGGGCATGGCGGAACACCTTAGTCCTGAGCAACAGCTGAGTGTGTTACAGGCCTGCAACACTGCTTACTTGCAGGCTATGCAGCAGAATCAGTATGTGCAGCAGTCAGTGGTGTCATTTCCAACAGTTTCACCACTGGCTCGCTTGACCACACTACCGACTTCTGCTGCATACCACTGCACGGCCACCTGCATTCCCAGCGAAGCCGGACATCACTACACCACCTCAAGTCTGAGTGCTGCAGGACACACCTCCGCCACCACCACTATGGCAAGCGCTGCTCCTGTATGGAGCACCACCACCACCACAGCACCACCAGCTTGGAGCCAAACCACCACAGAACCTGCTTGGGCAACCGACATCAGCAGTCAACAGCAAGGAGCACTGCCAGCACTCCTCAGCAACAGAGCACCGCCAGCACTCCTCAGCAAAGGAGCACCGCCAGCACTCCTCAGCAAAGGAGCACCGCCAGCACTCATCAGCAAAGGAGCACCGCCAGCACTCCTCAGCAAAGGAGCACCGCCAGCACTCCTCAGCAAAGGAGCACCGCCAGCACTCCTCAGCAAAGGAGCACCGCCAGCACTCCTCAGCAAAGGAGCACCGCCAGCACTCCTCAGCAAAGGAGCACCGCCACCACTCCTCATCTTCAGAGCACCGCCACCACTCCTCATCTTCAGAGCACCGCCACCAATTCTCCTCCTCGTAGTCCCCCAAGAACTTTGGCTGAGATACCTGATTCGCAGCCTCCTTCACGTAGCACCGACCCAACATGCTCCCCTTCTAGGAGCACCGCCACTGCCACTTTGAGCAGCACTGCCACCACAGAGCAGCAAAGGGGTGATCCGCATTCCCTATTTTACAGGGCAACGCCACAGTCACCAGGCGGTCTACAAAAGAAAAGCGGTCACAGGCTGCAAGTAGGTCGGGGCAGGATATACCTGTGCCAAAAAAGAAGAAGAAAAAAAAAACTTTGTTGGTCCATCCACCGTCTCCTCCTAATGTGTCTCAACCTGCCTCGATGTCCATTCCAGAGCTCCCTTCCTCGAGTACTTTTGTCACCCCTTCTCCTAGAACCCCTTCCTCTACCTCCAGTCGTTCCTTGTATCTCCACACACCCAAAGTCTCCCAATCTTCCCCCAAATATCATTCATAATAAAATTTTTCTTGTTTATTTTTGGTTTCAAAATAAATGTGCACTTGTGCTTTCAAATAATTGGTAATGGTTTACCTTGTCTATCGCCGACTACACACACTGCACCATACACATAGGGTTTTTGGAAAAACATATCTCCATTACTGTTTCTTGTGTGAGACTTGTTTCTTGTGTCAGTCTTGGAGATATGTGTTGTCAACAAACCAAATCTACATGACTTTCCTTTTCCAGAAAAGTCTCTACATTCTAGGAATATTGCACAGAGTGCATCCAGCAGGGTTCCCCAACTCCAGTCCTCAAGGTTCAACAAAAGATCATGTTGTATGGAATTCTCTGTTTGAAAATTTTTTAGCAACTGAGCTATGGATTTCCTTACAACACGATCTGTTGGTAGACCTTGTGGAGTGGATTTGGGGAATGATGCTGGATCTAGTGTGTTCAATATTACTAGAATGTAGAGACTGCTGTGGAAAAGACAAGTCATATAGGTATAATCTACATGACTTGGAGTCAGACACACCCCAAATAGAAAGACAGGCTTTTCTCCCTTTGAAGTCCTGTTTGGTAGTGCACCAAAGACTGGTCTGTACTTCCCACAGGTGCTACAAATGCAACACGGTTCTATGACAGCCTATGTCCAGGCCTTGCAGGAAAGACTTAAAGTGGTGCATAAACATGTGTTCTCATCCATTCCAGATCCTAATGTCAGTGCAGATGTGCATCAGCTCAATCCAGGTGATTGGGTGGTTATACGCAGACACGTGAGAAGGAGCCTGAACCCACGATTTGACGGCCCCTTCCAAGTCCAGCTGACCACATCCACCTCAGTAAAACTTGAGTCACTGCAAGAAGGTCCTTTCAACAGCAGAATGACTGTTCTCCTAATCACCTTGCTGGCAGTGGCAGGGTTACTGCACTCTACAGAGACACAGGACAAACTCTTAAATGCTGACTGGGACAACAAACTTATTCAACATCATGCTCTTCTTATAAAGGACATGGAAGGACAGAAACCAAAAGACTGTTGGATCTGTACACACAGCCCAGTATCTGCAAGGACTATACCATACTTAGCCTTACCTATGGAGCCATGGAATAATAATAAATCTAATAATAATCTTTATTTTTATATAGCGCTAACATACTCTGCAGCGCTTTACAGTTTGCACACATTATCATCACTGTCCTCAATGGGGCTCACATTCTGCCGTATGTGCAGAATGAACAGCTTACTTAAAGTTTCAGAGTTAGGCAAGCCAGACAGGGGAATAACATGACACTGCTTGCTGAACCTGTCTACCACCACCCAGATACAAGTTTTCCCATCTGAGGGTGGCAAATCTGTAATGAAGTCCATGGAGATGTGGGTCCATGGACTCTCAGGGGTGGGCAAGGACTGAAGCCAGCCGGCAGGGCGGCTATGGAAGGATTTGGCATGGGCACAGACTTCACACGCAGAAACATAGTCCTTACAGTCCTTGGCCACCGTCGGCCACCAAAAGTTCCTGGTTACCAGCCTGGTGGTATTATTGAGACCGGGATGGCCTGCCAGGACAGAGTCGTGTGATTCTTTTAGAACCTGCAGACGAAGGTTAGCTGGAACAAACAATTTTTTGGGGGGCGTAGCGTCAGGGGCTTGCTCTGAAGACCTACGGATCTCCTCCAGAAGGTCCAAAGACACTGCCGACACGACGATTCCATTAGCCAATATCGGTACTGGTTCACAGTCCTCGGTCTGTGTGGGGCAAAAACTGCGAGAGAGGGCATCTGCCCTCACATTTTTAGTACCGGGGCGAAAAGTAATTAAAAAATCAAACCTGGAGAAAAAACAGGCCCACCTGGCCTGCCTGGGATTTAGTCTCTTAGCTGACTCTAGGTAGGTTAAGTTTTTGTGGTCTGTAATAACAGTGACCTTGTGTTTGGCACCTTTGAGGAAGTGGCGCCATTCCTCGAAGGCCCATTTGATCGCCAATAATTCTCAATTACCAATGTCATAGTTTCTCTCCGTGGTAGAGAATTTGTGGGAGAAAAACGCACACAGGCGAGTGAGGGATGCAGTGCCTTGTGATAGCACTGCTCCCACTCCGACCTCGGAGGCATCCACTTCCACAACAAATGGGCGGTCTAAGTCCGGTTGCACCAAAACTGGGTTGGCCACGAAGCACTCTTTCAGTGTGGAAAATGCCTGAATAGCCTCAGGATTCCAATTGGTCACGTCCGCCCCTTTTCGGGTAAGGTCCGTGAGTGGCTTGGCAATCTCCGAGAAACCCCTGATAAACTTGCGGTAGTAATTCGCGAATCCCAAAAACTGCTGCAACGTCTTCAGCGATTTGGGTTGCACCCAAGCCTTAATAGGTTGAATCTTGGCAGGATCCATGCGAAACCCCTTGCCTGAGACCATGTATCCTAAAAACTGTACCTCTTCGGCAAAGAAAACACATTTTTCCAGTTTCGCAAACAAAGAGTGTTCTCGCAGTCTCTGCTGCACCGACCTGACGTGTTGAGTATGTGTCACAGGGTCAGCAGAGTAAATCAAAATGTCATCAAGATACACGACGACATACACCCCACAAATGTCTCTGAAAACATCATTGACGAAGTGTTGAAATACTGCAGGCGCGTTACTGAGTCCGAACGGCATTACCAGGTATTCAAAGTGACCAAGAGGTGTATTAAAGGCCGTTTTCCATTCGTCACCGTTTCTTATGCGGACCAGATTATATGCCCCCCGGAGGTCAAGTTTAGTAAACCAGTGGGCTCCCAGTAGCTGATTAAACAGATCAGGAATGAGTGGAAGCGGATACTGGTTTTTTACAGTAATAGCGTTAAGCTCACGACAATCTATACATGGTCTGAGTCCACCATCTTTTTTTCCTACAAAGAAAAACCCAGCCCCTACAGGTGAAGTGGAGGGTCTAATAAAACCTTTTCGCAGGCTGTCTGCTATGTAGTCATTCATGGCTACACGCTCAGGACCAGAGAGGTTAAATATTCTCCCCTTAGGGAGGCGGGCACCTGGGACCAAGTCGATAGGACAGTGATACTCTCTATGAGGAGGTAGTTTCTCAGACTCCACTATGGAGAAGACATCTTCATAATCTCTGAGCGCATATGGAATAGAGGGGTTTTTAATTTTAACTTGGTTCACTGACAGTGACATACAGTTACTCTGACACCGTGGACTCCAGCGCACGATATCACCTAAGCGCCAGTCAATAACCGGATTATGCTGGTGCAACCATGGCATGCCTAACATAACCGGATTAGATAAATTATGTAGAACAAAAAATGATATCTGTTCGTTGTGTAATGCCCCCACTGACATAGTAATGTCTGCAGTAACAAACTCCACTCCACCCTGGATAATGTATGTACCATTGATAGCAGTGGTCTGAAAAGGGGCATTAAGTCTTAGCAGTGGTACACCGAGATTCCTTGCGAGCAAAAAATCCATGAAATAGCCCGCAGAACCACAATCCACGTAAGCCTTCACATACAGGGATTTATTAGAAAATGAGTGTGAGACGGGTAACAAAAGTTTAGCCGCATTTGCGGGCAATACCTGAGCCTCTGTGCCAGCGCGACCAGAGCTGCCCAGAGGCCGACGTCCCAGGAATGTGGATCTCTGACGCTCAGCATTTCCCTGGCCTCCAGGCTGCAGCATGCTGGTGTAGGAAGATGGGAGTGTTCCTTCAGGCTGTGCTCTGGAGCAGGTGTTAGGCCAGGAAATCAGCTCAGACAGAAGAAGAAAAAAAAAAATTCAGGAGACTGCTTTTATATATGGTGAACATATACACAAAAAGCAAGTTTTTTTTCCTTGTATTATTTTGGGCCGGATATAATGTAACGTCCGTCTGTGGTCTGGGCTGCAGCCAGACAACACCCCGAGAAACACTGATACCCTTTACCCCTATACAGGGATCTGGATTTATAGCAGAGCCCAGGAGGTGCTGTCTGAATAGGAGCAGTGTCCAGAGCAGGACGGTCACCAGAGAGGGAGTTCCAATACAGGACAAAAACATGGTAGTATCCGGGTCTAAACCAGTCGGGCAGCAGGGTACAAAAACGTTAGGCAGAAGCAGAGTCAGAAGTCCAGGCCAAGGTCTGAGTCATAACCAGGAGGGCAGCAGAGATACAGAATCGTTAGGCAGAAGCAGAGTCAGAAGTCCAGGCCAAGGTCAGAGTCATAAATCAGGAGGGCAGCAGAGGTACAGAATCGTTAGGCAGAAGCAGAGTCAGAAGTCCAGGCCAAGGTCATAGTTATTCAACTATAGCAAGTAACACACAGGGGAACCAAGAATATATCCGGCGGCTTGCAAGACCATTCCCAAGGTATTTGAGGGATCAGGTCACCCCTCACAGGTTCCCGGACTGCTGATGTCATCAGTACCGCCCCAGGACCAGGCCAGATGATGATGCAGTAACCTTCTGATGACTGACAGAGGACCGGAGCCTGCGCCCACCAGATGCCTGCACAGGTGCCCTTACTCTGTCCGCACCATAACTCACGGGCGAGTCACGGCGCCTCCTAGTGACCGCGCCCAGAACAGCAGACCCCGAATTAAAAGGCAACGTGACAGACCGGCGCCTCCTAGAGGCTAAAGCCGGGACAGTAGGCCCTGAGTCTGATGCGACGGAACCATGGCCCCTCCCAGTGGCCGAGGCAGGAACAGCCGTCCCTGAGTCTGACGACGAAGTGGCGGTCCGGCGCCTCCTAGTGGCCGCGATCGGAACAGCAGGCCCCAAGTCTGGCGGCGACGTGACACCGGCAGCCAGAACGAGCTGCAAAGCCACCAGGGAGGTAAAAAGGATGGTTTTACCAGTTATAGGGCGTGCTGGGTCTGCTGGACAATTGTTTCTCCAAGGATCATTGTGGATACAGGGACCTCATTGCTTACTGATCAGGCACCAGGAAGCCCTGGATGAGATCTGGAGTTTCCGCTGTAGAGTCTCTGATACTTGCCTGGAGTTCATCCTGAGCCATCTGATTCATGAATACAATGCCAGTCCTGTAGTGAACATTGGCACCGATGTATAATGAAGCTCTGCAGATTCCCGAGGGCTGGTTAACTCTTCAGCCACTGCACAGGTCTCTGCTGATGTCAGGGGGTGGTCTCACGGGCCCCCTGACTATTGTGCTCAGTGTTATAATTGTGTCCCCTTTATGTTGAGGGCTGGTCCTGGCCTATGAATGGCTGATAACAGGGACCCATAGCTGCAGCACTGGAGTAGCGTGGGGGAGGGCGGTCCGCCCCAGGCGGCACGTGTGTGGGGGCGGCGCAGCAGCATGACAGCTCCTCGGCTGCTTTTAGGAAAGGCCCCAGCAGCCGTGTTGCTATGGTAACACTGTAGGACTACATTACCCGTCATGCCTCGGGCGTGCGTTCCTGGTATGACCCCGCTGCAGCGCTGTAGATTGGCAGTCACATGACCGTGGGATCTGCCGAGGCTTCGGCTGTCACATGCCCAAACAACGAGCGGAGCGGCCGCACAGCATGGAGCATGGCCAATGTGGCCAATAGGGTGTCGTGGTCCGACCGGGAGCAGCTGGAGGAGGCCGGGGAGAGCACGCCGCTGCTGAACGGAGCCGGCAACCAGCAGGTGAGGGCGGGAGGAGGATTACTGGGAATTGGGGGGCTGTGCAGATAGGTGACCATGGCGAGGCTGTGCAGGGGAGGACATGGGGGGCTCTGTAGAGGGAGGACGTGGGGGGCTGTGCAGGGGAGGACATGGGGGGCTCTGTAGGGAGAGGACATGGGGGGCTCTGTAGGGAGAGGACATGGGGGGGCTCTGTAGGGAGAGGACATGGGGGGGCTGTGCAGGGGGAGGACATGGGGGGCTGTACAGGGGAGGACATGGGGGGCTCTGTAGAGGGAGGACATGGGGGGCTCTGCAGGGGAGGACATGGGGGGCTCTGTAGGGGAGGACATGGGCTGTGCAGGGTAGGACATGGGGGGCTGTGCAGGGGAGGACATGGGGGGCTGTGCAGGGGAGGACATGGGGGCTCTGTAGGAGGGACATAGGGGGCTGTGCAGGGGGAGTACATGGGGAGGCTGCGTAGGGGAGGACATGGGGGGCTGTGCAGGGGGGTAAACGGGGGGCTGTGCAAGGGAGAACATGAGGGCTCTGTAGGGAGTGTACTGTGGTTCTGTGCAGGCGGAGGACACATGGGTCTCCTTACACTGTTTTATGGTGCGGCTCTATGAAGGGCAGTGGTGGCGGTTCAGTAGGGTCATCAAGCTAATACATACATATATATATAGAGAACTGCAAGAAGATGAAAGTCTAGAAATTTAGAAATAATAACAGCAGAGTTAGTAGTAGACTAAAAATTAGATCTTTGAGTGTAGTGTGGGCTCTTCGGATGCTTCCGAAATATCAACGACCAAAGGGGCGGCAAATTTTTCGACCGCCCCGAGCGCCACAAACAGTTGCTACGCCACTGAGCTGCAGGAATGTATAATGTGTATAATGTGCACAGTAATGAATGTTCTAAATATTCACTGTCATTACCAAGAATTATCCGTGTTATATGGCCGGAACAAGATGCAGTGGCACCGACGGCGCGCAGGCAGGTAAATAGGATGTTTTTTTTCTTAACAGGAATCATACCTACAAAGATAGGGGATAAGGAGCCATGCATACAATGACAGGGACGGGGGAACCATGCATACCACGGTAGGGATGAGTGGTCAATGCACACCCGGCTTATACTCAAGTCAATAAGTTTACCCAGTTTTTCGTGGCAAAAGTTGGTGCCTCGGCTTGTACTCGGGTCGGCTTATACTCGAGTATATACGGTAATAGTTAAAACCTGACAAGAATAAACAATAATTTGCAGTTAGCCCAATCGTGGGGATAAATAGCTGAGAAATAAATAGTGATTAGTATATCTTAATAAATATATTGCAATTCGCCCAGTACAAAGCTGTGAAAAAAAATGGTAGTTACTATTTCCATTAAGTATTGCACTCAAACAGTTGATTAACCAAGAGAGATGGCATGTACCCGAATAGAATTCTCCTAGAGGCTGCAAATAAGAGCGGCAGGAAGTAAAGGGTTAATAGGTACATAGAACACACAATTGGGTGAAAATATTAAATGGTCATGAGCAATATGTCCTGGCATAAAGAGTGTGATTATATTCTTAGTCCATAGTTAATGCTTGGTATAAACCTGCATTCATAAAATATTCCAATGTCTATAGCCGTGGGGAGAGCTGCCCCGGCCGATGATGGATACACCAAGTACTTTCTCCAATGAGTGGAGGGGTCGTACCCTGTGAAATAGCGCGCTGAACAGTACATGGTGATTTCACCATATATAGTTGTATGTGAGTGTTGCTACTCACAATACCTCCGATGGTCTGCGTAGAATCCGGTGACTGCGTTCTGGCTGGTGCAGTAAAGGTCGGACCTGGGAGATGCGGCGATATGCCGAGGTGTAGTGTGAGACCAGCGCTCCTGCGCTCCAGCTGTCGGCAGGGATCCGGTCACTCTGGTCGATAGCTGCGTCCCGGCAGATGTGCAGTAGGAGCAGGACCTGTGTGACGCGGTGGATCACGTGGTGCCGTGTAACTGCTGCTAGATGGAGGTACGGGTGGCAAAAAGGGCCGAAACCAACGCGTTTCGGAAAACTCAGCTTCTTTCTTCAGGTCCGGGACATATTGCTTATGACCATTTAATATTTTCACCCAATTGTGTTCTATATACATATTAACCCTTTACTTCTAGGAGAATTCTATTCGGGTACATGCCATCTCTCCTTGGTTAATCAACTGTTTGAGTGCAATACTTTCTATTTCCATTAACTACCATTTTTTTCACAGCTTTGTACTGGGCGAGTTGCAATATATTCATTAAGATATACTAATCACTATTTATTTCTCAGCTATTTATCCCCACGATTGGGCTAACTGCAGTTTATTGTTTATTCTTGTCAGGTTTTACCTATTAAATATTCTTCTATTTGTCTCATTAATAAGTCACTAGCTTTTCTCCCACATCTTGGTTTTTTCAGCGCGAGTCTATCACAAATATTTATAATCCTTTCGATTTCCTTGTGGTTGGTATCTAGAGTCGCAGCAGTTACAACACCTTTTACACAGGCGCCACTTTATCGCTCTCCTTCATTTTTTGATTTTAACAATTTTTCCCTGGATCTGTAGCTGGATATTTCCTGCTTTTGAATTGCCTCCTATATACAGTGTGAGCCTCCACATTGCTTCCTATATACAGTATGAGGCCGCATATAGCCTCCTATATACAGTAGGAGCCTGCACAGCGCTTCCTATATACAGTATGAGGCCGCATATAGCCTCCTATATACAGTATGAGCCTGCACAGCGCTTCCTATATACAGTATGAGTCTGCACATAGTCTCCTATATACAGTATGAGCCTGCACATCGCTTCCTATATACAGTATGAGACCGCATATAGCCTCCTATATACAGTATGAGGCCGCATATAGCCTCCTACATACAGTATGAGCCTGCACAGCACTTCCTATATACAGTATGAGCCTGCACATCGCTTCCCATATACAGTATGAGGCCGCATATAGCCTCCTACATACAGTATGAGGCCACATATAGCCTCCTATATACAGTATGAGCCTGCACATCGCTTCCTATATACAATATGAGCCTGCACATTGCTTCCTATATACAGTATAAGCCTGCACATTGCTTCCTATATACATTATGAGTCTGCACATAGTCTCCTATATACAGTATGAGCCTGCACATCGCTTCCTATATACAGTATGAGGCCGCATATAGCCTCCTACATACAGTATGAGGCTGCATATAGCCTCCTATATACAGTATGACCCTGCACATCGCTTCCCATGTACAGTATGAGACCACATATAGCCTCCTGAATACAGTATTTGCCTCCTATATACAGTATGAGGCTGCATATAGCCTCCTATATACAGTATGAGCCTGCACATCGCTTCCTATATACAGTATGAGGCCGCATATAGCCTCCTATATACAGTATGAGCCTGTACTTCGCTTCCTATATACAGTATGAGGCCGCATATAGCCTCCTATATACAGTATGAGCACCAACATATAGCCTCCTGAATGCAGTGTTTACCTCCTATATACAGTATGAGCCTGCACATTGCTTCCTATATACAGTATGAGCCTGCACATAGCCTCCTATATACAGTAGCAAAAAAAAAAAAATGATTGAATGAGAGTATTGGTTTTGGGTCCTTTCTGTAAAAATCGTATGGGTATCTTTTTAGTCTTGGTTTTAGTTTTCTGTTTTTAATTATTTTTTCCTGTGCTTATACTCCAGTTCTCTATCTTCGCATTGCAGTATATGATCTGGCATGGAATTCATTGTTGAGGGCATTTCAAGATTTTATGAAGAAACACTCCTCTCACAAGAAATCTACGGCTCTTTTCGTACCCATTGGGTCTTCAATATTTGAGATGTTTTTACACAGAGTAAAAACTGTCTATACAAATTCCAGAGTAAGATACAAGGACTGCATTAGAAAGTAACAACTTACATGTGTAGTGTATGTCGCTGTAAAACCTGCCGCCCCTACGCGCGTTACGCCGCAGCTTCCTCAGGAGGCGTGGTTTACAAGTGCCCCGGATCTAGTTTATATAGTGCAGTCAACCAATAAACCGCTTTCCCTAATAAAGCTTGTAAAATTCAGGACCTGAGCTGTAGTGTCCACAATGACGTCAATAGTATCCAGTTCTAAACGTCCACAGCATTATCGGCGCATGCGCTGTTGAGTCACCACTATGAACAGGGAGTCTATGATCAGCGCTCATCAGCATGAAAGCGGCTCAAGCTGCAAAACAGCCAGAGACCGCCACATACCAGACTGAGCACGTCAGACGGCTCCTAGGGAGGACAGAACTGGGCATGCGCTCAAGTGAGGACAAGAAAATAAAATAATTATGAAGAATAATAATCACTACTTAAAGTGATAGCAAGTGTTGAAAGTGAGGGGATAAAACATAATGATGCTGAAATAATTATAGCGGTGTGTATGAACCATTAAAGTGAATATGCCTGACATAGAGTGCAAAGGCACACACATATGTGTCAATTATAAGCACACTATGCAAGCAATAAAATTTTTTTTTAACAATTAGCATAATGTGTATGCAGGCTATATGAAAGTGTATGTGCATCATATAACTATAACAACTATATATCATGTCTCTGTTAAAAAACAAATGTACATAAAAATAACACATGGCATTCAATACATACATCAAATGTCATATATCAAAGTAATTATACACACAATTATGTATAATGCATAATACATAGCAAAAATACACAAAGAAAATTGTGAAAAAAATAAAAAATGAGTGAAAAAAATATATATAAAAATAAAACAAATAAAAATGTAAATGAAATAAAGAAATAAAAAAAGAAAAAATGAATAAAAATGTGAACAAATAATATGAAATATTGAAGACCCAATGGGTACGAAAAGAGCCGTAGATTTCTTGTGAGAGGAGTGTTTCTTCATAAAATCTTGAAATGCCCTCAACAATGAATTCCATGCCAGATCTTATATATTGCGATGCGAAGATAGAGAACTGGAGTATAAGCACAGGAAAAAATAATTAAAAACAGAAAACTAAAACCAAGACTAAAAAGATACCCATACGATTTTTACAGAAAGGACCCAAAACCATTACTCTCATTCAATCATTTTTTTTTTGCTACTGTATATAGGAGGCTATGTGCAGGCTCATACTGTATATAGGAAGCAATGTGCAGGCTCATACTGTATATAGGAGGTAAACACTGCATTCAGGAGGCTATATGTGGGTGCTCATACTGTATATAGGAGGCTATATGCGGCCTCATACTGTATATAGGAAGCGAAGTACAGGCTCATACTGTATATAGGAGGCTATATGCAGACTCATACTGTATATAGGAAGCGCTGTGCCGGCTCATACTGTATATAGGAGGCTATATGCGGCCTCATACTGTATATAGGAAGCAATGTGCAGGCTCATACTGTATATAGGAGACTATGTGCAGACTCATACTGTATATAGGAAGCAATGTGCAGGCTCATACTGTATATAGGAGGCAATTCAAAAGCAGGAAATATCCAGCTACAGATCCAGGGAAAAATTGTTAAAAACAAAAAATGAAGGATAGCGATAAAGTGACGCCTGTGTAAAAGGTTTTGTAACTGCTGCGACGCTAGATACCAACCACAAGGAAATCGAAAGGATTATAAATATTTGTGATAGACTCGCGCTGAAAAAAACAAGATGTGGGAGAAAAGCTAGTCACTTATTAATGAGACAAATAGAAGAATGTTTAATAGTTAAAACCTGACAAGAATAAACAATAAACTGCAGTTAGCCCAATAGTGGGGATAAATAGCTGAGAAATAAATAGTGATTAGTATATCTTAATGAATATATTGCAACTCGCTCAGTACAAAGCTGTGAAAAAAATGGTAGTTAATGGAAATAGTAAGTATTGCACTCAAACAGTTGATTAACCAAGGAGAGATGGCATGTACCCGAATAGAATTCTCCTAGAAGTAAAGGGTTAATATGTACATAGAACACAATTGGGTGAAAATATTAAATGGTCAGAAGCAATATGTCCCGGACCTGAAGAAAGAAGCTGAGTTTTCCGAAACGCGTTGGTTTCGGCCCTTTTTGCCACCCGTACCTCCATCTAGCAGCAGTTACACGGCACCACGTGATCCACCGCGTCACACAGGTCCTGCTCCTACTGCACATCTGCCAGGACGCAGCTATCGACCAGAGTGACCGGATCCCTGCCGACAGCTGGAGCGCAGGAGCGCTGGTCTCACACTACACCTCGGCATATCGCCGCATCTCCCAGGTCCGACCTTTACTACACCAGCCAGAACGCAGTCACCGGATTCTACGCAGACCATCGGAGGTATTGTGAGTAGCAACACTCACATACAACTATATATGGTGAAATCACCTTGTACTGTTCAGCGCGCTATTTCACAGGGCACGAGCCCTCCACTCATTGGAGAAAGTACTTGGTGTATCCGTCATCGGCCGGGGCAGCTCTCCCCACGGCTATAGACATTGGACTATTTTATGAATGCAGGTTTATACCAAGCATTAACTATGGACTAAGGATATAATCACACTCTTTATGCCGGGACATATTGCTCATGACCATTTAATATTTTCACCCAATTGTGTGTTCTATGTACCAATTAACCCTTTACTTCCTGCCGCTCTTATTTGCAGCCTCTAGGAGAATTCTATTCGGGTACATGCCATCACTCTTGGTTAATCAACTGGTTGAGTGCAAAACTTAATGGAAATAGTAACTACCATTTTTTTTTCACAGCTTTGTACTGGGCGAATTGCAATATATTTATTAAGATATACTAATCACTATTTATTTCTCAGCTATTTATCCCCACGATTGGGCTAACTGCAAATTATTGTTTATTCTTGTCAGGTTTTACCTATTACCGTATATACTCGAGTATAAGCCGACCCGAGTATAAGCCGAGGCACCAACTTTTGCCACGAAAAACTGGGTAAACTTATTGACTTGAGTATAAGCCGGGTGTGCATTGACCACTTATCCCTACCGTGGTATGCATGTTTCCCCCGTCCCTGTCATTGTATGCATGGCTCCTTATCCCCTATCTTTGTATGTATGATTCCTGTTAAGAAAAAAACCATCCTATTTATCTGCCTGCGCGCCGTCGGTGGCACTGCATCTTGTTCCGGCCATATAACACGGATAATTCTTGGTAATGACAGTGAATATTTAGAACATTCATTACTGTGCACTTTATACACATTATACATTCCTGCAGCTCAGTGGCATAGCAACTGTTTGTGGCGCCCGGGGCGGTCGAAAAATTTGCCGCCTCTTTGGTCGTTGATAGAGTTGAGCGACTTTTTGTTTTTTAGGGTCGAGTTTCGTTTCGTGAAACCCGACTTTTCCAAAAGTCGGGTCGAGCAAGATCGTCCGATTATAGGGAAAAGTCGGGGTCGTCCCGAAACACGAAACCCAATGTAAGTCAATGGGGAATAAAAGTCGGCGGTGAGAGGAGGACAGGAAACACACCTACAGTGCCCATTTGAATGCCAAAAGCATCAATTCTTCTTACTTAAGCTTGTCAACCTTAATTAACTTCATAATACAAGTTACGCACTGAAAAATGGGGGTTATTTGGCTAAAGTTGTGGGGGGGGGCTGGCTCCAGGTTTTCATGTGCCCTGGGCGAAAGAGCGCCCCTTTAACACATACCAAAACTCATCATGCTCCGATACGGCAGAGAAATAGCGGTATAGTACTATGAAAAATACTTCACTTTTTACATCTCATGACGAGGCCCATCTATTTCTCCATACAGAATCATTGGTCCCATATAATGTTTGAAACAGTATATGATGAGCTCCACATAATGCTACAGTATATGTTGGTCCCCATGGATGAAGCTCCACTGTCTTATGGGCCCAAATAATGCTCCAAACATAATGGGCCCCATTTCTAATGCTCTAGTGTATAATGGGCCCTGTAAATGCTGCTCCAGTGTCTGATGTCCACCTTTGGAATGTTCCAGTGTATGGTGGGCCCCATCTATCATTCTCCAGAGTATAGTGCTCCCCAAAAATTGCTGTCCCAACATTGCAAACAATCAAATAAGTCTCCTCGCTAGGGAATCCCTGTACTAGTCTGGACTCCTCGTCGTCCCCATCTTCCATCTCACTGCACAGTATTTCAACCTTGCAAGTGCTGTGATCCTGAGCAAGCAGGGGGGGCCCACTCGTTGGCGACGGCACTGGCACAGGGCCCCTGATAGTACGGTGGTGTGTCTGATGGCGGGTGGGTGGGCCGAACCTGCACTTTCATCATTGCCCCCCCATTCATCATCATTGCTTGCGTTGAGAAACACGTGATGGTGTCTCCGCGGCTTCTGTTTTGCATGTTTTGCATATTTTCCATAAGGGATGGGGGCAGTGCTCTAGAATCACTGCGTTGAGAAACACGTGATGGTGTCTCCGCAGTGTCGGATGTTGATCTCCATGAGTTCATTCATCCTCCTCTTCATAGTCTTTTTACTAGGCATTGCTCCTACCAGCCAGTTTCCTACTCCACACTGATGAGGGGCAATACCCCGAAACAGCTGTATGTGGATGGATACCATGTTTTGGCATAGGTGGTTTCCTTCATTGGAGACTGCCCTTCTCATGGTTGTTCCTTCCCGGACAAAGACCTGGCTGGTCATTGCTTGCGTTGAGAAACACGTGATGGTGTCTCCGCGGCTTCTGTTTTGCATGTTTTGCATATTTCCCATAAGGGATGGGGGCAGTGCTCTAGAATCACTGCGTTGAGAAACACGTGATGGTGTCTCCGCAGTGTCGGATGTTGATCTCCATGAGTTCATTCATCCTCCTCTTCATAGTCTTTTTACTAGGCATTGCTCCTACCAGCCAGTTTCCTACTCCACACTGATGAGGGGCAATACCCCGAAACAGCTGTATGTGGATGGATACCATGTTTTGGCATAGGTGGTTTCCTTCATTGGAGACTGCCCTTCCCGTGGTTGTTTCTTCCCGGACAAAGACCTGGCTGGTCATTGCTTGCGTTGAGAAACACGTGATGGTGTCTCCGCTGCTTCTGTTTTGCATGTTTTGCATATTTCCCATAAGGGATGGGGGCAGTGCTCTTGAATCACTGCGTTGAGAAACACGTGATGGTGTCTCCGCAGTGTCGGATGTTGATCTCCATGAGTTCATTCATCCTCCTCTTCATAGTCTTTTTACTAGGCATTGCTCCTACCAGCCAGTTTCCTACTCCACACTGATGAGGGGCAATACCCCGAAACAGCTGTATGTGGATGGATACCATGTTTTGGCATAGGTGGTTTCCTTCATTGGAGACTGCTCTTCCCGTGGTTGTTCCTTCCTGGACAAAGACCTGGCTGGTCATTGCTTGCGTTGAGAAACACGTGATGGTGTCTCCGCGGCTTCTGTTTTGCATGTTGAGCATAGCTTTAGACCTCATGGGACAGTGCAGAAAGGAGGCCTCCAACCCATCTGGCTTAGTGGATCCTAAATTGCTTCCAGGCTGGCTGGATCTCCATTACCATCTGTACTCAGTGCCCTGGTTTGCAACTCAAAATGTGAGTAAAAGTGTAAAGACTGCACCCCGCTGTGTTCTCCTGTTTATTTGCTGCAGGAGTAGAAAAACATCAAAAATTTCAGTCCTGCACGATTCTACCAAGAAATGTGAGTGTTCATTCAAACAGCTGGTTTTTGATAGTTTGGGCCCTATTGAATAATGAATGTTTTGAATTTTCTCCAAAAGTAAAGTAGTTGCAAACTCATGCTTTTAGAGACTTTTTTGGGCTCATGAGACGAGTAGAAAAACATCAAAAATTTCAGTCCTGCACGATTCTACCTAGAAATGTGAGTGTTCATTCAAACCACTGTTTTTTTATTTTGGGACCTATTGAATAAGGAATGTTTTGAATTTTCTAGAAAAGTAAAGTAGTTGCAAACTCATCCTTTTAGAAACTTGTTTGGGCTGTTGAGAGGAGTAAAAAACCATCAAAAATTTCAATCCTGCATGATTCTACCAAGAAATGTGATTCTTCATTCAAAACCTGATTTTTGCTATTGGGCTCTATTGAATAATGAATGTTTTGAATTTTCTCCAAAAGTAAAGTAGTTGCAAACTCATTCTTTTAGAAACTTGTTTGGGCTGTTGAGAGGAGTAAAAAACCATCAAAAATTTCAATCCTGCATGATTCTACCAAGAAATGTGAGTGTTCATTCAAACCGCTGGTTTTTGATAGTTTGGGCCCTATTGAATAATGAATATTTTGAATTTTCTCCAAAAGTAAAGTAGTTGCAAACTCATCCTTTTAGAAACTTGTTTGGGCTGTTGAGAGGAGTAAAAAACCATCAAAAATTTCAATCCTGCATGATTCTACCAAGAAATGTGATTCTTCATTCAAAACGCTGGTTTTTGCTATTGGGCTCTATTGAATAATGAATGTTTTGAATTTTCTCCAAAAGTAAAGTAGTTGCAAACTCATCCTTTTAGAGTCTTGTTTGGGCTCATGAGAGGAGTAGAAAAACATCAAAAATTTCAATCCTGCATGATTCTACCAAGAAATGTGATTCTTCATTCAAAACCTGATTTTTGCTATTGGGCTCTATTGAATAATGAATGTTTTGAATTTTCTCCAAAAGTAAAGTAGTTGCAAACTCATGCTTTTAGAGACTTGTTTGGGCTCATGAGGGGAGTAGAAAAACATCAAAAATTTCAGTCCTGCATGATTCTACCAAGAAATGTGTGTTCATTCAAACCGCTGGTTTTTGATATTTTGGGCCCTATTGAATAATGAATGTTTTGAATTTTCTCCAAAAGTAAAGTAGTTGCAAACTCATCCTTTTAGAAACTTGTTTGGGCTGTTGAGAGGAGTAAAACAACATCAAAAATTTCAATCCTGCATGATTCTACCAAGAAATGTGATTCTTCATTCAAAACCTGATTTTTGCTATTGGGCTCTATTGAATAATGAATGTTTTGAATTTTCTCCAAAAGTAAAGTAGTTGCAAACTCATGCTTTTAGAGACTTGTTTGGGCTCATGAGAGGAGTAGAAAAACATCAAAAATTTCAGTCTTGCACGATTCTACCAAGAAATGTGTGTTCATTCAAACCGCTGGTTTTTGATAGTTTGGGCCCTATTGAATAATGAATGTTTTGAATTTTCTCCAAAAGTAAAGGAGTTGCAAACTCATCCTTTTAGAAACTTGTTTGGGCTGTTGAGAGGAGTAAAACAACATCAAAAATTTCAATCCTGCATGATTCTACCAAGAAATGTGATTCTTCATTCAAAACCTGATTTTTGCTATTGGGCTCTATTGAATAATGAATGTTTTGAATTTTCTCCAAAAGTAAAGTAGTTGCAAACTCATGCTTTTAGCACTCCGGTATTTTCAGAAGACAGAGCTAAAGGAATTCAGTTCACCCCAGCAGGGAATGGCAGAAATCCAGAAAAACAAAGCAAACAAAGTCAAAGCACAAATGCAAAAAGCAGCGCAGAAAAACTTAGCTTTAGAAGAGCAGGAATTCAGACTGGTCTCCAAGGATCCCACAGAGAAATCACCCGCAGGGCAGGAGGGCGTCGGCAGCCTTATATCCAGTCCGTAACTCCACTCAGCCAGTCATCATCATTAGGCTCAGGTGCCTGATAATCAGGCTCACTACCTTTCCTTAACAGAAGAGGGAGTTCATCAGGCCTCAGTAGTGAAGAGGAAAATGAGCTCACAACAACTCACATTTCTTGGTAGAATCGTGCAGGATTGAAATTTTTGATGTTTTTCTACTCCTCTCATGAGCCCAAACAAGACTCTAAAAGGATGAGCTTGCAACTACTTTATTTTTGGAAAAAATTCAAAACATTCATAATTCAATAGAGCCCAATAGCAAAAGCAGCGTTTTGAATGAACAATCACATTTCTTGGTAGAATCATGCAGGATTTAAATTTTTGATGTTTTTTTTACTCCTCTCAACAGCCCAAACAAGTTTCTGAAAGGATGAGTTTGCAACTACTTTACTTTTGGAGAAAATTCAAAACATTTTCAGGTATTCCTCTGAATTTAAGGTTATTTCTTCTACTTCTGTCCTCTTGCTCTATTTACTTTGATTTTAGAAAGGTAACCTCTTTTTCTAAGGCATAGTGTTCATCTATTAAGGTTTTATGAGACTTAACCATTTCCTCCATTTTGGATTCTAGGTGATCCACTCTCTGGCCCAGACTGTCTATATTATTTTGGAGGTTTGTATTATATCCCTCTATTTGTTTTTGGAATGTCTTTGCTAGCAGGCATATCATGTTCTTTATGAATAATTCTGAGACTGAGTGATGTCTGAAGTTCATTGCTCTGCTTTGGCTGGTCATCCAGGTATTTTTGGTACTAGAGATCTCGTGATGTCAGGAATTTTGTGCAGTCCTGTGGGACGTGCTCCCGGTCTAAATCGTGTTCTCGCTCTAGTGGGTTGTTGATGCCTTTGCCTGTCCCCAAGAGGCCATGGACCCATATTTCAATGGATTTCATCTCTGATATGCCTGTCTCTCAAAGGATGACTGTTATTTGGGTGATTTGTGATAGGTTCTCTAAGATGGTTCATCTTGTACCACTCCCTAAGTTGCCGTCTTCCTCTGAGTTGGTGCCCCTGTTTTTTCAACAGGTGGTTCGTTTGCACGGGATTCCTGAGAACATTGTATCTGACAGAGGAGTTCAGTTTGTGTCTAGATTTTGGAGAACTTTCTGTTCCAAGCTGGGAATTCAGTTGTCCTACTCCTCTGCTTTTCACCCTCAGACCAATGGGCAGACAGAGAGAACAAACCAGACCTTGGAGTCATATTTGAGATGCTTTATTTCCGCTGATCAGGATGATTGGGTTTCATTTTTGCCCTTGGCCGAATTTGCTTTAAATAATAGAGCTAGTTCTGCCACTTTGATGTCACCTTTTTTTTGTAACTTTGGGTTTCATCCTCGATTCTCTTCAGGGCAGGTGGAGCCCTCTGCCTGTCCAGGTGTTGACACTGTGGTGCAGAGAATGCACCGGATCTGGGACCAAGTGGTAGATAAGTTATCTCTCTCCCAGGAAAAGGCTCAGCGGTTTTCCAACCGACATAGGACCATTGGTCCTCAGTTTAAAGTTGGTGATATGGTGTGGTTATCATCAAAAAATATTGCTATGAAGGTGGCTTCTCCTAAGTTTAAGCCTAGATTTATTGGACCTTACAAGACTTTGGAGATTATTAATCCGGTCTCTTTTCATTTGGCTCTTCCTGTCACATTTAAAATCCATAATGTGTTTCATAAGTCTCTGTTGAAGAGGTTTGTTGAACCTTTTGTTCCGGGGGTGGCACCTCCAGACCCTGTATTGGTTGAAGGTAACATGGAATATGAGGTAGAAAAAGTATTGGATTCTCGTCTGGCGAGACGGAGACTCCAGTATTTGGCTAAGTGGAAGGGTTATGGTCAGGAGGATAATTCCTGGGTCTCTGCCTCTGATATTCATGCCAAAAGATTGGTGCGTGCCTTCCATCGGGCTCACCATGATCACCCTGGTGGCGTGGTTGAGGGTTCGGTGACCCCTCCTCAAGGGGGAGGTACTGTTGTGAGTTCATTTTCCCCTTCACTACTGAGGCCCGATGAACTTCCTCTTCTTGTAAGGAAAGGTAGTGAGCCTGATTATCAGGCACCTGAGCCTAATGATGATGACTGGCTGAGTGGAGTTATGGACTGGATATAAGGCTGCCGACGCCCTCCTGCCCTGCGGGTGATTTCTCTGTGGGATTCTTGGAGACCAGTCTGAATTCCTGCTCTTCTAAAGCTAAGTTTTTCTGCGCTGCTTTTTGCATTTGTGCTTTGACTTTGTTTGCTTTGTTTTTCTGGATTTCTGCCATTTCCTGCTGGGGTGAGCTGAATTCCTTTAGCTCTGTCTTCTGAAAATACCGGAGTGCTGATATAGATTTTGAAGCCTAGCTGCTTCAGGGTCTTTTTCCATATCAGCTGTTGGCTTATTTCTTTGATAGGGTTTTTGGCAGATTGCAGACAGCAACCGTCCTTTCCTGTCCTGTTTAGTTTAGCTTGGGCCCCATCGTTTGCTCAGCCTATCTTTCTATCTGTGTGAGTGTTTTTTCATCTTGCTTCACCGTCATTATATGTTGGGGGCTGCCTTTTACTTTGGGGTCTGCTCTGGGGCAGTTTAGATTTCCTTTTCTGTCTTTAGGCTATTTAGCTCTCCGGCTGTGATCGAGGGGTCTAGGGCACCGTAGGAACCCCCCACGGCTACTACTAGTTGTGTTGATAGGTTCAGGGGTCTGCAATCTGATAGTTGCCAACTTCTCTGGACGTAACTTCTATTTTTGTGTCTGCCTCCTATGGTGATTCTTCATAACAGTGAGTGTTCATTCAAACCGCTGCTTTTTGCTATTTTGGGCCCTATTGAATAATGAATGTTTTGAATTTTCTCCAAAAGTAAAGTAGTTGCAAACTCATCCTTTGAGAAACTTGTTTGGGCTGTTGAGAGGAGTTGAAAAGCATCAAAAATTTCAATCCTGCACGATTCTACCAAGAACTGTGATTGTTCATTCAAAACGCTGCTTTTTGCTATTAGACCCTGTTGAATAAGGAATGTTTTGAATGTTTTGAATTTTCTCCAAAAGTAAAGTAGTTGCAAACTCATTCTTCTACAGTCTTGTTTAGGCTCATGAGAGGAGTAGAAAAGCATCAAAAATTTTAAACATGCACGATTCTACCAAGAAATGTGAGTGTTCATTCAAACCACTGCTTTTTGCTATTGGTACCTATTGAATAATGAATGTTTTGAATTTTCTCCAAAAGTAAAGTAGTTGCAAACTCATCCTTTTAGAAACTTGTTTGGGCTGTTGTGAGGAGTAGAAAAACATCAAAAATTTCAATCCTGCATGATTCTATTAAGAAATGTGAATTCATTCAAACCGCTGGTTTTTGCTATTGGGCCCTATTGAATAATAAAGAATTTTCTCCAAAAGTAAAGTAGTTGCAAACTCATCCTTTTAGAAACTTGTTTGGGCTGTTGAGAGTAGTAGAAAAGCATCAAAAATTTAAATCCTGCATGATTCTACCAAGAACTGTGATTGTTCACTCAAAACGCTTCTTTTTGCTATTAGACCCTATTGAATAATGAATGTTTTGAATTTTCTCCAAAAGTAAAGTAGTTGCAAGCTCATCCTTTTATAGTCTTGTTTGGGCTGTTGAGAGGAGTAGAAAAACATCAAAAATTTCAATCCTCTGGCTTCAGTGTCTCTAGTATTTACCTTGGCCTCCAACACAGCCAGTTGCTGCTCAAAAGTGCGGTCTGCACAATCAACCTGTGTTACTGGTGTTCTGTAATGTCAGTTGATCCCCTGATGTGTGTCCGGCAATGTCTTCTGCTCTGTCCACATTCCCACTACTAGTCCCTCCACCATTACCAAGCAGCAGCTTACCACCTCTGCACGATGGACCCCGGGCTACGAACGCACCTTACCATCATCTTTATTACTTGGTGCGTTCTGCCAGCCCTAACATTATGCTAGCGCCAGGGTTTGGCTCGTAATGGCGGATGAACAGCAACTACAGTGGTACATTCAGCAGCTGGAGGGTAGGTTGGCGGCTTTTGAGTGCACAACCACAGCCGTGGATGTTACCACAGTAGCTGCTCAGGCTGCTAGCATCGCTGTAGCCACTTTGTCCAATGCCCCACCTGTTCCGACATTATCCTGTCTCCCGTTGCCAGATAAGTTTTCTGGTGATAGCCAGTAATGTAGGGGATTCGTGAGCCAGTGTACTATACACCTTGTGCTTCTGGCTGCACGTTTCCCCTCAGAGTGGGCCAAGGTGGGATTCATAATACCTCTCTCATTGGACAGGGCGTTGGAGTGGGCCACGACATTGTGGGAGTGTGACGATCATGCAGTGCAGTGTGCTTCACAGTTTCTGAACACTCTGAAACAGGTCTTTTTGGGACCTCGAGTCACCCACGAAACAGCGCTCCAATTGGCATCTACACAGGGTTCGTCCACGGTCAGCCAATTTGCTACCCATTTCCGGACCCAGGCTTCCAAGCTGGAGTGGCCGGATAAAGTCCTCATTCCCGTGTTTTGGAGGGGGCTGGCTGACCATGTAAGAATGCTCTGGCCACTAGGGAGATTCCTGCCACACTGGAGGAGCTAATAGCGGTCTCTACTCGAATCGACCTTCATTTTAATGAGCGAAGGTTGGAATGAGCCCAGTGCAGGCAGAGGTTTCAGATGGCTCCCAGCTTCGCCAAACCCCTGGAATACCCGGCCCAGACATCCGAGCCACTTGAGGCCATGGAGGTGACGCGGGCGGGATCTAAGTCCCAGACCGCTCGTACATGCATGGTCTGTCGGATATGCCAGCAGTGAGGAAATATCGCCTCTAGGTGTCCTCAGCGAGCGATGGAACGTCCACGCTTAGTGTCATTAGGAGCTGGTTCACTAGACGCAGCAATGCCATCCTCTAAGCTCAACTTTAGGGGGACTATCGGTATTGGCCCATCCACCCAGGTGGTAGAGCTTTGCGTGAATTCCGGGATGGAGGGCAAATTTATGTCTTCTGCCTTCTCCCGATGGCACGCAATTCCACTGGTGATGCTCGCCAAGCCAGTGACCATACGGGTGATAAATGGGTCGACATTACCCTCACAGATAACACATCAGACCATCCTATTTACTCTATCCATGTCTCCATGCCATCTGGAGATCATCTGCTAGTCATGCCTGAGGGCATTGATGAGGTTCTCTTAGGGATGCCATGGCTAAGCTATCACACCCCTCATATAAAGTGTTCTTCTGGGAGAATTCTGGGATGGAGTAAATCCTGTGAGGGTAGATGTCAGGAGTGCCTTCAAGTTGCTTCTACAGAGGTAACCGCAGATCTTTCCTCTCTCCCCAACCACTTTTGGTCCAATGCGGACATGTTCACCAAGAAGGCAGCGGAGATTCTTCCGCCTCACCATCCCTACAACAGTTCTATTGACCTCTTGCCTGGTGCTGAGCCTCCCCGCGGTCAGGTTTATCCTCTCTCTCCCGTTGACAGTCAATGTCTCAGTACATCCAGGAGAATCTGGCAAGAGGATTCATTAGAAAGTCAGTGTCACCTGCAGGGGCGGGGTTCTTCTTTGAACAAAAGAAGAACGGGGTGCTACATCTGTGCATAGACTACAGGGGTCTTAACGCCATTACCATTAAGAACAAGTACCCTCTGCCCCTGATATTGGAGCTTTTAGATAGGTTGCGGGGAGCGAGGGTTTTTACTAAGCTTGATCTGCAGGGTGCCTACAACCTGATACGCATCCGTGAGGGGGATGAATGGAAGACCGCATTTAACATCAGGGATGGGCACTATGAATACCTGGTGATGCTATTCGGGCTTTGTAATGCTCTGGCTGTCTTCCAATACTTTGTGAACGACATCTTCCGGGATATGCTCACCACCTCAGTTGTAGTCTATCTGGATAATATTTTCGTCTACTCTCCAGATATTGACTCCCACCGGAGAGATGTTTTGCAAAGTCTTCGACCTCCTACGGGCAAACTCCCTCTACGCTAAGTTGAAGTAGTGTGTGTTTGAGCAGGAGTCCTTTCCTGGGCTATATCATCAACCCCCAAGGATTGGCCATGGATCCTGCCAAGCTACAGGCGGTCATGGATTGGCAGGAGCCTCATTCCCTTAAGACGGTGCATCATTTTTTTGGATTTATCAACTAATACCGCCAATTCATCTCCCACTTCTCAACTTTGGTAGCACAGCTGGTAGACAGTCTGGGCCACCCATTGTGACACGTGTTCCAATTGTTCCATTGTGACACACCTGGCTGTTGTAAGTCAATAGGACACTCAGGTGAAGGTAGGTATTTAGGTAGGCCACAAGAGGGAGACAATGGAACACGTGTCACAATGGGCGGTACAGACTGTCTTCCAGCTGTGCGGAAGCAGCCAGCTTCAGTCTGCTGAGAGAGCCTCAGTAGACAGGTAGGGAGGTGGGTATGCACACTCATTGGTTACGATACCCAGCATCAGGAGAGATAAGGTTTCCAAAAACAGACTGATTTGAATTGAAACCACAGAAAGTTGCCTATTCAAAGCAATATTTGAATGCTTTTTTCAACTTTGGTTCCTCTGCATTAGTTTTTTCTTGGTCCAAGTTGCACATTTCAAATGCCAAATGCATTTGGCTTGATTTAACTTGACCAACTCTGCTACATCAATTACTCACCTATATATGGAAGGCATTGTATTGTATTCAGTCTGCAGTTTAAATCATCTATCTTGGCTTTTGCTGCTTGGTAGGTACAGGTGTGAAGCTGCTGCAATGTGTGATACATTTCTGCACACCCACCGTCTTAGTAAGGGAAAAGCGCCCCCACAACAAGTTGGAGTTTCGGTGAGAAAAGAGCCCGTACAGGGTGAAGCGACTACTCAGCAGACGGGGACCCGTCTATGAGATTCAACCTGAAACAGGTGAAGAGCTTCCCACCCGTACACTACATCGGAATAAGCTGCAACCCTGCTTGTCTCGGGACCCTCGAGTGGTACCAGCTGCCCCGATGCCTACGGCAGCTGAACCAGTGATGCCTGAGACTACAGAAATAACCGAGGAAACTTCGACTTCCACTTTCCTAGTGGCTGATTCTTCAACCTCTACTGATCTAAGACGCTCTGAATGTTCAATGGCAGGTGTACCCCCATACGCTACAATCAGGACAAATTCATCTGGCAAATTGTACAAGGTCTGGAAGATTGCTAGCAGGAGCTCCAGAAACTCTCTCCTATGGAATGGCGAGCTCACAGGGAGGGAGAATGTAAGGGAGTGAAGTGTTGTGAGTTCATTTTCCCCTTCACTACTGAGGCCCGATGAACTCCCTCTTCTGGTAAAGAAAGGTAGTGAGCCTGATTATCAAACATCTGAGCCTAATGATGATGACTGGCTGAGTGGAGTTACTGACTGGATATAAGGCCGCCGACGCCCTTCTGCCCTGCGGGTGATTTCTCTGTGGGATCCTTGGAGACCAGTCTGAATTCCTGCTCATCTAAAGCTAAGTTTTCTGCTCTGCCTTTTGCATTTTTGCTTTGCCTTGTTTTGCTTTGTTTTTCTGGATTTCTGCCATTCCCTGCTGGGGTGAGCTGAATTCCTTTAGCTCTGTCTTCTGAAAATACCTGAGTGCTGATTTAGTTTTGAAGCCTAGCTGCTTCAGGGTCTTTTTCCATATCAGCTTGCTGGCTAATGTCTTTGATAGGGTTTTTGCAGATTGCAGACAGCAACCTTCCTTTCCTGTCCTGTTTAGTTAGTTTTGGGCCCCATCGCTTGCTCAGCCTATCTTTCTGTCTGTGTGAGTGTTTTTTCATCTTGCTTCACCGTCATTATATGTTGGGGGCTGCCTTTTGCTTTGGGGTCTGCTCTGGGGCAGTTTAGATTTCCTTTTCTGTCTTTAGGCTATTTAGCTCTCTGGCTGTGATCGAGGGGTCTAGGGCACCGTAGGGACTCCCCACGGCTACTGCTAGTTGTGTTGATAGGTTCAGTGGTCTGCAACCTGATAGTTGCCAACTTCTCTGGTTTTCTGGACGTAGCTTCTATTTTTGTCTGCCTCCTACGGTGACTCATTCATAACAGTGAAGTACAGGAAGAGCCGAGGGAGAGTTCCCTCCTCTCCTTCGTGCCCTGAACCATTGACAAGGGCAGCAGGTTCCCCGGGGGACACTCTAGCACCCAGAAACAGGAAGGTAGGACAGCTGAGAGCGATTTAGATGAAGGAATTGAGGGTAAACTGATTAAATTTGCTGATGACACAAAGCTAGGAGGGATAGCTAATACTAGAGAAGAGAGAGGATTCAAAAAGATTTAAATAAACTGGAGAAGTGGGCAGCAACTAACAGAATGGTTTTTAACAGGGAGAAATGCAAAGTACTACATCTGGGCAATAAAAATGAAAAAAGCATATACAGAATGGGAGGAATAGGGCTAAGTGACAGCACATGTGAAAAAGACTTGGGTATACTAATAGATCACAGACTGAATATGAGTCAACAGTGTGATGCAGCTGCAAAAAAGGCAAATGCAATTCTAGGATGTATTAACAGAAGCATACAGTCTAGATCACGTGAGGTCATTATTTCCCGCTACTCCTCTTTGGTCAGACCTCATCTGGAATATTGTGTCCAGTTTTGGGCACCACATTTTAAAAAAGACATCAACAAACTGGAGCAAGTTCAAAAAAGAGCGACCAGAATGGTGACCGGTCTGCAAACCCTGTCTTATGCGGAAAGGTTGCAGGATTTGGGAATGTTTAGTTTGCAAAAGAGAAGACTGAGAGGAGACTTAATAGCTGTCTACAAATATCTAAAGGGCTGTCACATTGTAGAAGGATCAACTTTATTCTCATTTGCACAAGGAAAGACTAGAAGCAATGGGATGAAACTGAATGGGAGGAGACACAGATTAGATATTAGAAAAAACTTTTTGACAGTTAGAGTGATCAATGAGTGGAATAGGCTGCCACAAGAAGTGGTGAGTTCTCCTTCAATGGAAGTCTTCAAACAGAGGCTGGACAGACATCTGACTGGGATGATTTAGCGAATCCTGCTTTGAGCAGGGGGTTGGACCAGATGGCCCAGGAGGTCCCTTCCAACTCTACGATTCTATGATTCTATACTTGGAGCAAAAAGGATATCATCAGTCTCATACCCCCCTGGCTCCCGCAGTAACCCCTCGTACCCCAACTAGACATCGTTAAAGTCTCAGGATCCAGAGTACTACGGACTACAAGCGCTGCTGGTGACTCGGCGCCAACATTGGAGAAGAGTGACACCTTCAAACAAGACCCCAGCAGACTGATAAGTTATTTTCTTAAGGTAAAACTTATTACTGTTAAATACTGTTTATGCTTTTTGACCGTTTGCTAAACCCATTCACATTATATTCATTTCCACACTGTTAATTTCACCAGTGTCATTCCCTGTAAATAAACTTCCCTATAACTGTTGGTCCGTCTGTTCCATGGTGGCATACCTACTATTTCTGCATGTTATTATAGCCTCAGCAGACAGGTAGGGAGGGGGGTATGCATGCTCGTTCATTACAATACCCAACGTCAGGAGAGATAAGGTTTCAAAAAACAGACTGAATTGAAACCAAAGCAAGTTGTCTTTTTAAAGCAATATTTGAATGCTTTTTTCAACTTTGGTTACTCTGCATTAGTTTTTTCTTGGTCCAAGTTGCACATTTCAAATACCAAATGAATTTGGCTTTATTTTGAATTGACCAACTCTGCTACATCAGGTATTCACCTATATATGGAAGGCATTGTTTTGCATTCAGTCTGCAATTTTAATCATCTAACTTGGCTTTTCCTGCTTGGTAGGTAAAGGTGTAATAAGCTGCTGTAATGTGTTTAGCTTTGGATGCATACATTTCTACCTACCCACCTGCTACAAGGCCTTCAGCCCCTTACCCTCAGTACTTCCCACCTTAATTCAAGTATCCCATGTGTATTTAAGTTATTCAATTTCTACCACATTCTGGACGTTTATGATTTCTTTTGTGAAACATTGTCTCCCTCTTGTGGCCCTCCAACTTCTAAATTTTGTGTATATGTATTCAATGACAAAGAAGGAATTGGTCTGGTGTGTTGATTGAATTAGTGGCCTACCTAATTACCTAACTACCTTCACCTGTTTGAGTATCCTATTGGCTTACAGCAGCCAGGTGTGTCACAATGGAACAATTGGAACACGTGTCACAATAGGCGGCCCAGACTGTCTTCCAGCTGTGCGGCAGCAGCCAGCTTCAGTCTGCTGAGGTAACCTCAGCAGACAGGTAGAGAGGGGGGTATGCACGCTCGTTGGTTACAACACCCAGCATCTGGAGAGATAAGGTTTCCAAAAAAAAGACAGAATTGAATTGAAATCAAAGCCATATTTGAATGCTTTTTTCAACTTTGGTTGCTCTGCATTAGCTTTTTCTTGGTCCAAGTTGCACATTTGAAATGCCAAATACATATGGCTTGATTTAACTTGACCAACTCTGCTACATCATCTCCACCTATATATGGAAGGCATTGTATTGTATTCAGTCTGCAATTGAAATCATCTATCTTGGCTTTTGCTGCTTGGTAGGTACAGGTGTGATCTGGGCCTGACTGGGACTAAAATTCAGCCCTGGCATTTGAAGGAGCACAGGCCCACTTGTTGCATCGTGAAAATGCAATCTGTGTGAACCTGTAGATTACAAGACGTGAGGCGAGCGTAACACGACTATATAACATACAGTCTCAGAAGGCCAAGTATAACAGTTCAGTCCTATTTATTGCTCTAAGGCCGAGGTCATACAAGCATATAACATGGCTGAGTGCTATGTGATAAAACATCCCATAGCACTCGGCCCAGTGTTACACTATGGTGCAGCTCAAATCTGTGATTATTTTCTCATGTCGATTGGACATGAGAACAATAGCTGCATGCTGCGACAGGCAGCGAGTCTATGGATGCATGTGAAACATTGGACTGCATTCTGATGTCATCCCAGTGCAGTCCGATATACGCCGAGACAGGTAATAGAGGAGATGGAGAAATTACTTTTTCCATCCACTCTGCACCTGAGCTGCGATTCTGTCATGCGAGAGGATGGGAGCAGACAACACTGATACTAGGTTCCCGCTTGCAGCAAAGATGGAGCACAGGGTTATTGGCATATCGCATCCGATGCTCTCGCATCAGATTTTATGCACTCTTGTGATTACAGCCTTAGTTGCAGTACCAATAAAAGTTGCTACTTTACACAGAGCGGGGTCTCGTAGATAATGAAGATGATGCTGTGCTCTCCATAGTGCTACGGCCTCTTCATATAGCTGATGGGCAGGGAGTCAGAAACCCACTGAACTATTATTGATGACCTATATCTATAACTTTGATAAACAAAAACAACTGAGTGTAAATCCAATAAAATACAAATTTTATTAAGTATTCAATATACAAAAGTTCATATAGATGTACATAAAAGCATAAAAGGGTTCACATACGGGGAATGAGCAGACAAGAAAGTATATAGAAACCGGGCCTTAGATAAACATCAAGAGGTGGGAAGAAGGTTTAAAGTCATATAGGTTATATATGTGTACCATAATGCACGGCTTTAAAGTGCATGTGCCAGAATGTAAACCATAAAAAAATAGTAGATTCAATAGACGTGCCGGGTCTCCTGTGAGATCCCTAGCAGTTTCTCATATATCAAAAATGCATATTGTAGCAAATGTCACTCTTACCCATAATTCTGCGCTAAGAGTTCCTGGAGCACACAGCCCCAATGCGCGTTTCCCCCGAGGAAGCCAACGCCAAAGCACTTACTCTCCGGCGGTACACAACTGACACGATGACATGATGTCATCATGTCAGCTGTTTCACATGCTGATTGGTGGAGGAAGTGGCCGGAGGTCATTTATATTTCACAGTCAGCTTGAAGACTTACACTTGTTCCTCTTCAGCAGTTTATTGTAAAATAATTCACACTGCTGCTGCGCCCGGCGTCTATCATTATTTGCATCTCTGACGGTCACGTCAATAGCGCTCCAGAGAATGAGCTACTGAGCTCCTGATTGGCTGCAGCACTACTGACGAGACAACAGAACTGTAGACGCTGCATCTGCACAGTGTGAATAAAGCACAGGTTGTTATTTTTAAAACAAACAACGTGGGGGGTAGTGCCATGTGATGTTTTATCGGATAGCACTCGGCCCAGTGTTATTCTATGGGGCAGAGGAGATCAGTAATTATTTTCTCATGTCAAATCGTCATGAGAGAACAATGGCAGCATGCTGTGATTGGCAGCGAGACTCGGCTCACTCGAACCCATATAAGCCTATGGGTCTTAGTGAAACTTTACACTGCACTCGGATGTCATCCCAGTGCAGTCCGATATACACAAAGTCAGGCCATGGAGGAGATGGAGAAATTACTTTCTCCGTCTCCTTCGCTTCTGTGCTGTGATTCTCTCATGAGAGAGGATTGGAGCACAGAGCACGGACACTCAGATCACGCTTGCAGCACAGCTGGAGCCGAGTATCATTAGTATATCGCATCCAATGTGACTCCACTCCAGCCTTAGGCTCTGTGTCCACAATGAGATTATGGTGCGTTTTTGACACTACATATTTTTGTTCCATCAAAAATGCAGCTTCTTACAGATCAGCAATGTGGATGGGATTTATAAAAACCTCCTACCCGCTGGGCTTTTTTTATGCAGTGTAAACTGACCGGGAGTGTGTGCTTCAAATTCACAACCTGTCACTTTTTCTTGCAGATATGCTAAGTTTTCTGTGTACATTTTTCCCATAGACACTTTGGACCAATTGCCCAGGATCAATAACTCTGTAGCAAGAGATATCATAAAACTTAACTTTTAGGCTATGTGCACACGTAGCGGATCTCTTGCGGAAATTACCGTGAGAATTCCGGATTCCATTCCGCGGGAGAATCGCATTTAAATTCCCACGGAAAAACTAGCATTTTGCAAGCGTAATTAGCTTGCAGAATGCTGGCGTTTTCCAAGCGATCTGTAGCATCGCTTGGAGAACTGATTGACAGGTTGGTCACACTCGTCAAACATTCATTGAGTGTGACCAACTTTTTACTATTGAGGCTGCCTATGCAGCATCAGTAGTAAAAGATAGAATGTAAAAAATAATTAAAAAAATATTGTTATTCTTACCTTCCGGTGTCCCGCGCAGCCTTCCCGCCTCTCTCCACGCTCCTGGTCCCAGTAATCCTTTGCGCGAATGACCGCGAGACTTTGCGCTCCCACGACGACAACATGAATGAACACGAGACGTCGTGCTCCCGCGACATCGCGACGTCATCGCGGTCATTCTCGCATAGGATTACTGGGACCGGGAGCGTGGAGAGAGGCGGGAAGGCTGCGCGGGACGTCGGAAGGTAAGAATTACAATATTTTTTACAGGGATATGGTACCCACAGCCCCGAGGAAAGTCTCCCTTCCTCCGGATCATGGGTACCATCCGCAAATGTTCTGCTTACTTTTCGCACAGCCACATGCGGAAAGTAAGCAGAACAATGCATTCCTATGGGTGCGGGATCGCCACAATTCTGCTAAATTAATGAGCATGCTGCGTTTTTTACCGTGAAGCAATTCCGCTGCGGAAAAAACTGCAGCATTAGCACAGCATTGCAGAATCCCAAAGGAATGCATAGGATGCTTATTTTTCGCATTCTCACGGCAAAATCGCGCTTTTAAAACCGCCACAAAATTTATGGACATACAGATCATTTTACCAGGACCTTTGTCAGTCCCAATTTTGAAATCCAGTGTTCCTCAACTGAAAACAAGGTTATTACCTTCAGTATCCGCTGCTTACCAGACGCCTCTTATTCCAGAGTTTAAGACCAGATATTGGTTTCAATTCGATTCAGTCTGTTTTTGGAAACCTTATCTCTCCTGATGCTGGGTATTGTAACCAACAAGCGTGCATACCCCCCTCTCTACCTGTCTGCTGAGGCTCCCTCAGCAGACTGTAGCTGGCTATTGTCGCACAGTTGGAAGACAGTGTGGGCCGCCCATTGTGACACGTGCAGCAGTGCCTGTGACAGATCGCTGATCCGTGATGTGACAGATAAGCGATCTGTCACAGGACAGTGATGTCCCCCATGGGACATTATAATATAAAGTAAAAAAAAAGTGTAAAAATAATTTAAAAAAAAAAAAAAAATATTCCCTAATAAATTCATTTTTTCAAAATAAAAAGACAAAAAAACAATAAAAGTACACATATTTGGTATTGCTGCGTCCGTAATGACCCACCCTATAAAACTGTTCCATTAGTTAACCCCTTTAGCGAACTCTTTAAAAAACAAATAGAAAATGAGGCAAAAAATAATGATTTATCATACTGCCTTACAATAAAGTGCAATAACGCGCGATCAAAAAGATGCATATGAGTATCCATGGTACCACTGAAAATGTCATCTTGTCCCGCAAAAAACGAGCCGCCACACAGCAACATCAGCGAAAAAATAAAGTTATAGCTCGCAGAATAAAACGATGCAAAAATAATTATTTTTTATATAAAATTGTTTTCATTGCATAAAACCGCCAAAACATAAGAAAAATGACATAAATGAGGTATCGCTGTAACCGTACTGACCCGGAGAATAAAACTGCCTTATCAATTGAACCACACGCGGAACGGTGTTAACGCACCCCACCAAAAGATATTCATGAATCGCTAGTTTTTGTTCGTTCTGCGTCCCAAAAATCGGAATAAAAAGCGATTAAATGTCACGTGCCCGAAAATGGTACCAATAAAAACGTCAACTTGTCCTGCAAAAATTAAGGCCTCACATGACTCGGTGGGTCAAAATAAGGAAAAATTATAGCTCTCAAAATGTGATGATGCATAAACTATTTTTACAATAAAAGGCGTCTTTTAGCGTATGACAGCTGCCAAAAATAAAAACCCGCCATCTATAGTAAATCAAACCCCCCTTTATCACCCCCTTAGTTAGGGAAAAATAATAAAATAAAATGTTTTTTATTTATTTCCATTTTCCCATTAGGGCTGGGGTTAGGGTTAGGGTTGGAGTTCGAATTGGGGGGTTTCCACTGTTTTGGCACATCAGGGGCTTTCCAAACGCGACATGGCGTTCGATCTCAATTCTAGCCAAAAAAATTAAATGGCGCTGCTTCCCTTCCGAGCTCTGCCATGTGCCCAAATAGTGGTTTACCCCCATATATTGGGTATCAGCATACTCAGGACAAATTGCACAATAACCTTTGGGGTCCTGTTGCTCTTGGGAAAATAAAAATTGGGGGAGAAAAGTTCATTTTTGTGGAAAAAATGACTTTTTTAATTGTACGGCTGTACGTTATAAACTTCTGTGAAGCCCTTGAGGGTTCAAAGTGCTCACCACACATCTAGATAAGTTCCTTGGGGGGTCTAGTTTCCAAAATGGGGTCACTTGTGGGGGGTTTCCACTGTTTAGGCACATCAGGGGCTCTACAAACGTGGCATGGCATCCAATCTGAATTCCAGCCAATTTTGCAGTGAAAAAGTCAAACGGCGCTCCTTCCCTTCCGAGCTCTGCCATGCGCCCAAACAGTGGTTCCTTCCAACAATTCAGGTATCGGCGTACTCAGGACAAATTGCACAATAACATTTCCAGTCCAATTTCTCCCGATACCCTTGGTAAAATAAAAAATTTGAACATGAAATAATTTTTTTGTGAAAAAAAGTTAAATGTTCATTTTTTATTTTTAAACATTCAAAAAATTCCTGTGAAGCACCTGAAGGGTTAATAAACTTCTTGAATGTGGTTTTGAGCACCTTGAGGGGTGCAGTTTTTAGAATGGTGTCACTTTTCGGTATTTTCTATCATATAGACCCCTCAAAGTGACTTCAAATGTGGTGTGGTCCGTAAAAATAAAATGGTGTTGCAAAAATGAGAAATCGCTGGTCAATAGTGTGGAGCGATACAATCAGATATCGTGAAATATCGGATCGGATTAGATCGGACCGATACCACAAAAGTATCGGGTATCGCCGATTCCGATACCGGAAGCCAAATTCAAGTCAATGGGACAGAAATATCGGAATTAAAAAAAACCCTTTCTTTTCTTGTAGGTTAATTCTTGTAGAATGTATTGGGGGAGGTGGACGAGACATTAAAGGCATAGAGGTTTATCCCAATCAAATGGAATAACAGGAATTAATTTGTTTTTTTAAAGACGTTCGGAGTTACAAAGATATTGACTATGTTAACCTTTTCTATATTTTGTCAGATATGTATGTTTCACTACTTCCATGCTCTTCACCTTCTTTTTTACTTCACCCACACTTTCTCCTTCATCATCCTCAGCAGCAGGACCATCTTTTTAATCAACTTCTTCTTCACCTCATTCATCATCTTCTTCACCGTCTTCCTATTATTCTTTTTTTACATTCTTCATATTCTTCTTATTCAACTATTATTCTTCTTCTTATTCTACTTCATCTTCTTCCTATTCTTCTTCTTCTTCATCATATTCTTATTTGTGATTCTTTCCTGTAGTTGCTATGTATAAAAGTTTGAAGATTACACATTCCGTTCTGCCTGTCACAAAAGATTTACAACAGGCTTTGTCCGCGCTCAGTTTGGCCTGCAGTAGCAGGCATTTTCCAGGGGCACCACGAGGAGGAACGGACTCCTAGAATCATAGAATCGTAGAGTTGGAAGGGACCTCCTGGGCCATCTGGTCCAACCCCCTGCTCAAAGCAGGATTTGCTAAATCATCACAGTCAGATGTCTGTCCAGCCTCTGATTGAAGACTTCGATTGAAGGAGAACTCACCACATCTCGTGGCAGCTTGTTCCACTCATTGATCACTCTGTCAAAAAGTTTTTTCTAATATCTAATCTGTGTCTCCTCCCATTCAGTTTCATCCCGTTGCTTCTAGTCTTTCCTTGTGCATACACTGCTTAGTCATCTTCTGCTTATAATTTAGATATCTTTTGCTCTGAATTTTAGTCTTATGCTCAATGTTCTTCTGCTTCTTGGTCTTCTGCTTCTTGGTCTTCTGCTTCTTGGTCTTCTGTCTCTTGTTGTTCTGTATCTTGGTGGTTGTCTTCATGTTCTTTGTCCTCTTGGTCATCTTCTTCAGGGTCATCATTTTGGTTTTCGGGGTAGTCTTCCGGGTCGTCGTCTTCAGGGAGATCCAGAGTGATAATAAACAAAAAACATTTCCAAAAGCTTGAACTTGGAAATGTAGCAGAAGGTACAAGGCGGCTGAGGAACTGTCGAGAACCAGCTGACGGTGCTGGAATCCGGATGGGTAGCCGAAGCTGCAAGAGCCAATGGAACTAGCGAGGACCAGCTGATGGTGCTGGAACCCGGAAGGGCAGCAGAAGGAACAAGAGCCAATGGCACTACCGAGGACCAGCTGACCGTGCTGGAATCCGGTTACTAAGCAGGAGGTACCTGTGCTAGAAAGCACTACCAAGGACCAGCAGACGTTGCTGGAACTCGGCTACCAAGAAGGAGGCACCTAGGCCAAAGGCACTGCCTGGAACCAGCTGACGGTGCTGGAACCCGGAAGGGCAGCAGAAGCTGCAAGAGCAAATGGTACTAGCGAGAACCAGCTGACGGTGCTGGAACCCGGAAGGGCAGCAGAAGGAACAAGAGCCAATGGCACTACCGAGGACTAGCTGACGGTGCTGGAAGCCGGCTACTAAGCAGGAGGTACCTGTGCTAGAAAGCACTACCAAGGACCAGCAGACATTGCTGGAACTCGGATAGCGAGAAGGAAGCACCTAGGCCAAAGGCTCTGCCTGGAACCAACTGACGGTGCTGGTACCTGGAAGGGCAGCAGAAGCTGCAAGAGCAAATGGAACTAGCGAGAACCAGCTGATGGTGCTGGAACCCAGAAGGGCAGCAGAAGGAACAAGAGCTAATGGCAGTACTGAGGACCAACTGACGGTGCTTGAACCCGGTTACTAAACAGGACGTACCTGTGCTAGAAAGCACTACCAAGTACCAGAAAACATTGCTGGAACTCGGATACCGAGAAGGAGGCACCTAGGCCAAAGGCTCTGCCTGGAACCAGCTAACGCTGCTGGAACCCGGAAGGGCAGCAGAAGGAACAAGAATCATAGAATCATAGAATTGTAGAGTTGGAAGGGACCTCCTGGGCCATCTGGTCCAACCCCCTGCTCAAAGCAGGATTTGCTAAATCATCCCAGTCAGATGTCTGTCCAGTCTCTGTTTGAAGACTTCCATTGAAGGAGAACTCACCACTTCTCGTGGCAGCCTGTTCCACTCATTGATCACTCTAACTGTCAAAAAGTTTTTTCTAATATCTAATCTGTGTCTCCTCCCATTCAGTTTCATCCCATTGCTTCTAGTCTTTCCTTGTGCAAATGAGAATAAAGTTGATCCTTCTACAATGTGACAGCCCTTTAGATATTTGTAGACAGCTATTAAGTCTCCTCTCAGTCTTCTCTTTTGCAAACTAAACATTCCCAAATCCTGCAACCTCTCCTCATAAGACAGGGTTTGCAGACCGGTCACCATTCTGGTCGCTCTTTTCTGAACTTGCTCCAGTTTGTTGATGTCTTTTTTAAAATGTGGTGCCCAAAACTGGACACAATATTCCAGATGAGGTCTGACCAAAGAGGAGTAGAGGGAAATAATGACTTCACGTGATCTAGACTGTATGCTTCTGTTAATACATCCTAGAATTGCATTTGCCTTTTTTGCTGCTGCATCACACTGTTGACTCATATTCAGTCTGTGATCTATTAGTATACCCAAGTCTTTTTCACATGTGCTGTCACTTAGCCCTATTCCTCCCATTCTATATATGCTTTTTCCATTTTTATTGCCCAGATGTAGTACTTTGCATTTCTCCCTGTTAAAAACCATTCTGTTAGTTGCTGCCCACTTCTCCAGTTTATTTAAATCTTTTTGAATCCTCTCTCTCTCTTCTCTAGTATTAGCTATCCCTCCTAGCTTTGTGTCATCAGCAAATTTAATCAGTTTACCCTCAATTCCTTCATCTAAATCGTTGATAAAGATGTTGAACAATACAGGGCCCAGGACAGAGCCCTGTGGTACCCCACTTGAGACATTCTTCCAACTGGATGTGCAGCCATTTACGACCACTCTTTGGGTCCGATCACTAAGCCAGTTATGAATCCACCTAACAGTTGCCTTGTCCATTCCATACTTAATCATTTTTTCAATAAGGATTGTATGAGAGACTTTGTCAAATGCTTTGCTGAAGTCAAGATATACTATATCTACAGCATTTCCTTGATCCACCCAATCAGTGATACCGTCATAGAAGGAAATTAAGTTAGTCTGACATGACTTATTAGTTACAAACCCATGCTGACTCTGTTTAATCACTTCATTCTTATCCAGGTATTGACATACATGTTGTTTAATAATTTGTTCAAAGATCTTTCCTGGTATAGAAGTCAGACTCACCGGCCTATAGTTACCTGGGTCCACCTTCTTCCCCTTTTTGAAGATAGGAACAACATTTGCTCTTCTCCAGTCTTCTGGCACTTCTCCTGTTCTCCAAGAATTTTCAAAGATTATAGAGAGGGGTTCAAAAATTTCTTCTGCTATCTCCTTCAGTACTCTGGGGTGTAATTCATCTGGACCTGGAGACTTGAATTCATTTAGGCTAGCTAAGTGTTTCCTCACTATCTTTCTGTTTATAGATATCCTGGATTCTTCTATTCCCTTAATAGGACAGTGAATAACAGTTGATGTTACATTTCCTTTCTGAGAGAAAACAGATGCAAAATAGGAATTTAAAAGTTCAGCCTTCTCAACATCCTGTCTTACCATTTCATCATTTTCATCCTGTAAAAATCCTATAGCATCTTTGACTTTTCTTTTACTTTTGACATATCCCCAAAATCCTTTATTATTGCTTTTGACATCTCTTGCAAGCCTCAATTCATTTTCAGCTTTAGCTAATCTGATTTGTGCCCTGCAGGTTCTGCAGACAGCATTATATTCTTCTTTAGATATGCCTCCCTCTTTCCATTTTATAAACATTTTTTTCTTCCTTTTTAGCATGTGCTTAAGTTCTGTGTTCATCCATCCTGGTTTTCTTAACTGCTTCCTATTCTTCCCTCTTTTCGGAATTGTTAACAACTGTGCTTTGAGAATTTCATTTTTCAAGATTTCCCATCCTTCCTGGACATTTTTGTCTTTAAGGATATCCAGCCATTGGATCCCTCCAATTCTCTTTCTGAATCCCTTAAAATCTGCCTTTCTGAAATCTAACCTTGACGTCTGAGTCTTCACAGGTCTTCCGCCTCTAGTTATCCAAAATTCTAAAATAGCATGGTCGCTACCTCCTAGGGTCCCAGCCACTTTTACCTCCTCAACCATTTCCTCCCTGTTTATAAGGATTAGATCCAAGGTAGCAGTTCCCCTTGTTTTCTCCCTTACCTTTTGGAAGATAAAGTTGTCAGCAAGAGAGGATAAGAATTTCCTTGACCTGTTAGTTTTGCCTGAGAGAGATTCCCAACAAATGTCTGGATAGTTGAAATCTCCCATGACAACTATGTCATATTTTTTGGAGAACTTGGCCATTTGATGCATAAAGAGTTCATCCATAGCTTCAGCTTGCACAGGCGGCCTGTAGTAAATGCCTACAATGGTGTCCTTTCCATTGTTCTGTCCTTGTATTCTTACCCAAACAGTTTCCACAGAACTCCCAGTCTCTGAAGCTTCAATCTCTGTGCAGATATACGCGTTTCTAACATACAATGCGACACCCCCTCCTCGTTTATCAAGTCTGTTTCTTGCAAATAAGTTGTATCCTTCTAGTCTTGTATTCCAATCATGTGTATTGTCCCACCAAGTTTCAGTGATTCCAATGACATCATATTTCTTTTCCTGTGTTAGTAGTTCCAATTCTCCTTGTTTGTTGCCCATGCTTTGTGCATTAGTATAGAAACATTTTAGTTTGTGATTGGTTTCTCTTTCTCCAATATTTTTATTAATTAGATTCTTTCGTCTTTGTTCTTCCTTTCCACTTCTAATAGCAGAGTTCTCAATAGCATTTGTCAGGTGTATGGCTTTTTCTGGTCTTTTGCTTCCCTTCCCATGTTGTTCTAGTTTAAAGCTCTCCTTACAAGTGTAGCAAGGCGACTTCCAAATACATGCTTACCAGTCTTCGTAAGGTGCACCCCATCTCTAGCAAGTAGTCCATCGTATAAGTAGTTCACTCCGTGATCCAGAAATCCAAATCGTTGCTGACTGCACCATCGACGTAGCCAGTTGTTCACCTGCAGAATCTTATTCCACCTCCTTGTTCCATGGCCATCCACTGGGAGGATGGAAGAGAAGACCACCTGCGCTCCCAGTTCTTTCACTTTCTTGCCTAAGTCTTCAAAGTCTCTGCAGATGGTTTCCAGGTCGTTTCTTGCAGTGTCATTTGTCCCCACATGTAGTAGCAGGAATGGGTAGTCATCTGTAGGTCTGAAGAGTCCTGATATCCTGTCAGACACATCTTTAATTTTTGCACCTGGAAGACAACACATTTCTCTTGAAGTTATATCCGGTCTGCAGATAGCGGCCTCAGTTCCTCTCAACAGGGAATCCCCCATGACCACCACTCTCCGTTTCTTCTTCACAACATTTTTCTTTCTCCATCCAGGAGGACTCTGAAGGCGTACAAGGTTGCTGCTTGTTGGCAAAGTCTTATCCTGATGTATTTCTTCATTGTTTTCCTGCGTGAGAGCCTGGTACTGGTTTCTGAGCAGTATGGGTGCTGACTGCCTCCTGATCCTCCTGCTTCTCTGGGTCACATGTCTCCATTCCTCTGTTTCTTCAGGTGCACTTCGAATTTCTTCTCTTTCTGTAACATGAAGAGATAATTCTACTCTGTCCAAGAACTCTTCACCTTCCTTAATGATCTTCAACGTAGCTAACCTCTCTTCGAGATTTTGCAACTTTTCCTCCAACAGGGACACAAGCTTGCATTTGTGGCATGTGAAGTTTGGCTTTTCCACTGGTAAGTCTGTGAACATGTAGCAAGAAATGCAGCTCACCAAATGGCTCCTGGCCTCTTCCATCTTGAGATTTCTTAAAAACGATGAAAGATGAGCCCAAATTCGGTTTTTCCGATTTCCTCTTTTCAGCTGCAACGGCCAAAACCCAGTGATCGTTGAGCTCGCGGAGACTCTTCACTTATCCCAGAAGGCACTGGGAATATGCAAATGATCTCCTCAAGACTCTTCCCCTGGTTTTCCGATTTCCTCTTTTCAGCTGCAACGGCCAAAACCCAGTGATCGTTGAGCTCGCGGAGACTCTTCACTTATCCCAGAAGGCACTGGGAATATGCAAATGATCTCCTCAAGACTCTTCCCCTGGTTTTCCGATTTCCTCTTTTCAGCTGCAACGGCCAAAACCCAGTGATCGTTGAGCTCGCGGAGACTCTTCACTTATCCCAGAAGGCACTGGGAATATGCAAATGATCTCCTCAAGACTCTTCCCCTGGTTTTCCGATTTCCTCTTTTCAGCTGCAACGGCCAAAACCCAGTGATCGTTGAGCTCGCGGAGACTCTTCACTTATCCCAGAAGGCACTGGGAATATGCAAATGATCTCCTCAAGACTCTTCCCCTGGTTTCCCCTGGTTTCAATGCCAATGGCACTACCGAGGACCAGCTGACGGTGCTGGAACCCGGTCACTAAGCAGGAGGTACCTGTGCTAGAAAGCACTAACAAGTAACAGCAGAAATTGCTATTGCTGGAACTTGGATACCGAGAAGGCTCTGCCTGGAACCAGCTGACTGTGCTGGAACCCAGATGGGTAGCAGAAGGTACCCATGAAAAACAAAGTTGCAAGGTCGCGAGCTGGCCGCAGCTACCGAAACCCACAGTCCTTACAGGGGTGCTTGTCCTATTGGCACTACGGAACCAGCCTTTATTACCAGAACCCGCAGCCCACATAGGAAGGACCTAAACTGCAGGCACCATAGACTCGGCTAACCCGGCCGCAACACGACAGGAAAACGTTTTGTTGGCAAAGTGACGTTGACACTACCTGGAAACAGCAGGCGTGCTGGAACCAGGATGGGCAGGAGAGGTACCCATGCCAAAGACACTTGTGAGCAGCAACTGGCGATGTTGGAGCCCAGGGTCAATCAGGGTGTAGGCTGAGGCCTAATTTCATCAAGTTTAATATCGGTTGTAGACTACTACTGATTTTAACCGTGCTCCAATTAGGCCTCTGGCTTCAGTGTCTCTAGTATTTACCCTGGTATCCAACACCGCCAGTTGCTGCTCAAAAGTGCAGTCTGCACAATCAACTAGTAGTGGGAATGTGGACAGAGCAGAAGACATTGCCGGACACACATCAGGGGATCAACTGACGTTACAGAACACCAGTAACACACGAACAAGTGTTCATTGTGCAAACTGCACTTTTGAGCAGCAACTGGTGGTGTTGAAGGCCAGGGTAAATACTAGAGACACTGGAGCCAGAGGCCTAATTGGAGCATGGTTAAAAATCAGTTGTAACCTGAATGTAGAGGCAGCAGTAGACATTGCCGTACACACAGCAGGGGAGCAGCTGGCATTACTGCACCCGACTAACACTGGAGCATGTGTTTTTCTCTGTGTAGATGGTACTTCTGAGCAACAACTGGCTGTGTTGAAGCCCAGTGTGAATCATGGTGTATGCTGAGGCCTACATGGAGCAAGTTGAAAAGCTGATGTAGTGTAATTTTGGAGGGAGCAGGAGACTTTGCCGTCCACACAGCAGGGGAGCAGCTGGCGTTACTGGACCCCACAAGCACAGGAGCTAGTGTTTTTCTCTGTGCACACGGCACTCTTGAGCAACAACTGGCAATGTTGGAGCCCAGGATCAATCATGGCGCAGGCTGAGACCTACTTGGTGCAAGTAGAAAATATGATCTAGTTTGCATGAGGAGTCAGCAGGAGATATTGCCGTCCACACAGCAGGGGAGCAGCTGGCGTTACTGAACCCCACTAACACAGGAGCTAGTGTTTTTCTCTGTGCAGACGGCACTTCTTAGCAACAACTGGCTGTGTTGAAGCCCAGGGATTACAGTTCAGGTGGTAGAAACATGAACACAACAGGAGACCTGGATACTGTTGCCAACCAATTATTTATTCTGGAACAGGACTGGCAAATTCTGGCGAGATCCAGGCCTTGCTCATTTTCAGAAAAGTAAGCCGGTCAACGTTATCGGAGGATAGTCGCGTGCGACGGTCTGTTAGTACACCACCTGCGGCACTAAAGACGTGTTTCGATAATAAACTGGCAGCAGGGCAAGCCAGCACCTCCAATGCATACTGGCTAAGCTCTGGCCATGTATCCAGCTTAGAGACCCAAAACTTGAAGGGGGAAGAGCCGTCTGGGAGTACACTGCACCTTATCTCACCTGTACCTACCAAAGAAAAAATGAATGCAGAGCAACCAAAGTTGCAAAAAGCATTCAAATATTGCTTTGAAAAGACAACTTGCTTTGGTTTCAATTCAATTCAGTCTGTTTTTGGAAACCTTATCTCTCCTGATGCTGGGTTTTGAAACCAACAAGTGTGCATACCCCCATCCCTATCTGTCTGCTGAGGCTCCCACAACAGAATGAAGCTGGCTGCTGCCACACTGCTGGAAGACAGTCTGGGATGCCCATTGTGACACGTGTTTCAATGTTCCATTGTGACACACCTGGGTGCTGTAAGCCGATAGAAAACTCAGACAGGTGAAGGTAGGTAGTTAGGTAGGCCTCTAATTCAAACAACACACCAGGGGACTGAACAATCTGCCACAAGCTGTAACATATGAGCGGGGCCCAGCGCTACCCCCAGCAGGGAGTACTCTGAACCTTAGCAACAAAGCAGAAAGCAAAAAAAGGCACAACCAAATTAGATGCAAAGGATTAGCAAAGGGTCTTAGTGAAACTTCACACTGGACTCGGATGTCATCCCAGTGCAGTCCGATATACACCAAGTCAGGCCAAGTAGGAGACTGAGAAATTACTTTCTCCGTCTCCTTCGCTTCTGTGCTGTGATACTCTCATGAGAGAGGATTGGAGCACAGAGCACGGACACTCGTATCATGCTCGCAGCAGAGCTGGAGCCGAGTATCATTAGTGTATCGCATCCGATGTGACTCCACTCCAGCCTTAGGCTCTGTGTCCACAATGAGATTTTGGTGTGTTTTTGACATGACATATTTTTGTTCCATCAAACACACAGCTTCTTACAGTTCAGCAATGTGGATGGGATTTATAAAAACCTCCTGCCCGCTGGGCTTTTTTTATGCAGTGTAAACTTACCTGGGGTGTGTGCTTCAAATACACAACCTGTCACTTTTTCTTGCAGATATGCTAAGTTTTCTGTGCACATTTTTCCCATAGACACTTTGGATCAATTGCCCAGGATCAATAACTCTGTAGCATGAGATACCATGAAGCTTAACTTTTAATATACAATAGGTAAACTAATTCAAATGCAAATAAAATATATATGTGACACAGACTATTACAAAGTGCTCACGACAAAATCAGTGCAGGTAATAAAACATTGGGGGGGGGTCTTCCCTGTTTCTCTGAAGATCACCCTCAGAAGGCAGTATAGTAGGATGGGTGGATTAGTTCAGTCCTTAATATCCACTGTCGTGCCCCAAATGCAGGACTCCCATCCTGAGGCCGGAGTAACTCCAGCGATGAATACGGACGAGTGCTATGCGATAAAACATCACATAGCACTCGGACCAGTATTCATCTACGGGACAGCTCCCATCACGGTTTTTTTCCCCAGCCGTTTTCAGTGTCCGAGTGAAATGGTAGCATACAGAGATTGCCACTGACACATGGCAGAGTCTCAGCTCACTCGCACCCATATAAGCCTATGTATGCGGATGAATTTTTTCTAAAAACACGGCACTCGATGACAGAGGGAGGTGCACAAGTACGGTATCCAATACACTATAGATTATAGTAAAGACTTGGCACTCAAGAGGGAAAATTGAATTTAACCATTCCTTTATTGTACAAAGCATCCAGTTCAAAAATTCTTGAATGTTTTCGGTCGTACAATCGACCTTAGTAACATAGTAACAGTTAGTAAGGCCGAAAAAAGACATTAGTCCATCCATTAGACCCCCCCCAAGGAACTTATCTAGATGCAGAGTGCTCACTTTGAACCCCCAGGTGCTTCACAATTGATCCGTAAATAAAAAAGGTACTTTTTTTTCACAAAAATTTTCTTTTAGCCTATTTTTTCATTTTCACATGGGCAACAGGATAAAATGGATCCTAAAATTTGTTAAGCAATTTCTCCTGAGTACACCGATACCTCATATGTGGTCATAAACCACTGTTTAGGCGCATGGCAGGGTCCAGAAGCGAAGGAGCGCCATTTGACTTTGAATGGAAAATTAGCTCCAATCGTTATCGGACACCATGTCGCGTTTGGAAAGCCCGTGTGCCTAAACAGTGAAAACCCCCAAGTAAACCCATTTTGGAAACTAGACCCCTTAAGGAACTTATCTAGATGTGTAGTGAGCACTTTGAACCCCCTGGTGCTTCACAGAAGTTTATAACACAGCCGTGAAAATGAAAAAAAATTTTCTCCTCAAAAAATTATTTTTTAGTCGGCAATTTTTTATTTTCACAAAGGGTGACAGGAGAAATTGGACCCCAAAAGTTGTTCAGTTTGTCCTGAGTACATTTGTACCCCATATGTGGCGGGGAGAAAACTGTTTGGGCACACGTCGGGGCTTGGAAGGGAGGGAGCACCGTTTGACTTTTTGAATGCAAAATTGGCTGGAATCAATTGTGGCACCATGTCGCGTTTGGAGACCCCCTGATGTGCATAAACAGTGGAAACCCCTCAATTCTAACTCCAACCCTAACCCTAACACATCCCTAACCATAACCCCGATACACCCCTAACCCCAACCCTACCCATAACCCTAACAACAAGCCTAACCCTAACCCCAACACACATCTAACCCTAATCTTAACCCTAATTCCAAGGCAGGGGGAGCAGATGATGAGGCGGCGGCAAATCCCCATTGCCAGCCGGTATGGGAGGGGGTTCAGATTAGTGTCTCCAGCCATGTCCGATGCTACTGCAGCATCGGCCGTGGTGGGATTATAATATTTCATCAAATTTCATTGATGAAATATTACTATCGCTCTGATTTGGCTGTTTCACTTTTAACAGCCAATCAGAGCGATTGCAGACACGTGGGGGTGAAGCCACCCCACCTGTGGTGAAGTACAAAGCCCCCTGTGTGTGTGGGTCAGGTGGGGTCACTGAAAGGTCAGTCACCCGACCCGCAGGAGGGCAATTAATTCATGACGCCACATAGGCGTCACTGGTCAGATTGGCACAGCTTTTCATGATGCCTATGTGGAGTCATTGGTCGAGAAGGGGTTAAAGGAGCATACACGCCTTTGCACAGTGGGGGTATTAATATTTTCTTTGGGACACTAATTTTTGGGTTAGGGAGTAATCATAGTAATGGCACAGTTTTTTAAAATATTGGGGTCAGTATCCTATGCCTCAGGTAAGCAGAGTGGGGAGTTTTTGTAGGTTGGGAATAAATGAGACATCAGTAGAAATGTGAGATGTCAAATGTGTTTTTGTTGTAATCTGTGCAGATGAGTTGTGGCTGGAGAAGTGGTAATGGAGGTCTGGGCCTGATGAAAAAGACAGGAAAAGTGAGCGACCCAAATCAGAAAGATTGTCAGCTGTAAGGTTCTATATATAACTACTGTACTCACGTGTATGTTCTGCGGGACTAGTATCTACCAATATACAACAACAGTAAGATGGTAATATTGCTCTTTTTAGAAGACTATTCTTTTATTTAGTGACCGCTAAATTTGTTTCAGTCTATGTAGTAGAAGGTGTATGGTGGTGTCATTGGTCTCTGTATAGTGTTTTGTTATGTAAAGGTAATGGTTATATTATATTATGTATTTGCTGAGTAGTGGTGATGGTGGTGGACATTGAGTAGTTTTATTGTTTTGGTCTTTTATAGTAGTAATTTTGATAATATTGGTCTTTGCATTGTATGTTTTTGGTTAGCAACAGTGGTATACTGTAATTATATATCTATAGATGCTCTTTAGATGATTATAGGGGGGTCAGATGGGTAGACATGCACTTTGAGGCTTGGACCCCTGAACTTTTAGAACCCTAGCAATGTCCCTGCTGTACTGTGTGTTTACTTGTCAGTGTTTCTAGAGATATATGTATGTTTGTCAGTAAGCTCAGTTATGGTACCATATCTAAGGAGTAAGCTTGGTTCTGGTTCTGTATTGATGTAGTAATCTAAATTCTTGTACCATATGCATGCTGTAAGCTTGGTTCTGTTCCCATATCTGTGTAGTAGACATATTAAGCTTGGTTCTGCTCCCTTATGTCTGTAGTAAACTCGGTTCTGCTCCCTTATCTCTGTAGTAAGATCGGTTATGCTCCCATAGCACTGTAGTAAGCTCGGTTCTGCTCCCATGTCTCTCTCGCAAGGTTGGTTCTGCTCTCTTATCTGCGTAGTAAGGCTGGTTTCACACTAGCGTTCTATCGCGCAGCGCATCGTGCGCACGCGCAATGTCCCCCTATCTTTAACATGGTGATGGCAGGGTCTTGAGAATGTACGCGCTCTTCAGCGTTTAGCGTGCGCTGCGCATTTTACAGGTGTGCACCCAGACGCGACGTACGCTACATGTTGCATTTTTTTTTCCGGTGGCACGTGTGCGCCCAAAAATAGCATTACAGTCTATGTGGTTGCTGACGAGCGCTTGGCACCGCGCACATCAGCGCCTTGAGCGCACACGCGATTTGAGTAAACAATGTCTAGACACTTGTCTAGAACTCCCCCTAAACAAGCAACATTGTTTTGGAGGAGTGTACATAAAAGAATGTGTCTTCAGGGTCAGACAATTACTCTACATAATGCCTTGCAGAGACCAGACAAGCATTCTACAAGAGCCTTCTACCTGTGGATTTAAGCTTCAGGAGCCAAAATGTGAGTATTCTTAAAAATAATGTCTGTGTGTCCTGTACAATTTATTATGTACTAATGTATTTTTTGTTTTCTTTTCAGCATGTCTTCTTCCGGATCGGTCTATTCGCCATCTCGGCAAGAACTGGCCCAAGCTGATCGTGAGGTGAGAATCTTGCTGCCTTTTGATAAGTATAGCTGCCTCTAGAAATGTGTTTTAATTTTTTCTCTCTTTACAGACATCGGACACGGGAAGTGAAAATGGAGTGCGGGAGCGGTCTGAGCAGGAGCCGTCTGAGGATTCTGAGCGGGAGCAGCGTAGTCAAGTCATGGCGAGGAGACGCAATGTGAGTATATATATATTTTTTTTTCTGTCTTTCTTTCTCTTGCTTCTTTTCTGTTTCTTTTTGTATCTTTTCCAAACTTCTAAACATTCTATATTTTTTTTCTAGGTTCCACAGCGGGATGACGAAGAAGTCTACACAGACAACGAGCACCTCATCCGCCTCGTTGAGGAGCGCATCCCATTGTGGGACAGCTGTGACCAGCAGTACAAAGACACAGTGGTGACCCGGCAGCTCTGGAATGAGGTGGCCGCAGTGATGGATGGCTTGGACAGCGCCTCTGCAGCTTCAAAAAGGGTGTTCAGTAAGTATAAAGATGCTCTGTGATATAGCATTTATTTTTGGACCTGATGGTGCTGATGTGTTTTTTGCAAGATATATTCTTGCATTAAACACACCAATGCCTGGTGGAAAACTGTGATTGATTTGGGTCTTGAACTGCTGCATTGTTTTGTGGACCTGACGGTGGTGGTGTTTTTTTTGGCAAGATATATTCTTGCATGAAAACCACCAAAGCCTTGTTGAGAACTTTGATTGAATTGTGTCTTCAACTGCTGCATTGTTTTGTAAAACTGATGGTGGTGGTGTTTTTTTGGCAAGATATATTCTTTCATGAAAAGCACCAATGCCTTGTTGAGAACTGTGATTGATTTGTGTCTTCAACTGCTGCATTGTTTTTTGGACCTGACGGTGCTGTGTTTTTTGCAAGATATATTCTTGCATTAAACACACCAATGCCTTGTTGAGAACTGTGATTGATTTGATATATTACCAATGCCTTGTTGAGAACTGTGATTGTTTTGATATATTCTTGCATGAAAAGGACCAATGCCTTGTTGAGAACTGTGATTGATTTTTCAACTGCTGTCTTGATCCTGTTTTCACTCTTGTTCCTGATGATACTGTTGTTTTCGCTGATACATATAGTAGCAGGAAACATAACAGTGCCCGCCATCTCAACAGTTACTGCATTGTGTCTAGAATTTTATTGGTGCTGCAGCAGAGACTGTTTTCAAAGTTCAATGAGGTGTGTGGTGAGAATGACAAACTAGTGCATTTTTAATTTTTTTTTACCAACAGTGAAAAAATCCACACACGTTGGCGCTCGATGAAGGACCGCTTCAACACTGATGTTTGTGCTGAGGGACCGGTTCGGAGTGGTTCTGCGGCAAGGCGCAGAAGAAAGTACCGCTACCATCATGAGTTGGCTTTCCTGAGACCGGTCCTTGCCAGCAGAGCGTAAGTTTTTTTTTTTTGTTTGTGCTTAATATATGCTTTTCTATTCCACAGGTGATGCTTCTTGTAAATGCATGATACTCATGTTTTCCCTTTCTTTCCACAGCACTTGGAGCAGCACCCTGCAACCTAACCCTGTCCCGGGAGCGGTTCTTCATCGATCGACCTCGGACCCGTCTCAGCCATCCGACAGCCAGGAAGCATCTTGCAGGTCAGCAACACAGACAGCCGGTGACCAGAAAGCTGGTCCATCAGGTGTTCCCCTGTCCCAGGTCTCTGTCACTGGTTATGCGGGCACTACCTGCCAGCGGCAGTGGGCCTTGGACAGTAATGTCATGCCCGAGTTCATGCACTTGAGCGAGGCCTTTAAGGTCAGCCTCAGGGCGCTGGCCGCCAGAACGGAAAGCGTTTTTTTCCTGATGGAGCGTGGTTTTAACCACATGGAACGTGGTTTTAACCACATGGAACACCGCTTCCACTCTGTCGACCAGCGCCTTGACCGTCTGGAGGTCGACCTCAACAGACCAGTGCACCATTTTTTCAGTAAAATTGAACAGGGCATGGCGGAACACCTTAGTCCTGAGCAACAGCTGAGTGTGTTACAGGCCTGCAACACTGCTTACTTGCAGGCTATGCAGCAGAATCGGTATGTGCAGCAGTCAGTGGGGTCATTTCCAACAGTTCCACCACTGGCTCGCTTGACCACACTACCGACTTCTGCTGCATACCACTGCACGGCCACCTGCATTCCCAGCGAAGCCGGACATCACTACACCACCTCAAGTCTGAGTGCTGCAGGACACACCTCCGCCACCACCACTATGGCAAGCGCTGCTCCTGTATGGAGCAGCTTGGAGCCAAACCACCACAGAACCTGCTTGGGCAACCGACATCAGCAGTTAACAGCAAGGAGCACTGCCAGCACTCCTCAGCAACGGAGCACCACCAGCACTCTCAGCAAAGGAGCACCACCAGCACTCCTCATCAAACGAGCACCACCACTCCTCATCTTCAGAGCGCCGCCACCAATTCTCCTCCTCGTAGTCCCCCAAGAACTTTGGCTGAGATACCTGATTCGCAGCCTCCTTCACGTAGCACCGACCCAACATGCTCCCCTTCTAGGAGCACCGCCACTACCACTTTGAGCAGCACTGCCACCACAGAGCAGCAAAGGGGTGATCCGCATTCCCTATTTTACAGGGCAACGCCACAGTCCACAGTCACCAGGCGGTCTACAAAAGAAAAGCGGTCACAGGCTGCAAGTAGGTCGGGGCAGGATATACCTGTGCCAAAAAAGAAGAAAAAAAAAAAAACTTTGTTGGTCCATCCACCGTCTCCTCCTAATGTGTCTCAACCTGCCTCAATGTCCATGCCAGAGCTCCCTTCCTCGAGTACTTTTGTCACCCCTTCTCCTAGAACCCCTTCCTCTACCTCCAGTCGTTCCTTGTATCTCCACACACCCAAAGTCTCCCAATCTTCCCCCAAATGTCATTCATAATAAAATTTTTCTTGTTTATTTTTGGTTTCAAAATAAATGTGCACTTGTGCTTTCAAAAAATTGGTAATGGTTTACCGTGTCTATCGCCGACTACACACACTGCACCATACACATAGGGTTTTTGGAAAAACATATCTCCATTACTGTTTCTTGTGTGAGACTTGTTTCTTGTGTCAGTCTTGGAGATATGTGTTGTCAACAAACCAAATCTACATGACTTTCCTTTTCCAGAACAGTCTCTACATTCTAGGAATATTGCACAGAGTTCATCCAGCAGGGTTCCCCAACTCCAGTCCTCAAGGTCCAACAAAAGATCATGTTGTATGGAATCCTCTGTTTGAAAAATTTTTAGCAACTGAGCTATGGATTTCATTACAACATGATCTGTTGGTGGACCTTGTGGAGTGGAGTTGGGGAACCCTGCTGGATCTAGTGTGTTCAATATTACTAGAATGTAGAGACTGCTGTGGAAAAGACAAGTCATATAGGTATAATCTACATGACTTGGAGTCAGACACACTCCAAATAGAAAGACAGGCTTGTCTCCCTTTGAAGTCCTGTTTGGTAGTGCACCAAAGACTGGTCTGTACTTCCCACAGGTGCTACAAATGCAACACGGTTCTATGACAGCCTATGTCCAGGCCTTGCAGGAAAGACTTAAAGTGGTGCATAAACATGTGTTCTCATCCATTCCAGATCCTAATGTCAGTGCAGATGTGCATCAGCTCAATCCAGGTGATTGGGTGGTTATACGCAGACACGTGAGAAGGAGCCTGAACCCACGATTTGACGGCCCCTTCCAAGTCCAGCTGACCACATCCACCTCAGTAAAACTTGAGGTAAAGCCCACCTGGATCCACGCCAGTCACTGCAAGAAGGTCCTTTCAACAGCAGAATGACTGTTCTCCTAATCACCTTGCTGTCAGTGGCAGGGTTACTGCACTCTACAGAGACACAGGAAAAACTCTTAAATGCTGACTGGGACAACAAACGTATTCAACATCATGCTCTTCTTATAAAGGACATGGAAGGACAGAAACCAAAAGACTGTTGGATCTGTACACACAGCCCAGTATCTGCAAGGACTATACCATACTTAGCCTTACCTATGGAGCCATGGAATAATAATAAATCTAATAATAATCTTTATTTTTATATAGCGCTAACATACTCTGCAGCGCTTTACAGTTTGCACACATTATCATCACTGTCCTCAATGGGGCTCACAATCTAAATTCCCTATCAGTATGTCTTTGGAATGTGGGAGGAAACCGGAGTACCCAGAGGAAACCCATGCAAACACGGGAAGAACATACAAACTCCTTGCAGATGTTGTCCTTGGTGGGACTGAGCCACCGTGCTGCCCTAGAAGGTATTAACACCACACTGCATACACAACGAGACTTGGACTCAATCTAGGTTTCTGGGAAAAGATGTGCCCCGTCATATATCTGCCTCATTGGCTATAATCGGATGGGCCTCTAATCCCTGGTTTCAGTTTAACATAACGCGGCCTAAGGTACAAATGTGGTGGCGGGAATATGATTCAGACATCGGAAATATGGTCGCCAGGAGGAGGACTGAAATCCCTCACTCAGACCCCATTCCCAATGATGGACTGTGGTTCAGTCGTCAACACACTGGAGCAAATACCTGTGGTGAGGACAATAATTGCTTCCGTATATACACTCATAATCAAACACAGGTTAATGAGACGGTGTACCAAGATGGTGTTGAAGGCTGTAGAGCATCTACGGGTAAAATAATAAGGAAAGAAAGGGGTAAATGTACATCTGGTATAAGTGGAAATCAAATGAATAATACTTGGTGTGCCCTTAAGCCTATGTCAGGACTTTTGAGTTTATACCAATGTATATAGACCCCTGGTCACGTTTGTGTTCTCCCTGAAGGAGTATTCTTGGTTTGCGGGCATCGTGCCTACAGGTGGTGAGCCCAGACATAAGAGGAGTTTGCACTCTTGCCAAACTAACACAAGCCACTTTCATAATTCCTTATAAGAAAATAGACACAGCAGCAATTCCAATTCAGTCTTTGTATAGAAGGGCTGCAGACAATAAGCCCCGTCCAAATGGTAGGCCGCATCTAGTAGAAATGGGGATAACAAATAAAATATTCAGTTATATGCTAATATACCCCTTCATAACACAAATGAGGGATAAATTAGTGGAAGCTATCGACTACCTAGATGATCAGATTTTCCAGATTCTTGAAGTTCTTAATGAAACTAATACAATACAGAGACAATTAATCATAGTTACTAACCAACATACTATAGTACTAGATTACCTGACAGCAAAAGAAGGAGGAATGTGTCATATAATTGGTCCCACCTGTTGCAATTATATTGACAAAATAGGTGAACTTAGAGACCAATGGTTAAAACAGCACAGTGCAAACAGACTCCTGGTGGGGTAACACATTCTCTTTTTTTAAATCCAGCAAATTGGTTTAATGGCCTAGCAGGATGGATTTTTGGCATTGTACAGACTTGTATGCAAATTTTGTTGTTTTGCTTATTGTTTTATGTAGTAGTGTTATATGGCCGGAACAAGATGCAGTGCCACCGACGGCGCGCAGGCAGGTAAATAGGATGTTTTTTTTCTTAACAGGAATCATACATACAAAGATAGGGGATAAGGAGCCATGCATACAATGACAGGGACGGGGGAACCATGCATACCACGGTAGGGATGAGTGGTCAATGCACACCCGGCTTATACTCAAGTCAATAAGTTTACCCAGTTTTTCGTGGCAAAAGTAGGTGCCTCGGCTTATACTCGGGTCGGCTTATACTTGAGTATATACGGTAATAGGTAAAACCTGACAAGTAGAGTTGAGCGAAACAGGTCGAAAAATTTCAAAAGTCCCCGACTTTTGGCAAAGTCGGGTTTCATGAAACGAAACCCGACCCTAGTATGAGGTCGGCCACGAGGTCGGCGACTTACGCGCCAAAGTCGCGTTTCAAAAGTTTGTTTTGCGCTCTTTTTCAGCCAATCAGGATCCACGGACACTGTGGGCAACGTGATGACATAGGCAGGGGTCACCACCATCTTTCAGAAGGGCATGCAAGTGATTGGCTTGCTTTTTGGGCGTCACAGGAGGTATAAAAGGGCATGCACGCCGACCGCCATCTTACTTCTGCCGATCTTAGCATAGGGAGAGGTTGCTGCTGCTGATTCTGTAGGGAGAGCGTTAGGCAGGGAAGAAGAAAAAAATACTGCTTCTGCTGCTAGCGATTTTGCCTGTACAACATACCAGTCACTGTGTGTGCAGTGCAAGGGGAGGCTATATTGTGGTAGATCAGCGGTGTTGGTTGTTAGGCTGCCTTCTAAGGCTTCCTGACAGCTGCATTGCTGTTTACCCACTGCTCTGCAAACTGCTTTTTTAAAAGCAATCCCAATTTTTTTTTTTGTCCTGCTGAGGTACTGAGCTGCAAACTGCTTTTTTAAAAGCAATCCCAATTTTTTTTTTGTCCTGCTGAGGTACTGAGCGTGCATTTTTTCACACCATACAGCGGTGTACGCTCCTCACACAGTACCGTGTAACGGCTGTTATCACAGCCACAGTGAAGCTATCTGTGTGTCACTCTGTGAGAATAAGTCGAGGACATGTTCCGTTCTTACAGACCTGCACCTACTAGTTTTGTCTAGCTTTCAAACAGTTAAATATATTTGCTGTTTGATCACATTCAAAACTATATAGAGAGACAGTGTGTGTCAGTCCGTATACTTAAAAAACACGGAGCTTGACAATTTTACGTACACCGGACAGCCGTGTACGTGCACGCTCCTCTCAGTACCGTGTAACGGCTGTTATCACGGCCACAGTGAAGCTATCTGTGTGTCACTGTGGAAGGATAAGTGGAGGACTTGTTCCGTTCTTACAGACCTACACTCTAGGGAGATTCCTATTCTGCCCAATTCTACATACACCTTGTAGTTTGTGATACACTAGCCAATTTCTGCCTGTGACATAGCGCTCTGATATTCAGTGGGCCTCACACAATCCAAAAGTGTCCAGTGTCCAATAGTGTGTGCAGAAATTCAAAATCTCTGTGATCCTGTAGTCACTTTTTTCACACCTGTGCCATCGAGCCTGTGACATAGTGCTCTGATATTCAGTGGGCCTCACACAATCCATAAGTGTCCAGTGTCCACAAGTGTGTGCAGAAATTCAAAATCTCTGTGATCCTGTAGTCACTTTTTTCACACCTGTGCCATCGAGCCTGTGACATAGTGCTCTGATATTCAGTGGGCCTCACACAATCCAAAAGTGTCCAGTGTCCACTAGTGTGTGCAGAAATTCAAAGTCTCCACTGTCCTATAGACACCTTGTACCTTGTTTTACATTACTATATAGTTTGTTGGATTTTGTCTACATTTCTACAAAAAATGAGGAAGGCTGGTGGAAGAGGCCGTGGAATTGGGCGGGGGTTGGCAGCTGGTAATGATGGTGTTGGTGGTGGATCTGATGGTAGTGGCAAGAGCAAAATATGACCGAATGCAGGAGGTGTTGAGCCTGCGTCATCGTCTGGCTCCACAAGGCCTCGAAGGCTTAGTATTCTAGGACTTGGCAAACCGCTTTTAAAGCCAGAGCTGCAGGAAAAAGTTTTGTCTTACATTGCTGACTCAGCCTCCAGCTCTATCGCCTCCTCTTCTTCAGTTGTAAAAAGTAAAAGCACTGAGTCGTCATTGGAGGCTCATGTTCATGAACCATGCCTTTCCTTGTGTCCTTCACCCCAACCAAGATTGAAGGATGACGCAGGCCATACTACTGATTACTCCATGGAGCTGTTTTCACATACCATGCCTGGATTATCAAGTGAAATGGTGAATTACCCAGGCCAAGATGAATCTGACATGGAGTGCACTGATGCACAGCTGCTGATAGATGATTCTGCTGGTACATTCACTCAGAGAACTACATTGTCCTCGCAGTGTACAGAGCCAGATTCTGACCCTGATGAGACTCAGGTGCCCCTTCCCGCACACTATACCACCATACACGGTGACACAGAGGAAGGTGCATATGACATTGAAGAGGAGGTGATGGATGACCCAGTTGTTGACCCAGATTGGCATCCATTGGGGGAAGAGGGTGCTGCTTCGAATAGCTCAGATGAGGAGCATCCACAGCATACATCGACATCGCAACAGCTGTTATCTGGCAGGCCCGGAGCACTCCAAAGACAGGTTCCAAAAATCAAAAGAGTTGCTGGACAGCTTGTCCAGAGGGTCAAAAGATCACAGCATGCTTGGCCGCAAAATGTCTGCCAAAGTAGGAAGAGTGCAGTGTGGCACTTTTTTGAACAAAAACCTTGGTCTGATCATGAGGATATCTGTAAGAAGTGCGCAAAGACCTTTAGCCGAGGGAAAAATCTGAAAAATTTGAATACCAGTTGCATGCTTAGACATTTAACCACCATGCACTTGCAAGCGTGGACACAACACCAAACCTCAAGTGCCACATGTGCAACTGATCACAAAGAAGGTAGTCAGCAACGCTACATTGTTTCCCCCACTGTAAGCCCACCGGTTAGCACAGCAGCAAATGTTGAGGTGTCGTTGCAAGGCCACAGCAGTCAGGGAATCCCACTGTTATATCAACGAAAGACTGATTCTAGGCCATCAGAAAGAACACAAACTCCATCACCATCATCAACCCTCTCAGTCCGCCCTGTCCACCGCTACGTCCACCATATGCAGCTCTCAAGTCCAGCTCACCCTCCCAGACACTGAGTAGGTCAAGAAAGTACTCTCATCCGTGTACACTGGGTTTGAACGCCAACATTGCCAAACTAATCTCGTTTGAGATGATGCCCTATCGGTTGGTGGAAAGCGCAGCTTTCCGCGAACTCATGGCCTATGCAGTACCACGCTATGACCTACCCAGTCGCCACTTCTCTCGCAAAGCCATCCCAGCCCTCCACCATCATGTGAAAGACCGCATTGTCCATGCACTCAAGCAGTCAGTGAGTGGAAAGGTGCACCTCACAACTGATGCATGGTCCAGTCGGCATGGCCAGGGCCGTTACGTGTCCATCACTGCGCACTGGGTTAATGTGGTGGATGCAGGGTCCACAGGGGACAGCGGTGGTGGGACAGTGCTGCCTAGCCCACGGTATAGGAAACAGTTGGCTGTAGGCGTTCGACCCTCCTCCTCCTCCTCCTCCAGAAGCGAAAGCTCGTCCACAGAGCGCAGTCATACGAGCACTCCATCTGCAGCTGCCACTGTTGAACACGAGGTGTCCCCCTATCGAGCAGCTAGTGGAAAGCGTCAGCAGGCTGTGATGCAGATGATGTGTTTGGGCGACAGACACACCGCTGAGGTGCTGGCCGAGTACTTTCAGCGACAAACTGAGTCATGGCTGGGCAGTGTACATCTTGAGGCAGGCAAGGTAGTTAGTGATAACGGCCGCATTTTGTGGCAGCCATAGCCCTTTCAAAACTCAGCCACATACCTTGCTTGGCTCACACCTTGAACCTGGTGGTGCAGTGCTTCCTCAAAAATTATCCGGAGTTAACAGCCCTGCTCCAGAAGGTGCGAAGACTGTGCGCGCACATCCGCCGGTCGCCTGTACACTCCATTCGTATGCAGAAGCTGCAGCGATTGCTCCACCTTCCCAACCACCGCCTCATTATCGACATTGCAACAAGGTGGAACTCCACCCTGCACATGGTTGAGTGGCTGTGCGAGCAGAGGCAGGCCATAATGCATTTGTGGGAGGATACACGGCCAGGCACTTTGAGAGCAGACATGGAGTTGACAGGTGTGCAGTGGTCGAAGCTGAAAGACCTCTGTAAAGTCCTTCAGTGTTTTGAGGAATGCACACGGCTGGTAAGCGCACACGACGCCATCCTAAGCATGAGCATCCCACTTATGCGTCTGCTCATGCAAACTTTGACGCACCTTAAGGAGCAGGCGTCTGCAGCCAATGTTGACGAGGAGGGAATCCTTGATGACATTCAGCCAGTGTCTGCTCAGGGAACTCTCCTGGACGAGGTGGAGGAAGAAGAGGAGGAGGAGGATAATGATGGGGATGATTACTTAGGGGAGGAGGATGCATCTCGTGGGGCAAGTGAAAATGTTGGCGTGGCAAGGTCTGGTACAGGGTTTGTGCGTGACTGGAGGGATGTGGATTTGCCAGAAAGTGCTCTTCCAACCAGCACTCGCAGTGCATCATTGACACCGGGAACATTGGCCCACATGTCAGATTATGCCTTGCAGATCCTAAAAAGGGACCCCCGCATTGCCAAAATGATGAACGATGACGACTACTGGTTGGCCAGCATCCTGGATCCACGCTATAAAGGCAAATTACAAAACATCATGCCACAGGAGAACCTTGACCTAATATTGGCTAATAAACAAGCAACTCTGGTAAATCGGTTGCTTGAGGCATTCCCAGCACACAGCAGCGGTGATGGTTCTAACACGAGCCGTACGGGCTGGGGGCAGCTTGGCAGAGGTGTTCGTGATGCACACAGCAGAAGTGGCGTTGGAGACAGGGGTTTCATGACAATGTTGTGGACTGATTTTTCAAGTACCGCTCACACAACTGGTAATACTGCATCGATGGAAAGTGACAGGAGACAGCAGTTGTCAACTATGGTTACAAACTACTTTTCCTCCCATATCGATGTTCTCCCACACAGGTCATTCCCCTTTGACTATTGGGCCGCTAAACTGGACACCTGGCCTGAATTGGCACAATATACCTTACAGGAGCTCGCTTGCCCAGCTGCAAGTGTGCTATCGGAAAGAGTCTTCAGTGCAGCTGGATCAATCCTGACAGAAAAAACGACCCGTCTGTCAACCCAAAATGTGGATGATCTAACCTTCATTAAAATGAACCATGCATGGGTTTCCAAGGATTTTGTCCCACCTTCCCCTGATGACACATAGGGTGACAGAAAAATGGCTTGCTTTGGTCCACCTCTTCCTGGGACTTGACCTATTCGCCTTTTGCAGCAGCTGAATGTCCAACATCAACATATGCCACTTTCAAAAACTCCCTAACTGTGCTGCCTCCCCCCCCCATGGCCGTGGTCACCACCTAGCGCACGACACCGTGCGAGTGCCGTTGCCCTGGACAGGTGGGTAGGCCGACTCTTGGGCGCGGGCACTGGCACAGGGTCCCTCATAGTGCAATCAAGTGTCTCTGACGGTGGTGGTGCACACCCGCCGTCAGACACACCGCCGTACTATGAGGGGCCCAGTGCCAGTGCCGACGACCACGAGTGGTCCCCCCTTGCTTGGGCAGGGCCCCAGCATTTGCAATATTTACCTCTCCCTGCTCCTCCGCTGTGTAGTCTGGGCCGTCAAATCCATACTGTGCCTGACACCGTCTGAGCCTGCCTCCTGATGTATAGACATATATTTTGAATGTGTACGCTATCCATACATGTTATCCGGGGATACGGTACCCTTTCTCACCTTTGTGCAAACACGTGCAAGCCATACTGGGCCTAACACCGCCTGAGCCTGCCTCCTGATGTATAGACATATATTTTGAATGTGTACGCTATCCATACATGTTATCTGGGGATACAGTACCCTTTCTCACCTTTGTGCAATCACGTGCAAGCCATACTGGGCCTAACACCGTCTGAGCCTGCCTCCTGATGTATAGACATATATTTTGAATGTGTACGCTATCCATACATGTTATCTGGGGATACGGTACCCTTTCTCACCTTTGTGCAATCACGTGTAATCCATACTGGGCGTGAGAACGGCTGGCGAGCTGTTAAGCAAGCTACAGCACCTGTGGTTTGCACACGTAAGTTTTTCATTTTTTCAGGAATGACGGTTAGGCCTAATTCCGGAACTGCAGTTGACCTGCACTTAATGGGAAATCATTGTTCGGGGGTAATAATTGTAATCAGTGATCCCCATCACTAACGTTGTTCAGCGGATTATCTGCACCTGTAAGCGACAAACGCTGGCTTTTTCAGTGTAGCGCACATGCAGCCACGGACATGTAAGGGCATGACACACCAGTTATTGGCCAATCTCATGTGCCAGAGCCTCACGTGTCCCTCTAGTAAGCCGGACTCGGACCGCGGGGCATGACGGAGTCTCGTTCGTTAACGGAATTAAGCTTGCAATGTGTGCATCTTTTCTGTAGCTGGCAAATTGAGGTTTCCCAGGTGGAGTCGAATTTAACCGTAGGCTCCACTCCTGGTGGTGCCCTTCTGGACATTCCTTTAAGGTTCAGCTTTGCAACCATACTGCCCACGTAAAACAAACACTTTGCCTTCATGAACGCTGTTTGGAGGGTCATGACTCGTGGGAATAACGCCGCCCAATCAGTTAACCTGCTAGAGAGATCGTTCGTTGCTCCCAAGCATGACATCACACTCCCTAGGAGGAAGGTAATGCCACTGTGGCGACCGTACTCCTGGGGGCGACACAAGTGCACTGATGCCCAGCCACTGCTCGATGAATCTGCTGGTATATTGACCCAGACCACTACATTCCCCTCGCACGCTACACGGCCTGAATCTGACCCTGATGAAACTCAGGTTACCCTTCCCATATACAGTTCCATCTTACACGGTGACAAAGAAAGCTGCAGATGAAAGTGCAGGTTCGGCCCACCCGCCATCAGACACACCACCGTACTATCAGGGGCCCTGTGCCAGTGCCGTCGCCAACGAGTGGGCCCCCCCTGCTTGCTCAGGATCACAGCACTTGCAAGGTTGAAATACTGTGCAGTGAGATGGAAGATGGGGACGACGAGGAGTCCAGACTAGTACAGGGATTCCCTAGCGAGGAGACTTATTTGATTGTTTTCAATGTTGGGACAGCAATTTTTGGGGAGCACTATACTCTGGAGAATGATAGATGGGGCCCACCATACACTGGAACATTCCAAAGGTGGACATCAGACACTGGAGCAGCATTTACAGGGCCCATTATACACTAGAGCATTAGAAATGGGGCCCATTATGTTTGGAGCATTATTTGGGCCCATAAGACAGTGGAGCTTCATCCATGGGGACCAACATATACTGTAGCATTATGTGGAGCTCATCATATACTGTTTCAAACATTATATGGGACCAATGATTCTGTATGGAGAAATAGATGGGCCTCGTCATGAGATGTAAAACGTGAAGTATTTTTCATTGTACTATACCGCTATTTCTCTGCCGTATCGGAGCATGATGAGTTGTGGTATGTGTTAAAGGGGCGCTCTTTCGCCCAGGGCACATGAAAACCTGGAGCCAGCCCTCCCCCCAACAACTGTAGCCAAATAACCCCCATTTTTCAGTGCGTAACTTGTATTATGAAGTTAATTAAGGTTGACAAGCTTAAGTAAGAAGAATTGATGCTTTTGGCATTCAAATGGGCACTGTAGGTGTGTTTCCTGTACTCCTCTCACTGCCGACTTTTATTCCCCATTGACTTACATTGGGTTTCGTGTTTCGGGACGACCCCGACTTTTCCCTATAATCGGCCGATCTTGCTCGATCCGACTTTTGGAAAAGTCGGGTTTCACGAAACGAAACTCGACCCTAAAAAAACAAAAGTCGCTCAACTCTACTGACAAGAATAAACAATAATTTGCAGTTAGCCCAATCGTGGGGATAAATAGCTGAGAAATAAATAGTGATTAGTATATCTTAATAAATATATTGCAATTCGCCCAGTACAAAGCTGTGAAAAAAAATGGTAGTTACTATTTCCATTAAGTATTGCACTCAAACAGTTGATTAACCAAGAGAGATGGCACGTACCCGAATAGAATTCTCCTAGAGGCTGCAAATAAGAGCGGCAGGAAGTAAAGGATTAATAGGTACATAGAACACACAATTGGGTGAAAATATTAAATGGTCATGAGCAATATGTCCCGGCATAAAGAGTGTGATTATATCCTTAGTCCATAGTTAATGCTTGGTATAAACCTGCATTCATAAAATAGTCCAATGTCTATAGCCGTGGGGAGAGCTGCCCCGGCCGATGACGGATACACCAAGTACATTCTCCAATGAGTGGAGGGCTCGTGCCCTGTGAAATAGCGCGCTGAACAGTACATGGTGATTTCACCATATATAGTTGTATGTGAGTGTTGCTACTCACAATACCTCCAATGGTCTGCGTAGAATCCGGTGACTGCGTTCTGGCTGGTGCAGTAAAGGTCGGACCTGGGAGATGCGGCGATATGCCGAGGTGTAGTGTGAGACCAGCGCTCCTGCGCTCCAGCTGTCAGCAGGGATCCGGTCACTCTGGTCGATAGCTGCGTCCCGGCAGATGTGCAGTAGGAGCAGGACCTGTGTGACGCGGTGGATCACGTGGTGCCGCCTAACTGCTGCTAGATGGAGGTACGGGTGGCAAAAAGGGCCGAAACCAACGTGTTTCGGAAAACTCCGCTTCTTTCTTCAGGTCCGGGACATATTGCTTATGACCATTTAATATTTTCACCCAATTGTGTTCTATGTACATATTAACCCTTTACTTCTAGGAGAATTCTATTCGGGTACATGCCATCTCTCCTTGGTTAATCAACTGTTTGAGTGCAATACTTACTATTTCCATTAACTACCATTTTTTTCACAGCTTTGTACTGGGCGAGTTGCAATATATTCATTGCTAGGGTTCTAAAAGTTCAGGGGTCCAAGCCTCAAAGTGCATGTCTACCCATCTGACCCCCCTATAATCATCTAAAGAGCATCTATAGATATATAATTACAGTATACCACTGTTGCTAACCAAAAACATACAATGCAAAGACCAATATTATCAAAATTACTACTATAAAAGACCAAAACAATAAAACTACTCAATGTCCACCACCATCACCACTACTCAGCAAATACATAATATAATATAACCATTACCTTTACATAACAAAACACTATACAGAGACCAATGACACCACCATACACCTTCTACTACATAGACTGAAACAAATTTAGCGGTCACTAAATAAAAAAAATAGTCTACTAAAAAGAGCAATATTACCATCTTACTGTTATCATATATTGGTAGATACTAGTCCCGCAGAACATACACGTGAGTACAGTAGTTATATATAGAACCTTACAGCTGACAATCTTTCTGATTTGGGTCGCTCACTTTTCCTGTCTTTTTCATCAGGCCCAGACCTCCATTACCACTTCTCCAGCCACAAATCATCTGCACAGTTTACAACAAAAACACATTTGACATTTCACATTTCTACTGATGTCTCATTTATTCCCAACCTACAAAAACTCCCCACTCTGCTTACCTGAGGCATAGGATACTGACCCCAATATTTTAAAAAACTGTGCCATTACTATGATTACTCCCTCCCCCAAAAATTAGTGTCCCATAGAAAATATTAATACCCCCACTGTGCAAAGGCGTGTATGCTCCTTTAACCCCTTCCCGACCAACGACTCCACATAGGCATCATGAAAAGCTGTGCCAATCTGACCAGTGACGCCTATGTGGCGTCATGAATTAATTGCCCTCCTGCGGGTCGGGTGACTGAACTTTCAGTGACTCCACCCGACCCACACACAGGGGGCTTTGTTCTTCAACACAGGTGGGGTGGCTTCACCCCCACGTGTCTACAATCGCTCTGATTGGCTGTTAAATGTGAAACAGCCAAATCAGAGCGATAGTAATATTTCATCAATGAAATTTGATGAAATATTATAATCCCACCACGGCCGATGCTGCAGTAGCATCGGACATGGCTGGAGACACTAACCTGAACCCCCTCCCATACCAGCTGGGAAGGGCGATCTGCCGCCGCTGTCATCATCTGCTCCCCCTGCCTTGGAATTAGGGTTAAGATTAGGGTTAGATGTGTGTTGGGGTTAGGGTTAGGCTTGTTGTTAGGGTTATTGGTAGGGTTGGGGTTAGGGATGTATCGGGGTTATGGTTAGGGATGTGTTAGGGTTGGAGTTAGAATTGAGGGGTTTCCACTGTTTATGCACATCAGGGGGTCTCCAAACGCGACATGGTGCCACTATTGATTCCAGCCTATTTTGCGTTCAAAAAGTCAAACGGTGCTCCCTCCCTTCCAAGCCCCGACGTGTGCCCAAACAGTTTTCCCCCCGCCACATATGGGGTACCAGTGTACTCAGGACAAACTGAACAACTTTTGGGGTCCAATTTCTCCTGTCACCCTTTGTGAAAATAAAAAATTGCCTACTAAATAATAATTTTTTGAGGGGAAAATTTTTTTTAATTTTCACGGCTGTGTTATAAACTTCTGTGAAGCACCTGGGGGTTCAAAGTGCTCACTATGAATCTAGATAAGTTCCTTAGGGGGTCTAGTTTCCAAAATGGGGTCATTTGTTGGAGAGCTCCGAAGTTTAGGTGCACAGGGGCTCTCCAAACACAGCATGGTGTCCGCTAACGATTGGAGCCAATTTTCATTTCAAAAAGTCAAATGGTGCTCCTTCCCTTCTGTGCCCTGCCGTGCGCCCAAACAGTGGTTCCCCCCACATATGGGGTACGAGCGTACTCCGGACAAACTGGACAACAACTTTGTGGTCCAATTTCTCCTGTTAGCCATGTGAAAATAAAAAATAGCGTGCTAAAAAATCATTTTTGAGGAAAAAAAAAATGATCTTTTATTTTCACTGCTCTGCGTTATAAACTTTTGTGGAGCATTTGGGGGTTCAAAGTGCTCACTACACATCTAGATAAGTTCCTTAAGGGGTCTAGTTTCCAAAATGGGGTTACTTGGGGGTTTTCACTGTTTAGGCACACGGCCTCTCCAAACGCGACATGGTGTCCGATAACGATTGGAGCTAATTTTCCATTCAAAGTCAAATGGCGCTCCTTCGCTTCCGGACCCTGCCATGCGCCTAAACAGTGGTTAATGACCACATATGAGGTATCGGTGTACTCAGGAGAAATTGCTTAACAAATTTTAGGATCCATTTTATCCTGTTGCCCATGTGAAAATGAAAAAATAGGCTAAAAGAAAATTTTTGTGAAAAAAAAGTACCTTTTTTATATACTGATCAATTGTGAAGCACCTGGGGGTTCAAAGTGAGCACTCTGCATCTAGATAAGTTCCTTGGGGCGTCTAGTTTCCAAAATGGGGTCACTTGTGGGAGAGCTCCAATGTTTAAGCACACAGGGGCTCTCCAAACGCGACATGGCAACCGCTAAATATTCCAGCATATTTTCCATTCAAAAAGTTTTCGAAGGGAGTGACAATAAAATCTCTTGAGGAGTAAGATCTGTTGGTGTCAAACCCATACAACGAAGTGAGCCATTAATATCTTTCCAGAAAGTTGAAATACCCGGGCAAAACCAGAAAATATGCACAAGAGATCCTATTGCATCAGAACATCTCCAACACAATGGTGTATTGCTTAAACCTAGGTGGACCAAGCGTTCCAGAGTTTTGTACCAGAATCTTGAATGCATTCTCCTGTAATAGAATACACCTGGAAAAACCGTGAGAGTTGGCAAGCACTTGACTCACTTCTTGGTGAGATAGGGTTATCTTTAGCTCCGATTCCCAAGAGGTTATATAAAGAGGCTCGAAGTTCTCTGGTGGCTTGATAAGATTAGCATATAGTTTAGACACTAGTTTGGAGATAGAATGGAGCTTAACCATGAGCTCCAGCCATAACAGATCCAAGGAATGCTTCAGGTCTGCTTTAAATTTTAAGATGAAATGGACATGCTGTTTCTGCAAGAAGTCCTTAGGACGTTTTGTGGCATCTCTCGGCCAACCCTCCACACATGGTATATCACCCCACAGGAGATGGGAGATAGGAATGTTTGGGAGACCATCCCACAGATCATAAACATCCACGTATTTGGGGTTAGTCAACCAAGGGAGGACTCTGAGTGGGATATCTTCCAGAAAAAAACAGTGAGGTATGATATTTGGGATTAGTTTGAGCATTCCGATACCGCAAGTATCGGGTATCGGCCGATATTCACTGTATCGGAATTCCGATACTGAGTTTCCGATACTTTTAGCATATCGAATACCGGAATCGGAAGTTCCCATAATGCTATGAGCCAGCTTTCTTTTGCCTTGCAGCAGCGCTAGTCACAGCTGTCTGCAAGGTCTGTGTGAGTGTAGCTCACACTGTGTAGTGTGTCCTGCAGACACGTCTGCTTGTAGGACGTTCAGCGTGTCACTGCCTCATACAAATTTTTTCTTTTTCTTGCTGCAAATTTTTCATTCTCCTATTAGTGTGAATCCATCCATATCCATATACGTTGGTTGCAAACACTATAGGAGTAGACAGCGGAGCCTTTCTGCAGCCTTTCAGTGCTAGTGTCCAGTTTGCTGCACTGTTCACGGCTGTCTGAGAGGTCCCTGTGTGTGAGTGCAGCTCACGCTGAGTAGTGTGTCCTTCAGCTACGTCTGGTTGTAGGCCGCTCAGTGTGCGTCACTGCCTCACACATTTTTCTTTTATTGCAGCTCATTTTTTATTCTCTTATTAGTGTGCATCCATCCGTATCCATCTACATTGGTTGGTTGCAAACACTATATAGGAGTAGATAGAGGAGCCTTTTTTCTGGCTTGTGCCCTTCAGCTGCAGCCAGATTAGTATTACCCTATTTTTTGGAGCCTCATCTTTTGCATTGTAGGTTACCTTCCTGCATTGTAATAGCTCCAAAAAGTTTGTGATACTATCGCGTTCAAATCTTTGGTCACATCCTTTTAGTTTTTACAAAAAAAAAAACAAAATAAAGTTCACCAAACACTCCATTTGACAGTTGTGTAGGCCACATTAGCTCCTATTAAAGTGTAGTCCACACACACACTTCATAAAATTAGTGTTTCTTATACCTGTTACCAGCTGTTCAGGAATAAGCACACTAAGCCCCCCCTTTGTACTTTTCTGCCTATCTTTATCAGTATACCAAGATGAAGAAGGCAGGAAGTAAGGCCCGTGGGCGTGGAGTTTCAGCAGGGAGAGGACGTGGGGATTCTGTGCCTGCTGCGGGCACCAATTAGTCAGCATCCTCCAGTTTTAGTAGGCAACAGTCCTTTATGCGCAGCTTTGTAGGACCTCGCCGTACCCCACTGCTGCGGGAGGAACAAATTGAAGCCGTTGTCGGATGGATGGCAGATAACGCATCGACTTCAATGACTTCCACGTCCTCTCAGGGCCAGAGCACTGAAGAGCAACCATCTGTCTCTTCACCACCTGCCAAAGTGCCCAGGCAGTCAGTGAGCCCTGGACAGGAGCCATCAGTCTCTACTTCTGTTCTCTGAATCTGTTGGCTTGGAAAGAGGGGGCCAGCCAAGCAGCATTCAAGAATGTGAAGAAGAGAGAGTATGCAGTGATGCGCAACTTCTTTGTCCCTCGGAATCTGAAGAGGCGGGTGGGCCAGTGCCTATGGTCAGCACACCTCGGTACGCATCAGATGATGAGACTCAGGTGCCACTTTCTGGTGTGTACGGTGCTGGTGAGACAACCCAGGAGAAGCAGGTGTTTCAAGAGGGGAGTGTAGATGATGAGGTCCTTGACCCATCATGGCGTGAGGTCAAGGACCTCTCCCAGGAGGGAGAGGGAGGGGGCAGACTTGGTTGCCTGTAGCCTCCACTTCGGCACCCGTTAGGAGCATTCCTCTTTCAAAAGCCAAAGCGGGTGCTCCCAAGACTTGCAGTGCGTGGTCCTTTTTTGACACAGTTGCAGATGACATTTGCTTTGTCAAATGCAAGCTGTGTCATCAGAAAGTCAAAAGAGGGAAAAATGTCAGCAACCTCAATACCACAAATATGTGGAAACATGTGCGGACCAAGCACGAGGTGGAGTTACACAGACACACTGAAGACGTAGGCCAGCGTACCGCACCACCTACCACCTCTTCAGCTCGTGTTGGCGCCTCTTCCTCCAGCTCACACACAGCTGGTTCGGCTTCCTCACAGGATCGCCAAGGAAGAACCTCTGGCACTGTTGTCCGAAGACCCAGTGACATTCCACCCACAGCACCACTTTCCCAGTCATCCTCACACTCCCAGGCCACTCTACAGCCATCGGTAGCACAGGCATGGGATAAAACCCGGCCATACTCGGCAAATCATCCCCGAGCACAGGCTCTGAATGCTGGCATTGCCAAACTACTGGCCCTTGAAATGCTCTCATTCAGACTGGTGGAGACTGACACCTTCCGGAACTTCATGGCATTGGCAGTCCCACAATACACCATGCCCAGCCGCTTTTATTTCAGCAGGCAAGCCATCCCTGCCCTGCAAAAACATGTGGAGGGAAAAATAAAACATGCACTACTTAATGCCGTCAGTAGCAAGGTCCACCTGACCACCGATGCGTGGACCAGTAACCATGGACAGGGACGATACCTTTCCCTCACTGCCCATTGGGTCAATGTTGTGGAGCCGGGTACAGATCTGGAGAGTGGCGCTGTACGTGTTCTGCCAACCCCAAGCCCAGGATCAAGCATGGAGCAGGCAGAGGCCTGATGGTTTTTGAATGTGGAGGCAGCAGGAGACATTGCCATCCACACAGCAGGGGAACAGCAGAAGTTACTTAACCCCACTAAAGGGGGTTTTACACTAAGCGATATCGCTAGCAATATCGCTAAAACGTCACTGGTTTTGTGACGTCATAGCGATATTGCTAGCGATATCGCTATGTGTGATACTTACCAGTGACCGGCTCCCCCGCTGTCCATCGCTGATCGCGCGAGAATGTCCGGCTCCATTTCTCGTCGGGCGCTTCCTGCTGAGACTTTCTGCTGTGACGACGAGCGACGCGTGGAGGCGGGCGGGAGGACGCCAGGATCGCTGTGTGTGAATGGTAAGTATCGTGCGCTGCGTCGCTGCTGCATCGCTGTGAGATCTTTCTGTATGAAAGCTCACTAGCGATCATTTAGCGATGCACCAGCGATCCTGACCGGGTCGGATCGCTGGTCGGATCGCTGGTGCATCGCTAAATGTAAAAGGGCCTTAACACAGGAGCTAGTGTGTTTTTCTCTGTGAAGATGGCACTTCTGAACACCAACTGGCATTGTTGGAGCCCAGGATCAAGCATGGAGCAGGCAGAGGCCTGATGGTTTTTGAATGTGGAGGCGGCAGGAGACATTGCAATCCACATAGCAGGGTACCAGCAGACGTTACTGAACCCCACTAACACAGGAGCTAGTGTTTTTCTCTGTGCGGACAGCACTTCCGAGCGACAACTGGCTGTGTTGAAGCCCAGGATCAATCATGCAGCAGGCGGAGGCCAACTTGCAGCAAGTTTTATATAGCAACCGCTGCTTTTTGCTATTGGTCCCTATTGAATAATGAACGTTTTGAATTTTCTCCAAAAGTAAAGTAGTTGCAAACTCATCCTTTTAGAAACTTGTTTGGGCTGTTGAGAGGAGTAGAAAAACAGCAAAAATTTCAATCCTGCACGATTCTACCAAGAAATGTGAGTGTTCATTCAAACCGCTGGTTTTTGCTATTTTGGGCCCTATTGAATAATGAATGTTTTGAATTTTCTCCAAAAGTAAAGTAGTTGCAAACTCATCCTTTTAGAAACTTGTTTGGGCTGTTGAGAGGAGTAAAAAAACATCAAAAATTTCAATCCTTTCAGTCTGCTGAAGGACCCTGGGAAGGACCAATCAGATCCGACACAGGACCTGAACACGTGACCCCTGCTCTCCACTGAGAGGTAAACTTGCGGGCATGCCCAGTAGCACGGCATGAGGACTTAGCCTCTGGAGCTGTTCCCTGCAGAGCAGGTTGCGCTACCATTGCTGCACCAGAGGTGGCAGCAACATCCAGGCTGTCAGAGTAAGTCTGAGCAGCACCCGGAGCGGTCAGAGAAAAATGGGAGACCGCTGGATGTCTGGCTCTGGATCCCCGCTGTGCAGAGTCAGGAATCCGACGCCTAACAGATTCATGGCATCTGTGGAAAATGGCTCCCTCTCCCATAGCCCCAGGAACAGGTTTGTATAGGATGGCGCACAGGCTGCAACCATGGCTGTCCCCTGGAGCTGTAGGAAGAAGGAACCATTAAAAGTAAAAAAAAATTGTGGGTTAAAAAAATTTTAAAGGTGTTTGAATAAAATTAACCTCATCAGCATTCAAATTGGACATGCTTAAAAACTGAAAACAAGGTTATTGCCTTCAGTATCCGCTGCTTATCAGACGCCTCTTATTCCAGACTTTTAGGCGAGATATTCAGTACTGAATATTACCACACAGGCCAGCTGTCTCTTTAATGATATATGGGGTGACAGGACAATTGTGTACAAGATAATTGTGTACGGACTATTGTGTACAGACAATTGTGTACAGGCCAATTGTGTACAATGACAATTGTGTACAAGCCAATTGTGTACAATGACAATTGTGTACAAGGCAATTGTGTACAAGGCGATTGTGTACAAGGCGATTGTGTACAAGGCAATTGTGTACAAGGCAATTGTGTACGGAATTGTGTACAATGACAATTGTGTACAATGACAATTGTGTACAAGGCGATTGTGTACAAGGCGATTGTGTACAAGGCAATTGTGTACAAGGCAATTGTGTACGGACAATTGTGTACAAGGCAATTGTGTACAAGGCAATTGTGTACGGGCAATTGTGTACGGGCAATTGTGTACGGACAATTGTGTACGGGCAATTGTGTACGGACAATTGTGTACAAGGCAATTGTGTACGGACAATTGTGTACAAGGCAATTGTGTACGGGCAATTGTGTACAATTGTGTACAAGGCAATTGTGTACAAGGCAATTGTGTACGGGCAATTGTGTACGGGCAATTGTGTACAAGGCAATTGTGTACAAGGCAATTGTGTACGGGCAATTGTGTACAAGGTCATGGAACCGTGTACAAGAGGCAATTGTGTACGGACAATTGTGTACAAGGCAATTATTTGTGTACAGGCCACTTGTACAGGCCACTTTCACACTGACGCTTACTTTCGGTTTCAGTACTCACCCCTTGCAACTTTCACCATGACTTTTACTTGTTGTGTACAGGCCACTTGTACAGGCCACTTTCACAATGACGCTTACTTTCACTTTCATTACTCACCCCTTGCAACTTTCACCATGACTTTTACTATGAGCAAGTCTGAAAAAGACAAAGATAATTGTACAGGCCACTTTCACACTGACGCTTACTTTCGGTTTCATTACTCACCCCTTGCAACTTTCACCATGACTTTTACTATGAGCAAGTCTGAAAAAGACAAAGATGTCCTTAGGCTTGGGGGACACGAGTATATCCTGCACAGGACACGTGATGACAGCATCAAAGAATGGCGGTGCAGGCAAGTCAACAAATTCAAGTGTCCCGCACGCATGCACACATCTGGAGCCGCGATTGTTAAACAGCCGACTGAGCACAGTCACTCTGCAGATCCAGTTCAAGCTGAAGCCAGAGCTACAATGGCTGCTCTGAGGCAAGAAGCAATCAGCTCTCAAGCATCTACTAGAAGCATTGTTGGACAGGTTCTTCAAGACAGGTCTGATGACGTGTTGTCTCGAATGCCCAAGCGAAGTGACGTTGAGCGAAATACACGTCGGGTCAGGCAGCGAGCAAACACCATGCTGGCTCCTCCTCAAAGCATCAATTTTGCTATCCCCCAGGAATACAGCAACATCATTTTATATGACTCTGCAAGAGATGACCCCCAAAGGATTCTTGTCATTGGTAGCAATGAACTGTTGCCTTATTTCGAAAGAGGAGACACATGGTTTGGCGATGGAACGTTCAAGGTGGTGCCAACCATCTTCTTTCAGCTGTATTCTCTCCATGCAAAAGTCGGCAACTCCTATCCTCCCCTGATCTACTGCCTGCTGCCAAACAAGACTGGTCCAACCTATCGTCGAATGATCACGGCGCTCAAAGGGTTGATGCCAGGTGCAAATCCCCAGAAAATTCTTCTTGACTTTGAGATGGCAGCAATGTCAGCTTTCCAAGATGAGTTTCCAGCTGCAGCGATTTCTGGCTGCTTCTTTCATCTGAGCCAGTCCATTATTCGAAAGGTCAATGAGCTGGGCCTAAAGGCTGAATTTGAGGCTGAGGATGGAGAGTTCAATCTCAAGGTAAAATCTTTGGCCTCCTTGGCGTTTGTCCCACCAGCCGAAGTAAGTGCAAGGTATGACGAACTAGCCCAAATCTTCCCTGATGATGATGCTACCAATCAGCTCCTCTCCTACTTTGAGCATACCTACGTTAGGGGGCCAGGAGTAGGTGGACGCTTTCGAAACGCAAGGTTTACTCCAGAGGTCTGGAATCATTATGCTGACGCTTTGGCCTCTGCCCCCAAGACCACGAATTGCTGCGAGGGGTTTCATAACGCCTTACAAGCACTCTTTCTTTGTGCTCATCCTACCGTGTGGAAACTGTTCAACGGACTCATTAGTGACATGGCAATTCATAGACTTACAGCCCAGAATGCTGAGGTACTGAATGTTGAGCATCCACGAAGCAAGTATGTCCAGCTAGCTGAACGACTGCGTGTGAAAGTGGCTGATTATCACAATCAAGGAGACAAGCTGCGGTATCTACGAGCGATCAGCAACATGCAGGCACGATAGACAAGACCAGCAATATTTGTAGAATAAGAATAGAAGAAGCTTTGAAACTGTTATTCAATAAGCAATCTTACGTTAAAATCAATGATGAATATAGTATTTTCTTTTTTTGGACGTTTAATTTTTTGTTTTCCCTATACTTGTCTGTAAATAATCGTCCGTACACAATTGTCCGTACACAATTGTCCTTGTACACAATTGCCCTGTACACAATTGTCCGTACACAATTGTCCTTGTACACAATTGCCCTGTACACAATTGTCCGTACACAATTGTCCTTGGACACAATTGCCCTGTACACAATTGTCCTTGTACACAATTGTCCTTGTACACAATTGTCTGTACACAATTGTCCTTGTACACAATTGCCCTGTACACAATTGCCCTGTACACAATTGTCTGTACACAATTGTCCTTGTACACAATTGCCCTGTACACAATTGTCCTTGTACACAATTGTCCTTGTACACAATTGTCCTTGTACACAATTGTCCTTGTACACAATTTTCTGTACACAATTGTCATGGAACCATATATGGAATTCTCCATTACAGCTCCTTTCAGTTAAATCAACTGTGAATTTCCTTTCCTGATGGAGAGGAGGAGGGGTTTGTCTTTATGTAAAATCTTGTCTAAAGTCCATTTTAAGGAAAGATATTAGCGAAGGGAATGAGGATTAGAGCCCAATAGCAAAAATCAGGTTTTGAATGAAGAATCACATTTCTTGGTAGAAGCATGCAGGATTGAAATTTTTGATGGTTTTTTACTCCTCTCAACAGCCCAAACAAGTTTCTAAAAGGATGAGTTTGCAACTACTTTACTTTTGGAGAAAATTCAAAACATTCATTATTCAATAGGGCCCAAACTATCAAAAACCAGCGGTTTCAATGAACACACATTTCTTGGTAGAATCATGCAGGACTGAAGTTTTTGATGTTTTTCTACTCCTCTCATGAGCCCAAACAAGTCTCTAAAAGCATGAGTTTGCAACTACTTTACTTTTGGAGAAAATTCAAAACATTCATTATTCAATAGAGCCCAATAGCAAAAATCAGGTTTTGAATGAAGAATCACATTTCTTGGTAGAATCATGCAGGATTGAAATTTTTGATGGTTTTTTACTCCTCTCTACAGCCCAAACAAGTTTCTAAAAGGATGAGTTTGCAACTGCTTTACTTTTGGAGAAAATTCAAAACATTCATTATTCAATAGGGCCCAAACTATCAAAAACCAGCGGTTTGAATGAACACACATTTCTTGGTAGAATCATGCAGGACTCAAATTTTTGATGTTTTTCTACTCCTCTCATGAGCCCAAACAAGTTTCTAAAAGCATAAGTTTGCAACTACTTTACTTTTGGAGAAAATTCAAAACATTCATTATTCAATAGAGCCCAATAGCAAAAATCAGGTTTTGAATGAAGAATCACATTTCTTGGTAGAATCATGCAGGATTGAAATTTTTGATGGTTTTTTACTCCTCTCAACAGCCCAAACAAGTTTCTAAAAGGATGAGTTTGCAACTACTTTACTTTTGGAGAAAATTCAAAACATTCATTATTCAATAGGGCCCAAACTATCAAAAACCAGCGGTTTCAATGAACACACATTTCTTGGTAGAATCATGCAGGACTGAAATTTTTGATGTTTTTCTACTCCTCTCATGAGCCCAAACAAGTTTCTAAAAGCATGAGTTTGCAACTACTTTACTTTTGGAGAAAATTCAAAACATTCATTATTCAATAGAGCCCAATAGCAAAAATCAGGTATTGAATGAAGAATCACATTTCTTGGTAGAATCATGCAGGATTGAAATTTTTGATGGTTTTTTACTCCTCTCAACAGCCCAAACAAGTTTCTAAAAGGATGAGTTTGCAACTACTTTACTTTTGGAGAAAATTCAAAACATTCATTATTCAATAGAGCCCAATAGCAAAAATCAGGTTTTGAATGAAGAATCACATTTCTTGGTAGAATCATGCAGGATTGAAATTTTTGATGGTTTTTACTCCTCTCAACAGCCCAAACAAGTTTCTAAAAGGATGAGTTTGCAACTACTTTACTTTTGGAGAAAATTCAAAGCATTCATTATTCAATAGGGCCCAAACTATCAAAAACCAGCGGTTTCAATGAACACACATTTCTTGGTAGAATCATGCAGGACTGAAATTTTTGATGTTTTTCTACTCCTCTCATGAGCCCAAACAAGTCTCTAAAAGCATGAGTTTGCAACTACTTTACTTTTGGAGAAAATTCAAAACATTCATTATTCAATAGAGCCCAATAGCAAAAATCAGGTTTTGAATGAAGAATCACATTTCTTGGTAAAATCATGCAGGATTGAAATTTTTGATGGTTTTTTACTCCTCTCAACAGCCCAAACAAGTTTCTAAAAGGATGAGTTTGCAACTACTTTACTTTTGGAGAAAATTCAAAACATTCATTATTCAATAGGGCCCAAACTATCAAAAACCAGCGGTTTCAATGAACACACATTTCTTGGTAGAATCATGCAGGACTGAAATTTTTGATGTTTTTCTACTCCTCTCATGAGCCCAAACAAGTCTCTAAAAGCATGAGTTTGCAACTACTTTACATTTGGAGAAAATTCAAAACATTCATTATTCAATAGAGCCCAATAGCAAAAATCAGGTTTTGAATGAAGAATCACATTTCTTGGTAGAATCATGCAGGATTGAAATTTTTGATGGTTTTTTACTCCTCTCAACAGCCCAAACAAGTTTCTAAAAGGATGAGTTTGCAACTACTTTACTTTTGGAGAAAATTCAAAACATTCATTATTCAATAGGGCCCAAACTATCAAAAACCAGCGGTTTCAATGAACACACATTTCTTGGTAGAATCATGCAGGACTGAAATTTTTGATGTTTTTCTACTCCTCTCATGAGCCCAAACAAGTCTCTAAAAGCATGAGTTTGCAACTACTTTACTTTTGGAGAAAATTCAAAACATTCATTATTCAATAGAGCCCAATAGCAAAAATCAGGTTTTGAATGAAGAATCACATTTCTTGGTAGAATCATGCAGGATTGAAATTTTTGATGGTTTTTTACTCCTCTCAACAGCCCAAACAAGTTTCTAAAAGGATGAGTTTGCAACTACTTTACTTTTGGAGAAAATTCAAAACATTCATTATTCAATAGAGCCCAATAGCAAAAATCAGGTTTTGAATGAAGAATCACATTTCTTGGTAGAATCATGCAGGATTGAAATTTTTGATGGTTTTTTACTCCTCTCAACAGCCCAAACAAGTTTCTAAAAGGATGAGTTTGCAACTACTTTACTTTTGGAGAAAATTCAAAACATTCATTATTCAATAGGGCCCAAACTATCAAAAACCAGTGGTTTCAATGAACACACATTTCTTGGTAGAATCATGCAGGACTGAAATTTTTGATGTTTTTCTACTCCTCTCATGAGCCCAAACAAGTCTCTAAAAGCATGAGTTTGCAACTACTTTACTTTTGGAGAAAATTCAAAACATTCACTTTTCAATAGAGCCCAATAGCAAAAATCAGGTTTTGAATGAAGAATCACATTTCTTGGTAGAATCATGCAGGATTGAAATTTTTGATGGTTTTTTACTCCTCTCAACAGCCCAAACAAGTTTCTAAAAGGATGAGTTTGCAACTACTTTACTTTTGGAGAAAATTCAAAACATTCATTATTCAATAGGGCCCAAACTATCAAAAACCAGCGGTTTGAATGAACACACATTTCTTGGTAGAATCATGCAGGACTGAAATTTTTGATGTTTTTCTACTCCTCTCATGAGCCCAAACAAGTCTCTAAAAACATGAGTTTGCAACTACTTTACTTTTGGAGAAAATTCAAAACATTCATTATTCAATAGAGCCCAATAGCAAAAATCAGGTTTTGAATGAAGAATCACATTTCTTGGTAGAATCATGCAGGATTGAAATTTTTGATGGTTTTTTACTCCTCTCTACAGCCCAAACAAGTTTCTAAAAGGATGAGTTTGCAACTGCCTTACTTTTGGAGAAAATTCAAAACATTCATTATTCAATAGGGCCCAAACTATCAAAAACCAGCGGTTTGAATGAACACACATTTCTTGGTAGAATCATGCAGGACTCAAATTTTTGATGTTTTTCTACTCCTCTCATGAGCCCAAACAAGTTTCTAAAAGCATGAGTTTGCAACTACTTTACTTTTGGAGAAAATTCAAAACATTCATTATTCAATAGAGCCCAATAGCAAAAATCAGGTTTTGAATGAAGAGTCACATTTCTTGGTAGAATCATGCAGGATTGAAATTTTTGATGGTTTTTTACTCCTCTCAACAGCCCAAACAAGTTTCTAAAAGGATGAGTTTGCAACTGCTTTACTTTTGGAGAAAATTCAAAACATTCATTATTCAATAGGGCCCAAACTATCAAAAACCAGCGGTTTCAATGAACACACATTTCTTGGTAGAATCATGCAGGACTGAAATTTTTGATGTTTTTCTACTCCTCTCATGAGCCCAAACAAGTCTCTAAAAGCATGAGTTTGCAACTACTTTACTTTTGGAGAAAATTCAAAACATTCATTATTCAATAGAGCCCAATAGCAAAAATCAGGTTTTGAATGAAGAATCACATTTCTTGGTAGAATCATGCAGGATTGAAATTTTTGATGGTTTTTTACTCCTCTCAACAGCCCAAACAAGTTTCTAAAAGGATGAGTTTGCAACTACTTTACTTTTGGAGAAAATTCAAAACATTCATTATTCAATAGGGCCCAAACTATCAAAAAACAGCGGTTTCAATGAACACACATTTCTTGGAAGAATCATGCAGGACTGAAATTTTTGATGTTTTTCTACTCCTCTCATGAGCCCAAACAAGTTTCTAAAAGCATGAGTTTGCAACTACTTTACTTTTGGAGAAAATTCAAAACATTCATTATTCAATAGAGCCCAATAGCAAAAATCAGGTTTTGAATGAAGAATCACATTTCTTGGTAGAATCATGCAGGATTGAAATTTTTGATGGTTTTTTACTCCTCTCAACAGCCCAAACAAGTTTCTAAAAGGATGAGTTTGCAACTACTTTACTTTTGGAGAAAATTCAAAACATTCATTATTCAATAGAGCCCAATAGCAAAAATCAGGTTTTGAATGAAGAATCACATTTCTTGGTAGAATCATGCAGGATTGAAATTTTTGATGGTTTTTTACTCCTCTCAACAGCCCAAACAAGTTTCTAAAAGGATGAGTTTGCAACTACTTTACTTTTGGAGAAAATTCAAAGCATTCATTATTCAATAGGGCCCAAACTATCAAAAACCAGCGGTTTCAATGAACACACATTTCTTGGTAGAATCATGCAGGACTGAAATTTTTGATGTTTTTCTACTCCTCTCATGAGCCCAAACAAGTCTCTAAAAGCATGAGTTTGCAACTACTTTACTTTTGGAGAAAATTCAAAACATTCATTATTCAATAGAGCCCAATAGCAAAAATCAGGTTTTGAATGAAGAATCACATTTCTTGGTAGAATCATGCAGGATTGAAATTTTTGATGGTTTTTTACTCCTCTCAACAGCCCAAACAAGTTTCTAAAAGGATGAGTTTGCAACTACTTTACTTTTGGAGAAAATTCAAAACATTCATTATTCAATAGAGCCCAATAGCAAAAATCAGGTTTTGAATGAAGAATCACATTTCTTGGTAGAATCATGCAGGATTGAAATTTTTGATGGTTTTTTACTCCTCTCAACAGCCCAAACAAGTTTCTAAAAGGATGAGTTTGCAACTACTTTACTTTTGGAGAAAATTCAAAGCATTCATTATTCAATAGGGCCCAAACTATCAAAAACCAGCGGTTTCAATGAACACACATTTCTTGGTAGAATCATGCAGGACTGAAATTTTTGATGTTTTTCTACTCCTCTCATGAGCCCAAACAAGTCTCTAAAAGCATGAGTTTGCAACTACTTTACTTTTGGAGAAAATTCAAAACATTCATTATTCAATAGAGCCCAATAGCAAAAATCAGGTTTTGAATGAAGAATCACATTTCTTGGTAAAATCATGCAGGATTGAAATTTTTGATGGTTTTTTACTCCTCTCAACAGCCCAAACAAGTTTCTAAAAGGATGAGTTTGCAACTACTTTACTTTTGGAGAAAATTCAAAACATTCATTATTCAATAGGGCCCAAACTATCAAAAACCAGCGGTTTCAATGAACACACATTTCTTGGTAGAATCATGCAGGACTGAAATTTTTGATGTTTTTCTACTCCTCTCATGAGCCCAAACAAGTTTCTAAAAGCATGAGTTTGCAACTAGTTTACTTTTGGAGAACATTCAAAACATTCACTATTCAATAGAGCCCAATAGCAAAAATCAGGTTTTGAATGAAGAATCACATTTCTTGGTAAAATCATGCAGGATTGAAATTTTTGATGGTTTTTTACTCCTCTCAACAGCCCAAACAAGTTTCTAAAAGGATGAGTTTGCAACTACTTTACTTTTGGAGAAAATTCAAAACATTCATTATTCAATAGGGCCCAAACTATCAAAAACCAGCGGTTTCAATGAACACACATTTCTTGGTAGAATCATGCAGGACTGAAATTTTTGATGTTTTTCTACTCCTCTCATGAGCCCAAACAAGTCTCTAAAAGCATGAGTTTGCAACTACTTTACTTTTGGAGAAAATTCAAAACATTCATTATTCAATAGAGCCCAATAGCAAAAATCAGGTTTTGAATGAAGAATCACATTTCTTGGTAGAATCATGCAGGATTGAAATTTTTGATGGTTTTTTACTCCTCTCAACAGCCCAAACAAGTTTCTAAAAGGATGAGTTTGCAACTACTTTACTTTTGGAGAAAATTCAAAACATTCATTATTCAATAGGGCCCAAACTATCAAAAACCAGCGGTTTCAATGAACACACATTTCTTGGTAGAATCATGCAGGACTGAAATTTTTGATGTTTTTCTACTCCTCTCATGAGCCCAAACAAGTCTCTAAAAGCATGAGTTTGCAACTACTTTACTTTTGGAGAAAATTCAAAACATTCACTTTTCAATAGAGCCCAATAGCAAAAATCAGGTTTTGAATGAAGAATCACATTTCTTGGTAGAATCATGCAGGATTGAAATTTTTGATGGTTTTTTACTCCTCTCAACAGCCCAAACAAGTTTCTAAAAGGATGAGTTTGCAACTACTTTACTTTTGGAGAAAATTCAAAACATTCATTATTCAATAGGGCCCAAACTATCAAAAACCAGCGGTTTGAATGAACACACATTTCTTGGTAGAATCATGCAGGACTGAAATTTTTGATGTTTTTCTACTCCTCTCATGAGCCCAAACAAGTCTCTAAAAGGATGAGTTTGCAACTACTTTACTTTTGGAGAAAATTCAAAACATTCATTATTCAATAGAGCCCAATAGCAAAAATCAGGTTTTGAATGAAGAATCACATTTCTTGGTAGAAGCATGCAGGATTGAAATTTTTGATGGTTTTTTACTCCTCTCAACAGCCCAAACAAGTTTCTAAAAGGATGAGTTTGCAACTACTTTACTTTTGGAGAAAATTCAAAACATTCATTATTCAATAGGGCCCAAACTATCAAAAACCAGCGGTTTCAATGAACACACATTTCTTGGTAGAATCATGCAGGACTGAAATTTTTGATGTTTTTCTACTCCTCTCATGAGCCCAAACAAGTCTCTAAAAGCATGAGTTTGCAACTACTTTACTTTTGGAGAAAATTCAAAACATTCATTATTCAATAGAGCCCAATAGCAAAAATCAGGTTTTGAATGAAGAATCACATTTCTTGGTAGAATCATGCAGGATTGAAATTTTTGATGGTTTTTTACTCCTCTCTACAGCCCAAACAAGTTTCCAAAAGGATGAGTTTGCAACTGCTTTACTTTTGGAGAAAATTCAAAACATTCATTATTCAATAGGGCCCAAACTATCAAAAACCAGCGGTTTGAATGAACACACATTTCTTGGTAGAATCATGCAGGACTCAAATTTTTGATGTTTTTCTACTCCTCTCATGAGCCCAAACAAGTTTCTAAAAGCATGAGTTTGCAACTACTTTACTTTTGGAGAAAATTCAAAACATTCATTATTCAATAGAGCCCAATAGCAAAAATCAGGTTTTGAATGAAGAATCACATTTCTTGGTAGAATCATGCAGGATTGAAATTTTTGATGGTTTTTTACTCCTCTCAACAGCCCAAACAAGTTTCTAAAAGGATGAGTTTGCAACTACTTTACTTTTGGAGAAAATTCAAAACATTCATTATTCAATAGGGCCCAAACTATCAAAAACCAGCGGTTTCAATGAACACACATTTCTTGGAAGAATCATGCAGGACTGAAATTTTTGATGTTTTTCTACTCCTCTCATGAGCCCAAACAAGTTTCTAAAAGCATGAGTTTGCAACTACTTTACTTTTGGAGAAAATTCAAAACATTCATTATTCAATAGAGCCCAATAGCAAAAATCAGGTTTTGAATGAAGAATCACAGTTCTTGGTAGAATCATGCAGGATTGAAATTTTTGATGGTTTTTTACTCCTCTCAACAGCCCAAACAAGTTTCTAAAAGGATGAGTTTGCAACTACTTTACTTTTGGAGAAAATTCAAAACATTCATTACTCAATAGAGCCCAATAGCAAAAATCAGGTTTTGAATGAAGAATCACATTTCTTGGTAGAATCATGCAGGATTGAAATTTTTGATGGTTTTTTACTCCTCTCAACAGCCCAAACAAGTTTCTAAAAGGATGAGTTTGCAACTACTTTACTTTTGGAGAAAATTCAAAACATTCATTATTCAATAGAGCCCAATAGCAAAAATCAGGTTTTGAATGAAGAATCACATTTCTTGGTAGAATCATGCAGGATTGAAATTTTTGATGGTTTTTTACTCCTCTCAACAGCCCAAACAAGTTTCTAAAAGGATGAGTTTGCAACTACTTTACTTTTGGAGAAAATTCAAAGCATTCATTATTCAATAGGGCCCAAACTATCAAAAACCAGCGGTTTCAATGAACACACATTTCTTGGTAGAATCATGCAGGACTGAAATTTTTGATGTTTTTCTACTCCTCTCATGAGCCCAAACAAGTCTCTAAAAGCATGAGTTTGCAACTACTTTACTTTTGGAGAAAATTCAAAACATTCATTATTCAATAGAGCCCAATAGCAAAAATCAGGTTTTGAATGAAGAATCACATTTCTTGGTAGAATCATGCAGGATTGAAATTTTTGATGGTTTTTTACTCCTCTCAACAGCCCAAACAAGTTTCTAAAAGGATGAGTTTGCAACTACTTTACTTTTGGAGAAAATTCAAAACATTCATTATTCAATAGAGCCCAATAGCAAAAATCAGGTTTTGAATGAAGAATCACATTTCTTGGTAGAATCATGCAGGATTGAAATTTTTGATGGTTTTTTACTCCTCTCAACAGCCCAAACAAGTTTCTAAAAGGATGAGTTTGCAACTACTTTACTTTTGGAGAAAATTCAAAACATTCATTATTCAATAGGGCCCAAACTATCAAAAACCAGCGGTTTCAATGAACACACATTTCTTGGAAGAATCATGCAGGACTGAAATTTTTGATGTTTTTCTACTCCTCTCATGAGCCCAAACAAGTTTCTAAAAGCATGAGTTTGCAACTACTTTACTTTTGGAGAAAATTCAAAACATTCATTATTCAATAGAGCCCAATAGCAAAAATCAGGTTTTGAATGAAGAATCACAGTTCTTGGTAGAATCATGCAGGATTGAAATTTTTGATGGTTTTTTACTCCTCTCAACAGCCCAAACAAGTTTCTAAAAGGATGAGTTTGCAACTACTTTACTTTTGGAGAAAATTCAAAACATTCATTACTCA